>NC_133655.1:146875457-148075457 GCF_009905375.1 Apium graveolens
AATATTTAGAGTTTAATTTCAAAAGAGATTTAAAAGATTTTATAAATGGAAAGATTTGAATCATAAATGTTCAAACCATGTTAACCATTCTTCTCAAAACCTCACTTTAACCATGAATATTTTAAACATGTGATCCAGCCTTGTGAGTTGGTTGTTACTACTAAGTTTTTAGATAAAAACTGTGATTAAAGTTACTTGCTGAGCCTTTTAGCTCATTCGTTTTGTGTTGATCTAACCTTGGATGAAAAGCAAGAAGATGACGAGATTTAGGCGCTCGGCTCAGGTAGAAGCTTTGTGAGATAATCGTTTGTAATCTTTTGATTTTCAGTCACAGTTGAGTAATCTAGCAATTCCAATTCAGAATTATAAATTCTTAAATTGTTATAGGCTAAAAATTTTATGTTCTTGATTAGTGGTTGTATCTTGTTTCATACCTTATCTTGTGTAGATCCTTGTAACTTTTTGGGGTTATTATATTATTAAATTTTACATAGTTTATTATATAAAGGTGTTGTGGGTCCTCAATCTTAACCCCAGAGTTGAGGGCGTCACAAGTTGGTATCAGAGCTACAAAATTTGGTCCCTGAAACAAGTTAGCTTAAAAAGGTTATAGGTTAAGAATATAAGTAAGCAAGAGTGTTTGATTCATATAGAGTTGAGTTAAAGATTATTGGCGATAGTCTGAGAGTTAAGTTAGTATAGGGATTTGGTTAGTGATAGATTCAAGGTCACCCTAATTAGTTTTCTTGGTTGCGTATTTTATGTTTTAACCTCAGGACCCTGATAGCAGTACTGATGATAGTGATCTTGAGTTGACTCCTCCTATTAGCCCTCCTGGCTATCCCATTGGTACCATTATACCTCTATCTGAGGAGCCGCAGTACATTAGTTCTGATTCTGAAGAAGATCCATCTGAGGACACTGTTACCCCTATAACTGTCTCTCCTATTGTGCCACCACTTGAGCCCAATCCTGTTAGGAAAGATCAACCAGCTCCTACCGTTGAATCTCCAGTTCCAGCTAAGGACACTACCTTACCTATGCCTGCTCATGTGAGTTCTTATTTTGCTCAGGATCATGACTTTCTGTTTGTTCATAACCCAAAGTTGAGAGCTTTGGTTAAGAGGATGGATTTTGAGTCTAATAGCAGATGGTTGTTTTCGAGCCCGAGTGGTGTGTTACGATTAACATGGTGGAGCGGGTTTGGATTGTTACGACCGGTATTCCATTTAATCTTTAATTGAGTATTTTATAATTGTAATGGAGTCATTTATAAAATTATATGGATATGTGCTTGTGTGATGGTATTGGTGCATAATAATTATGCTAAATTATTTAAGAATTTTGAGAGCGAGAAATGGATTATTTGCTCTTTTATGTGATTATTAGAGTGTATTTCTTATTTTGAGAAAAGTCGTTTTAAAAATATTTTTATCAATAAATTTCAAAAGTGATCTTATAAAAATTTCTAAAAATTCTAAGCTATTTTATGACAACAGTCTTGTAATTTATGGATATATATTTTTATTCATTAAATTTATTCTTTGTAACTAGTTTGATTATTAATTAGCAAATTACCCCATTACCCATGCATGCATTCAACCCCCAATTCAAAGACAAGGGAACAATGGGAATTTCTAACCCCACTAACTACTTCTACACTAGCCAGTACCAAGATAACCTTGCATGCAAACTTTGCTTTCAAAAGGAGAGGGAGAATTTGGTAAATGCATAGCCCACTCAGTTTTGCATGCGGGTAAAGATATAATATAATGACCAGAACCATTCCAACACACCATACTCCACTCCACTCATTTTTCTCTCTTCTCCCTCCTCCCTCTCTTCTCTCGGTCGAAGCCCCCTCCACCATTCCCTTATATTTTTCATTCAATCTCCCACCTTCTTTCAGTGTAATTACACTTCCTATGCCTAGTTTACACATTTCCCAAAGATTTTTTGTTTAAAAGTTGATGATTCATGGCTACATGTGATGTTTTTGTTTAAACTCAAAAGAAAACCCTTGTTTCTTGTGAATTTCTCCATGAGATACATTACTTATGTGTTAGTAATATGTATTTTTATAAAGAAAACTTGATAAAACTCTTTCCATATTAGTGATCATTCTTGTTAAAGCTATTTCTAGTCTTGTATGTTAGTTTTATAATGATATTTTGATGAAAAACTATGATATTTTACTATTTCATTCGAAAGCATGAATGTATTGTTTAAATCCTTGAATTTCGAATTTGTTTGTGCATATTAGGAGTTGTTTCCATATTATTTTGCTAAAATTAGTTAAGGTAAGATAGTATGCACGATTATTATTGTTGAGTAAGTGTTAAAATTCGAATTTATAAGGAGTAATCTCCCTTGTTTAGTCGAAATGTTGATGATTATTAACTTACATTATTTTTGGTAATTTATTTGCATGAAGGTGCACTAGGGTATGATTGATCTCCACACTTGTTGAGGCATTAGTTGAGAGTATTAGGGTAGTAGGGTTTCTTGGTTAAAGGTTGATCTCTTGGTTTTAAAGTGGGAGTTAAGGTGGAAAGGTTTAGAGTAGGACACTTTGATTTTTCAGATTCACAAACTAGTTGTAGGTGAGTTTTGAATGGGCATTTATTAGGTCTTGATAGGCCCGATCTACATAGATTTAGGACTTGATATATATATATATATATATTTTAGTCCAGGAGCATTATATTTAAGAAAACTTACCATTTAGTGAGGTGCACAAGCGAAAATGCTAAATCTTCCAAAATAGTAAACAATTTAGGTTGGATGTAGTTTTGAGGTCATAAAGTGGTGTTATGAGTAGGCCCTCATTAGGCATTGAATAGTAATGATACTAGGAAGTATATGGAAGATTTTCAAGTCAAAATATGTTGGTTTAGAGTTAGAATCAATGGATAAAAGTAAGTAAAAAAAGGGCAGTTTTTAAGGCACCAAGCAGATTTGTGTCAATTTTGAGGGTATGCCCAGGGAGGCCTAGGTTAGACCTTGATGTCATTCCAAGTGCATAAGTTAGATTTAGGTCTTAAGAGTCCTGTGGGTTAGTTTTGGGAGGAAGGAATAGAGCAAAAGAGTGTCAAAGACCCTAGGTCGCCCAAGGTGTCGCCAAGAGAGTGCAAGTGAGAACACTACGACTTACATTTAGTTTTCTGAACCCTATGAGCGAGGCCTAGATAGGCCTTAGTGTCTTCAATTAGATAGAGGTCATTAGAAGGTAAGGCTATAGGTGTGGTTAAGGGAAATGAGATTACCAAGTTTAGGCACTTCGGGTTTTGAGACTAGTAAAGTTGCACTATGCTAGTCAATTGGTGGAGATTTGATGACTGAGATCATTCAAATGCCCAATGATGAACCAAGTCTAAATAATATATTGCATGTAATTAACTTTGATTATGTTCTCCAAGGTTTTATAGTGCTATATATATAGTAATGTGTGTTGACTTTAGGTCTTATGCAAAGTAAGACGCTAAATGCTACTTGGATTTGAATTGTGCAGTAGCATTAGGGTCGATTGTTCTTATAATAGTCTTTTATAATGAGAGTTATTTTATTATGTAGGATCAAGTGAAGATAGGAAGCTTTCCTTGAAGGTCGAGTAGTGCTCCTGCTTTCTCCTAAGCCAAGTCGATTTCTAGATAAATCCTTCTTTAAGGCAAGTGTCCCTACCCTAACTTATCGTTCAAGTGATGTTTTCTTTAAACTATATTATCAAGTGTTTCTCCCTTGACAAATTTATTTTATGCAAGTACCTTAATCTTAAAATGAGATGTTACAAATGTTATGCCATGCCTGTGATTATCGCAATTGTTCCAAGTTCATTTGTGCACTATTAAAGATCATTTGCTTATCTATATCTTGACCCAAATTGACTTAGTATCCACAATTGATATACCTCGATTACTATTATCATACCAAATTGCCTTCGTAAACTCCAATATTTCAATTTCCATGGTCATAAAACCCCTATTGATTTGATACTATAGCCCTATACCCCTAATACCTTGAGATATCAATAATCCAACTTCATACTTCTTCATTACTCTTTATTATCATACCCAAACTTTGTAACTAGATATATGCCATGTATTACCCTCCAAATTTGAGATCCCTATCTTGTTGATTATCGTTATGATTCATTTTTCAATACTTTCTTCCTTGGTTGATAAACCATTGTTATTCATCATTGACGACCCTGCTAGTGAGATGATAATTCATTTCCGATACGAATTCCAATCCTGGCTTTATAATTAAAACTATATTATTTAGAATCCTTGTAATTTCTCCCTGACATCAGTTTTATAAAAGATAATTGTTTTTCAAACAAAAGAATGTTTTCTTGAGATTGGTGGATTGGACTAAGACACAAGTCCCTTTCACACTTATTATTAGGCTTAAAAGTTTCCTAGGGATCTTAATAAAAAATTGTTAGAACCCGGCGAGGTTCAGGATTACTTCACGGCTGATCACCGGCTGTAATCTGTAGCGTCATAAAATGATTTTGAGCAATGATTTGATTTTGACTTGATAATGATGCTATCCACCCCAATTTCAAATTATGAATTTCTATGCTGATAATTTCTGTCTCATGATATATCTTGCTGAGCATTTGGCTCACTTCTTGCTATTTATTCATGTTATTTCAGCTAGCAAGTATGGTTAGATTCAAGCAGACTGCTTGTAAGTCTACCGATGGAGATACTGAGGCTTAAATGAGAGCTCAGGTAGTGTAGTTGACGTCTGTGTAAGGACCAGTAGTATGTAAAAGTTGTAATAGTTGTAGTGTTGGACTGTTCAAGCACTGAACCTTTGCGATCTTGGATTTTTTTGTTAACAGCCATTTGTAATGACTTTATATTTATCAGTTGTTATCTATTAGTTTTATTTTCGGGCTGTGACAGGTCTTGGTATCAAAGCTAAGGTTTAGAGTCCCTGAACAGTCCACATAGGTTATATGATATATATAGATATAGGAAATACGAGAGTGTAAGTTGATATTATTCGAGTACGTCGCTAATATTCCCTTCGTATATATAGTATAGTGTAGGACGAATGCATCATTCTTCCTTGTCCTCGGTGCCATCCGACGCTATTACTTTCTATGTGTACGATGACTTGAGGCTTCAGTTTGATAGGCTCCAAGGGAAGTACGACTGACTTATGGAGCAACTAGATGTAGCTTTTCAGGATGATACTCGGCTTAGGGAGGAACCTAAGACATAATTGATTACGAGACTCGAGTCCTTAACATAGTTTGTTAACACTAAGCTCGGGAAGATGCCAGCACACCGTGATCGCAACAACCACTACACCATCCAGATGGTAGCAGATGAACTTCAGGGCATTGTGAAGGTACTTCATGGGGAGCAGTTGGAAGAGATCCTGATAGCTCGAGATGATAACAAGGAGACTTAGGAAGATGACCGTTAGGCCGAATTAGGAGCCAGATTTCCTATTTCCTTTCCAGTTGGCTATCCTTTATTTTGTTGTATCTCTTGAACTATGTAGTTTCCTTATTTCCTTTCAGAACTATGATGTTGTTGACCTTTAAATTCAAACCTTATCTGGCTGCTTTGTAAGTTAAGCTTTGTTTTAATAATTAATGCACTATCGTTCCGTTTCAGTTTCGCTTTCGTTTCTATATTTATAATTGTATATCACCTTTATTGCTAATAATCGATATCTGAATGCATGCGATCCCCTAACTTCGTAACACATTGACTTGGAAATAATTGTCGTATTCATAACTGTTTTGTTAAACCTTTTGTTTCAGAATCATTCCACCTAAAAAGACGAAGCAAACCAGTACTTCTTCTGCAGCCGACCCCCGACCCCAATATCCTTCGAATATTAGAAACCCTGCAACAACAAACTAATACAATTTCTCAACAACAACAACTCTTCAACAACAATTCCAACAACAACAATTTCGAAACCCAGAGAATCATGATCAACATCAACATCAACCAGACCCACCCGTACCATCTCAACCAGTTGTGACTTTTAAGGCTTTTCAGAATGTGAACCCTCCAGCTTTTCATGATACCACTGATCCAGTTATAGCCAACACTTGGATAAGAGAAATGGAGAGATCTTTCGAGTTGGTTCAATTAGGGGAGGATCAGAAGAATGTATATGCCACGTATTTTTTGAAAGGGGAATTAATTTATTGGTGGGATTCAGTTAAAGCTTTAGAAGAGGTTCAACCAGTTACTTGGGCAAGATTTAAGGTACTATTTTTAGAAAAAGTATTATCCCAAGTATGTACAAAAGAAAATGGAAGTGAAGTTCCTAGAGTTGAAGCAAGGGAATATGACAGTCTTAGAATATGAGAAGAAGTTCACATAATTATCGAGGTTTGTGACCAAGTATATGGGTACCGAAGAAGAGAAGGCTCAAAGGTTCCAACAAGGGCTTGAATATTGGATCCGAGATAGGGTATCAATGTTTGAGATTGATACATATGCATGAGTAGTTCATAAAGCGACCTTGATTGAAAGTAACGGAGTACAATCAAGGAAGGAAACAGATAACAAGAAGAATAAAGTGTTTCATCAAGGGGAAAGGTCAAAATCAGGGATTCAGTCAGATAAAAATATAAAGAGAATTGGATTCCAGAAAGGATGTAATGCACAGAAGAAAGGAGAAGAGAATAAGAGGCAAGATAATAGAGGGAGCTATCAGCAAAATCAAGGACAGGAAAGTGAGAACAGGAAACCAAGAGTTGAATGCAAGCATTATGGAAAGAAGCATGTGGGAATTGGCAACAAGATTAACATGACATATTATCGATGCAAATAGAAGGGGCACTTGGAAATAAATATAAAGCTCAGAAGATGGGAGTTACGTGTTTCAAGTGTGGGTAGCCAGGATACATGGCTAGGGAGTGTAAATCGGCAGGACCAATTAGGAGTATGATGAGCGTAGCAACGACCAGTTCGACTGTACCTGCTGAGGTATTAGCTTTGCCTCCACCAAAGAACAAGTTCAACAAGCATCCGCAAGAACTTTTAATTTGAAAATGAAGGATGATGTTCAAAAATCAGAGGTGATAACAGGTAAGCTTTCTGTGAATAATGTTGAAGCTAAAGTTTTAATTGATTCAGGAGCTACAAGATCTTTTATATCAGAAACTTTTGCTGATAGACTAAATTATGATATGAAGAGTATGAGTGAAGTAATGAACATAGTAATTGATACCCAAGAAAAGGTACCTGTAAGTCAATTTTTCTCAGAGTATGAGATTGATATCTCCGGGAACAAGTTCCCAGTTGACTTGATACTCTTCAAGCTAGGAGAGTTTGACAAAATCTTAGGGATGGATTGGTTAGGGAATAATAATGCTCAGATAGATTGTAGTTCTAAGGGAGTTTATTTAAGGAAAAGGAACGGGAAGAAGGTGATGTTTAAAGGTAAAAACAAGGACAAATGTTTCTTTCAGCTGTCCAGACTAATAATTTACTTAGGAAGGGTTGTGAAGCATTTAGCTTATGTAGTGGATACGCAAAAGGAAGTTACTAGTGTAGAGGAGATTTTGATGGTGAAAGAGTTTCCAGATGTATTTCCAGAAGAACGACCAGGACTATCTCCAGACCGACAGATTGAGTTTGAGAATAACCTTGCTCCAGAAGTCGAACCTGTTTCGAAGGCACCATACAGAATGGCACCAGCAGAGATGAAAGAGTTAGCGAGTCAGTTACAAGAACTTTTGGATAAATGAGTCATAAGTCCAAGTACGTCTCCATGGAGAGCGCCAGTTCTTTTTGTAAAGAAGAAGGACGGAAGCATGAGACTCTGTATAGATTATTGGGAGCTGAACAAGTTGACGATTAAGAACAGATATCTGTTACCAATGATAGATAATCTATTCGACCAACTAAAAGGAGCTAAGTGGTTCTCCAAGATTGATTTGAGGTCAGGATACCATCAGTTGAAGATCAAACAAGAGGATATCCCGAAGACGGCATTCAGGACAAGATACAGACATTACGAGTTTTTAGTAATGCCATTTGGGTTAATGAACACCCCTGCAGCTTTCATGGATCTAATAAATCGAGTTTTCAAGAAATATTTGGACAAGTTCGTCGTGGTATTCATCGATGACATTACGATATATTCAAAGTCGGAATAAGAACATGAGCAACATTTATGATAGCATTGGAAATTCTTAGACAAGAGAAGTTGTACGCTAAATTTCAAAGTGCGAGTTTTGGTTGCGAGATATTCAATTTTAGGGACATATAATTGAAAGTGAAGGAATTAGAGTGGACCCTACAAAGATTGAAGCAGTTATGAGTTGGGAAAGACCAAAGACTCCTGCATGAAGTAAGAAGTTTTCTAGGATTGGCTAGATACTACAGGAGATTTGTGAAGGATTTCTCAAAGATAGCTATGCCACTGACCAAGCTGACAAGAACGAATCAGAAGTTTGAATGGAATGAGGAATGTGAAGGAAGTTTCCAAGAGTTAAAGCAGAAATTGGTTACCGCCCCAATGTTGGTATTACCAGACGATAAAGGAGAATTTGTGATATATATCGACGCTTCACATAAAGAAATGACAGAAAGAGGTAATGGATCAAGATATAAATAGTTTGGTAGGTGAGGAATTATGCACGCAATAAGATGATCAAGGTATTCTTAGGTTTTCTTCAAGAATTTGGATTCCACCAGTAACGGAGTTGAAAAATGAAATTTTACAAGAAGCACATAGTTCAAGATATTCCATCCATCCAGGGAGTACCAAAATGTACAGAGATTTAAAAAAGAATTATTGGTGGCCAAATATGAAGAGAGAAATTGCGGAATGGGTTAGCAAATGCTATACCTGTCAGAAAGTTAAAGCGGAGCATCAGAGACCAAGCAGATTGCTACAGCCATTGGAGATTCCAGAGTGGAAGTGGGAACATATTGCCATGGATTTCATAGTTGGATTACCAAGGACAAGGGCTAATCATGATGCCATTTGGGTTATAGTAGATAGACTTACCAAGTCAGCTCATTTTCTGCCTATAAATGAAAGATTTTCGCTCGATAAGTTAGTTCATATGTACTTGAAAGAGATCGTAGTTCGTCATGGAGTTCCAGTGTCTATTGTATCTGATCGAGATCCAAGATTTAATTCAAGATTTTGGAAGAGTTTTAAAGAATGTTTGGGAACAAGATTGAATATGAGTACGGCCTATCACCCCCAAACGGATGGTCAAAGTGAAAGAACGATCCAAAAAATCGAGGACATGCTACGTGTTTGTGCTATTGATTTTAAAGGAAGTTGGGACGAGCATTTACCCCTAGTAGAGTTTGCTTATAACAACAGTTATCACGCCAGTATTGGGATGCCACCTTATGAAGCCCTTTATGGACGCAAATGTAGATCTCCAGTATATTGGGACGAAGTAGGAGAACGCAAAATACTCGGACCTGAATTGGTGCAACAGACAAACGAAGTTGTTGAAATTATCCAGAAAAGATTAATCGCTGCACAAGATCGTCAAAGGAAATATGCGGACCAGTCAAGAAAAGACATGGAATTTGAAGAAGGAAGCTTGGTATTATTGAAAGTATCACCGTGGAAAGGACTAACGAGGTTTGGGAAGAAAGGGAAGCTAAACCCAAGATATGTCGGACCTTTTGAAATCCTAAAGCGTATTGGCAAAGTAGCTTACGAGTTGGCGTTACCTCCACACATGGAGCACATTCACAATGTTTTTCACATATCAATGCTTAAGAAATATAATCCAGACTCCAGGCATATAATAGAATATGAGCCAATAGAACTTCAAACAGATTTATCATATGTAGAGAGTCCAATAAAGATTCTAGAGGAAAGGGAGAAAGTATAAAGAAATAAAGTGATAAAGTTAGTAAGAGTATTGTGGAGAAACCCAAAGGTTGAAGAGTCAACCTGGGAGTTAGAAAGTGATATGAGAGAAAAATACCCTCATTTGTTTTCTCAGAGATTCTGAGGACAGAATCCTTTTAAGGGGGGAAGGATGTAATATCCGGGATATATCGTGTAATTATTTTTGCTATTATATAATTATTATGTGTGTTCAGTATCTATTCTATGAGCTAATTGTTAAGTGTTATCTATACTTGAATATTCAAAAATAATATTAATTGAGTATTTTAATTTTTATATGTCCAAAATAAAATATAGATAATTGTCTTATCTTCCTAATTATTTTTATGTTGGTTTATGGATTTATAAGAATCATATGAAATTTCTAAAATCTTTTTCCGGGTAATTAAAATCTATTTTATAAAAACGGGAACCAACCGACGTCAACCGTTGTTACATTTTTGGAACCCGAAACTCTTTCGAGAACTCCTTCCTAACCTAATTGTAATATTCCGAGCATATTCCATGTTTCGACTTTTTCGATCCGGCTTACGGTTTGTCCTGCGCGGGTCCCGGCGTAACATTTTCGATACAATATTCATTTCGGTAAATCAATAAAACCCGTATTTTCGATAAACGGGAGCTTTTTATTAAACTATCCCAATTATCACTTCGTAATACGTGTAACCAGGCGTTGAGACCAAGACCGCAGTACAAATTGTACTGATTTGGATAATTATCCCGAAAACCGATACCGTTTGGATCAGTTTTTACAAATAAACGTACCGTTTTATATCGGGAATGATCCAACGGGATACTAATTTTCCGTAATTATAAATAGCCTTTTACCGTATTTTATTTCGTATCAAAATCATTTGCAGACAGATAATTATATAATTTTCAGAGAAAAGCCCTAATTACATAAAGTGTTCTAAGAATCAAACAGCAAAACGAAGGCGTTACCGATCTCTGTTTTCAAAGCTTGAGTAACCAAAACGAAGGATTTGAGGTGTTCTATCAGATTCTGAGCTTTGTTTCACTGCAGAAATCAAGGTTATTTTTCTAAAAATTTATTTATTTTCGAATTTATTTTATTAAAAATATGAATTTTTGTTCGGATGATTGTTTGTATGATTTGATGATTGCATGTTGTAGAGCTTGTTTTCCTGATGATTTTCATATGTCATACGTCTGATTTGGAGTTCAATAACATGCTCAAAAGTGGGTTTAATTTTCGAATTTCAAAATTAGGGTTTATAACCCGTATGAATGTTCTTAATTGAAATTTGGGGGTTTCTTATTCTGTGATAGATTGATGTTGTGTTATAGTGGGTTGTGTTCTCTGTGAAATTTGCAATCTAGTCGTATAAGTTTCATGAACCAACGAGGTCTGTAGAGAAGGGAGTTGTGTTTTGAAGTTTTCCGATGTTCGCCGGAAACTGGAAAACTTCACGGCCAAATTCCGGCCAACTCAGGGATTGTTAGGTTGTTTTGATTGCATGATTGTATTCCTGGTAATTTGTAGATGTGATCTGGAGCTTGTGGTAAGGTGAGGAGGTCGGAATCGTGTTCTCCGGCGAACCCGACTGTTTTCCGGCGACGGGGTGTAAATTGCAGTTTGGTCCCTGGACTTTTGGGGACGATACAGTTAGGTCCCTGAAGTTTCCAGACTTTGCAAATTTAGGATTCCTGTTTATAAAATGTTTAAAAATCATATTTCCTATTTATTTTATTATAAAAATTCGTTTTTAATTTTTGAAAATTCTAAAAATTATTATTTTAATTCTGAAAATTATTTTTAATTCACAAATAAATCTAAATTAATTAGTTAATTAATTTCAGTTAATTTATAATTGATTAATTGGTCAATTAATTCGAAAATTAATTGATTAATTGATTTAATTAATTATTAATTGATTTTAATTAGTTATTTAATTAGATTTAATTATTTAAAAATGATTTAAAAATTCTGAAAAATAGTTTCGAGCTTTAAAATATTATTCTAAATTATTTCCAAGGCTCGATAATTATTTTAAAATTATTTCGGAGCCAGAATGGGCCAACCGAACCCTGTTTATTAACCCGAAATTGATCCAACGACCCGTTTTAATTCCGAAAAATGTTTTAAAAATCATTTTAAATACCAGAAAGCCTATTTATGACCCGAGACTTCTTTATAAATAATATATCATTGATTACGTGATGTATTATGTGCTACATGTGACTTGTTAATTGACTATCGGTCTATATATTCGGTGTTTACTTGATTATTGCATAACTTTCAATCTGTTAATCGGATTTGGGTAAAACGAAGGGTAGATAGAAGTATGTGTTGAATAAAATTCCATGAGTAAATTATTGATAGATGCTTATGATATGTGAGCAGAAGAGGCAAGACGTAGGAAAGGGAAACATGTAGTTGAGGAGTAAAACGGTTGTGATTGGAAGCGAGTGCAGTGTAGTAAGCTAATACCAGGCAAGTGTTCTGAACTTTCTCGAGATATTGTAGTACTTGATAATCCTGTGATATTGCAAGTGCTTTGAAGCACAGAAACCTAAATCCTGATTTCAGTTATTGTCCTTGAGCCATGAATCATATTCTTTCTAATCCATTGATTATTGTATACCCAAACAAGAACCACAAATCTACGATACTACTCTACAAATACATACAAACTAAATACCAAACACTGAAATGAACTATTATATACTCAACCCATGGTATCTTATACTTTGAAAGATCGAATCCTTGAAACCTTGAAACGTTGATTCCTTTGTTATCCAATTCTTTCATTACCCAGCATCCAAGCTTTTAAATTGTCTTATTGATCCTTACAAGGATTAAAACCCTTTCATTATTAAACATTTATTGTTGTTAATGATTTCGGTTATTATTTACTATTGCATATTCTGTTATTATGTTAGAATTGGATTGTTTTTATAAAATTGTGGACCAGATTCGTGGTCAGACCATATAATGGTCAAGTTAGGCCAATGTGTGCCTTGGATCCAGTAGTTAGAGCAATGTTGTGTGCCTTGCTCGGGGTTAGTGCGTGACTGATCAGCAGCCTAACCTTGGTTTTTAAATTAAAAGTATAATATCCAATTCTAAATCATAATCCATTGTTCACTTGATATCATAAACATATTCACCTGATGATCATTATTCTCAGTTTTGTCATTGTGACTTGCTGAGCTAGTTAGCTCATTCGTGCGATGTTGTTTATATTCTTTCCAGTTAAAAAGGAACCAGTTGGTAAAGAGGATCCCCAGTCCAGCGCGAGAGCTAGGGGTTCAGGTTGAGAAAGCTGAGCTAGTAGGCTTCTTTTGGAATAATTTAAGTTTGTAATAATGTTTAATACTCAGTTTTGTCATTGTGACTTGCTGTAATAATGTTTAAACTGGTTCCTCAGTTTTGTCATTGTGACTTGCTGAGCTAGTTAGCTCATTCGTGCGATGTTGTTTATATTCTTTCCAGTTAAAAAGGAACCAGTTGGTAAAGAGGATCCCCAGTCCAGCGCGAGAGCTAGGGGTTCAGGTTGAGAAAGCTGAGCTAGTAGGCTTCTTTTGGAATAATTTAAGTTTGTAATAATGTTTAATACTCAGTTTGAATTTGAAATAGTTGGGATTTGAACGGTTTGTAATATATTAGTGTGTTTGGCTTGTGTGCATACTTTAACCTGTTGCGGTCCGTGGTGATTGGTAAGTAGGGTCATTGCGTATATTATTATTATCTTTATTATTGTTATAAGCAGGTTATAATTAAGGTGTGTATGTGGACCCCAAACATCTGACCCGGGTTTGGAGGGCGCCACAGTTTCCCTGGTCATCAGTTTCATCATCTGTCTTCTTCAGTATTTGATCTTCTGAGCATTTGGACTTAACTATCTTCTCCCCCTTTTTGGCATCTGATAGTAGGAGTGAGAGAAGAAGTTCTACTGAAGTTTGAATTTCATTCAATTGATCCTGTTGAGAAGCTTGATTTGCCAGAATCTCAGATTTGGGCTTGTTGCTTCTCTTGAGTTTTCTCAATTGCTTCTACTTTCTCAGAAATAGGTCTGATAAACCTCTTTTTATCAAGCTTGGTTTCCATATCTAGTTTTTCAGCCTTTTCCAGAAGTTTATCAACCTTTTCTTGAGTTGCACAGTGTAGACCTTGAAGATGCTTGGTAGAGAGAGCAGTGATCTTGAGTTGTGTCTTGAAATCAGAATTTGACAATAACTCATCAGCTTTTGACATGCTCTGTCATAATATTAGAGCTTGGAATGAAATCAGAATCATTCCACTTCTTGGTCCACTCAACTCCCCTGCGAGTGTCCTCTCAAGGTATAGGTGCATCCTGGTCAATAAACTTCTTTACCAGTGCTTCCTTTCCCAGAATGGGAACTGGAGTCTCAACAGAAACACTGTCTTCGGAACTTGAAGAAGATTCATTATATTCTGACAGAACAACAGTGTGTGAGGCAACTGGAGATTCAGGAATAACCTCATCTACTATAGGAATTTCAGCATGCTTTGGAGAAACAGGTGGAGTTGGTATCTCAGCATTTAAGATTGGAGATTGAACTGGAGATTGATGAGCTTCTGTAGGAGCTTCCAAATAAAGAACAGTTAGAATATGCAGCCTAGTGATATCAATTTCAGGACTTAATCCTGAATCTGCAACTGTAATATCTTCATGAAGAGGAGAGATTGGAAGTGTAACCACTGTATCCTGTACAGTGTATTTGTCTGTAGCTGGAGGTGGCAGGGATTCAATTATTATTGGCTCTTTTGAGATCAGAGATTCCTGATCCCCTTCCTCAGCTTCTGCAGTATCTTCAGATGGAGATTTAGCATTATACCTCTTTTCCCTCATTTTCTTCAATCTCCTTGCCAATGAAGGAGTTGTTTTCCAGCATCAGAGCTTACATATTTCCTCTTCAAAGTATTAGAGCTTTGAGCTGCAGTTTCTTTCTGAGAAGTAACATTCTTAGCTTCAACTATCACAGGTTCTGAAGCATGAACCTGTGCTTCCTTTTCACTGTCAGATTCATCCCTGAGAATCATTTTCCTTCTCTTTTGAGGAGGTTGAGAAACAGACGTTGTCCTCTTTGGTCTGGAAGATGAAGATCTGATGGTATGTGCTGATGATTCAGGTTGAGATGATTGAGTTGATGGTTTGAAAGATGTCCTGATAGTAGATTTTGGTTGTGGTTGAGAAGTTTGAGGTGCTTGTGTAGTGGTGGTAGGTGCTGAAGGGTGAGGTTCAGATGGTTGGACATCAGGGTATAGTACTGTATATGTAACTGGATCATAGTTTATTAAGGCTTGTTTGACAGATATGGGAATTTGGAGAGGTCTCAACACAGCCTTCTTATTATCAGTCATTAAAAGCTCTTTTAGTAAGTCGAAATGGTGGAATTAATTCACTAGCTAATTGGGGCTTATCAGTACAATAAGAACTATAAATAAGTTGACAGAATCTAGCAAAGTAAAATATATTCCTATCTTCTGTCATCATATCCCCAATAAAACCTAAAATGGCACTTGCATAATCAAAATCAGTTTGATTAATGAGAGCATACCCGATTTGTTGACTGAGAATTGGGATTGCATCAAAATTAGAACATTTGTTTGCAAAAGCCTTTATGATGCAGTCAAAGAAGAAACTTCATTCCCTCCTTATGTAAGGTCTCTTCAATTGACCAATCTTTACCAATGTCTTTTCATACCCTAGACTGGCCATCATCTGTTGAAGAACTGCTCCTCAACAGTCGAATAAATGCAATTCTCAGGTAGTTGCAGTGCTTGGTGAACTGTAGTCAAAGTCACGACATGCTCATCCTCCCCTGTTGTAAAGATGATACTTGGGGACCCATGAGCACCACCATCATCATATACGCCACTTCTCCAAAACTCCAGCACTTGAGTTCCAGAGATTGCTTCAGGTTGGGTCAAAGCATACCCAATATCAGAATTAGCAAGAAAGTCCTGAATAAATTAAAGTTTCGATGGAGCTTCATTCTTGCTAAGAATAGACGAGTAGTTGTTAGGAACAAACTTAGCTCCATTAAAAATCAAGTCTTTTGGTGCCATCTTTGTAAGAGATTAAATGAGAAAGAGAGTATTTGCAAGGTGTTTGATAAAAGTCCTGTAAGAAAATGCTTCATAGAATATTAGAGAGAGAGAGAATAGGAGAGATTAAGAATAGAAAAGCAAGTAAAAGATTAGAAAATCTTGTAACTCCCATATATATACTCTTTCCACTCAACAGTTATATTTTTGAAGAATGGCAGACAATTTACACCTGGCAACGTGGGAACAGTCAGTAAAAAGTTAAAGCAGGAGTTAATGGGCACGGGAAATAAGCAATAATTATCGTGCACATGCAGTTTTTCAGGACAGACACGTTTACCACTAACCCTTAATGATTATGATTGTTTTTATCTCACTTAATTATATTCTGATTTACTATGACCGTTTCAGTTTTTACCAAAAATAAGTCAAGTAAAGAATAATGCCACATAAGCATCAGAGATTCCATCAGGATTTAATATCAGAACTTTAACTTATATCAGATTGTAACAGTCATCTAAATATGGCTTACCAACTCAAAAAGTGAATATCTTTTTCTGTGATTCTTCATACAAAAACTGACTGGATTCTTCAGAGTTTAATCATCAGAACTTTCATAAGAACTGGTCCTCATAATTTATGCAAATGACACGTAACAGTTTGTCAAAAACAACTTAATCACCACAGTAATTTTCATCATTCATATGGAGTGATAGTGTGTGCATTTAGCAGAATATCAGATAAAGATTAAAGTCTGATAAACATCAGTACATCTTAGAAATAAGGCATAACTGAGAAAAGTACTTAAATCTATCATCAATCATGAACTCTACTATAGAACAAATTTATGCTAGGGTCCACCTCAACTGTTTGTGCTCATTTTATGCATCTTTTGAAATTCCTTTTTACAGTGGCTTCTCAGTGTAAGTGAGTCACAACTGCTTATCAGAATTTATGCTATTATCAAAGTATTTCTCCAGTAATCAGAGAATGTGAAAAGTCACCAAGAAAAATTTATTTGATTTTCTAATGCATATTACTTAATACCAGCAATGCAATTGGGTCTTCCCTTCCACATTATTTTCTCTAGATCTCAAAGGAGTACCTGACTTTTATTATTCTTTTTTTTAGATAAGTGAGGCTTATCAGCATTTAGATTCATTCTTAAGATTTACTGACATCAGAAATTGACAGATAAGAAGCAATAATCTAGTTTGTGACTTAGTAATAACATACACAAAGTAAACTTGACTAAGCTCAAAATCAGAATTTGTTTGTGTTAATGAGTTTTCACATAAACAACTAATTCAAACATGGGATTTCTAGTATGTTAAAGACTACTATGTCAGCATCTAGCACATGTATCCTCATTGGATTGAATAGTCACAGAACATTCAAATCACTATCAGAGTATAAAGATCCACATCAGATAACAATCAGCATTTAATGTATTTCAATTAAAGCACAGATTATATGAAAATAAAATAATTTGTAAACACTGATCATAAAGTCTGATGCATGAGAATAAAAACTAAGCAGATTTAGAGAAAGAACTTGAAACCATTCCAAGTTCATTTACCAGTCTTGTAAAGGTAGCTTCACATAGTGGTTTTGTGAAGATATCTGTTAGTTGTTGATCTGTTGGAACAAAATGCAATTCCACTGTACCTTCCATCATATGTTCCCTTATGAAATGGTACCTAATGCTGATGTGCTTTATCATTGAGTGTTGAACTGGATTACCTGTCATAGCAATAGCCCTTTGATTATCACAGTAAATAGGTATTTTAGAAAATTCTAACCCATAATCCAGTAACTGATTCTTCATCCAAAGAATATGTGCACAACAGCTTCCTGCAGCAATATATTCTGCTTCTGCAGTTGATGTGGAAATTGATATCTGTTTCTTGCTAAACCAAGAAACTAATCTGCCTCCAAGAAATTGGTAGCTTCCACTAGTGCTTTTCCTGTCTATTTTGCATCCGGCAAAATCTGTATCTGAGTAAGCTATTAGCTTAAAATCTGATTCTCTAGGATACCACAATCCTAGATTAGTTGTACCCTTAAGGTACTTGAAAATTCTTTTCACAGCTATTAAGTGAGGTTTTCTTGGATCAGCCTGAAATCTTGCACAAAGACAGGTAGCATACATGATATCTGGTCTACTTGCAGTTAAATAGAAGTAAAGAGCCAATCATACCTCTGTAGTTAGTAATATCTACTGATGAACCAGTATCTTTATCTAACTTGGTTGCAGTGGCCATGGGAGTGGATGCTGTTGAACTGTCTTGCATTCCAAACTTCTTGAGTAAATTTCTGGTGTACTTGGATTGACAGATAAAAGTACCTTCTTCATTTTGCTTGACTTGAAGGCCCAGAAAATAACTAAGTTCTCCCATCATACTCATTTGATATCTTGACTACATTAGCTTTGCAAACCTTTCACAAAGTTTGGCATTTGTAGAACCAAATATGATATCATCAACATATATCTGTACCAAAAGTAAGTCCTTTCCATGGTTGAGGTAGAACAGTGTTTTACCAATTGTACCTCTGTGAAATCCACTTTCTAGAAGGAATTGAGCTAAAGTCTCATACCATGCTCTTGGAGCTTGCTTAAGGCCATAAAGTGCTTTGTCAAGCCTGTAGACATGATTTGGAAATTTTGAATCTACAAAGCCTGGAGGTTGTTCAACATACACCACTTCTTCCAATTCTCCATTGAGAAAAGCACTTTTTGCATCCATTTGAAAGACTTTAAACTTTTTGTGAGCAGCATAAGCCAAAAATATTCTTATGGCTTCTAATCTAGCAACTGGTACAAATGTTTCATCATAATCAATACCCTCCTATTGAGAGTAACCCTTAGCAACCAGCCTTGCTTTGTTTCTTCTAATTATGTCATCACTGTCAGTTTTGTTTCTGAATACCCACTTTGTGCCAACAACTGATCTGTTCTTTGGTCTTGGCACTAGGGTCCAGACTTTGTTTCTTTCAAATTCATTTAACTTTTCCTGCATTGCTTGCACCCAATCAGCATCTTGAAGAGCTTATTCCACTTTTTTTGGTTCAGTCTGAGATAGAAAAGAATGATAGAGACATTCATTTGATGTTGCAGTTCTAGTTCTGACACCTGCTTCAGGATCTCCAATAATTAAGTCAGGTGTATGTGATTTGGTCCACTTCCTTGCAGATGGAAGTTGATTTCTAGAACCGGATCCTCCCCCATAATCTATGCTATCTCCATCAGCATTTTTTGATGCTCCCCCTGTAGTTATGCTCTCTGAGACTTCAAAATTTAAGTTAGATCCTTCAGTATTTGAAGAATCAGAGTTTCCAGAATTATCAGAATTTGGCTCATCAGAACTTGAAGAGCCAGTTACAGGTTCTGATGCTTCTTGAGAATCTTGAGTTGTGGTAGGATCGTCAGCTTGCTCCCCCTGGACAGGTGCATTTTCCTTTGGAGTTGTTACCATAGTTTTAATGACATCAGAACTTACAGGATCAGAGTATAAGTCATCAGAATTTATAGAATCAGAATTTAAGTCTTTATTTTCAAATCTCAGTTGATCGTGATCATTGAAATCTTCAAGTCCAGTAAGCTTCTTATCATCAAAAGATACATTGATAGATTCCATGACAACCCTTGTTCTTAAATTGTAGACTGTGAAGGCTTTTTTGGAAAGTGGATATCCAACAAAAAAAATTTCATCAGCTTTTAGATCAAATTTTGACAGCTGTTCAGGATGAGTCTTAAGAACAAAACACTTACATCCAAATACATGAAAGTATTTCAGATTTGGCTTCTTTTTCTTCACCATCTCATATGGTGTTTTTCCATGCTTGTTTATGAGTGTAGCATTCTGTGTAAAACAAGCAGTTTGCACAGCTTCAACCCAAAAGTAGGTTGGTAGCCTTGCTTCATCAAGCATAGTTCGTGCAGCTTCAATGAGAGTCTTGTTCTTTCTTTCTACAACTCCATTTTGCTGTGGAGTTCCAGGTGCAGAATATTCCTGTTTGATTCCATGCTCTTTGCAGAACTCTTCCATGATTGAATTCTTGAACTCGGTGCCATTATCACTTCTTATAATTTTAACAAAATCTTTGACCAACTTATCCAGCTGTCTGACATGATCAGTTAGAGTAGATGCAGTTTCATTCTTCTTGTGCAAGAAATACACCCAAGTGTATCTTGTGAACTTATCCACTATAACCATAGCATATTTCTTCTTTGCAATAGACATGACATTGACTGGACCAAGTAGATCAACATGCAGTAGGTGATAAGGCTTAAGAATTGAGATTTCAGTTTTGCTCTTGAATGAAGATTTTCTTTTTTTTGCCTTTTGACATGAATCACAAAGGCCATTAGGAGCAAATACTGATTTTGGCAATCCTCTCACAAGATCTTTCTTTACAAGCTCATTTATGTTGTTGAAATTTAAATGAGAGAGTCTTTTATGCGAATTCCAGCTTTCTTCAATTGATGCTCTACTCAACAGATAGATTGCAGAACCATCAGTACTTGTTGAAAGTCTGGCTTCATAAATGTTACCATGCCTGTAACCTTTTAGAACCATTTTTCCTGTAGAAATGCTTACAACTTCACAGTGTTCTTGAAAGAAATCCACATGATAACCTCTGTCACAGATTTGACTCACACTCAGCAGATTGTGTTTAAGTCCTGAGACAAGAGCTATTGTTTCAATGATGACATTCCCAAGATTGATATTGCCATATCCCAAAGTTTTTCCCATGTTGCCATCTCCATAAGAAACTCATGGGCCAGCTTTCTCCACAAAGTCTGATAGCATGGCTTTATTTCCAGTCATATGTCCTGAACATCCACTGTCCAGCACTAGGATATCTTTCCTGTTGCCCTACAATCACAAAGACCACTAATGATTAGTTTTAAGGACCCAGACTTGCTTGGATCCTTTGGCCTTTTTAAGTTTGTTAGCATTTACAACGGATTTAATATCAGAGTTTATGCTAACATGTTGTTTATCATAACTTTTATCAGACTTTGCATCAGACTTTACACTAGAAGGAATTAAAGTAACTTTCTTCAAAGATGGTTTTATTTGATAATAATCATAGTACAAACTATGATATTCCTTACAAGTATAAATGGAATGCCATAAACTACCACAATGAAAACAAGGATTTTGTGGCTTAAACCAAACAGACTGACTCTTAATTCCTGACTTAGGAGGTAAAGAGTTTATATTCTTATTCTTCCTGCAAAAAGAAGCAAGATGGTTAGAGTTTCCACAGTTATAACATTTCTTTCTAGGAGCATTAGGAACAGGCATATAATTATTGCTTTTATTCACACCTTCCTTACCATTCCTATTTTTCCTAGATGCCTTTACCTTGTTGACATTACTTATTTCTTTCAACTTATGCTTAAGCTGCTTCTTTGTCATTAAGCCTATGTTAACTTCAGCTGGTTTATTCTGTTCTAATTTGTCAGAAGTTGACTTTTCCTTAACTTTTGCTACAGACTCTTTCATCTTTTCATAATCATACTTTACAGTTTTAGCTACAAACTTAATAGGATTCACCTTTGGCTTAGCAGTCTGTTTAACAACACTTGGCTCAATTTGTTCAGTTCCTTTTTCACTTTTATCATCTCCATAACCTAAGCCCTCTTTCCCGTTTCCACTACTTAACAAATTCTGAGTTGTTCTGCTAGAGTTAGTCCAAGTCCTGATAATCTCTCTTTATTTTTCTAACTCAGTTTTTAGAGATTCATTCAATTTTAGCACTTCATCTCTAACATAAAAAGCATCATCTCTTTCTTTCTGAGTTTGGTGGAACATAACTAACTCTTTTTCTAAATAGTCATTCCTTTTCTTATAAGCAAGATTTTCAGAAGTTAATCTTTCACATGTTAAAGTTTGATCTCTTTAACTAATAAACATGGTTTTAAGATATAATCTCAACTCAGTAATATCATCAGTATGAAAAGCATAAGTTGTTTGAGGTACCTTCAATTCAGCGGTTTCAGGGCTGCTATCAGCATTTTCCATCAAGGCATAATTCACCTCATCTTCAGAATCTGAAGAATCTGTCCAGCTTTTCTTCTTTGTGACAAGTGACTTGCCTTTATCACTCTTTCCTTTCTTGCAGTCAGGAGATATGTGGCCTCTTTCACTACAATTATAGCATTTGACATTTGAGTTGTCTCCTCTGTCAAACTTTTCAGTTTTTCCTTCAGACTTTCTGAACCCATTCTAATCAGCACTTACACCTTTTCTGGAAAAATTATTTCCCTTTCGGAATTTCCTTTAGGCTATCTTTGTGATACCATTCACCATAAGAGCATAAAATTTCATCATCTCTGCATCAGCATCCATTTCTGGTAAGCTTTCAGTTTCTGAATCATCATCATCAGAATGTGATGACTCTAAATCTGACTTTATGATGAGAGCCTTTTCTTCGCCCTTCTTTGAGATGACAACTTTAGGAGATTCCTCCTCAGCCTTAAAAGCAACTATCCTTGACTTTCTCCCACGTCTCTTGCTCATTTGATCCATCTCAAGTTCATAAGTCTTGAGCATACCATAAATTTCATCAAGAGTAGTTTCATCAAGAGCATAGTTGTCTCTTATGGTAGTAGACTTCAAATCCCAATTTTCAGGAAGAGCTAAAAGTAATTTCAGTTTTGAATCTTCCATATCATATTCCTTGTCCACCAGTGACAGATCATTCAAGAGTTTGACAAACCTGTCATATAATTCAGTTAATGACTCACCAGCTTTTGAGTCAAAGTGCTCATACTCTTGAGTGAGTATAGTCCTCCTGTTCTTTTTGATTGCATCAGTTACCTGGCATCTTGTCTCCTAGGCATCCCATATCTCATTTGCAGTCTTGCAATTAATTACCCTGTTTGACATGACATTATCAATGGCACTATGCAGCAAATGCCTTACCCTTGCATCCTTGGCAATAGATGATGTGACGCCCTCAATCTCGGGGTTAGGAAATGAGGACCCACACACCTTTAATCTAATAACTAAATAAGCATAAACACCGATTAGCTACCAACAGGATCAAACAAGATAAAGTATGAGACAAGATTACAACTACCAATCATAAAATATAACTTACAACCCCAAAATAATTTTAAATATACATAGTCGATCCCGGCTTGGAACTGACAGGTAACCCATTGTATCTTTACAATTTTCCTTCTAAGCGCTTGCTCACTCAGAAATACCACTACCTGCTCTGGAAACCGGAAGCCCTCAACACTATAGGGACCACCAGGTACGCTTTTACGAGCAGTGCGCCTAAGCCTGGCCATCTTCTTGCTTAACTGCCATGGTTAGATTAAAACAAAACATATGAGTATAAAACTCAGCAAGTAACTATAAAGCAGTTCTATGATATGAAATCCACAATTTACTTTACCAATCTCAGGGCATTCTACTTTATTTGTTCTAGGTGGCAGATTTCCTTCTTTTGGGTTAAGGAAGGGTTATGAAGGAAAAATGTGGGGCTTTCAAGGAACAAGGCTCGAAGCAGGGTGAAAGCCAACATTCATCACAAATCATTAAAGGATCAGAACAGATCTTTCAGAAAGGAAAGCAACAATATTTCACTATATGAAACCAATTATATGATCAACAGATTAAAATCAGGGTTCACGAGCTTTAAGCTTCACAATATCACAATCAACTCTTTTCAAAGCAATATAAACCATTTTCATTTTCAAGAATCAATTACTGAACAGGATGTTTCAATTCCATTTTAAATAATCAATATAGAACTCTTGATTGGATCACTTTATCTTTT
This sequence comes from Apium graveolens, assembly GCF_009905375.1. Taxonomy (NCBI): domain Eukaryota; kingdom Viridiplantae; phylum Streptophyta; class Magnoliopsida; order Apiales; family Apiaceae; genus Apium; species Apium graveolens. The sequence continues at coordinate 146,899,171 of NC_133655.1, forward strand.
CATTTCATTATAATACGGGTGATCAGCCCATACCGACCTCCATCTGGTCTTTAAGGTACCAATCGGCATAATTTCAGCCTTAAATTGGACTAGCCCCGCTAGCCTCTTACCATGACTGGACTAGTCCCACTAGCCTCTAACGACCCAATCCAATCCATCAGGTTTTCGTTTGGAAAACCTTGAGTTGGAAAAAGTAGGTTTTCTAAATTCATTTTATCATTACCAAGAATATGAAATCATTCAGACTCTTTCGAGTCGAAACTCATTCTTAAATCAAATTTCAAGATAACAAAGTTAAGGAAGTGATTCAAAGACAAGCAAGGAACAACTCTAAGAATGCTGAATCAGGGATAACAAGGTACTTAAATTAGAAGGATCAATATTTGTTTCAAGGATCAATAGGGTGATCAAGAAATAAGGTATCATTACAAAGGGTTCGTAAAGGTAATTATAGGGTTTATAATAGTTCATGGCTTAACAAATTGAACAGAAAAGACAGGTTACCAAAGGGTTGAATCAGTAAGCTTATCAATAACAGTTTATCAAGATCAAAGAGAGGGTATTTCAAGTCATTAACAGGGGTTCATTATTTAAACAGTTCCATACTCTACATGGTATGGACAATAACCTCTCTATAACCATTTTCACAAGTAATGAGAGTTACTTGCCTGAATTCGCTTTCCTGAAGGTTGAACTACTGCCACCTAGTATACCCTTTCATTTCCTAGCCTGAATGCCCTCATGCTCTGAATCTACAATAAAAACCAAAACCTTAATCAGTTTCTCAACTCTCATTCCCGGAACGATCACACATTACGATGGCTCGATTATACCCTTGACTCAAATATACGAGTATAGCTTATACACATAACCACAACATCACACATCATATACTTTATTCTTAACCTTTACACCTTTATATAAACTCGACAATCGACTAATAAACATCCTTATCTCAACTCGAAGTCAAATCATACTTTATATTAGTACACATAGCTCTTTATACTTGAAATCCTTATACAAATAAACAAATGATAAAACTTATAATAATGACCCTAAAGTTATCATTAAACCAACACGACAACCATAGATAACACAAATCAATCATTCCCTTTCTTTTATACTTTAATTCGAACCAAACATAGCAAATTAGGCAAAAATCTCACATACAATCCTTAACTAATCTCCATGATCGATTCAAGCACTTAAATTAGAATTTGTCCTTTTAAATACTATAAACCATTCGGCCTTTTTATAAACTTCTCACAAATTCAAGAAAATTTTCATACCAAATCCATATAACATATAATCAATCAAATATTCACTTAATCCAACTTAATATTCTCATAAAAACAACTAGAACATTCGAATTTTCAAGAACAACGACATGCATTTCAATTTTTGATCTCACACATAGCATGCAAGCATCTTTCCATGGTCTAATCCTAAATTCTAATGAATCCAAGAAAGAACAACACACCAATTTACTTCTTCTTTCTTTATCAATAAAATTCGAACCAAGGCAACTTATAATCTCATATTTATATTCAAATTTCTTCTTCCTAATTCCATTAAACACTCCATTCAACTTATCACTTTTAAACAACCATCAAACAATCATTTTTATCAACTATAATCAATTCATTCTTGATAAACCAAAGCCCTATACGGCTTTTACATCAAATAAACACATGCATGGTCTAATTTAGCTTTAAATACATCTAGTCATTCAAATCAAATCATAATTTATAGACTTAAACTTCAACAACTCATTCCTATCAAGTAATTATCAACTTAACTCTAAAAAAAATTAAACCTTTTTCAAATTTCAAACAAACCAAGCATGCAAACACCAAAAATCAAGTTTTGTGAAATTGTAGTTCAGTTTTAGCATCACAACTCACCACTGGTTCACCGGAGTTCATCACCGGTGGCAGTGGTTTCTAGGTGGTGCCTCATTTCGAGGTTTCCAACCTTGAAACCTCCGATTATGCACACACAAGGCACATGCAAGACCCATTTAGCTTTAAAAATCATTTTTCAATCATAAAATCACTTCATTAAGCACATATTGGAACATATATACATACGTATACACGCATTAAAGCATGAACACACACATGCACATACTCAATCACATATGTATATGTAGAGGATGAAATTCTAGGAAGATTTCTTAAAAGATCAAGTGAATTAGGAGAGTATACCGAGAGAAAAGAAAGAGAGAGAGAGAGAAAAGAGAGCTTCGAGAGTGAGAGAGATGAGAGAAAAATGAGAGAATGAGAAAAAGAGAAAGTGGCCGGGTGGAAAAGAAGAGAAGGAGGAGGAAATGAGTTTATATATATGTTTAGAGGGCAGGGGTATTTTAGTAATTAACTAATCCCCTTTTCATGTTTGATTAATCCTTTCTTTTTACTTAAATAAGATAGAAATCGAATATTGAATATATCCCTCTCAGAAAGTCAAAAATTATTGTGAATGACGATTTTAAGACGTAGATCTCGAAATTAGATTTCCAACCATTAATCATAATAAACTTTTGAGCGAATGGTTGATTTTATACGATTTTTACAAGTTTGTGCTAATAATAGCATTTTATTACATAAAAATCATTTTAAAAACAACGATCATGAAATAAATCCGTCTATCATTTTTAGAAAGTCTCTAGGACTATTATGACGATAAGAGAACAAATCTCATGCCTTTATCTTACTCATATATTTTTATAAAAATGCGCGAAGGTTAAATAAACCTTATTTAAATCAAATATTTCCCTTTAATTCATATAAATGTCAACAGATCACGTAGTCATGCATATAGACAAGCAATCACACACATACAAACATCTCACAACTCATGTCTGATCATAAAATTTGTTCTTCTTTAATCTTTATTCTTTTCTATGCGTACTGGGTCACGTTCAACCTGACGACCCGACGCTCAGCGTTTCAATTACGCTTCTCATTATCGATCGACTCGTCACTAGGACGCAATACTTTACTTAAACATTTCATTTCATATAATAACACATAGTACTCATTTTAAATATCTTAACCCCTTTTTAGGACGTGTTTCCTTCTACCTGACGGCCCGATAACACAGCTTAACTCCTAAGCTGACTTTTTAAATTAGAACGCTTCTATTTATGCTCCTAGATTATAATATACAGTAAAGACAATTAATCAACACTTAATCACATAATTATAATCACTTCATATAAATCTCACTTTATTCACTTAATTACGTTGCAAAATTCTCAGTCGTCACAATCTACCCTCCTTAAAAGGATTTTTATCCCCAGAATCTAGTCTAAGCAAATAGATGGGGATACGTTTCTTGCATTTCACTCTCTAATTCCCAAGTTAATTCTTCTACTAGTGGATTTCTCCATAATACTCTAATTAGAGGTACAACTTTATTTCTAAGTGTCCTCTCCTTTCGGTCCAAGATTCGAACTGGTTGTTCCATATAAGAAAAATCCGGTTGAATTTCCATTGGTTCCAATTCGATCACATGACTCGCATCAGCATTATACTTCTTTAGAAGAGATACATGGAACACATTATGCAGATGTTGCATTTGTGGAGGTAGCGCCAATTCATATGTCACTTTCCCAACTCGTCGCAGTACTTCAAATGGTCCAATATACCTAGGACTCAACTTTCCTTTCTTTTCGAATCGGGTTAAACCCTTCCAAGGAGATATCTTTAACAAGACTTTGTCTCCAGATTCGAATTAAACAACTTTTCGTTCTTGATTTGCGTACTTTGCTTGTCGATCTTGAGCTGCAATTAATCTTTTTTGAATTATTTCTACCTTTTCCTTCGTTTGCTGAACTAGCTCTGGGCCAATTAATTTACACTCACCAACTTCGTCCCAATACGTAGGGGATCTACATTTTCTTCCATATAAAGCTTCATAAGGCGGCATGCCAATACTCGCGTGATAACTGTTGTTATAGGAAAACTCAATTAATGGCAAATAATCATCCCAATTTCCTTTAAAATCTTTTGCGCAGGTTCACAACATATCTTCAATTGTCTGAATTGTCCTTTTACTTTGTCCATCCGTCTGCGGATGATATGCCGTACTCATTTTCAACTTAGTTCCCAAATGATCATAGAATTGTTTCCAAAATCTTGAGTTAAAACCTTGGATCTCTATCGGACACGATAGATACAGGGACTCTGTGACGCATCACAATCTCATCCAAATACAATTTGATCAACTTTTCCAATAAATATCTTTCATTTATCGGCAAGAAATGCGCTTACTTCATCAACCGATCGATTACCACCCAAATTGCATCATGATTAGACCTGGTTTTGGGTAATCCTACCATGAAATCCATCGCTATATGTTCCTATTCCATTCTGGTATATCCAGTGGCTGAAGCAATCCGCTTGGCCTCTGATGTTCCGTTTTGACTCTTTGACATGTATAACACTTACTTATCCATTTCGCAATTTCCTTCTTCATGTTTGGCCACCAATAACTTTCTTTTAAATCCTGGTACATTTTCGTACTTCCAGGGTGAATTAAAAATCTCGAGTTATGCGCTTCTTGCAAAATCTCGTGCTTTAGTTCCATGACATTAGGTATCCAAATACATGAGTTAACACGGTATATTCCTTTTCCATCCTTTTGAGCTTTAATTTCTTCTCCTGTCAACTTATCCTTTTCGCGATTCATCACTTGCTCTTGATAGCATCGAATCTTTTCCAAAATTTCAGGTTGAAATGTCATTGCATATATAGCTTCACCTCCAATTCCTGAAGTCCGCACTTCTATCTCCATCTTTTCAAAATCCTTGATCAAATCTTCCGACGACGTTAATATATTCAACCTTTCCTTGCGGCTTAAAGCGTCTGCTACCACATTTGCCTTTCCAGGATGATAGTTTATCGTACAATCATAATCTTTGATCAACTCTAACCATATTCTCTGTCTCATATTCAATTCCTTTTGAGTGTAGATATACTTTAAACTCTTATGATCTGTATAAATCTCGCACTTTTCCCCGTATAAATAATGCCTCCAAATCTTAAGGGCAAACACAATTACTGCCAATTCCAAGTCATGCGTTGGATACTTTTGCTCGTGCGGCTTGAGTTTCCTTGACGCATATGCTATTATCTTCCCGTGTTGCATTAAGACACATTCAAGTCCTCTATATGAAGCATCACTGAATATCACAAATTCTCCTTTTTCATCCGGTAACACTAACACTGGGGCGGTTACCAGCCTCTTCTTTAACTCTTGAAAACTTTCCTCGCACTTTTCCGTCCATACAAACTTCTCGTTCTTTCTTTTCAACTTCGTTAATGGGACAGCAATCTTAGAGAAATCTTGCACAAACCTTCTGTAGTATCCGGCTAATCCCAGAAAACTTCTGACTTCCGTAGGAGTCTTGGGTTTTTCCCAATTCATTACAGCTTCTATCTTGGCTGGGTCCACTTTAATTCTTTCTTTATTAACTACATGACCAAGAAATTGCACTTCCTTTAGCAAAAATTCTCACTTCGAAAACTTAGCGTATAACTTCTCTTTTCTCAGAATTTCCAAAGAAATCCTCAATCGCTCCTTATGATCTTCTTCCATCTTGGAGTAAATCAGTATATCGTCAATAAACACAATAATGAACTTATCCAAATATTGCTTGAACACTCTGTTCATAAGATCCATAAATATGGCTGGCGCATTCGTCAAACCAAATGCCATTACCAAAAACTCGTAGTGTTCATATCTCATTCGAAACGTTGTCTTGGGTATGTCTTCCGCTTTAATCTTTAACTGATGATACCTAGATCTTAAATCAATCTTGGAGAAACACGAAGCTCCTTTTAACTGATCAATCAAGTCATCGATTTGCGGTCAAGGGGACTTGTTCTTAATCATCAACTTATTTAATTCGCGATAATCAATGCACAACCTCATACTTCCATCCTTTTTTCTTTACAAATAATACTGGTGCACCCCACGGGGATACACTCAGCCGAATTACTCCTTTATCCAATAATTCTTGCAACTGAGCTGCCAATTCCTTCATCTCGACTGGCGCCATACGATAGGGAGCTTTCGATACTGGTTCCATTCCAGGAGCCAAATCAAACGTAAACTCGATATCTCTATCTGGAGGTAGTCCAGGTAATTCATCAGGAAACACATCCGAAAAATCTCTTACTATTGGAATATTTTCGATCCTTACAGATTCTTTCTCCACATCCATAACATGAGCCAAATAAACTTCGCATCCTTGACGTATTAATCTCTTCATCTCGACAGTCGTTAAGAATTTCTTCTCTTGCCTCTTTCCTTTAAATATCACTTCCTCACCATCTTTAGTACTTAACTTCACCTTCTTACTTTTGCACTCTATTTGCGCTTCATGGTTTGACAACCAGTCCATTCCTAGTATAACCTCAAATTCTCCTAACTTAAAGGGAATTAGGTCAGCAGAAAAGTGCCAACCTTCTATCACCACATCGCAATTGGGACAAATCTTATTAACAATAACTTTCTCTTGATTTGCTACCTCTATAATCAAATTAAGTTCTAGAGGGTGCGCAACACAATTTAACTTATCAAGAATACTTTCAGAGATAAAAGATCCAGTTGCTCCAGAATCCATCAATATTTTACTTCTACTGAGTTAACAACAAGCATACCTGCCACCACGTCCACATCTTGCACCACATCTTTCATTCTCATATTAAAGGTCCTAGCTCTGGGTTGAGCTGATGGTGCTGGGAGAGACGGCGGTCAGCAATCCTAAGAACATTGGCCTTCTGAACAGGCTCCTTGCAATTTCTGGCCATATGGCCCACCTTTCCGCACTTGAAACAAGCCAAGTCAGGCTTCCTTGCTCCACTTGGACACTCTGAAGAATAATGCCCTTTCTGGTTGCACTTAAAACATCTCACGTCCAACTTATTACACCTTCCCGGGTGTCTCTTTCCACAATTCTTGCATTCTTGAATCTGAGGTTTGTTATCCTTCCCCGGTTGTCCTGCTTTCTGGAAACGGTTCTTCTGAGCTCCGTTACCGGGTTTAAACTTCTGAAACTTTTGGTTCTGACCTCCACCATTCTTGCCAAACTTTCCTCTAAACTTTGAACTTCCTTGCTCTTGCTCTGAGCTTTCGAATTTCCTTTTTCTTCCTTCATTTTCTCTCCTCGCAGCTTCACGGTCTCCTTCTACTATCATTGCCTTTTGTACCAAGGCAGCATAATTCTTGATCTCCAACAACGCTACTTGACTCCTAATCCATGGCTTAAGTCCCTGTTGGAATCTCTTAGCCTTCTTTGACTCCGTGTTCACATACTCAGGTACGAATCTATACAGCTCCGAAAATTTCCCTTCATACTCTGCTACCGACATATCTTCTTGCCTATGGTCCAGAAATTTTATCTCCAACTGATCTTGCATATAGCTTGGCAAATACTTCTCCGAAAATATCTCAGTGAACTTCTCCCATGTTAAGTCCTTACCTTCCAACAATGCCTTCGAAGACTCCCACCAGAAACTCGCTTCATCATTAAGATAATAACTCGCATACTGAGCTTTCTTGTCATCCTTAACTTCTGCTAACTCAAAGGCTTTTTCCATTTCTCTTAACCATGACTGTGCTTTAATCGGGCCTGGCAAACCTAAGAATTCTGGGGGATGAACAGATTGAAAGTGTTTGAAATTGCCAACTTTAGGGGCCACAGGTTGTTGCAAAAGCTGAGCAAGTCTGCTCAACATGGTGGTTTCGGGGTTTACTTCTGGGTCTTGGGTTGGAATTTCTTCTTCTTGGTGATCTGGTGAGTTGGCCATTTCTTACAAACCTGATTGATCAATTATTTAGCAATACGATAGCATGGCATATATACAATAACATTTTATTATGAAATCTTTTTGCAGGTTTTAAGCTTTACCCAGTTTTGTACATACAATCCTATTACTACATAATTCTCATATCAGTGTTGTTTTATCATGGCACAGAATAGGGTATTACAAATTTTATACGAAAACATGGTATTTAGAACAGTTTATGCAGATCTTTAGGGTGCGCAATGAAAAACAAGATAATGGATTTATTTAAACAAGGGTACATAAAGAAAAGTCTGGCTATCACAAGTTCTGAAATAAGGTACAATAATATAGCAGGGTTAAACAGAGGAAAAACTGGAAAATATCCCCCTATCTACCCCTAACTTCTAACCATTACTACTACAAAGTTCCGAAATACAATATAACAAATGAAAAAGGGATCCTGGCATCTGACCAAGTATCCCAAAGCCTACTGGCGCTGTAAAACAACAACTACGGGCTCAACTAACAGTCCCGTCTAATCATCCAGAATCTCTCTCAACACAACCAGCATCCAGCGAATAATATTATGCAGCCTCCGGGCCTCAGCATCAGCATCACTAGTGGATGGTCCCTCATCCAATCTCCTCCAAGCTACCTGCTCCACCAGTTGAATCTTAGCTCTCCACTCCTCCATCACTACTGAAGTCCTCTGCCTAGAGTCTCGAATCAACCTATCCACCAAAGCTCCCAACTCAGGTATACGGGAGTAAACAAAGTCTCGGTCCTGGGCTAACTTGCCACCAACACTGACAGGTACAGTCTTAGGCTTCTCAGACTCTGGCGCAGGGGCAAGGGTCTCTGAATCTGGCCTCAAGGGTGAAATATGCATAGGGATCTCACTACTCTCAGAAGGGTCCTCCTTTGGGTCTGAACTAACATACAGAGGATCCTCTGAAGAGGGTGGAATGGGGTCCACTAGGGTACCGGTCAAACTAATCTCTGAATCTGAGTCACTACCACTACTGGGATCCTGAGAGAAAACACAAAACAGCAACCAAGAAACAATATTAGGGTTAAATAAAGCTTCCATCTAACTCACACCCCAACTCTAGTTTCCACTTTCACTATTACACACTTTCCTTAGACTATACCTAATAGTCTAACTCAACTCTATATGAGTCGAACTCTCTCGCGATATAAATATATACCCAAAATACCCTTTTTAAGCCTAACTTGTCTCAGGGACTAGATCCTGTATCTCTGATACCAACTTGTGACGCCCTCAATCTCGGGGTTAGGAAATGAGGACCCACACACCTTTAATCTAATAACTAAATAAGTATAAACCCCGATTAGCTACCAACAAGATCAAACAGGATAAAGTATGAGACAAGATTACAACTATCAATCATAAAATATAACTTACAACCCCAAAATAATTTTAAATATACATAGTCGATCCCGGCTTGGAACCGATAGATAACCCATTGTATCTTTACAATTTTCCTTCTAAGCGCTTGCTCAATCAGAAATACCACTACCTGCTCTGGCAATCGGAAGCCCTCAACACGATAGGGACCACCAGATACGCTCTTACGAGCAGTGCGCCTAAGCCAGGCCATCTTCTTGCTTAACTGCATGGTTAGATTAAAACAAAACATATGAGTATAAAACTTAGCAAGTAACTATAAAGCAGTTCTATGATATGAAATCCACAATTTACTTTACCAATCTCAGGGCATTCTACTTTATTTGTTCTAGGTGGCAGATTTCCATCTTTTGGGTTAAGGAAGGGTTATGAAGGAAAAATGTGGGGCTTTCAAGGAACAAGGCTCGAAGCAGGGTGAAAGCCGACATTCATCACAAATCATTAAAGGATCAGAACAGATCTTTCAGAAAAGAAAGAAATAATATTTCACTATATGAAACCAATTATATGATCAGCAGATTAAAATCAGGGTTCACGGGCTTTAAGCTTCACAATATCACAATCAACTCTTTTCAAAGCAATATAAACCATTTTCATTTTCAAGAATCAATTACTGAACAGGATGTTACAGTTCCATTTTAAATAATCAATATAGAACCCTTGATTGGATCACTTTATCTTTTCCTTTCATTATAATACGGGTGATCAGCCCGTGCCGACCTCCATCCGGTCTTTAAGGTACCAATCGGCATTATTTCAGCCCTAAATTGGACTAGCCCCGCTAGCTTCTTACCATGACTGGACTAGTCCCACTAGCCTCTTACGTCCCAATCCAATCCATCAGGAATTCATTGGGAAAACCTTGAGTTGGAAAAAGTAGGTTTTCTAAATTCATTTTATCATTACCAAGAATATGAAATCATTCAGACTCTTTCGAGTCGAAACTCATTCTTAAGTCAAATTTCAAGAAAACAAAGTTAAGGAAGTGATTCAAATACAAACAAGGAATAACTATAAGGATGCTGAATCAGGGATAATAAGGTACTTAAATAAGAAAGATTAATATCTGTTTCAAGGATCAATAGGGTGATCAAGAAATAAGGTATCATTATAAAGGGTTCGTAAAGGTAATTATAGAGTTTATAACAGTTCATGGCTTAACAAATAACTTGAACAGAAAAGACAGGTTACCAAAGGGTTGAATCAGTAAGCTTATCAATAACAGTTTATCAAGATCAAAGACAGGGTATCTCAAGTCATTAATAGGGGTTCATTATTTAAACAGTTACATACTCTACATGGTATGAACAATAACCTCTCTATAACCATTTTCACAAGTAATGAGAGTTACTTGCCTGAATTCGTTTTCCTGAAGGTTGAACTACCGCCACCTAGTATACCCTTTCCTTTCCTAGCCTGAATGCCCTCACGCTCCGAATCTATAATAAAAACCAAAACCTTAATCAGTTACTCAACTCTCGTTCCCGGAACGATCACTCAATATGATGGCTCGATTATACCCTTGACTCAAATATATGAGTATAGCTTATACACATAACCACATAGCACATCACACATCATATACTTTATTCTTAACCTTTACACCTTTATATAAACTCGACAATCGACTTATAAACATCCTTATCTCAACTCGAAGTCAAATCATACTTTATATTAGTACACATAGCTCTTTATACTTGAAATCCTTATAATAATAAACAAAAGACAAAACTTATAATAACGACCCTAAAGTTATCTTTAAACCAACACGACAACCATAGATAACACAAATCAATCATTCCCTTTCTTTTATACTTTAATTCGAACCAAACATAGCAAATTAGGCAAAAATCTCACATACAATCCCTAACTAATCTCCATGATCGATTCAAGCACTTAAATTAGAATTTGTCCTTTTAAATACTATAAACCATTTGGTCTTTCTATAAACATCTCCCAAATTCAAGCAAATTTTCATACCAAATCCATATAACATATAATCAATCAAATATTCACTTAATCCAACTTAATATTCTCATAAAAACAACGAGAACATTCGAATTTTCAAGAACAACGACATGCATTTCAATTTTTGATCTCACACATAGCATGCAAGCATCTTTCCATGGTTTAATCCTAAATTCTAATGAATCCAAGCAAGAACAACACACCAATTTACTTCTTCTTTCTTTATCAATAAAATTCGAACCAAGGCAACTTATAATCTCATATTTATATTCGAATTTCTTCTTCCTAATTCCATTAAACACTCCATTCAACTTATCACTTTCAAACAACCATCAAACAATCATTTTTATCAACTATAATTAATTCATTCTTGATAAACCAAAGCCCTATACGGCTTTTACATCAAATAAACACATGCATGGTCTAATTTAGCTTTATATGCATCTAGTCATTCAAATCAAATCATAATTTATAGACTTAAAATTCAACAACTCATTCCTATCAAGTAATTATCAACTTAACCCTAAAAAAAATTAAACCTTTTTCGAATTTCAAACAAACCAAGCATGCAAACATCAAAAATCAAGTTTTGTGAAATTGGAGTTCAGTTTTGGCATCACAACTCACCACCGGTTCACCAGAGTTCATCAACGGTGGCGGTGGTTTCTAGGTGGTGCCTCATTTCGAGGTTTCCAACCTTGAAACATCCGATTATGCACACACAAGGCACATGCAAGACCTATTTAGCTTTAAAAATCATTTTTCAATCATAAAATCACCTCCTTAAGCACATATTGGAACATATATACATACATATACACGCATTAAAGCATGAACACACACATGCACATACTCAATCATATATGTATATATAGAGGATGAAATTCTAGGAAGATTTCTTAAAAGATCAAGTGAATTAGGAGAGTATACCGAGAGAAAAGAAAGAGAGAAAGCGATAAGAGAGAGCTTCGAGAGTGAGAGAGATGAGAGAAAAATGAGAGAATGAGAGAATGAGAGAAAGTGGCCGGGTGGAAAAGAAGAGAAGGAGGAGGAAATGAGTTTATATATATGTTTAGAGGGCAGGGATATTTTAGTAATTAACTACTCCCCTTTTCATGTTTGATTAATCCTTTCTTTTTACTTAAATAAGATAGAAATCGAATATTGAATATATCCCTCTCGGAAAGTCGAAAATGATCACGAATAACGATTTTAAGACGTAGATCTCAAAATTAGCTTTCCAACCATTACTCATAATAAACTTTTGAGCGAACGGTTGATTTTATACGATTTTTACAAGTTTGTGCTAATAATAGCATTTTATCACATAAAAATCATTTTAAAAACAACGATCATGAAATAAATCCGTCTATCATTTTTAGAAAGTCTCTAGGACTATTATGACGATAACAGAACAAATCTCATGCCTTTATCTTACTCAGATAATTTTATAAAAATATGCGAAGGTTAAATAAACCTTATTTAAATCAAATATTTCCCTTAAATTCATATAAATGTCAACAGATCACGTAGTCATGCACACAGACAAGGAATCACACACATACGAACACCTCACAACTCATGTCTGATCATAAAATTTGTCCTTCTTTAATCTTTATTCTTTTCTATGCGTACCGGGTCACGTTGAGCCTGACGGCCTGACGCTCAGCCTTTCAATTACGCTTCTAGTTATCGATCGACTCGTCACTAGGATGCAATACTTTACTTAAACATTTCATTTCATATAATAACACATAGTTCACATTTTAAATATCTTAACTCCTTTTTAGGACGGGTTCCGTTCTACTTGACGGCCCGACAACACAGCTTAACTCCTAAGCTGACTCTTTAAATTGGAACGCTTCTATTTACGCTCCTAGATTCTAATATACAGTAAAGATAATTAATCAACACTTAATCACATAATTATAATCACTTCACATCAATCTCACTTTTTCACTTAATTACGTCGCAAAATTCTCAGTCGTCACAGATGAGATGTCTTCAGCTGTGTAATCACATTTCTCCTTTGGTATGGACTTTGCTGGTTGATCTGCAACTGCAATAGAGAGCTTGGTTGGCTTATATGGTCCTTCATTAATCCTATCAAGGTATTCTGGATCTGTAGCTTTCAGAAACATAGCCATCTTAACTTTCCATATGGGATACTCAGAAGGTCTCAGTATGGGAACCCTAATAGTCTCATATCGACTGTGGATTTGAGTGTTTTTAGTTTCTTCAGTTTTGGTGGCCTTGGTTGGAGTTTTTGCTTCTTCGGACATGATTGGTTGGATCTTTACTGTATGTGTGTTAACAAATATGCTCTGATACCAATTGTTAGGTCACACAATACTGTAGAAGGGGGTTAAATACAGTGTTATTACAATCAAATCGATCTTGAACACAAGTAACAGTAAACAGATATATTCAATATAATAAATTCTGTTACAATGGAACTCTCAGTGATGAACGAATATCACTAAGAGCTGCTAGGTTATAATGAATAATATATCTCGATAATGATAACACATCTAGTGTAAACCTATGTCTGTGTTTATATACTACACAGTTACAAGATAACTTCTAATTGATATGGAATATAATTCCGTCTCCTAAAATATATCAATTAGATATCTTATACAAGTCTTCCAGTCTTCTAATTCTTTCCATGCATATCGTCTTTTGTTTTAGTCTCGATCTTCTACTGTTAATCAGCTTCCTTCCTTAAATGCAAGTCCTCCCGTACTTAAGTTCTGATATGACCTTAAGTCCTGATCTTATGTTCCGACTTCCAGTAAGTACTGATTTCAGTAAGCCCTGATATTTCCTGTTTATTAAGATCTGAAAACTAAACATGAAACATATTAGACATGACATCTCAAATATATCTAACATGTTGATTTTTGAAAAATAAATATGCAGAAATTTCTGAAATATTTATAATTCATATTTCAGTTAATTTCCAATTAATCAAATGAATTTTGATTTATCGGAAATTAATATATTGCAAAATATTAGCTGAGTTCTTGCCTTAGGATGAAGAATTAAGCATACCAATTTCACCTACAAGTCTAGTGAAAGTTGCTTCATCCAAAGGTTTAGTAAAAATGTCAGCTAATTGTTTTTCTGATGGAATAAAAATAAGCTAAATGGTACTATTTGCAGCATGTTCTCTAATAAAATGGTACCTTACATCAATGTGCTTTGTTCTAGAATGATTAACTGGATTAGCCATAATAGATATAGCACTAGTATTGTTAAACATAATTGAAATTTTGTGTAATACTAGGCCATAGTCCATTAGCTAATTTCTAATCCCAAGCACTTGAGCACAGCAACTTCCAGCAGCTATATATTCAGCCTCAGCTGCGGAAGTTGACACAGATTGTTGTTTCTTGCTATACCAGGATACAAGTCTTTGTCCAAGAAACTGACAGCTTCCACTTGTGCTCTCTCTGTCAACCCTGCACCCAGCAAAATCTGCATCTATGTATCCAACAGATTCAAAACCAGTTCCCTTAGGATACTATAATCCCAAGTTAGGAGTCTTCTTCAAGTATTTGAAAATCCTCTTCACAACCATCAAATGTGATTCTTTTAGATTGGCTTGAAATCTTGCATACAGACATGTTGCAAACATAATGTATGGTCTACTTGCAGTTAAGTAAAGCAAAGATCCAATCATTCCTCTATAGATTGAGATATATACACTCTTGCCCTTTTTATCTTTATTGAATTTTGTAGCTGTAGACATAGGTGTAGATGCAGGTGAATAATCAACCATACCAAAATTTTTTAATAAATCTTTGACATACTTAGTTTGGCTAATGAAGATTCCATCACTTCTTTGACTAACTTGAAGTCCAAGAAAGTAACTTAATTCCCCCATCATACTCATTTCATATTCACTCTGCATTAGCTTAGATAATCTTTGGCAAAGCTTTTCATTTATAGAACCAAAGATAATATCATCCACGTAGATTTGAACTAGGATCATATCATCACCATGTTTCTTGTAGAAGAGTGTCTTGTCAAAATTACCTCTAGTGAATCCATGCTTAATCAAAAATTCTGACAGTGTGTCATACCAAGCTCTAGGTGCTTGTTTTAGTCCACAGAGAGCATTGAGTAACTTGTATAAAAAATTTGGAAATTATGGATCTTTAAAGCCAGGTGGCTGTTGCACATAAACCTCTTCTTCCAACTCACCATTAAGGAATGCACTCTTCACATCCATTTGATATACCTTGAAATTTGAATGTGTATCAAATGCAAGAAAAATCCTTATTGTTTCAAGTCTTGCAACTGGAGCAGAAGTTTCATCATAATCTATTCCTTCTTCTTGTGAGTATCCTTTTGCAACCAACCTTGCTTTGTTTCTAGTGAATATTCCTTTTTCATCCATTTTGTTCCTAAACACCCACTTTGTTCCAATTATACTTCTATTTTTTGGTGCAGGAACCAATTTCTAAACTTTGTTTCTCTCAAACTGATTTAGATCTTCTTGCATAACAGATATCCAATCAGGATCAAGAAGGACTTCCTCAGTTTTCTTTGGCTCAACTTGTGAAGAAAACATGCATGAAGGCATTCATTTGCAGTTGCACTTCTATTCCTCACTCCAGCAGTTAGATCACCAATAATTGCTTCTCTACTGTGACTTCCATCCCACTTTCTGGTGTGAGTTTGTTGACTTGAGTTTTCTGTGTTTTCTTCACCATTGGCATGACTTGCAGAACTTTCCTCTCTTTTTCCCCCTGAGTTTGTGCTATCAAATTCAGGTTCATGAGATGAGCTTCCATTCTCATGATTCACTTGTTCATTGGACTTTTCATCCACTCCGTGATTTGTGTTACCTTCAGCTTCATCATCAGAATCACTATCAATGTTAAGATTTTCAAATTTGAGGGCTTCAGCTTCATTTTCATCAAGGCATTCCAAGCTTGGACATTTGCCATCATCAAAAGTAACATATGTTCTTTCCATGATTTTCTTTTGTTCAATCACGTAGACTTTCTATGCAGTTCTTTCCAATGAATATCCTAGAAAAATTGCCTCAAAAGCTTTGGAGTCAAATTTTCCCACACATTCAGAGTTGTCATTCAGCACATAGCTTTTGCTTCCAAACACATGAAGATGCTTCACAGTAGGCTTTATTTTAGACAAGATTGAGTAGGGTAACTTGCCAAGATTCTTGTTAAAGAGATATTTGTTTTGAGTATAGCATGCAGTGTTCACAGCTTTTTCCCAAAAACTAGTTGGCAGTTTTACATCTTGCAGCATTGTTCTAGCAGCCTCTACTGGTGTTCTATTCTTTCTCTCAACTACCCCATTTTGCTGAGGTGCTCTAGCAGCTGAGAACTCTTGAACAATATCCTTGTCTTTGCAGAATTCAGTTAAGGTTGTATTCCTGAATTTTGTTCCATTGTCACTCCTCAATCTTTTCACACAATTTTGATTTTCAGCCTGTTTCTCAATCTTCTTAATGTGCTCAACTATGATGTGCGGAGTTTCATCTTTAGAGTGCATAAATTCTACCCATATATACCTTGAGTAGTCATCCACCATCACATGTGCATACCTTTTTCTTGATATTAACTGGACATTAATTGGTCCAAATAAATCTATGTGAATAAGTTGCAAAGGTGCACTTATAGAATTCACAGTTTTACTTTTGTGACATGATCTTTTCATTTTTCCTTATTAACAAGCATCACAGACTTCATCTTGAGCAAACTCCAGATTAGGCATGTCTTTCACTAACTCCTTTTTGACTAGAGTATTGATTGCTTTGAAATTCAAGTGAGACAGTTTCTTATGCCATAGCTTGCTTTGTTCTATAGATGCCTTGGTGTAGAAGCAACAAATTCCATCCTCATTTGTCGAGTCCAAGTATGCAACAAATAAGCTTTCTTTTCTTGCTCCTTTTAGAGAAACTTCACCAATTTTCTTGCTGATAAAAGTGCATTCTTCTTTGTTAAATAAAACCTTGAAACCCTTGTCTACAAATTGGCTGACACCGAGAAGATTTACTTCAAGACCAGCTACCATTTCTACATCTTTAATGATAATATTTCCAAAAATCAATTTGTCATATTCCATAGTGAAACCTTTGTCGTTGTCTCCAAAAGTTACTAATGGGCCAGCCTTCTTTTCAACTGTGATAGCAGGGCCATATCACCTGTCATGTGTCTTGAGCATCCACTTTCTATGATCCATATGACTTTAGTCTTTTTGCCCTGCACACAATGAGTTTAAGTGTGTTTAGCAACCCAAGCAGTGTTGGGTACTTTTTTCTTGATAACAGACTTGATAGAGGTAGAGTTTGATGATTCATAAAGAATAGAGTTCATAAAATGATGTGCATTGTCCTTTTTAGCTGAGGACTCAATATTGATTTCCTTAAGATCAACTCTCAGCTTGTGGCAACTTGTCATTATTTCATGTTGCAAGGTATGCAATCAAACTTATCACAGAATGAGTATGGATCTTCAGGTTTGGCTTTATTGTACTTGCATGCTCCCACTTCTGGCTTACTAACAACCTTTTTGCAAAGGTGAGTTAGTGATTAACAGAGCCACATTTTGGACATTGTTTTCTTGGAGCATCTACAACATAAGCAAAATTGTTGCTCTTGTTTATCCCAATATTTCCATTTCTATTCTTCTACTTCTTTCTTGCATCTTCAGTTTTCATTTCCTCGACAGGTATCTTGGAGTTTTGGTTGACCATGGGCTTCTTTTCAACTTTGGAGGTTTTAGTTGTTTCAGCATTTTTCTTCTTTTTATCTTCATCAGCAATTTCTTTCTTTATGATTAACTTCTTCACTGAAATCAACTTCACATGCTTTGAACATAGGTGAACCAACCTTTCTCAGCATAGCGGGGACATCTTCATTTTCTGTTGCTATTCTTTTATTACCTACAGCTTTCTTGTTGTTATTCAAAGCCTCGTAATCAAGACCAATGGCTATATTAGCACATGGCTTGTTCTTCTCATGGTACTGACGAATCAACTCATGCATTCCTGAATGATTTCAGTTTCACCTCATTCTTCATAATATTTTCTCTTAACACAGTTTCAATCTCATTGGCACACTTCAGCTTGTTTTTCAAATATTCATTTTCTTGTTTGACTGACCAAGCTCCACAAGCAATAGATCCATCTTTTGCTTCTCACTCTCAACAATCAATGGTTTAGAAAGAAGAAGAAGTTGAAGAAAAAGTTCTCAATCTCGTGTCTTTGTTGAGGAAAAAGTTGAAGAAGAAGTTTTTATTGCAATGGGAGAACCAGCAGCGAATCCGAAGGCTTTGATGGATTATTCTCAACCGAAGATTAATGACATTCAGTCTAGCATTGTCAGACCAGCCATCTCGGCTAATACTTTTGAAATTAAGTCTAACATGATTCAATGGGTGCAGAATTCAATCTAGTTTGGGGGTTCTCCAACGGAAGATCCCAATATGCACATTAGGGATTTCATTGAGAGCTGCGACACCTTCAAGTTCAACGGTATTTCCGAAGATGTTGTGAAGCTGATGCTATTCCCATTCTCTCTGAGGGACAAGGCTAAGAGCTGGATACTCTCTACCAGCTGGTTTGATTACTACTTGGGAAGATCTTACTCAAAAGTTTCTCACTAAATTCTTCCTTATAGCAAAGACAACTGCAATCAGGAATGCTCTTACTCAATTTGTGCAGCAATCAGGAGAATTTTTATATAAAGCTAGGGAGCGCTAAAAGGAGATGCTTAGGAAGTGTCCTCATCATGGAATGCCTGATTGGATGATCATCAATTGATTTTATAATGGTTTGGGAGAACAGTCTAGACCCATGCTCGATGCAGCATCAGGTGGAGCCTTATGGGCTAAGAGCTACGATGAAGCTTATGATCTAATTGAAATGATGGCTGCTAATGAATATCAATATCCAACCCAGAGACTGCCACAGAGCAAGGTAGCGGGAATTCTTGAAGTGTATACAGCTACGCAATCACTGTTCAACTAAAGGCATTGTCTATGAAGATCAATTTGTTGGCTAACTATGGAGTTCATCAGAGGACGAGTGTTTGTAAGCTTTGTGCAGGTTCGCATGCGACGGAGCAATGCGCTATATCTAGTGAATCAGCTCAGTTTATGAGCAACTTTCAAAGATTGTAGCAACCAGTTCCAAACACGTATCATTTTGACAACTGGAATCATCCTAACTTCAGCTGGAGCAACAATCAGAATGTGGTACAACAGCCTTATCAGCAGTTTGGATCCAATCAATTCAATCCTCCTGGTTTTTAGCAACAGTTTGCACCAAGACAACAACTCCAACTTCAACAACAAACTCATGATGCAGGTCAAGCTTCGAATAAAAAATCTGAATTGGAGGAGTTGAGGCTTATGTGCAAAAACCAGGCTCTTATATGCCAAAGTCAGGCTGTTTCTATCAAGACTCTGGAGAACCAGATATGACAAATTGCTAACTCCTTATTAAATCGACTACCAGGAACGCTTTCTAGTGATATAGAAGTTCCAGGAAAGAGGGAAGTAGAAGAGTAGGTTAAGGCAATTACATTGAGATCTGGGAAGGTTGCAAGCCCTGAAAAATCTCAAGTTCCAGAATCTGAAGTTTTGGCTGAAGAAGAAGTACAGAAGGAAGCAGAAGTGGAATCAAGGAACAAAACTGTGGAACACACTCCTCCTAAGGGTAATACAGGGGAGAAACAGGTCTATCCTCCACCTCATTTTCCTAAAAGGCTGTAGAAGTAGAAGTTGGATAAGTAATTTGCTAAGTTTCTGGAGGTGTTCAAGAAACTTCACATCAACATACCTTTCGTTGAAGCTCTTGAACAGATGTCTAGCTATGCAAAGTTTATGAAAGGTAATCTCTCTCAGAAATTGAAGCTCGATAACTTAGAGACCATTGCTCTAACGGAGGAATGTAGTGTTGTGATGTAACAGAAGTTGCCTCTGAAGCTTAAAGATCTTAGAAGCTTCACTATTCCTTGCACTATTGGAAATTTGTCATTCGATAAATGCTTGTGTGATTTGGGAGCTAGCATCAATCTGATGCCCTTGTCTATCTTCAAGAAGCTTGGTCTACCTGATCCGAAGCTGACATATATGTCCTTGCAGTTGGCCGATCGTTCTATTATATATCCACGAGGCATTATGGAGGATATGTTGGTCAAGGTGGACAAATCTTCCCTGCTGACTTTGTAATTCTTGACTTTGAGGAGGATAAGAAAATTCCCATTATCTTGGGGATACCATTCTTAGCTACTGACCGAACTATGATCGATGTGCAAAAAGGAGAGCTTACGATGAAGTTCATGATCAAAAGGTCACTTTTAATGTTTTTAAGGCAATAAAGTTACCCACGGCTAAAGAGGAGTGCTTTAGAGTAGAGTGGGTCGACTCTGTCATGAATTCAAGGCCTGAGAAATTGCCAAAGTCAAATACCTTAGAGAGATCCTTAATAGGGGAATCAGTTATTGAAGATGAAGATGGAGCATAACAAATGCAGGTTTTGAATGTACCTCCGTGGAAGAGGAAGTTGGATATGCCATTCGATTCTCTTGGGTTACCAGAGCTGAAAATTTCTCAGGAGCGTTTTGAACCATCTATTGAAGAAGCTCCCACACTTGAGCTCAACCGACTGCCAGATCACTTGAGTTATTCATTCTTAGGTGCACCCCATGATAAGGGGTTGGGATATATTTTTGATGATGTAGAGAGTGGCTGGACGGATCTTCCCGTGCCTACAGAGGGTTCTTCTCATGTGCAACAGGTAGTTGATAGGACTGGTGTTGGTGATGAGCAGTACAAGAGAGTGACTAGGTGTATGGAGGCCATGCACGACATTCACCGTCGTTTTGCTGCAGATTTGACACAGGCTTTGGGCACTATTTGAGTGATCTTTCCGACGACTAGGTATGCCTGAAATCCTTATTATTACCTTCAATGAGGACATTGAAAATTTTAAGTTTGGGGGTGATAATGTAAGGATTAGTAGTGTGTGTCCATATAGATTCATATAGATTCATATTGCATGTTTATTTGTATTTCAT
Source organism: Apium graveolens (assembly GCF_009905375.1). Taxonomy (NCBI): domain Eukaryota; kingdom Viridiplantae; phylum Streptophyta; class Magnoliopsida; order Apiales; family Apiaceae; genus Apium; species Apium graveolens. The sequence goes on from NC_133655.1 coordinate 146,920,424, forward strand.
TCATAGTGTTGCATGATTGTTCATATTGGACATATTTATTTGTTTTTTATGTGATTTCATATAGTTGCATTTGCATGCATATTTAGCATAATCCCTTAAGATGAACTATGTTATTTGATAAGTTGATGTTGATTTGAGTGTGGTGATGATGAATAAAGGGATGTTTAAGTCTTAAAAAAATTGATTTGCATGCCAGGAAAAAAAAAAGTCACGAAGTCTTATAGGATTGCTTTTGATCTAGATCATAATTATGCTTGTTTATTAGTTGAGATTTAATCACTGGTTTATATTTAGAATTTTTGCTATTCTCGTAATGACAAAAGAACACTGAATTTTTAAACTAGAGAAAAACTTGGATTTCGATGCTAGTTGTGGCTAGGCGTCAAATGGCTAGTAGCCGGCTCATAGTTTAATGAGTAGTCTAGGGTTGAATGAGATGGATCGAAACACACTTATTCAGAAATTGTTGAAAAAAAGAAAAAAAAAAGAAAAGAAAAAAACAGTATGTGTTTGCATAATTGAATAAGAGTGAGCTCTTTAATACTCGAGTTATTAAGTTCTTAGGGACTTTGTGCCTAGTGATCTAAGGCTTTTCATAGTCTAGGATCTGCTAACCTAACGATCGCTACATGGATATTATTGTATAAGTCTTTTGGGACCTCATTCATTGCACGATCAAATAAGCATATTTGTTATGTGTTCAATAATAGCGTGAATCCTTGTGTAACTCTAGTAGGATGAAGGTGTTATGAGTCATTATGCATTTATTGTCTATTCTATTTATAAACTTGTGATCGTTTCGATGATAGATAAGTTATAGTTATTGATCTAGTGTCGAGAATATATCTATTAAGCATCCACATTCGCACATTTCTGGTTTGTGAGATTTTCTTCGAGCTCTATTTTGAATCATTGCATTCTCAAAGGCATTGGCTTATTAATTTGGTTATGGTTATTCTGAAGGGATCGATTGCATTATCATTTAGTTACATTCACGTAGTTGCATTCATGTATTAGGTTTGTTTTGTAGTTTTGAGTTTGTTTATGCTTAGGACAAGCATCGATTCAAGTTTGGGGGTGTGATACGTGGATTTTATATCTACTTGGAATGCTTCATTTCAGGCTTAAGTTGGCGTTTTGGACTCAAGTTGTTGGTATTTTTGATGTGTTTTTGTGTTTGTGCATTTCAGGCATCAATTAAATGAAGAAAGAAGCTTTTTAAGGTAATATGATGAAACGAGATCAGAATTGGAAGCCTAAGCCATTCTCAAGTTGTAGAAAATCTCGTTAGCTTTGTGTGGGCAGTTGAATCGCCTAATTCTGACGAGCAGAACTCAAGATATGGCAAAAAGAAGAATTGTTAGAATTTTTCCAGAATGTCAGCGCGGCCGCGCTAGAACCAGCGCGCCCGCCCCGCTAAAAACACTATTCCAGCGCGGCCGCGGCCGAAAATAGCGCGTCCGCGCCCTGTTTCTGCCCCAGAATCCTGATTTTAGTCAAGTTGAAGATTTTGAGAGTCGTGGTCATCCTGGAGCCTATATATACCAATAAAAAGATGTTTTTAACAACAAGGAGGCCTGAGAGAGCAATAAGAAGACCTAGAGAGCACGAGAAGGCTACGGAGAAGAAGACTTTTATTTTTTTTAATATAGTTGATACTTGAATGCTTGTTTTCGATTTGTCTTTGAACCCTAGTACTCTTATATTTTTTATTATCATGCTTTCATTGGAACCCATAGTGACGATGAGTTCGATTATGAACTAATCGTTATCGTGGGGTTCTAGCGGATTTATTTATGGATTTCTTTAATTAAATCATTTCGATACCTTAGTCTTTGGTGATTGTATGATAACCTAATATTGGTTGTGCTTATTCGTCTTATGTGCGTAGCTAACATATAAGATAGCATGTTAATCTCTATTGAAGCGACAATGAATATAGAGGTTTACAACTTGCCATGCTAGCATAAGTTCATGTGTTATTATTATGCATGATTCGTAGGTAATTTTAACCATCTTACTTGCCCTATGTAATAACGATAGATAACTTGCACATTAAACCGTTATGTTTTCAATTCTTATAAGACATATAGGGTCTCAACATATTTGGTGTCTATTCAACTTCTATCTCTTTTGTGGATGCTTGGTAGTAGGGTATTCGTACAACGAAAGTTGGTGTTTACTAGTTTTGTGTTATCTGATTAGTGTCATCACCATTGCATGCTAAGGTTAAGAACAAAAAGGCTATTGAATGAAGTATTTAATAAAGTTAGGATCCCATGTTTGTCATATATATTAATTCAACCATTCTTGTTCTCTTAGTTATAATTGTTAGTTTGATTCTTAGTTATAAACAATCTCAACTTGTTATTTGTCTTAGCATTGAATAATAACCATATCATTGTTGCATAGGTGCATATTCTTAAATTAACCAAAGAGTCTTTGTGGGAACGAATTTGATCTAAATCTTATACTACTTGCGAACGCGTATACTTGCGTGTATTATTAACACGTGTTAACGTCCTAACAGAGCACAACCATGCATTTTACAGTCTTACTCAATCAAAAGGCCAATAATATCACTCCTTAATAAACGAGGGTTAAATCTCATCTGAATCATTAATATTTCTCATACGATTCATAATATACCCAGTGTTTACTTTTATTATTACCCGGTCAAGGATAACTTTTAATAGTATCAAAATATGTTAATTCTCGTATAGAAATATAATGATTTCAGGTCAAATGACCAATACATGATTATCACTATGGGATTAACTTATGACACTTTAAACATGTACTATCTCACAACGGGTCAATCCAGCACCATGTATTTAATACATGTGCATGTGTTTCGACTTTAGTATCACCAGACCTATGATCAATGAGATGTGATCATCAGCCGACAAACACACTAGTCTCAACATATTTATTATCGTCCCTTAACAATAATACTTGACTAGGGACCTTTAGGAATATAAATACTATTCTCATAATCTCATTTATAAGTCACGTACTTAGAGATACAGATTTACATATCATATTCCAAGGACATTTATTAATCTAACATTTTATCGCAGGAAATAAAAATATAATAAATTACTAAAGAATAATCCTTAGAATCATAATTAATAATCCAAATGTTTCATAATATAAACATAATAGTGTTGTCTCTAGGGCACAAACACTAACAATACATACATAGATACATACTCATATATTCTTATTTGTCATCAGTTGAACATCGTCCTCCAACACAATGAAAAGACCAAATATTATATTAAATTATATGAAATAAAAACAAAATAAATTAATTATACACATATGTACGCTTTATACTTCACTATTAATAATTATGTGACATATATCATATATTCTCATCGTCTCATAGTTTGTTAACAATGTCAGGGGGTTTGTTAGAACAAATTAATTCATATGGAAATTATACCCCTAATTAATATCTATATAATATTTAATTCACCTCGTCATTCATTTACTAAAAATTATCAGTTGTTGTATAATTAAGAGATAATGCCCAAAATAGCACATTTTATGAGATGTATGTCCAAATTAGCACATTCCAAAAATATGACCTCGGCCTGACACTTGCATAACATGACTAATACCAATGTTATCTTTTCTTATGCAATTTACACTGTTTTGGTTGCCGAACTAATTATAAAAACTAAATGCCCATTGTAAAATATATGAAGCCCAATTACCTTACACAATAACAGCCCAGTTACCAAGCATCACCAACACCTCACTACAATGTGTAGGGTTTTTTATAAAGTCCTCTATCGTCTGGGATATATACACACATACACGTGTATGTATATATACATATAACATGTAATAGTTATGTTTTGACTCCGTGATATATTGTAAAATCAACCGAAACATTGATAATAGTTGCGTTTTGAGAGAAAACGCAAGAGATAAAAGCATTTTAGTTACAACGTAAGATAATTATGCATTTTGGGTGTAGAAGACACTTATAGTAGTTGCATTTTTTACCTTTCACGCCTGTTTTACTTGCGTTTGTAGGGCAAATCTTACATTCGAGCTCCTATTTTTGTAAATGAAATCAACGAATTCATGGAAATCACATCAACGTAAGCTTTATTCACTTTACAACCATAACCCAGTCTTTATATGCGTTACTATTGTGCCACTGAAGGGTCATCCTCTAAAATTGTGCTATTTTTGAAAGTTTGACCTAATTTTGTGCTATTTTGGCCCATCACCCTTTAATTAATATGTGCATACATACATACATACAATAAATATATACATACATTTAAATTAATACAAGGACATACACACACATACATACTTGTAGATTCTTCTTTGTCATCAATCTAAACTCGTCCTCAAACATAATAAAATGGCGAAATATTATATTAAATTCAATGAAATAAAAAATAAAATAAACTATTTATATAGATATGTATGATTATACTTCACTATTAATCATTCTATGACATATATCATATACTCCACTATCTCATAGGTTAACAACATCGTTGTTAGACACAAAGATTAAAAAAAAATTGTTGAAGAAAATCAAGAAAATGGGGGTCAATTTCGGAGTCATTATAAAGATAATATGTTATTTTATGAAATGTTAACAATCTGTTGGAACATCCCAAAATAGAAAATTATTGGGATCGGGAGTATCATATGTCATTTAGTGAGTAAACTTACACTACTGATGTCAATTGCCTATATAATATGATTTATCAATCACATTTCTAACACATAAATATATTAAATAATTAAAAAATAAATTTATAATTATTTCACATTTAGAGTGATTAATATGCATCAGACACACATAATCACTTGTATTTGTTTTACTTTATAAGCATTAACATATTACAAACACCATTTAATCATGAAATGACAAAAAATGTATACTAACATAAACCGAAACTGGCATAAACCGGTAAAAACCGAGCCGAAAACGAAAATTTAAAAACCGAACCGATTTAGATGGTTCGGTTGCAGTTGTAGGTTCAAACTGAACCGAAAAATTGAAACGAACCGATTATTTAAATAATAAGTTAAATAAATAATATTTATTAATTTATTCAATTTATATGAATTTTAAAAACTTTCAGATAAATATATATAATATTTCGTAAGTTAGGCCAATACTATGTTATCTTTTGGTTGAGTTTTAGGTAGCAGTAGCGAGTGATAGCTAGTTCTGTAGCTGTAAGAGTGTGATCTAAATAGTTCAAAACAAATACTCATATATAAATAGTTATTAGATCTGCCAGTCTGTAACATCATTACAGAATCTCATTAGTTGAACTTGAGATTGAAAACAAAAATCATTCCATCTTTAATAAAATCGTATAGACTTAAAAACTCCATTATCTCTTATCTCTCTCTGGACTCTGCATATCAAGTTGTCTCGTTTGTATAGTATAATTTTCATTTTTATATTTATCGGTTTATTACCGAAACTGAGCCGATTATAAACGGACTGGTGTTTTTTAAACCGAAACTGAATTTGAACCTACAGTTGCAATTTTTAATTTTAGAACCCGATAATATATGATTGTGGTTCCAGTTTTATCCGAAAACCGAGCCGAACCGGTCCATACCCTCCCTTAACTAACATAATTTATTACTTCCTGATAATGCAACATTACAAATATATCTCAATCACTCGTGCTCATATACATAAATAAATAAATTATTAATCTGTTAAATAATAATATATTAATAAATCATCAATAATTAGAGCGAAAAGTCCGGTAAGCACAATATAGATTGCAAAGGACATATAGAATTAGTTAGTTATAAAATCCCGGTATAGGACGGACCCGTTGACTTGTATGTCATAGAGTCATAGCACATCAGCACAACCCCCAATTTGAACACAACGGACGCACAAGCTGAGTCTAACTCCACTTGTTCACACACGCACGTGTCAGTTGACCCCAATTACTCACTCTTCTTACACAAACACCCCCCTTTACTACAACATTCAAACCCTAATCTCATCTTCGAACAAACTTCAATTCAGTGATCCTATAATCTCAATTCTCAGGTTACTCTTCACTTCACCACTTGAATTGTATGTACTTGCTGTATCTATGATTTTATGTTACTTGTACTTGTTATTTTAAGCTTAATTTTAATATCTGTTTTTTGTTTAAATTTGTACAGTTGTGTCTACAGTTTATGTCAGCATGTACTGAGGTTACTTGAATAAATGAGATCAGGCTTTATTAGGCTAGTGGTTTTGTTTTTCGGGACTCGAAAACTAGGGTATGGATTGTTTCCAGAATGTTGCGTTTATTGTTTTTTGATAGTGATGTTTTTTTAAGTGGTGTTGAAGGATTAAGTGATCAAAAATGCCAGCTAGTCGGCATTGCTTTCGGATAGATACTGTAGAGTTGAAAGTTCGGATTGAAACTAAAATTGGGGAGGAAAAAGCTGAGAAGTACTTTAATTTATTAGACAGATATTTGCGTCTTCAGGTGTCCAAATCGGAGTTTGATAGAGTTTGTGTTGAATTAATAGGGAGACAGAATATTTGTATTCATAATGAACTTATTCGAGCGATTGTGAGTAATGCAAGATTTTCTAAGACTCCTCCGCCAAAACCAGTTAAACGGAATGGTTTGCTAAGTGTGAAAGTGCCGACTGGGATTGAGAAAAGCAGTTCTCAGTCACTATGTAGAGATGTATTTCCGCGGTCTCCGAAGAAGGGAAGGACTCCTAATATTCGGGAACGCAAGTTTAAAGATCGACCAAGTCCTCTCGGGCCTCATGGGAAGAACCATAATGTTACTTTTGATGATAAGACTGCAAAAGGTCAGGAATATCAAAATGTTATGGATTTAGTTTCTGTAGGTAGCAGACCACCTGGTGAAGTTAATTCTGTTGAAGATGGAGAAGAGGTCGAGCAGGCATCTGGAAGCCCAGGAATTTACAGTAGAAGCTCAGTTAGAGCTCCTCTTGGCATTTCCATACATGCAAAAGGTCCTAGGAAATTACTATCTTATGGAAGTACTCCTGATCTATTAAATCAGTCTTGCTATATTAGTGGCGAGCTTCCAGGGAATAGCTCTTTAAAGGGAAGGTTGGATCAGAAGTTGGAGTCAGAGGGCTCAAAAATTTCAATGGATGGGGTTAACTTGTTGAGTACCGGGCTGGATGTTTTCCTGAAGGGATTGCTAAAACCTTGTCTACAATTAGCTGGTTCAAGGTCTGAGCACTCCCACTTTAATCAAGTTAGAAATCAGGCTGCATCGGGTGTAAATGTTAAAAGGCCCATGCAACATGCACAAAATCCAGTAAGATCCTTTCCTGCTTCAATGTTGGATCTTCGTGTTGCAATGGAATTGAATCCCCGGATACTTGGAAGTAATTGGCCGCTGCAGCTTGAGAAGGTTTCCTTGGGTGCGCCACCAGATAGTTGCTTTTAAGATGTGCTCGAGTAATGAAAAACTATTTTTATAGCTTGCCCAGAGACAATGTTGCATTCTAGTGATTCAGTAATCCCTTATAACTATGACGCAGACACATGATAAGAAATGCTGAGGTATCCACATTGTTAAATGCTATAGAAAATTTTGACTCAAGGTCACTAGGTTGTATATAAAACTCAGTGCTGATTTTTCTGGAAAGGGGTTGGTTACCTGTAAAGTATAAGGATGTGAGTACCTGTAAGAATTCTAGCTGTTATAGATAGTTTATTGGCATTTTCTCTTTTTTACCTTATATTGATAGTTGACTAATCTTTTTACTTTATGTTTGCCCAATAGTTTATATCAATAACTGCCTGATGTATCACTGTTGCCTTCTTTCTATATAAAATTTTGTTTGTTCATTGTGGGTTTAGCCTCTGTACTATATTAAATACTCAGATAATTTGTTCTTCATTTTCTGTTGCATAGTGATGAACGCCCAATTTCGCCAACGTACTTCGTCCATTATTAGTGGTTAACTGCTTATTCGATTTACTCTTAACATCTGTTTTTGCTTTTGATGTATTCAACAGGGCTTCATGAGAGCTTAGTAATGTGAGAAGATATTAATTTTCTCAATTATTATGTCTGACATAACCTAATATTCTGTTTTGTAACTGTATAGACTCAGTGATGCACATAGAATGAACAATTTTAGATGGGAACCTTAAACCGTAGATGGCAAAGATATTCCTATTTCTAGCAGTTGTTTATGAGTGTTTCATCTATAGTTGGATTGATCTGTTTCCACCTTTGATTAATTATTGGTGTGTTATGGGTGCTGACACAAGTCCTATGCATTTATTTATAAAAAGTGATTGTTGAACTGTTGAAAATCTACAGAGAGAAGTACAGTTCCCCTTGGCAAGTCATACACTGATGGAAATTAGTTCTACGCTAGTCAGCTAGTATACTACCATGCTAACTTATTTTGGCAAACAAGATTCCAGACATGGTAATCTTATTACTTGGGGACAAAAAACTTCAGACTCGGTGGTCCGCTAGGCAGGTTGCATACTCTGACAGGAACGGTCCTTTCTTTTATCTAGTTTCCTGACACTGTTTCTAGAGTATCTTTATTATGCCAACTTCGTAAATAAGATGCACCAAGGTTTTTGTCTTAAACATAGTCTGAGTTCTTGGCTCTGGCTGCAGTTGCAATGTAATAATAAAATTTGTCTTGCACATAATAATTGATCTATTCTCTTTATAAATACATGCATATGTCATTTTCTAGTACTTTTACAACGTAAAGACGAAAAAATAGTTTGAGAAATTGATCGTTAAATTTGATTACTATTTGGGTTTGATTGACTTCCATGAGATCTTTTTGGGCCTCAAAAATCAAAATCAAAACCTAAGGTGCTGAAGTATAGGTTAGATTTGGTGTTATTTTTTTGAGTTGTTACTAATTTAGTATAAGACCTTTTGTTCATACATTCAACCATATCTTCTGACCCGAAGATCTACATACTTTTCATTCCTATTATTTACTAATCTTATCATGCAGATTGCAGTATGCTGATTCTCATATGGAAATATTATTTATTTTCCAACTCCTACAGTCTTGGTTTGTGTGGTAACTTACTCGACGATGTTCAGTTTGGAATAATATTTGAAGCTATACTTGGTTGCCTAAAGGTAATTCTTGGTTTTCATTCCTTTCCTTGTCTTAGTTTTCTCTTGCGATTTATAACTGCATGAACTGAATTCAGTATATCAATAAACTTGTGTAGACTGGTTAATTCGTAGAACATTCGCACATTCTGGAAATTTGTTATATTACTGCAGAAGACAATTGTTTGTTGACAATAAACTGATAAATAAGTTTTTTCACACTGTAATAGTATTAGGAAGAACATAATTTTGAATTTTTTGGCTTCTGTCAGCATAGACTGTGCATGTTCCAGATTCCTGATCAAGAAAAGAGCTAATTCGATATAGTAAAATCATTTTGTTTTTGTTAAGTAACCAGCTGATGCAGGACAGCTTATAAGAACAATGATATATGTAACAATAACACTAAAAAGATAAAACTTGGGTGATTTAACCACGGAAGAATCACTACCCTAATGGTTTACCAACCGTGGAAGGGAAAAAAAATTTTGGACTGCAACCCACGAGAGACCCAATTCAGTATTTATGTAATATTTCAGTTATCAAGTCTAACTAAATATATGGGAATTACAATTCTTATATAGGGAATAAAAACCCTAATAAAATAAACGGATGGACCAAGACCAGATAACAATTGGGCTTATTATAGGATTTACTACATATTCAATAACCTATTAGCCCCACATGTAAGATACATAAACAAATAGTTTTAATTCTCTCTAAATTAAATAGTAAATACATATAAACTAATAATAACATATATAAATTTCACCCCTTTTGTTTCTCATCCCTAGCTCTCCCAAAACCTTAAGGTTTTAGGAGGCCTTAATTGGATCATTATATGCAACAATCCCCGTAACTCGAACGAGTGGACAAACAGAGAAATAATTTTAAATAGCGGAGGTAGGGGGTCTGAGTTGAACTCGAGATCTCTGGTCTCCCCAAACCGAGTTTAAGGGTGTGTTTGGCATTGATGTTGCAGACAACACCATCAATTTTACTGCTTTTCTGAAAAGTGTTTTTGGTCTAAAAACCGCTGTTAGAGAAAACATGAAACATGTCCTGCTTTTCAGTTTTTGCGGGAAACAGTTACTGATTTCAGCATCAAACCTCACCAAAAGATTTTTTTTTAATTTTTTTTTCATCAAAACATATTCGTTTCAAAAACGTTACTAAACAGTAATCTGATTTTTCTAAAACTACTTTTTTCACCAGCACTTTTTTAAACAACATAACAATTTTTAACAACAATTTCAAAGAGAGCCTAAGACCATGTTAAATGACTAGTTCTCCCAAAACCTCAAGTGACCGGTTCTCCAAACCTTAAGGTGTCAGGAAGATGTCCAAATTGGATCATAGTAGATTTAACAATTGTGTTTAAGCCGCCCCCCTGCGATAACACATCTATTCTTTTAATGTAGAGGAAAGGTATATGCGTACATCTTACCTTTCATAGACCAGTTATGTTTAGTATTGTATCTTCTCCACTGATACCAATGCCCTCAAAAGGCTTTGTTGTGCTTCGTTTTAAACAGATATCATGTATGCTAAGCAACCCAATTAGAGAATTTAAAAAGCAACAAATGATTGATTGATTGGTAATTCCATAATTGATGAAAAATAATAGTTACTTCACCGCCTGTAAAGGAACAAAATTCATCTACATATCAGATGTATCCTATAAAATATTAGATATTATCCTACTATCGACTACTAGTTATGATTAGAAGACTCCAAAGAATAACTTCCAGTCGAGCATCACTGATACTTTTTTCACCATGGTCAGTTTTCCATTTAGGTAAGCTCTTTATATCTTCTCTCTCGGTCTCTTTTATCTGCGGTTCTTTCTTTTTCCCTACTTTCTTTTTATGGTTCTTTCCTAATTTAGACTTTGAGTAATGTTTTTCATGATCATTAGCAGGTTGTATAATTTTTCAAGTGTAACACGGACAGGGTACAGTTAAAAACAATGTTCCTGTGGTCTCTTTGGGTTTATTTTTTCCTTTCCAGTCTTCCTTAGTTCCTTTGACATTGTTGTGAGCATAGCTTGAAGCATAACTACAATGGAATCAGTATCATCCTCTTGGTGTTGATATTTTATAGCCTACAAGAATCAATAGGACTTCTCCGGCAAGCTTTGTATTTATGATTTGCCATCTGCCTTGGACTTTGAATTTTATTATATTTTGTCTGTTTATCCATATGGAGGATGATATGAAATTTGCAAAGTATGTTGCTTTGACATTGTTGTTTTTACTCCCAGCCTCCTCGTCAATGTACAAAGCTTCGAGGTCAATGCCCAGTGTCCAATACTCATGCTACTTTAAGATCAGATTTATGCATCACTCGTCATTTTGTACTTGGTGATCTGCATTTTTTATATGCTTTCAAGTCTGAATTGCAAATAATTCTTAGCCAGTATAATTTCAATCATTTTCTTTGTATTTTGGATTTTATATTTTGCAATTGACTATGAATAAAGAACAGGCTATTTTCCTTCAATTTTGTCTATTATATGTATGAAATGTGGGTCTGTGGCCCTGAGTTGTCACATATTCAACTGAAGTTGCCTAATTGGGACTAATACAGATGCAGTTGTTGCAGGTGATTTACATGTTAAATCTTTTTCACGCTTTGCAGATTACTTTACTTCAACTTTTCTTTGTGGAAATTTTAGTCATTTGAAGGGTAGATATATATCGCACCTCTGGCTGGGCATGGAGGCAATGTAATATAACAAAAGATAGTTATATACCTTGAATTGTTTTTCATGATATGGGAGCAAGTAATATGCTTAAATCTGGACCCAAATTATTCAGTTGTAATTTTCGTAAAGTTGAATCCAATGAGCATAATTTGCACTAATGTTTTGACGAATGTTTCTCCTTCCTATGAATTAAATACAGCACAATCTTGACGAATGTTACCAAATCTGCTTCCTTGGGTCTTGACTTGGATTCGACCCATTTTGGTCATGCCCACGATGAAGGCTCGTTCGAAGGCTCTAGAGTTACCGGCCCAGATGTTAACGAATGGCCTGGATCTAAAATCATTATAGAGAACCTGATCGGAGCTGAAAAGCCCCTTGCCCACCTGAAGATTCTTGTAGTATTGGTTGTCAAATATTTTGTGGGTAACGGGGTCCATATCGACGGCTATTCTTGGGTCAACATCTACTGGGCACATTGATTGTAACTCAGCTGCGTACTTCCTGCTTAGCGCTGGGTCTACCTTTCTGTTACGGCTGAAATTGTAAATGCGATTTGCGAATTGATCACAGTGAGAAAACCCTACTGTGTGGGCAGCTGAGAAAACAAACATCTTACTAAATTAGCAATTTTGCAATCCAGAATAAAGGGATCAGAGTTTGCTGGGAATGTACCTGATAGAGCAATCATATCCATTCGGTTTAAGCCGAGTGATGAAAAAAAGGAAGTAAGCTGATTTAAGTTGAAGTTAGGCTTTGGGATCTTCCCGTACACACTTGAAGAAGTGGACACCAACCCATCTAATCTTCCCAACTCCACTCGGTATGAGGGCCCACCAGACTGCATTAATGTGCATATACAGTCATAATTTTCATAGACATGTGTGAGCAATTTAAGAGGATTGTGGCTGCTATACACGACAAGTAATATTAATTACAAACCAGAGAAATGACATCTCGAGTAGCCATGGCAAGAATATCAGCACATGAAACCTTGTTTTTGCAACCAGGAACTTCATCCACTGCAGCTTTAGCTTTGATCACTGTGTCAAATCCGTCTCCAGCCAGGGACAGATTATCCGGGTGATCCTTCTCAGCTGTATTGTCTTCTCTTGATTGAATCATTATTGATGCATCACAGCCCTGTTAAAGGTAACATGTATTCATACACACTCCTGCTCATACTTACGAGATAGTTATGTATAAACATTTCCTAATTATATGCGCGCTACAGATGGCACCTTAACATTGGTATTTTTTGGGTGGTTCAGCACAACATTTCATACCAATTTAACATGATATAGTATTTCCCTTGGTAAACAATAAGAATATATCATTTTTCTAATGCTATGTGTGTGTGTGTGTGTGTGTGACAGCGTCAGTGTTATTTGCGTCTGTGGTTATACACAGTATGTAGATGTCATGAATCAGGCAGTGTTACCTGGACTATGCAATCATGGAAAAAGAGACGTAGAGTTGCAGGGATTGTAACAAAGGTTTGGTTAATTTTTGTTTTAACAACTTCTCGAACTATGGATTCCACCTTGGGACAAACATTGGCATAGTAGTTTGTTCTAAGAGCTCCGGATGCTGGACCTAGGTGGATGATCAGGCAGATACTAACACAAACTGACCACAAGGGTACTAATACTCGGCCACCCATTGATGTTAACGGGAGACAAATGAATGAGATGGGATATGATATATATACACTATTACACACTCATGTATATAAAAGTGTGTGTACATGGAATGAAAGAGAGCAACCAAAAGGTGTAGAGTACTAAATACTAATAATACTACCTTAAATCCACGGTGGTGGTTCTCGTTAATAATTAAAAATTTTATTTATTCTGTAATATTATAATTTTAAAATATTTATATAAATATATACTAATTATAAATTTTTAATATCAGTCGTAGTTGAGTAGGATAAGTAGTTTAACAATTTAGTAGTTTAACGGATATATACCATTAATTTTTTTTTAATAATAGGATAAGTTATAATTGTAATTTAGTAGAATAAGTAGTTTATGTCTGTAATAGTTTAATAATTTAGTAGTTTAGCGGATATATAACACTATTTATTTCATCATATTATAATTTTAAAATATTTATATAAATGTATAATAATTATAAATTTGTAATAAAATTATAGGATAATCTGTGGTCGTAGTTGAGTAGGATAAGTATATTATATTTAGTACTTTAACAATTTAGTAGTTTAGTGGATATATAATACTATTTATTTATTTTTTTAATAATATGATAAGTTATGATTGGAGTTTAGTAGAATAAGTAGACTATGTATGTAGTAGTTTACTAATTTAGTAATTTAGCGGATATATAATACTATTTATTTATTTTTTTAATAACCAAAATTGGGGAATACCCGTTATTATAATATTGTATAGATACGTTAAGTGATCATTAGGGTAAACCTGCTAAATACATGTCAATTTTAATTTATAAATATAATTTGATTCAACGGTTATCCCGTTATTTTGGTTATTAAAAATAAAAATTAATAGTGTTATACACCTATTAAACTACTAATAAATTGCTAAACTACTGGATATAATTTCCTTATTATCTCCTAAACCAGGTCTTATTCTCCTAAACTACGACATTATTCTATTAAACTACAAACATAGCTTATTTCTAATTATTTTATTATGAATATATATTGAAGTTAATATATAATTAGATAAATAAAATTTTAAAAATATTTAAATATTAACAAGAATCCTAAACTTCGATCAAGCTTATCCTCTTAAACTACAAACATCGCTTATTCCTAATTATTTTATTATTTTATTATGTACATTTATTAAAGTTATTATATAATTCGATAAATAAAATTTTAAAAATATTTAATATTAACAAGAACCCGTGTATCGCACGAGATTTAAGGTAGTATAAGTAATAAACTATAATTTGGTATTGCAACAGATTAAATAGGCTAGATATATAAAAAGTAAATATAAATGGAGCAAGATGTGTGTCTATATGTAGCAATATTTTTTTTAAACAAATATGGCTTATAAATTTATAAACATTTGTGGGTGAGTAGAGGTCGAACGCAGGAGTTGAGACGAAAGAGGATAAAAGAGTATTTGCTCAAAAAAAAAATCTTGGGATTTTCGAGATGAACGAGGGTCAAATCTAGAAATCGTGAGGAAAGAAGATAAACTTTTAATAAATTGAGCTATTTTTAGCTGTATGAAACTTAATTTTTAAGAATTTTATGTATTGGCAAGTTTTGATTAATTATTATGATATATAAACTAATCAGAGTCGAATGAGACGAGTTGCTCTAGGATCGAACAATTACATAATTTGACTCATGCCATAATTGTAATTAACTATATTGTTGTATTTCAACTCGAGATCAAAAAATAGGTTCAAACATGTTTGCTGGTGAAAAACTAGTATAATTTCCTAATTTGACTGTGCAAGATATGTTATGAAAGTCACTTGAAGCTGTTTTTTTTAGAACAAAGTGGCATTTCCTTACAAAATGCTACAACTTGAAGTGTTAAAAATAAACCAAAAGGAGGCCAATAATCAACAGGAAGAGAACACCTACCACACACACACATACAAAATTCAAAACAAAACAAAGTCTCTGCACCCCTTAAAACGATTAGTCCTTAGAGTCCCTTTTTCCACATAATCAAGCTTAAGCTTTTGAGGGTACACGTGATAAAAGTTTTCTCTTGTTCAACTCATTTTAAGCATTTGTTGAAGTTAGGCGTGATCGGTGTTCTGGTTAGATATGTCTTAAAAAATATAAGATCTTGTTTGGGCTATTTAATATATAATCGTAGGGTATTTTAATCGATTATAGAAATTAAAGGCCGCTGAAATCTTGTCGAATTTTATTTGTTTAGGGAAGTTACTTTGACATGGGTTAAGCCTCTGTAAATAAATCATTTCAATATTAGTGAATAATAATTTATTAAAATTATAAATTTAGTAAGTTTTTGTTTTTTTTTACTGTATTGCTTAACCGTTGTTTTGGAGATTTGTAGTTGAAATCGCCGTGCAGTGAAAAGATGAACAATGGAATAAAATGTCATTTTTGAGTGGTAAATGGTCTAAAATGTCACTTTTGAAAATAATGGCTCAAGATGTTACGTTTTATTTTTTAATGCAAAACGGTATATGGTATTCTGTTTTGATACTTTATTTTTTTCTAATTTTTTTATAATGTGCAAAACGTTAGTTGAAGTAATGTTTTGGCTCAAAACGGTACATCATATAGCGTTTTGTACGAAAACGGTACTTTATCTACCGGTTTTGTGCATAAAAAAAAATTAAAATGCCAAAACGTTACACGAAGTACCGTTTTATGTTTTTTGCATTAACGTTACACGATATACCGACATTTAGGATCATTTTTAACCCCCAAGTGACACTTAAGGCCACCCCCGAAAAGATAATCTCCCCTCCATTTCTGTTTCTGTTTTTTTTTTAACTTTTGGCTCATGGGTTAGGTACTTACTAATTTACCTTAATAAGACAGAAAATTATATGGTCTGTATAAAACTTATCGACGATATGACTATACTTGATTTTATCGGCCTAGACCATTAGAATTATGCATCGAAACGTAAATCACAAGGGTTAAACTTATGATTCAGATAACCTAGAAATATGGAAAATGCATATATGAAGAAATAAAACAGAAGCTTAGCACACTGAACCTGGTAGACCATACTAGGACTCATAGGATCATATAAACAAGGTAAGAGTTGCGACTTTTATGGATCCATGCAAGGGAAGTACCATGATGATCCAAATAAGTTGCAAGCAGACTGAAGGAGTGACTACAAGATTATTAAAAAATTTCAACAGAATTTAACGTTCCGTCAATCAGACATGTATGCTTGCTGATTTGGTATGATATACTATTAGTAATTCGTTAGATATTTTAGTCTGAATGTAATTCTGAATTGGTTACCGTTCGTAAAGCTAGTAAGCAATAATTCCCAATTCCAGATTCCCTTAATATTTTGACTACTACAACAATGTTAATCGGTAAACTCCGCTAGTTCAAAATGTTAGAAAATTAGGATTTGAGAGCTTAATTTAATTATGTTCTTGATATTAATCCTAAAATCTAATGATCGGAAATTATTCAATGATATTTGAACTTAAATTTTCATGCATGGTTTTAAGAATTTTCTTAATGAAATCCACATGAATTGAGAGTTGAAAGTAACTTGGAATTTTGAAAATGTTTGTCCCGCATTGAAATAAATAAAGGGAGTTGTGTGTTTTATATGGTATTACCCACATGAGTAGTATACAACTACTAAGGTGTGTGATGGTCCATTGTGTTGTTGTGTGTTTCACGCGCACACACGCGCCGCCGCCCCGCCACGCACTGGACCAGACAGGGTCGAAGGGCGAATGTCTCGGCGTTCAAGGCGACCTGGGCGAGGATTTTATTTATTTAAGAATTAATTTTAATTCGAATTTATTTATCGGTGACTGGATTACTATTATTGTAATAAATTGTTGGGATGGGTTTGATACTGAATTGGGCTTAGTTACTTTGTTAGTGGGCTTAGTCTAAATACATTGAACCTGGACAAATAATCTGATCTGTAACTGATGAATTAAAATTAAATATGATAATAATGTGGGTGTTAAGTGAAAAAACTGTTACAAATAATTTAAATTCAAAATCTAATCAATTTTGATTTTTTAAATTAATGGTGCAGTTTAATTCAGACATTAAAGTGTGTGGAACGGTTTCATTTTTCCTCTCCTATAAATAGAGGACAGAGTGAATGTATTTTATATACCACACAACATTCTCTTCTCTTCACCCTCTCTGCATTTCTCTCCCAAAAACACAAGTTCGAAGTGCTGTTATTTTCCGGCGACAGAGGTGCGGATCGAGGTGGAGATTTTGTTGCTGCTGTTAACATCAACTCTGAGCTGTTTTATCCTGGTGGAGATATTGCACGCATCCCAAACGCAGCAGGTAGGGGGCAATATTCTCTTCAAGAACAGCCAGGGCTTCGAGCAAGGCCTGGTGACTCAGCTGTGATCGTATTTTCTTGGCATTTTGTATCTGTGTGCCATTATTTTTCTGACACGTTTGAAAGCTATGGTTTCGGGTACATCTTCGTTTTTTCTCTTTGTTATTTCAGTTACTAATTTTGTTTACATGCATGCTTTGTTTTGTTAACTGTGGTCTTGGCCTGGACTTGCTAAATTTTATATATTCTTGCCTCTATGTTGCAATTTTGTTAGTGAAATTTACAACATTCTTGAAGAGAATATTAGTTATTTAGAATTTAGCATAATGGTTAACGAAAGTGAGGTTATCGTTGGTGGTGGTAGCGGTTCGGGTGCAACTGGTGGGGCCATTGATTGGACCACCTATAGTTTCCCACAAGCTGTTGAACTAACCGGTTTACCGGAGAAATTCAACGGTGGCATTGGCTTTTCTCGCTGGCAGAAAAGGATGAAGTTGTGGCTGACTATAAAGGGTCTGTGGCCGGTTGTGGAATATGAGAAACCAGTAGTGGATCAAGAGAAGGCTAACACAGTTAAGGCTTTTGCGAAGTGGGCTGAGAAGGATGGAGTGGCTAGGGCGGCCATTCTGGCGGCACTAACAAACACTTTGTTTGATGTCTATTCTTTTGATGCCTACTCCGCAAAACTCTTATGGGAGAAGCTGGACCAGACACATAATACTGACTCACAAGGTCTAGAAAAGTATTTTGTGGCAATGTTCCTCGAGTTCAAGCTGGTGGACAATAAGTCCATGACTGAGCAGGTGCATGAGTTCGAGATGATAGTGCATGCTTTGAAGGAGTCTGGAATGAACCTCCCGGAGAATTTCAAGGTGATGAGTGTGATTGAAAAGCTCCCGAAGTCTTGGGAAGAGTTCTCTCTCTCCCTGAAAAGACAGAAAGGAGAGATCACCTGGACCAACCTTATGCTGGATATCTCGGTGCCAGAACAACACAATTCCAAACAGGGACATGTGATGCCAACTGAACACGGTACCTCGAAGGTAAACATAGCAACTGTAGGACAGAAGAGGAAGGCTCTTGCTAAGAAAGATAATAGTAATAAACCTAAGAGTGACAAGGTTAAGAAACCCAAGGCAAACAAACCATGTTGGTCTTGTGGGCAGGTTGGGCACTGGAGTAAGGACTGCCCTACGAAGAAAGCGAAGAAAACCGAGGTAGTGCAAGCGAATGTTGTGCTTGGAACTGCAAGTGGGGCCTGTAGTGAACATGGTCGTTGGTGAGGCTACGGCTTCTAAAACTGACGTTGACCGGTATGTATCCTACAACCCTGTGATATTTTCTACCTATCTGTCAAATGAATGGTTGATAGATACTGGAGCTAATGTACATATTTGTGCTGATATTAGTTTATTTGTATCTTATCAACAGAGTCATAGCCTGACTGTGAAGATGGGGAATGCTAGTGCTGCTCAAGTACATGGAGTTGGAAACGTGGATATGAAGTTCCCTTCAGGACATATTCTATCTCTGACGAGAGTGCATCATATTCCCGACATGCGTAGAAATATAATAAGTGGAAGCTGTTTAGTTTCTAGTGGTTTTGAAATTTCGTTCAAATGTAATAAAGTAGTTCTTATTCACACTAGTACATTCTTTGGCAAAGGTTACTTGTCAAATGGTTTATTTGTTATTAATGCGGATCCCGTTTTGGGAAATTTGAATAATAATGTTATTCCTTCTGTTAACTGTATTAAATCCTCGAATATATGTCATGCTAGACTAGGTCATTTAAACTTTGGTGCTCTTAAGAACATGATGAACTTAGAGTTGATACCAAAATATACCATAGAAAAGAATTCTAAATGTCAAGTATGTGTGTCTGCTAAACAAATAAGGAAACCTTTTCATAACGTTGTTAGGGATTCAGACTTGTTAGATTTAGTACACACTGATATTTATGAATTTGGTGGTGTGTTGACCAAGGACCAGTTTAGATACCTCATTACTTTTTTAGATGATAGTAGTAGATACTGTTATGTTTATTTACTTAGACATAAGGATGAAGCACTTAGTAAATTCATTATATATAAAACTGAAGTAGAAAAACAAACTAGTAAGTTACTTAAAAGGTTGAGATCTGATAGAGGTGGTGAGTATACGAGTAATGCTTTTAATGAATTTTGTGCAAATAATGGTATAGTTCATGAAGTTACTCCACCATACACACCTGAGTCTAATGGGGTAGATGAGCGAAAAAATAGAACATTTAAAGATATGATTAATAGTATGCTTATTAACTCTAGGTTTCCTAAATACATGTGGGGAGAGGCTCTAAATACGACTTGCCATATTTTGAATAGAGTCCCTCTGAAATACATGGATAAAACACCTTGAAGTTATGGAAAGGCAGGATGACTAGTCTTAAGTATCTTCGTGTGTGGGGGTGCCTTGCTAAGGTGCTTGTTCCTGAACACAAGAGAAAGAAACTAGGTCCAAAGACTGTTGACTGTATCTTTATGGGCTATCTTGAAACCACTACAGCTATGAGATTTTTAGTGTTAAAATCTGACATAGATGGTATAGTGGCAAACACGATAGTTGAATTTCGAGATGCGACATTCTTTGAGGATGTCTACCCTATGAAGACTGGAATACCTGAAACGACTTCTGAGGAAGATCCTACTCACACATCAAGTTCTATTCCTGATCATGTGGAAAAGATGACAAATGTGGGGGTGGAACCTAGTAGTAGCTCTATTCCTAAGGAACTAGAGGAACCAAGGAGAAGTAAGCGTGCAAAGGTAGTCAAGGATTTTGGAGGTGATTTCATCACTTACAATATCGAGGACGAACCTTTAACTTTCCAACATGCTATGGATTCTTCTGAGTCAAGGCACTGGAAGGGCACTGTAAAGAGTAAATTTGACTCTATTATTTCTAATGGAACATGGGAGTAGGTTGATCTCCCTCATGGGTGTTCTACTATTGGGTGCAAATGGGTCTTTAAAAGGAAGTTGAACCCTGACGGCTCAATAGACAAGTACAAAGCTAGACTGGTAGCTAAGGGTTTTAAGCAAAAGGAAGGAATTGATTACTTTGATACATACTCTCCGGTTGCAAGAATGGTAACAATCTGAATACTTATAGCATTGGTTTCAGTCCATGGTCTTATCATCCATCAGATGGATGTAAAGACGGCTTTTCTTCATGGTGAACTTGAAGAAGAGATTTGTATGGATCAGCTTGAGGGATTTGTTGCATCAGACAATGAAAGGAAAGTATGTAAGTTGATCAAGTCCATCTATGGCTTGAAACAAGCTCCCAGAGATTGGCAAAGTTTGATGAAACTATATTGCCTTTCAGTTATAAGATTAATGAAAGTGATAAGTGTGTCTACACTAAAGTTAAAGGTAATGAGTGTGTTATTTTGTGCCTATATGTGGATGACATTTTACTGTTTGGAATCGATATTGAGATTATTAACGAGACTAAAGAATTCTTGAAAAGGCATTTTGAAATGAAGGATATGGGTGAGGCAAGTGTGATTCTTGGAATCAAACTGATTCAGTCCACTGAAGGAATAACCTTGACTCAATCTCATTATATAGAGAAATCTATACTTGAGAAATATGGTTATTCACAGTGTAGAATCGCTAGTACACCCTATGATTCGAAAGTTGTCCTTGTCAAGAATACTTCAGGAGTGCATGTGTCTCAGTTAAGGTATTCTCAGATTATTGGGAGCTTGCAGTATCTTGCTAACTGTACTAGACCAGATATTTCATATTCTGTGTCTAAATTGGCTAGATATACAAGCTGTCCAAACAGAACTCATTGGGATGCTCTTGATAGAGTACTTAGATATCTAAAAGGCACAATGTACATTAATTTACACTACAGGAGATTTCCTGGTGTGCTTGAAGGGTACAGTGATGCAAGTTGGATAGCTAAGAAGTCTGGTTCCAATGGAGTGACTGGATACGTGTTCACCTTGGCTGGTGGAGCAATATCCTGGTAGTCAAGCAGACAGACTATAGTTACTCGGTCTACTTTTGAGGCTGAGTTGTGTGCACTTAGTGCCACAGGGACGGAGGCTGAATGGTTACACGGACTTATGTCTGCAATGCCTGTAGTGTAACACCCCCAGATCCGGGGTCGGGGATCCGGGTCATCACGGTCTTTCTTTCCACAATATCACTTAACTTAATTAATACTAAATAACCTCATGCTGTGACCCCACACTAACACACACCACAACACGTTATAGTCTTAGAGATAAAATTGAAATAAGTACAATCCTTGAATCCATAATTTAAAAGTTATTACAACCCAAAATGATTACTTGATAAGTTTACAGTTAATTGCCATTATCTGCCACAAGTTATAATTATACATAATTGATTCCCAAAAGTAGAATGCATGATCTACAAATAGATCTACCTCTGCAGCTATAGCAGCTACGATATCAACGGGAAGACGCGGGACGCTTCCCACGCGCTTGCGCTGGGTCTGCTTGAGTCTGGCCATCTTTCCTAACTGTTGTTGTGTGATGAAGAAATGAAGCAAGAGTGAGCATTACAGCTCGCAAGATAATATATAGTGTAAACAATAATGCAAGTATCTAAATAGATAACTTACTGGAAACCTTTATCAAGTGTAAGGTAATTACTTACTGGATATAAGCTTAAAAGAAGATGAAGTTACCAATTACTTCACTATACTTATACCATTTTAGAAAACTACTTGAACTACCACTGTTCAAAGTATAATAGGTTTCAAAAGGTCATCTCATAGATGAGACCACAAGTTAAGACTCGAATAGATTCAATCTTTGAAATATTGTTGAATAAAATAAAGTTACGAGATATTTTATTTAGTCCCGATATATATATCCACATATATATCTCTTATACATTTCCTGGAAACCTCTGTTATGTAAAGTATGAACAGAGTTTGTAATATCCAATGAATTTTGGAAAAGGAAAAGAATTTTGGCATAAACCCGATATCTTGCTGATCAGGCAAAGATACCAATAAGTAACCTTTTCTACTAGTAGATGGATGATACCCCCACCGGTCATCACCCTGGCCTCATTAGGACCTTGTGCTGGACCGCCACCCGGCCTCTTAGGCGTTGATGGGCTGCCACCCAGCCACTTACACTTTGATAGAGCGTACCCCGACCTGTCGCTTATGCCGACTCAAATAGATGGACTTATTTCCCCAACGTTGGGTAAGTAATCAATTCATTTATCAAAACAACAACCTTGTTGCGAATATAAAATACACCACAGAGCCGGATCCCTCAGGTTTTGAGCGAGTATTTAAATCCCCTTTGAAAGGAAGATCTTAAATATAAAAATGAGTTTTGGGATCCGCCCTAACTTTTAAAAGCATTTTGAAGACTCGAAAACATTTTTAAGAATGTTTGGAGTACTGCTGATTTAATAAAATAAATCAGTCCCAATATATTAGAAAATATCTGAATATTATTATTTAAATAATATTCCCATAAAGAATAATCTTTATAAAAATAATAGAGGTAGAAGTTTTAAACTAATACTTGAAATGAATATTAAATAACCAAAGATATACTTATACGAAAGTACTATCTTTATTTGAATAATCGAAAATAAGTTTGATTATCGAAACATTATTCTTTAATAAAATAAAGAATATTATTTAGTAAATAATCGGAGTCATAAGTCCTCGAATAAATATTCAAAATAATATTCATTAAATAGAATAAACAGAGTCATAAGGTCTCAAATGAATATTCAAAGTATTATTCATTAGTAAAAATAAAGTTATCGAATAGACCTTATTCGATTAATAGTTTTGAAAACTATATCTATATATATAATATATATATATATATAATATACTCGGGAACATCGACTCCCGGTTTTAGAAAATATTCGCCTTTGGGTCCCCTATACTAAGGGTATACGCAACTACTGCTTATCTCTAGCATATGTATTATGCAATTATAAGCATTGAAATCAACAGATAGATATCAAGATTACGAAACAGACATGCATATAAACCATATCAGCATGCTCCAATATATCGCAAGATTTGCTAATTAACCATCATGCATCTATCACAAGATAATGCATATACATGTATACATCACAACAACAGTATAACGGGTAGAAAACTTGCCCGAGCGACTGGGGGTGGTAAAAGTCCTGGGATGAGTCTGGTAACCTATAAACCACATATAAGTTGGAATTAAACCAAAGTCGCTTATGAATCTATACTTTAACCAATTAGACCCTAACGTTCGCTTTCGCGCTTAAAAATTCACTTGAGTCGCTCGAGTACCCTCAGCTCCACCATTTTTAATAAATTAACCATTAGGAATTTTAAGGCGATTCTTTCGCGAGTACCCTAACAACTGCCTAATCCACTTTACATAATTGTTTCATATCTCAATTAGTAATTTAAGGTCCTTAACCAATGTTTCAAACTAAGGCGAGGGGTAATGGTTCGGTCGCGAAACACCATTACTTAAAATGGTCGTTTCTCCTAAACCGTACATCGGATTCAAGAGAACCACATATCAAAACGAAGCTCGTAACATGAACTATCTAATCATGGCAATGGTTAAAACCTAACAGTGAGTTCACGGGTCCTGATGTTAAGAACAAAAGCAGTTCTAAAGTAAATCGGGCATTACGAGTGCTATGTTTACACGATTACCAAATTTAAACCATTCCAATCAATTCACAATTCAACCCACAATCACCACTACAACCAAACTTCATCCATTCTTTACTACAACAGCCCCAACAATTCAATATTTCCAATCTATACTACTTCTCAATCATGAACTAAGAGCTTACTTAAGTTCATTAACTAATCATCAAGATTTACAACTCCAAAAACATTACAAAACCAATCAATCTCTAAATACACAATAATCATGCCTCTTATGAACTATACTACTCATAATAAGCTCTTAACATTCAATAACAATGCTAGGTTAAGAGATTATACCTTCCTTGTGAGTAGGAGTAACTAATGAGCTTGAAACAACCTTGGAAAATCCTTACTAAAGCTTTATCTAAACAAAAACACAAGATCAAAATTTCAAGTTCTTGAAAAACACTATTCACTCTCTTCTTCCATGAATTATAGGAAGAGATTGTGAAGGAATTTGAAGCTTAAACTTATAGGATATCTATATCTATGTACAAGGAACCTTAGATAATTATCTCACTAATTAACAAAGCTTGGAACTTGGATTTGAGTTTTTTCTTCCCTTGAAATGGACAAAGGCCGAGAGCTTCTTGTTGGAAATGAAGGTCAACTTTGTGTTTTTGTGTTATGAATTGTTTTGCTTGGTTGTTTTGCCTTTTGTTTTGCTTAATTACCTTTTAACCATGGTAAATTTTGTGTGGTTTATAATCAACCAACACTTCCTTCCCTTTGGTCATGCTTATATCATCCTCCTCTGTCATCTTCCCACATTTGTCCTCTTCTTGATGGTGTGATGACATCATCATCATTAACCTCTTTGATTAACTCCTAATTACTTGGCTAATGACCGCTGATCTGTTATACGGTTCGCTTAACTTTCGTTCTCGTTTATCGTTTGAGGGATCATACCCTGGATCTTATTACTTGGGTTCCCTTAACCTTTCTCAATACATTATATTCCTTTTATGATCCTCTCTTATAATCCTTGAATTTAAATCCTTTTTATCTTGTTACCTTATACTCAATTCTTTCGGTATCTGGTGGATTTTGGGGAAAAATCAAAGTGTTCGAATTTGGATTCTGACGATCTTTACATACACTTATATACCATATAGAGTACTAATAAGATCTCAGAATAACAATAAAAGAACCTTTACAAGTGTGGTAGGAAAAGTTTTCTTATTCAGCATAATCAGCAAAAACACTATTCATAAGGGTTACAAAAAGTTAAAATTTTTGGGGTTATTACAGTCTCCCCTCCTTAAAAGGATTCCGTCCCGGAATCAGATAGAGAACAAATGGGGGTACTTTTCTAGCATTGCGCTCTCTAGTTCCCAAGTTGATTCTTCCGTATTATGATTCTGCCATAGCACTCTGACTAGCTTGATCACTTTGTTCCGAAGCACCTGCTCCTTCTTATCCATAATCTTTACTGGTTTCTCCACGTAAGTCAGATCTGGTTGCATATCCACCTGCTCGTACTCCACTATGTGTCTGGCATCCCGATGATACTTCCTTAGCATTGACACATGACACATTATGAACTTGTTGTAGGTTCGGGGGTAAGGCTAGCTCATAAGCCAACTTCCCAATCCGTCTTAGTATCTCAAAAGGTCCAATGTATCTCGGGCTTAGTTTCCCTTTCTTTCCGAACGTCATTAATCCCTTCCAAGGGGATACTTTTAGCAGTACTAAGTCCCCTATTTCATACTCCTTTTCCTTTCGGGCTAAGTCTGCATATTTCTTCTGTCTGTCTTGGGCTGCTACCAGCCGTCCTCTGATGAGATCCACTATGTCTTTGGTCCTTTGGACCACTTCGGGTCCGAGCATCTTCCGCTCTCATACTTCATCCCAGTATAAGGGAGATCGACACCTTCTTCCGTACAAGGCCTCATAAGGCGGCATTCCAATGCTGGCATGAAAGCTATTATTATAAGAAAACTCGATCAACGACAAGTGATCATCCCAACTTCCTTTAAAATCTATTGCACAGACTCTCAACATATCCTCTAGTGTCTGGATGGTCCTTTCACTCTGCCCATCCGTTTGGGGATGGTAAGCGGTACTTATATTTAACTTGGTCCCTGCACATTCTTGAAAGCTCCTCCAAAATCTGGAGTTGAACTTGGGGTCTCAGTCTGAGATAATGGACGTTGGGACTCCGTGTCGCGTCACTATTTCCTTAAGATAAATGTCCACCAGTCTATCGACCGTGTATCTTTCATTGATAGGAATGAAATGAGCTGACTTTGTCAGTCGGTCTATAATCACCCATATGGCATCATGATTGGCTTTCGTCCTTGGTAAGACGACAACAAAATCCATGGCTATCTGTTCCCATTTCCATTCGGGAATCTCCAGGGGTCGTAAAAGTCCACTGGGTCTCTGGTGCTCTGCCTTTACTCTTTGGCAAGTCAAACATTTGCTTACCCATTCTGCTACGTCTCTCTTCATGTTGGGCCACCAGTAATACTCCTTCAAATCCCTATACATCTTGGTGCTTCCCGGGTGAATGGAATACCTTGAACCATGGCTTTCATCCAAAATCTCGTCTTTAAGTTCTTGAACATTCGGAACCCAAATCCGGTAGAAATACCTCATTATCTCTTTATCATCTCTCTCGGTATGGATCTCTTCTCCAGTCATTGACTCTCTGCCTTCATTCATTACTTTCTCTTAGCACAATCTAATCTTTTCCAATAACTCTGGCTGTATCGAGATCTCAAACAGCTTTTCAGTTCCGGCTCCGGTTACCTTTACTGCTATTTCCATTCTCTCGAAATCCCTTATCAATTCCTCCGAAGTCATTATCATTTTGAGTCTTTCCAACCTGCTAAGGGCGTCAGCCACCACATTGGCTTTCCTTGGATGATAGAGAATCTCACAATCATAGTCCTTGATTAGTTCTAACCATCTCCTCTGGCGCATGTTGAGCTCTTTCTGCGTAAATATATACTTGAGGCTCTTATGGTATGTGAAAATCTCGCACTTCTCTCCATACAAGTGGTGCCTCCAAATTTTTAAGGCAAAAACTATCACCGCGAGCTCAAGGTCATGAGAAGGATATCTAATCTCGTATTCCTTCAGTTGTCTCGACGCATACGCAATCACCTTACCGTGCTGCATAAGCACACACCCTAATCCTTTGTGCGACACGTCACTATATATTACAAAATCTCCTTTTCCGTCTGGCAATGCCAACACCGGGGCCGTTACCAACCTTTTCTTTAATTCTTGAAAACCGTTCTCGCATTTTTCCGTCCATTCAAACTTCTCTGTCTTACGAGTAAGTCGTGTCAAAGGGGCTGCGATCTTCGCAAAGTCCTGTACAAATCTACGATAGTAGCCGGCCAATCCTATGAAACTCCTTACCTCTGTGGGTGTGGTTGGCCTTTCCCAATTTGAGACCGCCTCTATCTTGGAGGGGTCGACCAATACTCCTTCTTTATTGATCACATGTCCTAAAAACTGTACTTCATTCCGCCAGAATTCGCACTTCGAGAATTTGGCAAATAAATGTTCCTCTCTGAGTATTCCTAGAGCTATCCTCAAATTCTCTGAATGTTCTGCCTCGGTCCTTGAGTAGATTAAAATATCATCGATAAAAACTATCACACACTTGTCCAAGTACTTCTTGAATACTCTGTTCATTAAATCCATGAAAGCCACTGGGGCATTGGTTAATCCAAAGGACATTACCAAGAACTCATAGTGCCCATACCTGGTACGGAACGCGGTCTTGGGAATATCTTCGAGTTAAATCTTTAGTTGGTGATATCCAGTTCTCAGGTCAATCTTTGAAAAATAAACAACATCCTTTAGCTGGTCGAACAGATCGTCTATTCTAGGTAACGAGTACCTGTTCTTTATGGTTAGCTTGTTCAACTCTCGGTAGTCGATGCACAGTCTCATGCTCCCATCTTTCTTCTTAACAAATAACATTAGCGCCCCCCACGGAGACACACTGGGTCTTATCATACCCTTATCTAAAAGTTCCTGCAATTGGGTAGCTAATTCCTTCATTTCTAATAGGGCTAACCGGTAAGGTGCCTTTGAAACTAGCGCCGTCCCTGGGGCCAACTCAATAGCAAATTCAATCACTCTATCGGGTGGTAATCCCGGAAGGTCTTATGGAAATACATCTTCAAATTCGTTGACTACCAGAATATCTTGCAAGTTGGGCACCTCCTTCTGCGTGTCCACCGCATAGGCTAGGTAAGCCTCATTTCCTTTTCGTAGCATCTTATTGGCCTGGGCCATGGTCAAAAATTTCTGCGTCTGCCTCTTTCCTCTAAATATGATTTCTTTCTTCCCTGTGATATTCAACTTAACTTTCTTCCCCTTACAGTCTATCTGAGCATCATTGCTAGATAGCCAGTCCATTCCTAAAATTACATCAAACTCCCCTAATTTAAAAGGAATCAGATCAACACTAAAAGATTGTTCCCCTATGCCTAACTCACAGGCGGGGTGAATCCGGTTAACAGGAATAATTTTATGGTTGGCTATTTCCACTTGTAAGGGTTCTATCAAGGGTTCAGCCTTAAGTCTTAATTTATGCGCAAAGTCCTTTGATATAAAAGATTTAGTTGCTCCAGAATCAAATAAAACATTTGCACTGATTGAATTTAGAGAAAGGGTACCTGCTATCACATCTGAGTCTTTAATAGCATCTTGCACTGTCATGTTGAAAGTCCTCGCAGCAGGTGGCTTATTGGAAGCAGCTCTGCTTGCTCCTAAAGCTGCTGGTTTGTTCATTGGGCATTCCCTCTTCCAATGACCCGGGCGTCCACACTGATGACAAGTGGTGGATGGGTGGTTAATGGGGGTTGGCGAAGTGCACTTGTCCGAATAGTGACCTTCTCGACCGCACTTGAAGCAGATTACTGGCTTTCCTTTACAATCCCCAGAATGCATTCTTCCACAAGTGTTACAGGCTGGCAATGGGGGTCGAGACTGGTTGGAATAGGACATTCTTGACTTCTGGCCGCTCTGGCTCACATTCACACTCATTGGCCGCTTAAACCCAGTGTTCTTTCCCGGTAAGGACACTGCTCCTCTATTAACTCTAGTTGGGAAGCTCCCTCTTGCGGAACCTCCACCCATGCTCATACTTTTCCTCTTTATTCCCTTCTTCTCTCTTTCCTTCTGTATCTGTTCACTTCCGGCTTCTACAATTGTTGTCTTTTGCACCAGAGTGGCATAATCAGTAAGCTCAAAGATTGCCACCCTATTCTGAATCCACGGTTTCAGTCCCTGCTGAAACCTCCTGGATTTCTTTTCCTCGGTGCTCACAAACTCCGGCACAAACCTTGATAACTCAGTAAATTTTGCTTCGTACTCTGCTACAGATAAGTTATTCTGCTTTAGCTCCAAGAACTTGAGCTCCATCTGGTTCTCCATAAACCTCGGGAAATACTTTTCTAAAAACAACTGACTGAATCTCTCCCAGGTTATAATAGCATCTGTCTCCATATTTTTCTTGGCCTCCCACCAGTAGTTAGCCTCTCCTTTCAGAAGGTAGGTAGCAAATACAGTCTTCTGTGCCTCATCGGTACTCAGAATCTCAAAGGATTTCTCAATTTCCTTTAGCCATGCCCTTGCCTCAACTGGGTCGGCTGATCCGTGGAACTCAGGGGGCTTAAGGGACTTGAAAGCCCTGAAAGAGTTTGGCACATCATTGTTATTTCCTTGAGGGGGTGGGTTGGGTTGACGTTCCAAGTTCTGCCTTAGTAGTTGCATGAACTGTCCCATGGGATCCATGCCTGGGTTTGGTACTGGTTGCTCAACCTCAGTCTCTCCTCCTTCAGCCTCTATCTCAAATCCTTCAACATCATATGTTTCCTCCTCCTCTTCTTCATACAGGGAGTCATCTTGTTCAACATAATCCTCATCTTCCTCTTCACTGTGTTCTTGGTTCCTACCATCCTGGTTATGGCTTCCCTGGTCCTCAGATCCAGGGTTCGCCCTAGTTCCAATCTTTCTTGGCGGCATGATACTGATACATTTTTGGGAAATTCAACGTTAGGTTACAATCATACATAAAATTGTGCCTTGCACAATTCTGTAATGGGGAGAATGTATCTCGCCATTCTATTATATTATGACAGTTCTAATAAGATGTGCAGTAATAATAATGCTAAAAATAGTGATCTCATCACTAAGGAACTGAACTGAAAGGAAACAAATATATACATAATGCGAGAAATACATAGTTTGATCTGGTCAAAAGTACAATAGTTCTACAGCCATCTGCCCAAAAGTGATACACAAGAGTCTATCTGTCTAGTCAGAGAAAGGGATGCTATATACAAGTCAATTATCCCGGAAAATTGGCTCTTACTATGGCCTCGACTAACTAGACTACCCCATCACTGGTCCTGAATCACACACCGGAGCGGGTCAGCTCCCACACCCTTTCCATCGCACGATGGAAGATGTAGTCAGCCTGCCTCCTAGAGATCCTGCCGTGCCTATCCCCTTGGAGTGATCGGAGTCTCACACGGGCCGTGAGCTCTATCCCATTCAGCTCCCTTCTCAGGGATCGGGGTATGGTAGCTCTAGCCTCATAAGATCGGGCGTACTGACCAGCCCTCTCCACCTCCAACTCCCTCCTGACCTCATCCAGCCGGGCCTCAGCAACAACCACTCGAGTCCTCAGTACATCCTAAACAAAGCCGTGAGCTAACAAAGACTGCCTATGGGCAGGGTCGAGAGGTGGTGAATCCGGAGCCATTGGGGGTGCCTCCTCGGTCTGCCTAGGCTCGGGAGTATGGGTCTCAGAGCTGTCATCATAGGGTCTCCAAGATAGTGGTGGAGGGGTAGGAGCTCTGAC
Organism: Apium graveolens; assembly: GCF_009905375.1. Classification (NCBI taxonomy): domain Eukaryota; kingdom Viridiplantae; phylum Streptophyta; class Magnoliopsida; order Apiales; family Apiaceae; genus Apium; species Apium graveolens. The sequence continues at coordinate 146,951,777 of NC_133655.1, forward strand.
CACCGGGAGTGAGGGTAAAGGGGTACCAGTGTACTCTACCATAGCTCCGACATGCTCCTCAGCCACTAGAACCTCATCTGGGTCCTCCTCATTTGAACTCGCAATAACCTCCGTCTCTGACTCCTCTAAGGGGTCCTCCTCCTCCATCTCAGGCTCCTCCTGGTCCTCGGCATCTAGCAGTGCCTCATCATGCTCACGCTCGAACATCTCTGGGTCCTCTATCTCATGTGCCTACACATTAAACGAGCTAAGTTACTATCATGATACTTATAAGGGTTCCCGTAAGGGTTTTAACTGTCAGTGCTACTTTAAGTAGTCCGACTATGAACTTGGCAAGAATTCTTATTATCTTTGGGAGTTTATTATTATATCGTCGCATCATCTCTGAGGTTTATAACGCTTAGCTCTGATACCATTTCTATAACACCCCCAGATCCGGGGTCGGGGATCCGGGTCGTCACGGTCTTTTTTTTCACAATATCACTTAACTTAATTAATACTAAATAACCTCATGATGTGACTCCACAATAACACACACCACAACACGTTATAGTCTTAGAGATGAAATTGAAATAAGTACAAGTCCTTGAATCCACAATTTAAAAGTTATTACAACCCAAAATGATTACTTGATAAGTTTACAGTTAATTGCCATTATCTGCCACAAGTTATAATTATACATAATTGATTCCCAAAAGTAGAATGCATGATCTACAAATAGATCTACCTCTGCAGCTATAACAGCTACGATATCAACGGGAAGACGCGGGACGCTTTCCACGCGCTTGCGCTGGGTCTGCTTGAGTCTGGCCATCTTTTCTAACTGTTGTTGTGTGATGAAGAAATGAAGCAAGAGTGAGCATTACAGCTCGCAAGATAATATATAGTGTAAACAATAGTGCAAGTATCTAAATGGATAACTTACTGGAAACCTTTATCAAGTGTAAGGTAATTACTTAATGGATATAAGCTTAAAGGAAGATGAAGTTACCAATTACTTCACTATACTTATACCATTTTAGAAAACTACTTGAACTACCACTGTTCAAAGTATAATAGGTTTCAAAAGGTCATCCCATAGATGAGACCACAAGTTAAGACTCGAATAGATTCAATCTTTGAAATATTATTGAATGAAATGAAGTTACGAGATACTTTATTTAGTCCCGATATATATATCCACATATATATCTCTTATACATTTCCTGGAAACCTCTGTTATGTAAAGTATGAATAGAGTTTGTAATATCCAATGAATTTTGGAAAGGAAAAGAATTTTGGCATAAACCCGATATCTTGCTGATCAGGCAAAGATACCAATAAGTAACCTTTTCTACTAGTAGATGGATGAATCCCCCACCGGTCATCACCCTGGCCTCATTAGGACCTTGTGCTGGACCGCCACCCGGCCTCTTACGCGTTGATGGGCTGCCACCCAGCCACTTACACTTTGATAGACCGTACCCCGGCCTGTCGCTTATGCCGACTCAATTAGATGGACTTACTTCCCGAACATTGGGTAAGTAATCAATTCATTTATCAAAACAACAACCTTGTTGTGAATATAAAATACACCACAGAGCCGGATCCCTCAGGTTTTGAGCGAGTATTTAAATCCCCTTCGAAAGGAAGATCTTAAATATAAAAATGAGTTTTGGGATCCGCCCTAACTTTTAAAATCATTTTGAAGACTCGAATACATTTTTAAGAATGTTTGGAGTAGTGCTGATTTATTAAAATAAATCAGTCCCAATATATTAGAAAATATCTGAATATTATTATTTAAATAATATTCCCATAAAGAATAATCTTTATAAAAATAATAGAGGTAGAAGTTTTAAACTCATTCTTGAAATGAATATTAAATAACCAAAGATATACTTAAACGAAAGTACTATCTTTATTTGAATAATCGAAAATAAGTTTGATTATCGAAATATTATTCTTTAATAAAATAAAGAATATTATTTAGTAAATAATCGGAGTCATAAGTCCTCGAATGAATATTCAAAATAATGTTCATTAAATAGAATAAACAAAGTCATAAGGCCTCGAATGAATATTCAAAGTATTATTCATTAATAAAAATAAAGTTATCGAATAAACCTTATTCGATTAATAATTTTGAAAACTATATCTATATATATATAATATATATATATAATATACTCGGGAACATCGACTCCCGGTTTTAGAAAATGTTCGCCTTTGGGTCCCCTATACTAAGGGTATACACAACTACTGCTTATCTCTAGCATAGGTATTATGCAATTATAAGCATTGAAATCAACAGATAGATATCAAGATTACGAAACAGACATGCATATAAACCATATCAGCATGCTCCAATATATCGCAATATTTGCTAATTAACCATCATGCATCTATCACAAGATAATGCATATACATGTATATATCACAACAACAGTATAACGGGTAGAAAACTTGCCTGAGCGACTGGGGGTGGTAAAAGTCCTGGGATGAGTCTGGTAACCTATAAACCACATATAAGTTGGAATTAAACCAAAGTCGCTTATGAATCTATACTTTAACTAATTAGACCCTAACGTTCGCTTTCGCGCTTAAAAATTCACTTGAGTCGCTCGAGTACCCTCAGCTCCACCATTTTTAATAAATTAACCATTAGGAATTTTATGGCGATTCTTTCACGAGTACTCTACCAACTACCTAATCCACTTTACATAATTGTTTCATATCCCAATTAGTCATTTAAGGTCCTTAACCAATGTTTCAAAGTAAGGCGAGGGGTAATGGTTCGGTCGCGAAACGCCGTTACTTAAAACGGCCGTTTCTCCTAAACCGTACATCGGATTCAAGCGAACCATATATCAAAATGAAGCTCGTAACATGAACTATCTAATCATAGCAATGGTCAAAACCTAACAGTGAGTTCACGGGTCCTGATGTTAAGAACAAAAGTAGTTTTAAAGTAAATCGGGCATTACGACAGCTATGTTTACGCGATTACCAAATTTATACCATTCCAATCAATTCACAATTCAACCCACAATCACCACTACAACCAAACTTCATCCATTCTTTACTACAACAGCCCCAACAATTCAATATTTCCAATCTATACTACTTCTCAATCATGAACTAAGAGCTTACTTAAGTTCATTAACTAATCATCAAGATTTACAACTCCAAAAACATTACAAAACCAACCAATCTCTAAATACACAATAATCATGCCTCTCATGAACTATACTACTCATAATAAGCTCTTAACATTCAATAACAATGCTAGGTTAAGAGATTATACCTTCCTTGTGAGTAGGAGTAACTAATGAGCTTGAAACAACCTTGGAAAATCCTTACTAAAGCTTTATCTAAACAAAAACACAAGATCAAAATTTCAAGTTCTTGAAAAACACTATTCACTCTCTTCTTCCATGAATTATAGGAAGAGATTGTGAAGGAATTTGAAGCTTAAACTTATAGGATATCTATATCTATGTACAAGGAACCTTAGATAATTACCTCACTAATTAACAAAGCTTGGAACTTGGATTTGAGTTTTTTCTTCCTTTGAAATGGACAAAGGCCGAGAGCTTCTTGTTGGAAATGAAGGTCAACTTTGTGTTTTTGTGTTTTGAATTGTTTTGCTTGGTTGTTTTTCCTTTTGTTTTGCTTAATTACCTTTTAACCATGGTAAATTTTGTGTGGTTTATAATCAACCAACACTTCCTTCCCTTTGGTCATGCTTATGTGATCCTCCTATGTCATCTTCCCACACTTGTCCTCTTCTTGTTGGTGTGATGACATCATCATCATTAACCTCTTTGATTAACTCCTAATTACTTGGCTAATGACCGCTGATCTGTTATACGGTTCACTTAACTTTCGTTCTCGTTTATCGTTTGAGGAATCATACCCGGGATCTTATTACTTGGGTTCCCTTAACCTTTCTCAATACATTATATTCCTTTTATGATCCTCTCTTATAATCCTTGAATTTAAATCCTTTTTATCCTGTTACCTTATACTCAATTCTTTCGGTATCTAGTGGATTTTCGGGTAAAATCAAAGTGTTCGAATTTGGATTCAGACGATCTTTACATACACTTATATACCATATAGAGTACTAATAAGATCCCAGAATAACAATAAAAGAACATCTACAAGTGTGGTAGGAAAAGTTTTTTTATTCAGCATAATCAACAAAAACACTATTCATAAGGGTTACAAAAAGTTAAAAATTTTGGGGTTATTACATATAGTAAGCAGACCGCTTCCTGCTATTGCTATTCACTGTGATAGTCGAACAACTATCGACAAGATTAGCAGTAAAAAGCATAATGCTAAAACCAAGAGACACATCCAAGTTAAACTCAAGTCTATAAGGGGTTTAGTGACTGATAGGATTATAGCTATAGAGTTCATAGGAACTCAGAATAATATAGCTGATCATCTTGCTAAAGGACTGGAACCTGCAGTGGTCCTTAAGTCAAGGTTGGGGATGGGACTGTCAACCCATCATAATTCATCAACAATGGGAACCCAATACACATGAGAGGAGATCCCTCGAAGTGTATTCAATGGGTAATAACAAGCTGTAAGGATGAATTGGTAGTACCTTTGCTACATAGATGATACTGTAGTATCTGAGTCTATCCCCTGTAAACCTAGAAGGTACTGACACTGCTAGAAAAGCAAGAGTGTTAAAACTTTGAATGGGGTCAAGTCATTTGACGAGATAGAGGCAGTATATCTCTGGAGATTCCCGGCTAAGCGAATGTAATTGTGTGGTCGCAATTAGAGGATAGGGTTAATCCTTGAAGCATTCGACGAACAGGAGCGAGACATGACCATTAATGTCTTAAAGTCGTAGATTGGCATCATAGCCTTTGACTTGTCGTCGTCTATGGAATATGGTTATACTAAACAGATTAAGATTCAAGGTGAAACATTCCATCTGAATCCGATAGCCATTGAAGTAGAGGAATTAGGAGGGTTCAAACCCGGGAGGGTACCGACTCTGAAAAAACAAGTCATGATGGGAAATTAATCGCATTTCTGTATGGATTTGTAGGGAATTGTTAGAAAATTAGGATTTTAGAGCTTAATTTAATTATGTTCTTGATGTTAATCCTAAAATCTAATAATTGGAAATTGTTCAATGATATTTGAACTTAAATTTTCATGTATGGTTTTAAGAATTTTCTTAATGAAATCCATATGAATTGAGAGTTGAAAGTAGCTTGGAAAAGCTTGGAATTTTGAGAATGTTTGTCCCACATTGAAATAAATAAAGGGGGTTGTGTGCTTTATATGGTATTACCCACATGAGTAGTATACAACTACTAAGGTGTGTGATGGTCCATTGTGTTGTTGTGTGATTCACGCGCGCACCGCACCGGACCGGACCGGACCGGGGCGGGTCGAAGGGCGATTTGGGCGAATGTCTCGGCTCTCGCGTACGCGAGGCGACCTGGGCGAGGATTTTATTTATTTGAGAATTAATTTTAATTCGATTTTATTTATCGGTGACTGGATTATTATTATTATAATAAATTGTTGGGCTGAGTTTGATACTGAATTGGGCTTAGTCACTTTGTTAGTGGGCTTAGTCTAAATACATTGAACCTGGACAAATAATCTGATCTGTAACTGATGAATTAAAATTAAATCTGATAATAATGTGGGTGTTAAGTGAAAAAACTGTTACAAATAATTTAAATTCAAAATCTGATCAATTTTGATTTTTTAAATTAATGGTGCAGTTTAATTCAGACATTAAAGTGTGTGGAATAGTTTCATTTTTCCTCTCCTATAAATAGAGGCTAGAGTGAATGTATTTTATATACCACACAACATTCTCTTCTCTTCTCCCTCTCTGCATTTCTCTCCCAAAAACACAAGTTCGAAGTACTGTTATTTTCCGGCGACGGAGGTGCTGGTCGAGGTGGAGGTTTTGTTGCTGCTGTTAACATCAACTCCGAGCTGTTTTATCCTGGTGAAGATATTGCACGCATCCCAAACGCAGCAGGTAGGGGGCAATATTCTCTTCAAGAACAGCCAGGGCTTCGAGCAAGGCCTGGTGACTCAGCTGTGATCGTATTTTCTTGGCATTTTGTATCTGTGTGCCATTATTTTTCTGACACGTTTGAAAGCTATGGTTTCGGGTACATCTTCGTTTTTTCTCTTTGTTATTTCAGTTACTAATTTTGTTTACATGCATGCTTTGTTTTGTTAACTGTGGTCTTGGCCTGGACTTGCTAAATTTTATATATTCTTGTCTCTATGTTGCAATATTTGTTAGTGAAATTTACAACACAGAAGGCTGAACCTGTGGTCATTGGTTGTGGTTTTAAGGACTTTTGATTAGTTCCTCAGATATTGATGCTAGAAATGGACAGAGAGATTTCGTACTTGCTGTTAAATATATCAAATAAGTCCAGAACTAATTTCAGAAAGCCTGACCATCAAAGTTGTCTTTCCTTTTTCCCGGACTCTCACTTCAAAGTGATGAATGAAAGCTGTAGAGCGATTAGCCCATTACTTGCTAGAAGATCGAGTGTATGCTCTTTGAGTTATATGCAAGAACAGGGAGAATGATTGATTTCGTAAAGCCCCTGTATAATTAAGAAGCTCTTGCTCATAAGTCAGAACGCAAAGCTTATTTGGTTTTAAATCTACAGAGTCTCAGATTTTGCCGACAGAAGGAAAAAGGCTTTAAAGAACAAGCGACAGACATTTGAAGCAAATTATAGATGCATCATGCATCCCATTAACCTCCAAACAAACATGTCAGGGGCAAATGGGCCATGTGATATTTGTAATTCTGTATTTCTGTTATTGCCATACTAATTGAACCCCAGAGTTCAGCAGCAGTGTTTCTATGGGCATTGTGATCCTCACTACACCCTGTTGCATCTTTACACGTACATAAACCATAGTACAATTACAAATAAAGAGCGAAGATGGAGAAATATAGCCTATCTACGGCCTCGTAAACATTGTTGGGATTTCAATAGTCTAGAAAATTTAATCTCAAGACATGGAATGCCTCCTATCTTTACTAGGTTTACTTCGGCCTTTACTGGGAGTGGTTCCATCAGCACGAACAAATAGATTAAGTCGCCCTAGTTTTTTGGTCATGGAGTTCATTATTGATTTCGGGGGCAAAGGAGGTTTATCAGCGGATGGGTAAGTGATTACCAAGGGAGTGTTAGGTGATGATTTAACTGTCTTCCTCTTGATGTCTTCCAACTGCATTTTCAATTTGCCCAACTCAAGTTTCAAATCCTGATTTTCTTTTCGTAATTTAGAGAGCTCGTCTGGTACAGCTTGAACATCTCTGGACACTACATTTACTTTAGATGCGGGAGTTGAGGAATCTCCACTTGAAATACTGCTATCCATGACCTCTCGAAGGCGCTGCTGCTCATAGTAAAGGACTTGTACAACAGTTTGAACAGGAAGCCTATCACTCTGAGCAGCATGAGCGCAGGCCTCACGAGATAATTTCTGACAGTCCATCACACTGCACACTTTCTTCCTTTCCGTGTCACTTATGAAAGGATGGGCCTGCGATAAGCAATAACAAAAAGAGAGGGGTTATTTTTTCGGTTAATCTACGAGACTTCTTACTAGAAGATGTGTGTTTCAAGTTGATTCGAATATTTTACAGAAGTTGTTCTAGGAACTGGGATATCATCTTCTTCAGTTTCACAAAATCTACACTAGACTTTATGATATCAAGTAAATGTGTCATTTTTAGAAACTTGGCCTCAACAGAGTTATGAAGAAACTACTCAAAGCCCTGTCAGAGTTGTTGATTATTCATGTTGAAGCTTAAAAAATTTATGGGATTTATAGGTGCATAACTATATTTAGGTAGTATGCATCTGTATATTTAATATTTACAAGATAGGAGCACAAGGGATTGCACCTTCAAGTAGATGTCTATGGCTCTGTACATCCCATCCTCATTTGTCCTTGAAAGCTCAGGCATGCATTCTGCAAAATTAACAAACCTTAAAACATTTAAGTTACGATCCGAGGCTATTTCAGCAAGGTAATCTTCCATTAGCTTCTCTACCCGCTCCATATCATTTTGGGGTGGTGAAAGACGTACTTCATCCGTGTTGTAGTCCACAAAAATTCCCTCTTCACGATCAAGGAAATTCATCATGATACGCTGCACAGTGTCAACATCAAACAATGTGTCCCCAGTAATGGAGAAAAAAGAAGGTATCAGCAAGTCATCTAAAACAGCCTGGTCAAGTTGCAAGGCCATTCTCTTCTCCAAGTTGAGTCTGCAAGCAACTGTTGTATCAAGATATATGGAAGCTCGGAGGAGCATTGACAGGAAGCTAACTGACATGGCATTCTTCTCCATTGGCAGAAGTCCAACTATTGTTTCTAAAACAACTCTCTTTTGGTACTCTTGTTGTGGTTCTATCTTTTTCCTTACCTTCCCAAACAATTCCTGCAAAAGAAATTCAAGATTATAAAGTTTAGTTAAAGATGAAGTGAAAAGATTTTAAGTTTTACAACCAGAATTGAGCAGTAAGTTAGGGCCTTTTGGCTGATTTTTATATAAAGAGACTTCAAATGTGACTTTTATTTCCATTCCATGAATTCTGTACTGAGCTGCTAGATAAACATAGGAAATTGGTACATGGGGTAGAATCTCACCAAACCTCGAAGCGATTTTTTGGCATAAAGCATCAGAACTGGACCAAGTGCATACTGATTGAACCCCATTGCCATCATTGCAATCAGAACCCTTCGGAACATTTCAATTCCGAGGATAGTTAAATCTTCAGCCCACCAATGGTCAATGTCTTTAGATTGATATGAAAAAGAATGCACAGTGCCACTCTCTACCTTAGCTGAGCTACCGAATTGGTTTTCTTTGGAGGCTATAAGTGCGATTGCATCTATACATCGATTCACCAGTCTCACTTTATCAGCTATAGGAAGTAGGCTTTCTGTTGAATGCAAGATTGATACTGCCCCTCCTAGACTTTTTAGTGCAACTTCATTCAAATAGGTTTCAGTTCGTCCCACCAAGTTTCCTATTGCATAGTCCTCTGTCATCTCAAGATACTCAGCCACACATCTGAGAATGCCAATATTGTGCAGACCTATGTCAAAGTTAATTCCATAACAAAATTTTGACACGAATTCGAATGCTTCTGCTCCTCCAGGTATGTCAGGAATTTCAATGACAGACAGATCACTGCCGCTAGATTCTGACACCATCCTTTTAAAAAATCCACATTTTGAGACTAGTGGGAACTGCGTATGATGTAACAAATGTATCAAGTAATATAAAGATAAGAAACTTACCCAGCTTGCGATTAATTTGGATAAAGAATCAACATCTTATTGTATATACTAGTGCAAACATATATTTTAGCTTAAATAGTAAAGAGCAAAGGTTGTGCTTCACCTTGTGCAGTAAAAATGAAGCTCCCCCAGCATGAACTGTGACATCTCTTGGAATCTCTTGTGAAAAGATCCTGTAAAGAAAATCCAAAAGATGCTCTAGAATCATCAATATATTTTTTTATTATTCAATGAACTCAACGGCAATGTGTCTGACCACTAAAAGAACTAAAAAAAGCATACCAGTCACTGGTCCTCTTCATGACATCAGAAAGAAGCTCCTGTTTCTTGGCAGACATAGTAAAGTCTGTGAGCAGAGGCGTTGCCGTAGCCTTCTGAGGTATGAGGTCCGCCATAGTATAATTGGAGAATCTACCACATTCATGAAACCATCATCTCATCAAACTTAGAATTTGTTAACAAAGTCAGTATCACTTTAAGTAGATGTAAGAGTAAGACCAAGAACTGGCCTTTGCGGAAACGAGTACTATATAGAAGATGCCTTCTATTTCAAATGTAACAACATAAGAGGTAATTTGGGATTCAAATATAATAATAATAATACTAATAAAAGAAGCAAGGGTATTTGTGTAGTTTAAAGTGTGTGGTGGTTGTCATTGGGGGTTAAATTGAAGAGATGAGATGATAGAGCCATGCAGAGGGGAGAACATATTCCAACTAGGAAGTTAGAAGTATATCATCCACAAACATCTTTTACTATGAAATTTACATATCAGTAATCTGAGTCGGTTATTCTAAATGGTGGGTTCGATGATATCTATGCAGCTAACTTTTCGAAAGAATAAGTTACTTGGGTGCCTGCAGCCAATTCAAATAATACTCCAGATAAGTATAATATCTGCATAGCTGTTCCTTTCACTATCAACTTTGTTTGTTCAAGATTCTCCACATCCCCCAAAACACACACACACACACCGACTAGATGGAGCTAAGTGTTCATTTCAGTGCACCTTCTACTACCTTAGAATCTGTAAAGATAACGATAATTGTATGATCATGTGCGAGTGTCCGTGTCTTTCAAGAACAGTTTTTGGAATGCATTGCCACAAACAAGAGGTCTCTGCACAAAATTTAAAGAAATAAATGCTCCAAATAAGTAGGGCTAGTTTCAGGTGTGTCTGATCACATCAAAGAATTTGATGCTACGACTGTAGTTACTGTCTTTGAACGACGATTGTCCCCTGTCCAAATATTAAGTCCTTCTCAATGGAATTAGTATTAGCCTAACTGATACCGCAGTATGATTTCTGCAATATAAAAATGTAAGCTAAAGGAATGAAATGCTGATACACCAGCCATTCTGGATTAAATTTCGGTTCATCAAATCGTGATCTCTTCTATAATATCAAGTCAGATTCGAATTGGATTTTGGGTCCTAACAGCCATCCTAGGGCTACAACTTCACCTTAGTGGAGGCATGTGTGCGAGTGATTGTCCTTACTTCTATTCGATAATAACAGAAATGTAATAGAAGGGCTGTACCTATTATGAAATTTATATGTATGTTCTTAATAAATTAGTGCTGCCAAGAATAGTTGCTAGCCATGGCCCAAGAATACAGGATGAGTACCCTGCATATCTTGATTGCTGGCCCCAAAACAAAACAACATAATTGCTCAGCTCAAGGTATTATACTGTTTCATCCATACCATAATAATGTAAAAAAATAACTTTTCATAGAATTGAAATTTATAGAAAGTTGTAATGTTTGTCAGAATATAGACCTGGTTGTGCCTTCCTATAACATCTTGAGATTTTAGAACGACTGGTTCTTTAACATTGTTGAGGTAATAATGATACCAAGAGTTCGCATAATATTGATCTTCCCTGGAATTTTTTTTCCATATGCTTACTTGTTAGCAAATGAATTTGAAGTAATCTGCAATCGAGTTCCCTGCTAGGTTACTGAACATACTTGTTAAAATGATAATATATCTCTATATATATTGGCATTAATTTGGATGACAAAATATTTATCATGAGAGCTACTTTTCTACATTCTTAAAAAAGTGCAGAACAATAATGTGATGTGCTGAACAATTATTTTTATTGTTCTAGTGTTCAAATGTGTTCAGCATAGAGCACGACCCTCGCCTTAAATTTTGCTCTACATGAAACCCGACCTTATATATATAGAAATAGAAGTAACCGAAGAAATTGCAGTCTACAGGCTAGTGAATAATTTGAATGTCAATGGAGGTTCAGACTTCGTAGACAATACAATACATATATACATTGTACACATAAGGCTAATGACTACATTTACCAGAACCATATAAGAAAATATATGCAGGATTAAAAAATCATTCTTTTAAATGTGACGTGATCATGATATGATATATCCTTAATAAATATGTGTAACATGATATATTAGTTAAGGTAGTGATAAGTGACCTTACCTCAGACCTCATGTGTGGTGCAAATGAAATTTGCTATAGCCAAGTGGCCAACCATTTATATTGAAAATATATCGCTTGAATGACTAGTCAGTCTAACAAAGGACCCAAATGTTAACGAATATATAACCAAGAACATATGTCCTTGAATAAGAAAAAATATATATACTGAGTTCATAAATAAAGGGTGTGGGGTTAAGCCAAACTGGGACTTGTAACCTGACCTCAACCTAAATTTCCTAAAAGAAAAGTTTGAAATTAATTTCTTTTGGCCCAGCTTATTGCAAGATTAGCCCAAAACAAGGCCCAATTTACGATCTGCATCAATACAAGTGTGTACATTTCTTTTTTCATTTTTAATGTCATTCACAAGATTATTTGTGTTCCATATACATTTTTAGTGTCAGACTGTCACTTAGTACATAATAGTATCATCTAGTGTGTGTGTGTGTATTTTGGTCTACTAAAATGGAGCTTTCTTCACCTTTCAAGCCTCTAGCTAACCATCAAACACCTGATTTCTCATTTTCCTCCTCATTTTCACCATTTCCACCCCAAACCCACTTAAAAAATCCAAACTTTATCAACCCCTCTTCATCAAAATTTCATCTTTTTGCAGTTGCAGTGAACCCTCAAGAACTACCCCAAAATAGCCCTCAAAGGCTTCTTAAAGAACTCACAGAGAGAAAAAAGACTGTTTCTCCAAAAAGAAAAGTACCCCCTAAAAGATTTATACTTAAACCCCCACTTGATGATAAAAGATTAGCTGAAAGGTTTTTAAATAGCCCTCAATTGTCGCTTAAATCATTCCCTTTGTTGAGTTCTTGTTTGCCCTCGACTCGACTTAACAATGCCGATAAAACTTGGATTGATGAGTACTTACTTGAGGCTAAACAAGCACTTGGGTACCCTTTAGAGCCGTCTGATACTTATGGTGATGATAATCCAGCTAAACAATTTGATACTTTGTTGTATTTGGCTTTCCAGCATCCGCATTGTGAGAGGACTAATGCCAGGCACATAAGGTCTGCACATTCGAGGTTGTGGTTTTTGGGACAATATGTGCTTGAACTGGGATTGGCTGAGTTTTTCTTGCAGAGGTATCCAAGGGAGTCACCTGGTCCAATGAGGGAACGAGTGTATGCTCTGATTGGGAAGAGATATCTTCCCAAGTGGATTAAAGCTGCTAGCTTGCAGAATTTGGTGTTTCCATTCGATAATATGGATAGGCTAGTAAGGAAAGATCGGGAACCACCAGTAAAGTAAGTTACAACATTACTATATTATCAGTTGTTGCTATTAGTTTGGATGATTGTGTAATTTATATCCAACTTATTAAATACATATGTGAGTCAGATGTGAGCTAATAAGTGAAGCAAAAACTGAACAATGTATGAACTGCAAATTATGGAAGGTAGCATCCAGGGGTGAGCAAAAAAAAAAGTCAAACCGACCGAACCGGACCGGACCAAACCGACCAAACCGCCTTTTTCAATTTTTTCGGCGGTTCGCCTTGGTCTAGGTTTAGTATGAATAAAAACCCTTATTTTACGGTTCGACCTGGTTTTCATCTCCAAATCGGACCGTTATGGTCGAACCGGACCGTTTCAATATATATTTATATATTTATTATAATTATATACCATTTTTATGTGTGTATATGTATATATTACTTGAGTTTATTTTATACTTTATATATTTATTTTATAATCAATATCTTCAAATTAGTATTTTACATGTAATATTTGTATTCTAAATTTTAAAAAAAATAATAAATTTTATATTTATGTATTTAGTTAGGTTTCAAACCGTTACCGACCGGACCGAACCGTTAAATCGCGATCTGGTCTGGTCCGAAATTTCAAACGGCGGTCTGGTCCAGTTTGATATTCTGTAAAACCGTTATATATGGTCTGGTCCGATTTGATCGTAAAAAACCGACCAAACCGACCGTTGCACACCCCTACTAGCATCGGAAAAGTTATAATTGAAAAATGTGAAAAGTGTGCCATTAAGATATTGACGAATGTCATGATGGAAGTGCATCTGGCCATGTAGCTAAATACAAGTTTCGTGCTTATAACTTCATGCAAACAGTCTTCGTTGTGCCTGTGCTGTTTATTTGTTAACCTTTCTGTATCCCTCGCTGATTACTTGACCTTGGGATAGGCGAATCCATTTTCTTAAGCAAATCTATCATGTACAGATTATTTCTTCACTCTATGCAGCATTTGACAGGACACCCTTGATTTCTGTCTGTGGCTTAGTTTTTAGAAGGAAAAAAAGCTTAGTTATTAGAAAGAAAAAGTACACAGAGTAGAACCGGAAACTTACATCGAAAATTTAGTATAAAAGAACCTGTGTTCGGCACAAAGAAGAAACATGTGCATTCTTATTTGATTATATCCTAGGTGGTTCTGCAATGTGGAAAGCTCTGTACTTCTACTAGTTCATGAATCTTATGTGCACGTGATAATGCTGTAAATTGGACACGAAGACTTCGTCTTTTAAATCTTAAATTAGCATATCCGTGTGTGTGTGTGTTTCTTCTGCAGTAATTCTGCATCATTACAATCTGTATTTACACTTACAGCATAACCAATCAATGTTACATTTTTGTTTGATCATATAGGGCTTGTATAAAATTTGTGTATATATACAGTCCAGGTAGCAAACACCTGCCATTATAATTATTTTTTTATTGAAAAGGAAGAAGATAATGTACCAACAAAAAAAAGTGGATAAGCTGAAAGACATTTGGATCAATTTGTTCTTGAGATTAACACTGTTTTATAACTTTTATCTGTCAGTCAGCCATTATTATTTCCATTTTGGTGGTAGTTTAATATTTTTAATTCTTGTGGAGGTCCTTGGGGAAGCTTATACTGATTATTGCTGTAAAGTATTATGCTTGAGCAGCTTGAAAAAAGTATTCTCATGAAACTAGTGAACATGTTAGGACTTAGGATATCAAGTTTATTGCATAGGACACTTGGGTTTAGACGTTGAACCCATTGATCATTAAGCAACTTAAAGGAGCATAACTGCTCTTCCTGGACTGAAATTCCATAACAAAAAATACTACGAAGACATTGTGCTTATTATGAAGCAGGGGTGTAAGGACCACATAGAATGATGATAACCTACCATTGGGAAAGGAATGAACCACCTCAATCATGAAATATGAATGATTGAAGATGAATTATACAGCAAATTTTGATTTTTTACCAAAATTTCCAAGAAATGTGTGCATGTACACGAGGTACAAGGGTGTAATGATATTTATGACACAAGCCACAGATACTGATTGATATTTGGATTGTTCAAGTTAAATTTGTCCTTCTTCCATCCGGTTGTCTTTTGTATGTTATAAATTTTACTTAGCTTTGAAGTATAGAGGCAAATGACCAAGGCTTGCGAGCTATATTTTTTGTATATCTAAATGAAGCATTGCGATTTACCATCTCACAAGTTTTCTTTCAAGTTGGTATCTTGTTATCTGACAACACAACATCAGATTTGATTTACCATTTGCTTGATTTTTGTAAGACCTTGTTGTGACGTTTATTTTAAAGCTGAAAAAACATTGTGACATGTCTCCCATCAAATTTGTTGTTTTATGTGGACAGATCTGTATTTTGGGCATTATTTGGGGCTATATATTTGTGTTTTGGCATGCCGGAAGTTTACCGCGTTCTATTTGAAGTGTTTGGAATGGATCCAGAAGATGAAGAGTGCCAGCCTAAATTAAGGAGACAACTTGAAGATGTGGACTATGTCTCCGTAGAATTTGAAGCAAAAAAAATTAGTTGGCAAGATGTTGCTACATACAAGGCAAGGTCTTCTTTAATTGCTCACTTTGCATATATAGCTTTATACTCTTTTACATCATAGAATCAGGTTAATGTGCAATCACTCTGTAGTCACTAGTCACCTTTTTTTAATTATAAACCAAAAAGCAGTTACTAGAACTTATCACTCCCGCAAGATTCTTGTAAATTTTCTGTCCGATTAACATTACATATAAGTTCGAAAGTTCAAAAAATGCCGTGAAGCATTTTGCTCTTGCAACTAACCTTCCTTGTTTAATATAATACTGGATCACACGCAAGAATGCAATTCTATTGTAGTTGTATAATTCTGCATGGGGATTAATACTGACTTAGTGTCTATCCCTCTTAAAACTTTTTACACCTGTTGCATACTTGATGCTAGATACTGCCTACTACCATATTCACCTTTAAATCATTATATACAACATCTATCTGCATTCAGCACAAATGATCTTAGATTTAGAGTATGTAGAACTTTTAACTTAAAAGTTTGAGCTAGTCAAGGGGTTTGCATTCAAATATGGTGAGAATTAATTTTGCATCTGCCTTGTGTATTTATTCATTCTGTTTTACATGTAGTACAGCCTCCTGAAGATGCTCTTTTTGCACACCCAAGACTTTTTCGAGCATGTATTCCACCAGGAATGCATAGATTTCGAGGAAATATATGGGATTATGATAGCCGACCCCATGTTATGGAAAAACTGCGCTATCCTCTTGCAATGAAGGATAGAATTCCAGAAATTACGGAAGCCAGAAACATTGAACTTGGACTTGGATTACAGGTAATCTTTTCCGTGACCTCTCTTCAATGTTCTTTGTTATATATATTACTGATCCCCTTTGCTGGAAATTTAAGCTATGTGTAAATATATATATACATATATTGAAAGAGCGTTTCATTGCATAACCACGTCTCCACAGTACATATACAGTAATTACCACAGTACATATACAGTAATTAGATGCAAGGAAAATAGTAAACATGGAAAGTTCGATCAAGTTGACATATGAGAGAGGTGTATAACTATGTTATTCACTCTGTAAAGTTGATATGTTCAATCTTCGCTTGTTAGATTTTTACTTGACAGCTTGATTTCGCAAACTACTTCATGTTCCCAAAACTTATATCTTCTTCAATATCTTACAACATAGTATCTCTCAAATTCATTATAAATATGTAAAATTCATTATATAAGCAGTCTCTGTCTATAGTTATATTAATGTTTCTTTCTTTAATTTTTTTTCAAAAAATTAAATTTACAGTTGTCTTTCTTGCACCCGTCAAAACACAAGTTTGAGCATCCGCGCTTTTGCTATGAGAGACTTGAATATGTCGGCCAAAAAATCCAGGTAAGAAGTTTTATGCATGCGCCATATTAAAAGGTTCTTCTCAGTTTAAAGACGACACAGTTTAGATTGAAAAAAAAAACTATTTGACGCTGAATAAGTAAAAGGAAGATTTAGCAAGTAACTTAAACACATGTGGCTTTTAAATCATTTTGTAACATGCTCATATTATGCAGGATCTTGTTATGGCTGAGAGGTTGCTTATGAAGCATCTGGATGCTCCAGGGAGATGGTTACAGGAAAAGCATCGGCGCCTTCTTATGAACAAATTCTGTGGGAGGTATTTGAGGGAAAAGAATCTTCACCGCTATATCATTTACAGTGATGAGGTACAAGACTCGTATGAGCACAACCGCAGACTTAGAAATCCTGCTACAACTTCTGTTCAACAAGCTATTCATGGTCTCTCATACACTATATACGGGAAACCAGATGTAAGGCGCTTAATGTTTGAGGTTTTTGACGTCGAGCAAATCCAACCCAAAGCTATTATTTGAGGTTTTTTCCAGCTTTTCATATTATGCCAACCATATTAGTCTTTGCTGTTTGAAGGGCTTGATACTTATTTCTTATCTGATATTTGTCAACACAGACAGGAGTACATGTGTGCTTCAATATGAGAGTATATGTAGAGAGAATGTCTTGCAGATTTTGGACACTGGACATGTGCAACTTAATAGCAAGGAGGACATGCATATAATGTATCATTTGCATCTAAGATGTGAAACAATATACAATAGTTGTACAAGTACAGTAATATATAGTTTAACATTAGTTTTGACAAACTATAGTTTAACATTAGTGAGTAGGGATGTTTTAGTCTTCCGTTTGATTAGTTTAACATTGTTCATTAGGGTTGAGAAGAATTCGGATTTTGACACAAATCCGTGTCACTCTAATTTCAATGAAACCAATATATCTTGCTCGCATAGCAGTAAGATAAAACGCTTTACATATATGACTAATGATTTTGGAGCAACTACCAGAGAAACCAATTAAGCTATTGTTTTCTATAAATTTAACCATAAAACAACAGTAGTATACGAGTTATAGACTATTAATTCCATGCAAAACAAATGCATAGCACAATTAAAAGTTTAACCATTCCTTGAAACTATTACTACTAACATTTTCTTTTGAAGAGCGGGATAGTATCGTTGAGTACATCAATGAAAATAAAGCCCAAAGCAAATAAATAAGAATAAAAAAATAAATGATAATTACACAAGATAATAATTTACGTGATCCGAAAATTTCTACTCCACAAGTCGTACTAATTTTGTATTGATCTTTCACAATTTGTTGTGTTATGATTTTACAATTACATGAGTATTTATAAGAGAAACAAATAGGCCTAAATCAAATTATAGTCCAAATCTGAAAAGTATACTAAACCATAAACTAATCTGAATCTGAATAGTTTATTTTCATCGGTTTAATTAATGAACTCCACAAACCCAACTATCTCCCACTTGGAGTCTGACCACATCTTCACTTCACTCTTGTAAATCTAGTAAAATCAATACTTCAATCAATAACTCTAACCAGCGCAGCGCCTTCTCATGAATCAATTCTGAAGGCCAGTTGAAGCTACGCAAATGTTTAATTTTTCATTCGTAACCACATTAGTCAACATATCTGCAGGATTCTTTGAACCGAGGATTTTCTTCAAGGACAAAATACCATTGCTTATCAACTCTTTTGTAAAGTGATATCTCAGCTGAATATGCTTCGTCCTAGCATAAAACACGGGATTCTTCGCAAGATGAATATCACTCTGACTCTCGCTATACAAAGCACTCTCCGCATGTTTCTTGCATAACTCCTCAATAAAATTCTTCAACTAAATCATCTTCTTGCTAGCTTCAGGGATAGCCATATATTCTGCTTCTGTGGTTGAAAGAGCAACACTCTTTTAAAGTCGAGACATCCAACTAACTGCGGTGCCACCCAAAGTGAAAATATAACTCATTGTACTTTTTCTTGTATCCAAACATCCACCCAAATCTGCAGCAGAGAACCCTTCCAAGATAACATAAGTCTTACCGAAACATAGTGCAACCTTGGATGTGCCTTTCAAGTAGCGTAACAACCACTTGACTGCTTCTCAATGCTCTCTTCCTGGATTAGACATAAATCTGCTAACAACTCCCACTGCATGAGCAATGTCTGGCCTTGTACACACCATTGTATACGCATAAGGAACTTTAGACAATCTTTCTTGTGTTCATCCGTTTTAGGTGATTGCTTCTTCATGAGATTAAAGTGACTCGTCAACGGTGTACTTCTGGTCTTCGCATCCTGGACACTGAATTTCTGTAACAATTTCTCAATATATTTCTCTTGAGATAATTTCAAAGTACCTTCAGCTCTATCCCTTAAGATGCTTATACCAAGTATTTGTTTTATTGCACCCATATCCTTCATCTCAAACTCCTCAGACATCTGTCTTTTTAGCCTGCTGATTTCCCTCATATTTGATCATGCTATCAACATGTCATCAACATACAATACCAATATGATATAAGATAAATCAAATTGTTTAAAGTAACAAAAATGATCCATAGTACTCCCCGTGTACCCATTCTTCATCATAAAGCAGTCAAACTTCAAGTACCATTGCCTTGGTGCTTGCTTTAAAATATACAAGCTTTTTATAAGTTTGCAAATAAGGTTTTCTTTCCCAGCTACCTAAAATCCCTCTGGATGAACCATGTGGATGCCTTCCTCAAGATCACATGTAAGGATGCGGTCTTAACATCTAGTTGATCTAGATGTAACTCATCTACAACCATAATACTTAGCACAATTTTAACTGTAGTCGTCTTAACAATGGGATAATATATATCAGTATAGTCAATACCCTTTTTCTGTTGATAACATTTGACTACTAACCTCGCCTTGTATCTCTTGCTGCCATCATGTTCTTCTTTGATCCGGAACACCCACTTATTATGTAAAGCCTTCATTCCTGCTGGTAACTCTGTTAAAGACCAAGTCTCATTCTTCTCAAGAGAACTCATCTCTTCATCCATGGCTGATTTCCACTGAACTGAATCATCCAATTGTACTGTCTCTGAATAACACAGAGTCTCTCCGTCCTCGGTCAATAACTTATAATATGCTAAAGGAGAATATCTTTGTGGTGGCCTCACAATTCTGCTAGATTTTCTTACCTCGGTCTGTGGAGTTACTGGAAGTCTGGAACCATGTCATCAACATTCTCCGAACTCCCACTATTTCCTGCAAGATCTGTTTCTGTAATATCTTCAAGCACTGCTTCCTTTTTCTTAGGTTGTTCCTTTGTAAATTCGGAGTCGACTACAATATTTCCTTATATACTGCATTCACATTAAAAGTAACATCTCTACTTCTAACGATCTTCTTAGTCGGTTCATCCCAGAATCGTTAACCCGTATCATCTGAGCCATAACCAATGAAGATACACTTTTTTGCTTTCGAATCAAGATTGTCCAAATTTTTAACATGCACATAAGAAACACAACCAAAAACTCGCAAGTGTGAAAGATTTACCTCTTTTTCCTGCCACTCTTCTTCAGGAATCTTGAACCCTAAAGGACTTGAAGGTCCTCTATTTATGAGATACGTTGTTGTGCTAACTGCATCAGCCTAAAATATCTTTTGCAACCCTGCATGTAATATCATACACTTGGCCCTCTCATTCAAGGTTCTATTCAGGCGTTCTGCAACACCATACTGTTGTGGTGTCTCTGGAATAATTTTAATCATTATAATCCCAAATTATGCGCAATAGCTTTTAAACTCATCATGAAAGGACATCTTCGATTAATTATTTATTTTGGTATTTGCATAATTTAACATAAAATTTAAAACACGTATATCCTCTCCAAATAGGCATGAATTTAATTGACATAATCAAAAGTGAAAACCATATCTAGCAAAATATTTTCAAAAATGTTTTTTAAAATGTATTTATATTTTAAATATAAATACAAGAGATATTCCAATTTGCTGAAAATCAAAATATATATTTTAAAGGAATATACTCCAAAGCAAATAAGATTGTAAAAGAACTATCGGAAATATGATCTTTCTTAGGCTCTCTTGCAATATTAATAAGGCAACAAGTTTGAAAAAGGAATATCATAACTTGGATATTTTTTAGAAGGCTCGTGCTTAATTTATTTCAAAAACTGATGTTTTTAAAAGGGATAAAATATATATCTTTCACTCGATAAACATTTATAAATCCAAAGATATATTTTTACACTCTTAGAAATTAATATTTGATAAAGTAATATTAATATCTCATTTTATACCCTCCTCATATTTTTCAAAGTAATTTTTCTCTCGCATCTCAAATATATTATTTATCGGAGAAAATACTTTTAAATACTTAAAAATATTTCCTATTCTAAGTATATATTTTAGCCCAAACTGAGCCAACAAGATCTATCTGCTTTCATAAAAGATCGTTCATATTTTATTTGGAACTGAATCCTGATTTAATCATTTTAAATCCAAATAAAATACTTCCACTTACTAGAAAATCTTGAAACTTAAGACTTTTCACTTAAATGTTATTTTCTATGCATGGTTAAAGTTTCGTAATTTTTGAGAAATTTTGTCCGGGTGTGATTTTTCTGGGTGTTGACCAAGACTTTGACCGAGCGTTTGACCAAGTTACCTTTAACTAAAATTGACCAAAACTTACAGATCATCATTTTATGATATTTAGGTAATTATAATATTTTTGGTTGTATTTATTAAAGGATTTTCAAAGTCGTTATATTTGATGGTGCTAATTACTTAATTAATTAAGTAATTAATGATTAATTGAAAAAGCTAAAAACATTATTATATAATTAATAGTTGCTGGGATTTTTCTTGTTTGTACTATATGCAAGTTGCAAACAAACACACCTTATCCTCCATGTCATCAATCAACACCACTCTCTTCATCCACCATTCATTTTAACTCTATCTCAACCACTCCCTTCACCTAATCCCTTCTATAAATAAACACCCACCCCCCACCAATTTTCACACAAGATAAGAGCTAATTAATTGCTGGGCATTTTCAAGAAGTATTCTCTCTACACACTCTCTAATTTCCAAACCCAAATACTTCATCTCAAAAACCTTCTCTCTTACAAATATATATATCATATATTCAAGGTTTTTGATCTTCAAGTTTAGTTCCACCAACCAAGCTCCATCTTCCCAAACAAAACTCATCCATACCACTTCCTTTCCTTCCGACGGGCTGCCCAAGTTCGACCAACAAGCCAAAATTCGGCCGAACCTTCGGCGAATTTTTCCGGCTAACTTTTCTGTTCATCTCTTAAAAGTGGTAAACCTCTTAGCTTTCATCCGAGTCTTAACCGACCACTCTTAATATTCATATAAGAAGCTTAGTAACACCTTCTCTTCATCTCTACAAGCTCTTATATAGAATAACTTAAAGAAAAACAAATCCGTACAAGGATTGTTTTCTACAAATTATACACTTCTAAGCACGAAGTGATAATTTTATACAACGCTTGGTTTATATTCCTAACTAGCACCTTTAGTGTTTCGTGGGAATTAAATTACAAAGCTAGCATTTTATTCTTTAAACTTAAACGCACTTATTTTGGCCATATATTGATATATTCTTTATAATTGTTTAACAAGACTTAAGCGACTTCCCTTACTAACACCTTTAGTGTTCCGTGGGAAAAACTTAAGGCTTATATTATATATATCTATATATACATATTTATTATATTTAGTTAAAAAATTTGAGTGAATTCCCTTATCAGCACCTCTAGTGTTTCGTGGGAAGATCTTAAAGCTTTTAAGTAAATGTAAGTATATATATAATCGTATAAGAATTAAGCGACTTCCCTTACTAGCATCTTCAGTGTTTCGTGGGAAAAACTTAAAGCTTATATTGTATTATATATACACATATAAACTGTGCTAATATAATTTAAACTCTGCTCTTATATTGTTTTGATATATTGTGTTTAAATTACGCACCTTTTATTTTATGGGCCAAATTTTTTATAAGTGCAAATAGTTAAAGAATAAGTTTATCGTTCTCGATTTATAAAAGTCTACACACGACTATATATTAAACGAGAAATTATTTTATCAAAGATCCGAAAGCTATAACACTTCACTAAGGACTTGATATATTTATTACTTCAGAAATAAGATATATTATTCAAAACAAAGTAATACCAAGTATACTTTAACATTCACTTAATCTATAGAAAAGTATACATTAATATTCTTTTAAGAATATTTGTTAGTCATCCGGTCTAGTTAAGTGTATTACTAGTCCAAACTCTTTTTATCTATAATAGGTATTGTTTCATAGATATTGTCTTTTTCGTTTTGCAGTGAGGTGAAGTATAGTGAGGTGATTCTCGTTCTAAGACCCAAGTCCTAGACGTACTAACGAGGAGTTAGTAGTCTTTGCACCGTGAGAAAGTGGAAAGACCCAAGACCAACTACTGAGATCCAAGACCGGCAAAAGCTTAGAAGGACAAAGACTACACCAAGGGTTCTACATCAACTTTGAAGAAATAACAGGGTGTTATTGTCTAAGATAGGTTGTGTAGGTTGCACATTTATTTTGAGGTGGTAACCCAGAGTTACGCACCAAGACAAGTATTTGTGGGGTTGTAAAGGCTTCTTCGCCTACGTAAAGAGCAAGGTAATTTTAAGGGAAAAGATCGGGTCTTGGAGATGAACTCGGGGACTGGACGTAGGGGTGAGCGAATCTATTAGAGGTTGCGCCATCACGAACCAGGAAAAATCTCTTGTGTGGTATTTTCTTCCTTGTTTTTTATTTCCGCATACATAATCTGCATCAGTAAAATATTTAAAATGAGATAAATATTTTTAAAATGCCATAATAATTTTTAAAATGGTAATTAAGCTAATCAACCCCCCTTCTAGCTTAAAATAGCCCTTTTACGGGACCTAATAATTGATATCAGAGCAGTGCTTTTTAACGTGTTTGTTAAGTGATTTGCAGATTTACAAGCACAATAAATAGTGATCCGAAGTGGCGTATCTAAATACCATTGACTGTGGTGAAGGTCTATCTAGCTCTCGCCCTCTTCTATTTGACGATTCCAACTTTACAATATGGAAAATGAGGTTTCACATCTATGCTAGATCTCAAGGAGTCAGAGTTTGGATGGCCATAGAAGATGGAGTCGTTATTCCTACCAAAACGGTTGATGACATCATCATTGAAAAGAAGGTCAATGAATATAACGTAATTGAGGAAGAAAGAATGAATATAGCTGCTAAGGCAGAAATGGTACTCACAAGTGTACTTGCAGAAAAATAATATAAAAGAGTAAATAATTGCAAGTCAGCACAAGATATGAAAATTAGATCCAAGAAGGAGAAAATATCATCGACATGAAAATTAGATTCACTCGCATTATCGATGAACTGTCTCAACTCGGAAAGAGTTATACACAAAATGAAAAGAACCGAAGAGTTCTTAAATCATTACCTCCAAGTTGGAAGGTTAAAGTAACCACAATCGAAGAGATGCACAATCTCAATGATTACAAAATAGATAATCTATTTGGAAATCTTCGTGCATACGAAGAAGATAATTTACAAGAAAAAGTCATTCCAAAAGTGGAAGACAAAAAGAAAAACATGGCTCTACAATTTATATTAATAGATGAAGAAGAAAACGATGATGAATTAAACGAAGAAATCCAAAATCTCGATGAAAGCGAAATTGCTTTACTTACGAGACAACTACATCGTGTGCTTCAAAGCAAAGCTCAAAGATACGGAAAAGGCTTCCTTAAATCAAATAATCAACAAAGAATTTTTAACTCTAATGGAGGCCAAATTACTCTCAAAATTACACCCCTAACTATAGAGTAAATTTTCATCAGCGAGCTATAATAAAGGCAAATGTATGCAAAATACTAATGTCTATAACAATAACACTCCTACTTACACTCCTCCCAAATAAAAAGAACAAAATATGGAGGAAATACAAGAGGTGTGTTACGAATGTAAACAACCTGGTCAGTTTAAACGGGAATGTCCTAAACTTATAAAAGGACGATCTCGCGTGGCTGAAAACGGGTGGGATTTAAGTGAAGATGAAGAAGCTCCGGAAGTTAGTGAAGAAATTATGAATCTATGCTTAATGGCTATCGAGGATGCATCTACTTCAAAGGAAATATCCACTTCAAATCAAGAGGTAACCCTTTCTTCAAACTTCATACAATTACATGAATCTAATTTAAATCTTGTAGATATGAATAATTATAATTTAATTGAACTTGTGATAAACATTAACAACACGTATAAAGATTTTTGACAAAAGACATCATCTATTATGGTGCGAGAAAATGAAACTCGAGGAAATACATTATAATCAAAGTAAAGAGTTTACTCGGATGATGGATTCAAAAGTCCAATATGAAGATGAAATTTCATCTCTAAATAATCAAATCCACTTACTAAAATTTGAGAATAATACTCACAAGGAAAATATACTCAAACTAGAAGTGGAAAATGTGTCATTAATTTTCCTGTTAGGTCACACAACACTGTAGAAGGGGGTTGAATACAGTATTTATACAATCAAATCAATTTAACACAAGTATCTAATAAAGATCAAGTATATTGAATAAACCATGTTACAATAAGAACTACTGTTCTCTCTCAGTGATGAACAAATATCACTAAGAGCTGCTAGATTACAATATATAATCTTCTCGATAATGATAACACATCTAGTGTAAACCCAAGGTCTGTGTTTATATAGTACACAGTTACAAGATAACTTCTAATTGATATGGAATATAATTATGTCTCCTAAAATATATCAATCAGATATCTTCTACAAGTCTTCCAGTCTTCTAACTCTTTCCATGCATATCTTCTTTTATTTAGTCTCGATCTTCTACTGTAAATTAGCTTCCTTCCTTAACTATAAGTCTTCCCGCACTTAAGTTCTGATATGACCTTAAGTTATGATATTAAGTTCTGACTTCCAGTAAGTCCTGATTTCAGTAAGTCCTGATATGTCCTGTTTATTAAGATCTGAAAACTAAACATGAATCATATTAGACATGACATCTCAAATATATCTAACAATCTCCCCCAACTTGTAAATTATGCAAAACATACAAGTTAATAGATTTGATGATGTCAAAAACATTTAAGTACAAATTTAATAAGAGTTTAACTAGATAACTAACTACAACTTACAGTCCTTGTAGCTTTTACCAATCTCACTGAGTCAATCTGAATCTATAATGATTCTTGACAAAGCTTGATGTGGTGCCCTCCAAACCTGGGTCAGAAGTTTGGGGTCCACACACACACACACCTTATTTATAACCTGCTTTTAACAATAATAAAGATAATAATAATATGCAGTGACCCTACTTACCAACTACCACGGACCGCGACAGGTTAATATATGTACACAAGCCACACACATACTTTATATTACAACGTCCAAATCCCAACTATTCAAACTCAGAACTGAGTATTAAACATTATTACAAACTTTTACAAACTTAAATTATCCCAAAAGATGCCTTCTAGCTTAACTCGATCAACTTGGACCCCTAGCTCTCGCACTGGTTTGGGGATCCTCGCTACCAACTGGTTCCTTCTTAACAAGAAAAGAACATAAACAACATCGCACAAATGAGTTAACTAGCTCAGCAAGTCTCAATGACAAGACTGAGAATAATGATCATCAAGTGGAAAGGGTTATGATATCAAGTGAACAATGAATTATAATTTAGAATTGGATATTATATTTTTATTTTAAAAACCAAGGTTAGGCTGCTGATCAGTCACGCACTAACCCCGAGCAAAGCACACAACACTGCTCTAACTACTGGATCCAAGGCACACATTGGCATAACTTGACCATTAATATGGTCTTACCACGAATCTGGTCCACAATTTTATAAAAACAATCCAATTCTAACATGATAACAGAATAAACAATGTAAAGCAATAAACAGAATCATAAATAGCAATGGATGTTTGATAATAAAATGGTTTCAATCTTCACAAAGGATCAATGTGATAATTTCAAAGCTTGGCTGTTAAGTAATGAAAGATTTGGATAACAAAGGAATCAACGTTTCAAGGTTTCAAGGATTTGGTCTCTCAAAGCATAAGGTACAATGGTTTGAATATGTAAGTAATCCAGTTCAATGTTTGGTATTTAGTTTGTATATATTTGTGGAGTAGTATCGTATATTTATGGTTCATATTTGGGTATACAACAATCAATGGTTTAGAAAGAATAAGGTTTACGGCTCAAGATCAATAACTGGAATCAGGGTTTAGGGTTCAGTGCTTCAAAGCACTTGCAATATAAAACAGGACTATCAAGCAACTACAATATATTTCAAGAAAGTTTAGAACATTTGCCTGGTACTAGCTTGCTATACTGCACTAACTTTCAATTACAACCGTCTATTCCTCGACTATCTGTTTCCCTTTCCTACGCCTTTCCTCTTCTGCTCACATATCATAAGCATCTATCAATATTTAACTCATACGATTCTATTCGATACACACTTCTATCTACCCTTCATTTTACCCAAATCCGATTAACGGATTGAAAGTTACGCAATAAATAAGTAAACACCGAACATATAGACCGATAATCAATCAACAAGTCACATATAACACGTAACACGTCAAACAATCAATGATATATTATTTATAAAGGAGTCTCGGGTTGTAAACAGGCTTTCGGGTATTTAAAATGATTTTTAAAATATTTTTCGGAATTAAAACGGGTCGTTGGATAAATTTTAAAGCAATAAACAGGGTTCGGTTGGCCAAATCTGGCTCCAAAACAATTTTATAATAATTATCGAACCTTGAAAACAATTTAAAATAATATTTTAAAGCAGAAAACTATTTTTCGGAATTTTTAAATCATTTTTAAATAATTAAATCTAATTAAATACTTAATTAAAATCAATTAATAATTAATTAAATCAATTAATCAATTAATTTTTGAATTAATTGACCAATTAATCAATTAATTATTACCTAAAATTAATTAACTAATTAATTCACATTTATTTTTGAATTAAAAATAATTTTTGGAATTAAAATAATGATTTTTGGAATTTTCAGAAATTAAAAACCAATTTTGGAAATGAATTTAAAAAGAAATCTGATTTTTAAAAGTTTTTTAAACAGAAATCCTATTTCTGCAAAGCTGGGAAACCCTGGGGACTAAACTGTAAAAACAGAAGTTAGAAATTGATTTTATAAAATTTTGGATCAAAACCGGGTCAAACCGGGTCAGAAATCCGGGTCACCAAGAACAGAAACGGGTCGCGAAGAACCTAGTTTCCGGTGACCGGAAAATCCTCCTGCGAAGCTCCGATTTCGACCAAAATGGAATGGTTTGATGTGATTCAAACACAGTTTTCATTCTATATCACTCCAGGATCATAAATCAGGTCACAAACAACACCACCAATGACCACAGTTCATTTTCCGTCAAAAATCGAAGTAAAACCGGCGCAGGGCCGGCGAGCTCGATTTACAGACTTCTAGGAATCGTCAGTTGCTATACTATATACGAATCGATTCCATATTCAACCAGGAACACATATCAACCATCAAATTCGACAGATAACCCCTAACAAAGATTCCCCTAAATCGAATTGAAAACATTCAAAATAATATAAACCCTAATTTCTAATTCTGAGAATCAAACCCAAAATTAAACATGTTATTGAACTCCAAATCAAGAGTATAATATACCAAAATGACCAGCATCAAAAACTCTACAACATGCAAGCATCAAAACATACAAATAATAGCTCGAACAAAAATTCATAATTTTAATTTCAAGAAATTCGAATATAAATAATTAAATCAGAAAATACCTTTGAAATTTGCAGTGAAACGGATGAAAGATTTGGATTCTAGATTTCAACAGCTTCGTTTTGAGTATATGTACGCCAAAATCAGATATCGATAACGCCTCCGAATTTGTGTTTGATGACGAAGAACAAAATATAATTATAGTATTTTCTCTGTAAAAACTCTGTAAATACTGTTTCCAAATGATTTCCGGTACAAAATAAAATACGGTAGAGGCTATTTATAATTATGGAAAATTAGTATCCCGTTGGATCATTCTAGATACAAAATGGTACGTTTATTTATAAAAACTGACCCAAACGGTACCGTTTTTCGGGATAATTTTCCAAATCAGTACAATTTGTACTGCGGTCTTGGTCTCAGCGCCTAGTTACACGTATTACGAGGTGATAATTGTGATAGTTTAATAGAAAGATCTCGTTTATCGAAAATACCACTTTTATTGATTTACCGAAATAAATAATGTATCGAAAATGTTGCGCCGGGACCCGCACAGGACAAACCGTACTCCGGATCGAAAAAGTCAAAATATGCAAAATGCTCGGAATTTCACTTCAAGCTTCCATCATTTTCAACAATACTAGGAATGAATTCTGTAACTCTTGAACCATAAATTCTAGATTTATCTCTAATGGTCTTCAAAATGAAGTTTGACCATCTCCTGGTAATATCAGACTTTACCTCTAAAAGGAACTGAAAGAATTGAAGTTCTTTCAGTGATTTGTTTAACACATCTGATTCTGACATCTGATATGTCCTTCCATCTTCAAGAAATAGAATCATATTTTCCTTAACATTGTGCTTGTCATGAGCATCCAGTACCACTTGAACAGAGATAATCTTATCAAGGTGTTTCTGTTAGAAAATGGAAAGTTTGAGGCATGTTTTAGACATGTTCTTGATGTAATTTCCTAAAACTAATTGTTGGAAGTAGTTCCTTGTTATGAGGACTTAAACTTTCATGTTTGGATCTAAGTCATTTTCTTAGTGTAATCCATAAAGAAATTGAGTTTAAGTTAGTAGCTTGAAATGTTTAATTAAAATATTTACTGACTTATTATATTGTTTTAATGTGAATATTGTATCCGTTGATGAACAGTGTGGATTATCCGTTGAAGTTCAATTTGGATTATCCGTTGATGCTCAATGTGGATTATCCGTTGAAGTTCAATTTTGATTATCCGTTGAAGTACAATTTGGATTATCCGTTGATGCACAATGTGGATTATCCGTTGATGCACAATGTGGATTATCCGTTGATGCACAATGTGGATTATCCGTTGATGTACAATGTGGATTATCCATTGATGCACAAAATGGATTATCCATTGATGGAATTGCTGAGTGCATTATCCATTGATGCTAAGTGTAAATCCTGATGGGCTAAATCCTGATGGGCTAAATCCTGATACCGACTGTTACGTTTCTGGAAAGATTCATTAAATAGAATTTAAGTCAGAATATTTATTTTAATTAATGTAATATATTCAGTTATGTTTTGGGATGTAATATATATACTGAACAAAACATTGTGGAATATAGAGGTTGATTGACGTTGAAATATACATACGTAAAAAAACCCTAGCTATCATCTTCTTCCTCCTTTTCTCTCCTCCAAACTTATACAGATTAGCATAGTTTTTTTTTGGCGACTGAGGTCTGATCGCTGTTTGTACATCGAGTTGCTGTGAACCGGTGTGCTGTTGCTGTTTTATCCTGGGAGGGTTATTGCGGTCTCTGAACACAGTAAGTGAGGGCAATAAACTCTTCAAGAACAACCTCTTCCTCTCGAGGGATTGGTGACTCAGCTGTGCTTGAAAGCTTCATTACGCTAAGCTTTCTTTCCCTTCTTAATTTTCTTTTACAGTTGCTGATTATATTTTATTTACGACCTTCGTGTTTTGTTTTCATTATTGGTACTATTGCCTTGTTCTTGTTATTGATTATATAACTGTCTCATTGTGTTAGTATAGTAGTTATATACTATTGTTGATACTTTCCCAACAATCTTGAAGAGTTTATTTGTTATATAGCTATTTAACGAGATGGTTAACGAAACTGATACTCCTGCTGGTGAGACTCCTGTTATTGTTGGTTCTGCAACTGGAGTTACTGCGTCCACCATAGATTGGACCAAGTACAGATTTCCACAACCTATTGATTTATCGGGCATGCCGGATAAATTCAGTGGGGGGGCTTCTTTTTCTCGCTGGCAGAAAAAGATGAAGCTCTGGTTAACGGTTAAGGGTCTATGGCCGGTGGTACAATATGATCCTCCTGTTGTGGATCAAGAAAAGCCTGAAACTATGAATGTTTATGCGCTATGGGCTGAGAAGGATGGGGTGGCTAGGGCTGCCATTCTGGCTGCTTTAGCGAACACTCTGTTTGATGTTTATTCATCGGATGCTTATAGTGCTAAGCAGTTGTGGGAGAAGCTGGACCAAACCCATAATACTGATTCTCAAGGTCTTGAGAAGTATTCTGTGGCGAGGTTTCTTGAGTTCCAGCTGGTGGATACCAGGTCCATGACTGAGCAAGTACATGAGTTTGAGATGTTGGTGCATGCTTTGGGTGAGTCTGGAATGGACTTACCTGAGAAGTTTAAGGTGATGGTTGTGATTGAAAAGCTCCCTAAGTCTTGGGAGGAGTTTGCTCTCTCCCTGAAAAGACAGAAAGGAGAGATCACATGGACAAACCTTATGCTGGACATCTCTGTGCAGGAACAACACAAGTCCAAACAAGGACATGTGATGCCTGTTGAACATGGGAGTAGTTCGAAGGTGAACGTAGTGACTGTTGGGCAGAAAAGGAAATCTGTCAGTAAGAAGGATAACACTAAACCGAAAAATGACAAGAACAAGGCTAAGAAACCAAAGGCAAACAAACCTTGTTGGTCTTGTGGACAGGCTGGTCATTGGAGTAAAGACTGTCCTGTGAAGAAAGCAAAGAAAGCTGGAGTGGTAGCTCAAGCAAACACTGTGCTTGGACTTGCAACCACTAGTGGGCCTGTGGCTAACATGGTTGTTGGTGAGGTTGTTGCCTCTGAAGCCAATGACGGGTATGTTAACTACAATCCTGAACTACTTTCCATTTATCTGTCTAATGAATGGTTGATTGATACTGGAGCTAATATGCATATTTGTGCTGATATTACTCTGTTTGTATCTTATCAACAGATTCATGGAGTGACAGTGATGATGGGGAATGCTAGTGCTGCTCAAGTGCTTGGAATTGGAAACGTGGACCTGAAGTTTGCTTCTGGGCGGATTCTATCTCTCACTAGGGTGCATCATGTTCCCTCTATTCGTAGAAACATCATAAGTGGAAGCATTTTAGTTACAAATGGCTTTGAACTTTCTCTGAAATGTAATAAAGTAGTTATTACACATACTGGTACTTTTTATGGCAAGGGTTACTTGTCTGACGGTTTATTTTTAATAAATGTGGAGCCTGTTTTGGGCAGTTTTATTAATGATAGTGTTGCACCTTCTGTTAATTGTGTAGAATCATCTGATTTGTGGTACTTACGACTTGGTCATTTAAATTTTGGTGCTCTAAAGAATATGATGAATTTAGAGTTGATTCCAAAGCATGCCATTGATAAGAAAACTAAATGTCAAGTATGTGTGACTGCTAAATTAACAAGGAAACCATTTCATAATGTTGTTAGGGATTCTGACTTGTTAAATTTAGTACACACAGACATATGTGAATTTGGTGGTGTGTTGACTAAGGATCATTGTAGATATTTCATTACCTTTATAGATGATTATAGTAGATATTGTTATGTTTATTTGCTTAAACATAAAGATGAAGCACTAGATAAATTCATTATGTTTAAAAATGAAGCTGAAACACAAACTGGCAAAGTACTTAAAAGGTTGAGGTCAGATAGAGGTGGTGAGTATACGAGTACCTCATTTAATGAATTTTGTGCAAGCAATGGTATAGTTCATGAGGTGACTCCTCCATACACACCTGAGTCTAATGGGGTGGCAGAGCGAAAGAACAGAACTTTTAAAGATATGATTAACAGTATGCTGATTAATTCGAGGTTGCCTAAGTACATGTGGGGAGAGGCTCTGAATACGGCTAGCCATATTCTGAACAGAGTCCCTCTGAAACACATGGATAAGACTCCTTATGAATTATGGAGAAAGCGTAAAACTAGTTTGAGTTATCTTCGTGTGTGGGGGTGCCTTGCCAAGGTGCTTGTCCCTGAACACAAGAGAAAGAAACTAGGACCGAAAACTGTTGATTGTGTCTTTCTGGGCTATCTTGAAACCACAATTGCTATGAGATTTTTGGTTTTAAAATCTGACATAGATGGTATTGTGGCGAATACGATCGTTGAGTTTCGTGATGCAACATTCTTTGAGGATGTGTTCCCTATGAAGACTGGTATACCACAAGATACTTCTGATGATGATCCCACTCGCACATCGAGTTCCATTCCCGATCATGTAGAAAGGATGACGAATGTGGGGGCGGATCCTAGTAGTAGCTCTACTCCTAACGAAGTAGAGGAACCTAGAAGGAGTAAGCGTGCAAGGCTAGTCAAGGACTTTGGAAGTGATTACATCACTTACAATGTCGAGGACGAATCTTTAACTTTCCGTCAGGCCATGGATTCTTCGGAGTCAAGGCACTGGAAAGGCGCTGTGAAAAGTGAGATGGACTCTATTGTTTCTAATGGAACATGGGAGTTAGTCGATCTCCCTCCTGGGTGTTCTACTATAGGATGTAAGTGGATTTTCAAGAGGAAGTTAAACCCTGATGGTTCAATAGATAAGTACAAGGCTAGGCTAGTTGCTAAGGGCTTTAGGCAAAGAGATGGAATTGACTATTTTGATACATACTCTCCTGTTGCTAGAATGACAACAATCAGATTGCTTATTGCATTGGCTTCCGTACATGGTCTTATCATCCATCAGATGGATGTAAAGACAGCTTTTCTTCATGGTGACCTTGAAGAAGAGATTTATATGGATCAGCCTGAGGGATTTGTTGCTTCTGGTAATGAGAGGAAAGTATGTAAGTTAGTCAAATCAATTTATGGCCTAAAACAAGCTCCTATAGACTGGCACAAGAAGTTTGATGAAACTGTTTTGAGCTTTGAGTTTTTAGTTAATGAAAGTGACAAGTGCGTCTACTATAAGGTTAGAGGAAATGAATGTGTGATTGTGTGCCTATATGTGGATGATATTTTATTGTTTGGAACCAATATTGAGATTATTAATGAGACAAAGAGTTTCTTAAAAAGGCATTTTGAGATGAAAGATATGGGTGAAGCTAGTGTGATTCTTGGGATCAAGTTGACTCGATCAACCGATGGAATAACCTTGTCACAGTCTCATTATATAGAGAAATCTATACTTGAGAAGTATGGTTATTCAAATTGTAGAATCTCTAGTACTCCATTCGATCCTAAAGTTGGCCTTATCAAGAATAGTTCAGGTATTCCTGTGTCTCAGTTAAGGTATTCTCAGATTATTGGGAGTTTGCAATATCTTGCTAATGTGACTAGACCAGATATTTCTTATTCCGTGTCTAAGTTAGCTAGATATACAAGCTGTTCGAACAAGACTCATTGGGAGGCACTGGATAGAGTTCTTAGATATCTCAAGGGAACAATTTCTCTTGGCTTGCATTACCGGAGATTTCCGGGGGTACTCGAGGGATACAGTGATGCAAGTTGGATAGCTAAGAAATCTAGTTCCAATGGAGTGACTGGATATGTGTTTACCTTTGCGGGTGGAGCAGTGTCCTGGAAGTCTTCTAGACAGACTTTGATTACTCGGTCTACTTTTGAGGCTGAGTTGTGTGCACTTGATGCCACAGGGACGGAGGCTGAATGGTTACATGGACTCATGAGCATGTTACCTGTAGTAAGCAAGCCGCTTCCTGCCATTTCTGTTCATTGTGATAGCCGTACAACTATCGACAAAGTCAGAAGTGTTAAGTATAATGCTAAAACAAAGAGACACATCCAAGTTAGGCTTAAGTCTATAAGGGGTCTTGTGTCTGATAGGATTATTGCTATAGAGTTCATAGGAACTCAGAATAATATAGCTGATCCGCTGACTAAAGGGCTTGAGCATGTTGTAGTCCTTAAGTCTAGGTTGGGGATGGGACTGATAACCCATCATAATTCATCAACAGCGGGAACCCAATACACCTGAGAGGAGATCCCTCGAAGTGTATTCAATGTGGTAATAACAAGTTATAAGGATGAATTGGTAGTACCTCTACCATATACATTTAGATACTTATGTATCTAAGTCTATCCCCTGTAAACCTTTAGAGGTACTTAGACTGCTAGTTAGCAAGAGTTTTAAACAAACTCTGATTGTAACAGTTTTGGATCAGGATTTAATAAATTCTGATGGACCAAATACTGTGTCAGAATTTGTAAACTCTGAATGGGGTCATGTCGAAAGACGAGATGTTAGCAGTACATCTTTGGAGATGCCCAGCTAAGCGAATGCAATTGTGTGGTCGCAATTAGAGGAAAGGGTTATTCCTTGAAGCATTCGACTAACAGGATCGAGACAAGACCATAATGTCTCTAAGCCGTAGATCTGACCATAGCCTTTGACTTGTCGTCGTCTATGGAGTGTGGTTACACTTCACGGATAAAGATTTAAGGTGAAATATTCCATCTATATCCGGTAGCCATCGAAGTAGAGGACTTAGGAGGGTTCAAACCCGGGAGGGTACCGACTCTGAAAAGCAAGTCATGATAAAATCTGATATGCAATTTTGTATGGATTTGTGGGGGATTGTTAGAAAATGGAAAGTTTGAGGAATGTTTTAGACATGTTCTTGATGTAATTTCCTAAAACTAATTGTTGGAAGTAGTTCCTTGTTATGAGGACTTAAACTTTCATGTTTGGATCTAAGTCATTTTCTTAGTGTAATCCATAAAGAAATTGAGTTTAAGTTAGTAGCTTGAAATGTTTAATTAAAATATTTACTGACTTATTATATTGTTTTAATGTGAATATTGTATCCGTTGATGAACAGTGTGGATTATCCGTTGAAGTTCAATTTGGATTATCCGTTGATGCTCAATGTGGATTATCCGTTGAAGTTCAATTTTGATTATCCGTTGAAGTACAATTTGGATTATCCGTTGATGCACAATGTGGATTATCCGTTGATGCACAATGTGGATTATCCGTTGATGCACAATGTGGATTATCCGTTGATGTACAATATGGATTATCCGTTGATGCACAAAATGGATTATCCATTGATGGAATTGCTGAGTGCATTATCCATTGATGCTAAGTGTAAATCCTGATGGGCTAAATCCTGATGGGCTAAATCCTGATACCGACTGTTACGTTTCTGGAAAGATTCATTAAATAGAATTTAAGTCAGAATATTTATTTTAATTAATGTAATATATTCAGTTATGTTTTGGGATGTAATATATATACTGAACAAAACATTGTGGAATATAGAGGTTGATTGACGTTGAAATATACATACGTAAAAAACCCTAGCTATCATCTGTTGGATTTTTAAACGCAGCGGGGCGTGGAAAAACACTTTTACACACACAAAATCCAAATAAAAGCATATAAATAGTGAATAAAAATTCGAGGGATCGAATCTAACCTTTTAAAATTAATTTGGAGACAACGATCAGAGATCCTTAGCAGTTGCTCCTCAAGTGTGAAGCACTCCACCGGTATCCACCAAGAAAATGACTTTTAGGAGGAGGAGGAGGTGGAGAAAATTTGGTTTTCTGAAACTTTTGGGTTTCTGGGGTTCTAATAAAATAGGGTCTATAATAGTGTATTTATAGGCAAAATTTTCAGCTGAAATTTTCCCATAAATAATATTATTATTATCCCATTTATTATTCTCATTAATAATTAAAACACCTTTTAATTATTAATCATTTTTCTAAACACTTTAGAAATAATTCTCTCTCTTGATTTAATTTCCAAAAATTAAATCCTTAATTAATAATATTAAGAACTTTTCTTAATTAATTTATAATCAATTAAATCTCATTTAATCAATTATTAAATTTGCCAATTAATTATTTATTTCACAAATAAATAATTATTAGCCATTATTAATTAATTCCTCCACCATAAAATCATTCTCTTTTTATGGTGTGACCCTGTAGGTTCAATATTAAGCCGGTAGTAGAAATAAATAATAATAAAACTATTTTATCATAATTTATATAAATTCTCTAATTTATTAAATATGATTAATTAATTAATCACATTTATTCTACATCGTGAGTGATGCTTCTCAACATATCGCGACTATCCGGATAATATGAATTCACTGCTTAGAATACCAAGAACCTGTCAGTGAATAGTTACCGTACAATAAACTCCTTCTACCCTACAATGTCCCGATTAAATACAAGGCATGGATCTCGTGTCAAGCCTATCTAATTCAATCACTTGCTTACCATTTACTATGCGTAGTTCTATGCAAATTAGAAACTCCTTTCTAATTTCATTCACTCTGGCCAGAGATTCCTGAACTAGCATAAGTGGATCAGCCTTGAACATTCGCTTCCTTCACTGGAAGGGGTAGATCCTTTATTGATCATACACTATCTTCGTGTACAAATTCCTATACCCAGAAGAGCCCTAATAATTGTCCCTGGAGACTAAGAACTAAACCAAAGCATAGTTCAGTGTACACAAGATGACTATGATGACCTCAAGTCTAAGGATACTTGTACAACTATCACTAAGCGAACAACTGCTGACACGTGAGTGAACTCCATCAGTTGTTCAGCTGGGCGAGTCATGTTCAGTGAACTTATTCCATAATAAGCACCTACATACTAGCTATAGTGTCACCACACAAATGTCTATGAGAATAGACATCCTTCATAATGAAGCAAGCATAGTATGTACCGATCTTTGCGGATTATTAATTACCAGTTAGTAATCCTACGACCAGGAACTATTTAAGTTCAGAGTTATCATCTTTTTAGGTCTCACTATTATGATCTCATCATAATCCATAAAAAGCTTTACTCTAAACTATGGTATATCTTATTTAAACAGTTAAATAGATAAAGCCCGTAATAAAAACAAAACAAGTCTTTATTAATATCAATGAAATCAAAACAGATTACATAAAAGTTATTCCTAAATCCTAATACATGATTGGACTTAGGACATATACCTTTCAATCTCCCACTTGTACTAAAGCCAATCACTCTGGTATCTAATACCCATCTCATCTTTATGACGATCAAAGTGACTTTCAAAAAGTAGCTTTGTGAGTGGGTCTGCTATGTTGTTGTGTGTGTCAACTCTAATTCAATACAATATAAGAAATGTTACCGCGCTCCCACTAACCCATTTGTAGACGCATGGTTCATCTACGTTTTTGATAAAATCAAACTCTTTGATTATCTCATCAAAACGAATGTTCCATCTTTCGAGAAGCTTGCTTTAAACCACATTAATCGCAAGCAAAATCCGAACTGATTTTAACAGGGCTACATGTAAAAAGTTTCATCAAAGTCAATCCATTGCCTTTGTTTGAATCCTTTTCCCAAAAGCCTGGCCTTATAGGTCTCCACCTGGCCATCTGCTATAATCTATCTTTTGTATACCGTATACATAGATTCCATTTTGGATTTCATGGCACTATGCCATGTCTCTGAGTCAACACTACTCATAGCCTCATTATAGGTCACAGGGTCGTCATCATCAAATGATTGACAACTCATTGTCATTCTCAATGACAAGGCCATATTACCTCTCAGGTTGGCGAGACACTCTCCCTGATCTATGAATGGGCTATTCCACAAAAGGTTGTTCAGTCAGAACAGGTGTTTCCACTCGATCTGTAGTAGTTTGTGCTTCTTGAACTTTATCAAGTTCAATTTTGCTCCCACTGTTTCCTTCAAGGATAAACTCCTTTTCCAAGAAGGTAGCATGTCTGGAGACAAACACCCGATGATCGGTGTAAAAGTAATACCCTAAAGTCTCTTTAGGATATCCCACAAAACTACATTTTACGGATCGATATTCCAGCTTATCTGGGTCAACTTACTTGACATAAGCTGGACATCCCCAAATCTTAACGTGTTTAAGACTCGGTTTCCTTTCTTTCCATATCTCATACGAAGTTTGAGGAACAGATTTTGGAAGGCACCTTATTCAGTAAATATGCTGAGGTTTCCAATGCATAACCCCATAGGAATACTGGAAGATTTGCATAGCTCATCATGGACCGAACTATGTCTAACAAAGTTCGATATCTCCTTTCAGATACTAATCTGGAGGAGTCCACTGGGAGACTATACCATTTACTTTGAGATAATCTAGAAACACTCCATCAAAGTATTCACCACCTCGATCTGATCGAAGAGTTATAATACTATGTTTGGTTGTTTCTCCACTTCATACTTATATTCTTTGAACTTTTCAAAGGCCTCAGACTTGTGTTTCATTAAACACATATCTGAATCCAGATCTATCATCTATGAAAGTAATGAAGTATGAAAATCCACCCATGGCTTGCGTAGACATTGGTCCACATACAACTGTGTGTACCATTCCTAGCAAATCTGCAGCCCTCTCTCCATGTCCACTAAATGGAGACTGCAGTGCCACTATGAAGTGAGATTTTTATCATCCCTTTTCTTTTATTAGTTTGTTCAATCTGAAGTAAATTATGTCACATATATTCAGACCATTATTTAAAGTACCACATCCATAAAGAATATTATCTCTAAGAATTAAACATTCATTATTCTCAATAATAAATGAAAAATCCACCCAAGTCTAACATGGGAATAATATTCCTCACAATCGAGGGAACAAAATAACAATTATTTCAAACAATAGTCTTGCCCGTAGGCATATGTAAATGAAATGATTCTACATCTTCAGCAGCAACTCTTGCTCCATTTCACATCAGTAGAATCACCTCCTCTTCCTCAAGAGTCCTACTTCTCCTTGGTCCCTGCAACAAATTGCAGATATGAGAACCA
Organism: Apium graveolens; assembly: GCF_009905375.1. Lineage (NCBI taxonomy): Eukaryota > Viridiplantae > Streptophyta > Magnoliopsida > Apiales > Apiaceae > Apium > Apium graveolens. Next base: position 146,991,640 of record NC_133655.1, read on the forward strand.
CAGGCGGTATCTAATACCCAAGTAGAAATGACATATTCACTTCTATCATGAACATACCTGAATCAGAAGCGGTAGTCTCACTACCCTTCTTCTTCAATTCTGTAAGGTAAACCTTGCAGTTCCTCTTCCAGTGCCCCACCTTGTTACAGTAAAAGCAAACAACTTTGCTCTTGGGGTCTTCAGCTTTTGGTGGAACCGGCATTTTCTCACCTACTTTCTTCTTCTTGGAAGAGTTCCTCTTCCTTTTTTTAGGATTGGAACCTTCACCAATTAGAAGAACTGAACTCTTCTTAGGGGGAAAATTCGATTCCGCAGTCTTCAACATGTTGTGGAGTTCAGTCAGGCTGACATCCAACTTATTCATGTGAAAGTTCACAACCAACTGCGAGAATGAACTCGGAAGTGATTGCAAGACCAAGTCTTGGCTCGGCTCCCCATCCATGGCAAAACCAAGTTGTCCAAGACGTTCAATCAAATTGATTATCTTAAGTACATGGTCATTCACAGATGATCCCTCAGACATCCTACAACCGAACAGCTCCTTCAATATCTCATATCGAGCTGTCCTCCCTGCCACATCATACAACTCTTGTAGATGCATGAGGATAGTGTGAGCATCCATATGCTCATGTTGCTTCTGTAGCTCAATATTCATGGAAGCTAGCATGATGCATTGAGCAACATTTGCATCATCTATCCACCTACGATACACAACATGTTCATCATTATGTGCATCACTAGCAGGTTCAGTAGGCTTAGGTGAGTCAATCACATATTCCAGCTTCTCAATCCTGAGAACAATTCTCAAGTTTCGAAGCCAGTCAGCATAATTAGGACCAGTCAATTTGTGAGCATCCAGTATGCTCCTGAGTGATAGTGCAGAAGATATAACGTACAAAGTAAATCTGTAAATGATAAACACATAACAACACTTAGCAAATATTCGATTTCATTTCAAAACACTATATGAATTGGGTCTTTATTCATAAGTGGCTCCCACTAGTTTTCCTAATTTATTCAACCCCCTACGTGAAAAATTAAGCATTCATAATGCTAGTGGGAATAGGGATCCTACATTCCATTACACGACCCCGGCTGTAGCACGGACCGCCATGTAATGTTCAATAGGCAGACAACTCTTGTCAATTACATCTCATGTTATTCCCTAATCAAACTTTAGCCTCTTGAATAATTGAGTCTCGGCTGTAGCACGACAAACTCAATATTCTAAGTCAAGTCTAACCCAACATTCCGTACAGTTGAATCAGTCCCCAAAGGCCCACTACAAGAAAAATGCCATCAGACAACACCCATCAGACAACGCTTGACCAAAAAAGTGTTGCCCAGAAATTTTACACAACAGTTTTTTAAAAACCAGAAAACGGGTGTTGTGTGAATCCCTTTACTACAATAGGTTTAAAACTGTTGTCTAGCATATCATATCAGACAACCGTTTTATGAGATAAGGTGTTGTTTAAATAAAAAGATTTCATCTTTCCTACAATGCTTTAAAAACTATTGTCTAGGTAATCGACACAGACAAGCCTTTCTAAAGATATGTTGTGCAAATGAGGTAGTTTGTACAACAGTTTAATTTTGCATTGTCTGAAAGTAATGGAGACAACGTTGTGAAACACCGTTGTTGGAATGAGACAAGTGTTTTCTCAATGGATTAGTTAAGCTGGAATCAAACAACGTACTTCCATTGTGTTGTCTAAATATCACTTGACATACAAGTGTTTTTATTCTGTTGTATGTCACGACATCACACAAGCGTTTTGCTCATAAAACCATTGTCACTTGTATTGGTGAGCTGGTATCATTAAGAGGAGATGAGGTGGCACCATGTGATTGGTGAAAAAACATTCACTTGGATTGCTGAGTTGGTGTAATAAGAGCAGTTGATTGAAAATATATTTAATATCAGCCATTAGATTAAAAAACGCTGCTACGCTTACACAACAGCTTTTGTTCAAATAAATGTTGTCAATGTTCATCTAAGACAACCTTTTTTCATAGAAAACCGTTGTCTGTAAGTCTGATTCTTGAAATTTCTGAAGCATTGCTTGTGATGAGGTGGCACCATGTGATTGGTGAAAAAACATTCACTTGGATTGTTGAGTTGGTGTAATTAGAGCCGTTGATTAAAAGTAGATTTAATATCAGCCGTAGGATTTAAAAAAGTTGATCATCTAAAACAACGGTTTTTTTTTCAAAAAAACTGTTGTCACTATTTATTTCAGACAAGACTTTTTCATAGAAAACCGTTGGATGTTGCCTCGTACTAGATTTTTTTCCATACCCGATAAAAGAGATAATTTTTTAAAATTATTTTTTAGATGATCCAACCGTACGGATGTTAGGAAATACTTATTTTAGTCACATGAAAAAAGTATTAAAAAATTTCAAATTCATCTCGAATGTCAAGATTAGAAAAATCTGGTAAAAGCACTACTTCCCAACACGGGATTCGTTCCCGATAAACAAGATAAATTTTTTAAATGATTTTTTTGACGATCCAACCGTACGGATGTGAAAATATACTTATTTTAGTCACATGAAAAAAGTATTAAAAAATTTCAAATTCATCTCGAATGTCAGGTTTAGAAAAATCTGGTAAAAGCACTACTTCCCAACATGAAATTCTTTCCCGATGAACAAGATAATTTTTTTAAATGATTTTTTCAACGATCCAACCGTACGGATGTTAAGATATACTTATTTTAGTCACATGAAAAAAGTATAAAAAAATTTCAAATTCATCTCGAATGTCAGGATTAGAAAAATCTGGTAAAAGCACCTCTTCCCAACACGGGATTCGTTCCCGATGAACAAGATAAATTTTTTAAAAGATTTTTTCACACTTGTTTGTGATGAGGTTGCACCATGTGATTGGTGAAAAAACATTCACTTGGATTGCTGAGTTGGTGTAATAAGAGCAGTTGATTGAATGTATATTTAATATCAGCCATTAGATTAAAAAATGCTGCTACGCTTACACAACAGCTTTTGTTTAAATAAATGTTGTCAATGTTCATCTAAGACAACCTTTTTTCATAAAAACCGTTGTCTGTAAGTCTGATTCTTGAAATTTCTGAAGTGTTGCTTGTGATGAGGTGGCACCATGTGATTGGGGAAAAAACATTCACTTGGATTGTTGAGTTGGTGTAATTAGAGCCGTTGATTAAAAGTAGATTTAATATCAGCCGTAAGATTTAAAAAAGTTGATCATCTAAGACAACGGTTTTTATCAAAAACCCTGTTGTCACAATTTATTTCAAACAAGATTTTTTCATAAAAAACCGTTGGGTGTTGCCTCGTACTAGATTTTTTTCATACCTGATGAAAAAGATAAATTTTTTTAATGATTTTTTAGAGGATCCAACCGTACGGATGTTAAGAAATACTCATTTTAGTCACATGAAAAAAGTATTAAAAAATTTGAAATTCATCTCGAATGTCAGGATTAGAAATATCTGGTAAAAGTACCCCTCCCGACAACGAGACTCGTTCCCGATTTACAGGATTAATTTTTTAAAATGATTTTTCGATGATCCAACCGTACGGATGTTAAGATATATCGATTTTAGTCATAAGAACAAATTATTAAAAAATTTGAAATTCATTTTGCATGCCAGGATTAGAAAAATCTGGTAAAACTACCCCTCCCGACAACGAGACTCGTTCCCGATTTACAGGATTAATTTTTTAAAATGTTTTTTCGATGATCCAACCGTACGGATGTTAGGATATATCGATTTTAGTCATACGAAAAAATTATTAAAAAATTTGAAATTCATTTTGCATGCTAGGATTAGAAAAATCTGGTAAAAGTACCCCTCCCGACAACGAGACTCGTTCCCGATTTACAGGATTAATTTTTTAAAATAATTTTTCGACGATCCAACCGTACGGATGTTAGGATATATCGATTTTAGTCATAAGAAAAAATTATTAAAAAATTTGAAATTCATTTTGCATGCCAGGATTAGAAAAATCTGGTAAAAGTACCCCTCCCGACAACGAGACTCGTTCCCGATTTACAGGATTAATTTTTTAAAATGATTTTTCGACGATCCAACCGTACGGATGTTAGGATATATCGATTTTAGTCATAAGAAAAAATTATTAAAAAATTTGAAATTCATCTTGCACGTCACGATTAGAAAAATTCAGTAAAAGTACCCCTCATGACAACGAGACTCGTTCCCGATTTACAAGATTAATAAAAATGATTTTTTTTGACGATCCAACCGTACGGATGTTAAGATATATCAATTTTAGTCATATAAAAAAATTATTAAAAAATTTGAAATTTATCTTGCACATCATGATTAGAAAAATCCAGTAAAAGTACCCCTCCCGACAACGAGACTCGTTCCCAATTTACAAGATTAATTTTTCAAATAATTTTTTTGACGATCCAACCGTTCGGATGTTAGGATATATCAATTTTAGTCATAAGAAAAAAATATTAAAAAATTTGAAATTCATCTTGCATGTCAGGATTAGAAAAATCAGGTAAAAGTACCCCTCCCGACAACGAGACTCGTTCCCGATTTACAAGATTAATTTTTAAAATGATTTTTTCGATGATCCAACCGTACGGATGTTAAGATATATCAATTTTAGTCATAAGAAAAAATTATTAAAAACTTTGAAATTCATCTTGCACATCATGATTAGAAAAATCCAGTAAAAGTACCCCTCCCGACAACGAGACTCGTTCCCAATTTACAAGATTAATTTTTCAAATGATTTTTTTGACGATCCAACCGTACGGATGTTAGGATATATCAATTTTAGTCATAAGAAAAAATTATTAAATAATTTGAAATTCATCTTGCATGTCAGGATTAGAAAAATCTGGTAAAAGTACCCCTCCCGACAACGAAACTCGTTCACGATTTACAGGATTAATTTTTTAAAAATGATTTTTCGATGATCCAACCATACGGATGTTAAGATATATCGATTTTAGTCATAAGAAAAAATTATTAAAAATTTTGAAATTCATTTTGCATGCCAGGATTAGAAAAATCGGGTAAAAGTACCCCTCCGGACAACGAGACTCGTTCCCGATTTACATGATTAATTTTTTAAATGATTTTTTCGACGATCCAACCGTACAGATGTTAGGATATATCAATTTTAGTCATATAAAAAAATTATTAAAAAATTTGAAATTCGTCTTGCACGTCAGGATTAGAAAAATCCAGTAAAAGTACCCCTCCTGATAACGAGACTCGTTCCCGATTTACAAGATTAATTATTCAAATGATTTTTTTGACGATTGAACCGTACGGATGTTAGGATATATCGATTTTAGTCATAAGAAAAAATTATTGAAAAATTTGAAATTCATTTTGCATGTGAGGATTAGAAAAATCTGGTAAAAGTACCCCTCCCGACAACGAGACTCGTTCACGATTTACAGGATTAATTTTTTAAAAACAATTTTTCGACGATCCAATCATACGGATGTTAAGATATATCGATTTTAGTCATAAGAAAAAATTATTAAAAAATTTGAAATTCATTTTGCATGCCAGGATTAGAAAAATCGGGTAAAAGTACCCCTCCTGACAACGAGACTCGTTCCCGATTTACAGGATTAATTTTTAAAATGATTTTTTCGATTTACAAGATTATTATTTGAAGGTAGTTACTTGTAAATTTGATATATTTTTACTCAATCAAGACTGATATTTGTTTCCCTCCACCGTCCAATATTTCATTTCCCCCTTCTCAGATTTTGGTTTCCCCCTTTTTTCTTAATCCCTAAACATCATACCAGCCGCTATTCAATCTCACATCATAAACAGATCGAACTCTCTCTTTCTCTCCATCTCTCCCCCTCTATCTCCCTCTCTCAATCTTACAACCAGAACCAATACACTTCATACACGCCCAGATAGATGTAAGTGTATATATCTCTAGGCATCACACACATCTGGATGTATGTGTACTTTTCTTCGGTTTGGGTCTGTTTTCTATTTTCTATTCTTCCTTTTGTAATTCAATTTTTAGGTATGATTCTTTTATTAGTTTGGGGCTTCAGTTGAGGATTGAGTTTTAATTTATGTTGGGGCATAAAGTTATGTAGGTGAAGCATTTTGGGTGCAGTGGCTGTGGAAGGACGAAATGGAGTCTTCTTGTAAACGAGGACACTACTGATTGCCATAACCCATAAGTTCATCACTATTATCTTAAACTTCTGTTTCAGTCATCCCGCCTAGACATATAGCCTTTGAACTTTGCTGTTTAAGACTGGTCCGAGTCCTTTAATTGATGTCTAATTATAACACTGTTGCCTGCTTTTTTGCCTTTAAGTAATGTATTTTTTGTTAGTTACTCTTTATATACCTATATTTGCTTTTGTATAAGGATGTCAGACTAGTTGAGGCCTTTTGTTGAGATATGAATGCACTTCATAAGTATTTACATCGTAATTTTATAACTTGTTGACAGTTTAGTGTTTATGACTTCTTCCCATTTCTTCCTGAACCTTTGTCTAGTACTATATTACAAGATAAAAGGCAAGGGGTCTGACCTGTCAAACTCTTCTCTCTTGTTGAATGAAACCAGGTTTTTTGACTACATACATTCACAACCTGAAATTAATGAGAAAATGAGAGCCATACTTGTAGACTGGTTGAGATATATTGAATATGTTGAGGGGAAAATTGAAGCTCAAGAAGAAAGTACAACCTTTTTTGTGAAGGATTGCAAAGTAATGAAGGATAGCTTTTTTAGTTAAGTACTTTTGGTTCTCAATATTCAATTTAAGCTATTGGTTATGATTTTAAAAGATGAATAAAAGTTAATGTAATATTGTTTATGGTTGAGGCTTGTTGAATTGTTAGACAGACCTTTGCAGAACTACTTCAAGCAAAAGGACTGCTTGAACTATTTCTTCTATTTCCATTGGGTCCTTATACAATTTAAAAGGCAAGTGAGATTTTAATCAAAATTTGTAGGTTAAAGGCTAAGGTTTGGTTGATTATATTCTTAACTAAACAATAACGAAATAACAATGAAATTAAAAAGAACACGAGAGATTGGTGATGCGAAAATATCCTTAGATGATAACACTACCACTTTACAGAATCGTGGTTGTTACAGGTGTAAGTCTTCGTGCTTATCCTCTAACTGCTAGAGTTGTTCATGTCCACTTCACCATCGTCCAGTTTCATCCCGTCGACCAGTTTCTTATCCCGTTATGTCTTAATGTTTTCGTTGTATCTTGTTGCAGAAAGTGGGTCATAACACTACCAATTTACAGAATGTTCAAAATTTGAGCACAGAGAATTGTTTTGACCATTGTTTTATATTGTGTATAAATTATAGAAGATGCAATCCCAGTAGTCATGCAGTTTTTGGAAGTTACAATTTGTCAACTATAGGCTAAAAGTCTGAACAACTATACTTAACCAAGTTTAATGAGGTAATCATAAATTAAGAGCTGAATTTGAGTGGTGTTAAATAATTAAATACAAGTAGCAGAAGCACAGGAGGTGATAATATGATAACAGCAACATGATGGCATGTGTGGACACTCAGTAACATTCCTGTATGCTCAACTGCCGGCTAATCCTTAAGTTTTGGGGCACTCATTGTGTTCACCTTCTAACTGTTGTTTCTGTTGCTATGTACATGACTGGAGATAAGACAGAGCCCTTTGAGAAAAGTTCAGGTTGCAACTTTGACAAGTTTCTTGGTGGTGTACCATGTCTTGAGAATGTCACTGGGAAAATCTACTTTACAAAGGTAAGCTGATTAAAGTTTCTTTTGGATTTATTAGATTGGGAACATTTTATTGTACACTCACCATTGTTTTTGTTTACCCTCTTTGTTCAGTATATGAGTATAGGATATGAACTCGGGAAAGTTCCATTAACTTATGACCATCTGAAGCTAATTCAACTGTATCAAGTAAGCTTTGAAGACGTAAAAGGAATATTGGTTGTTCTTCGCTTGATTTTGAGCTCTCCAAACTTACAAGAACTTCAAATTTCAGTAAGTTAAACTCTAATGTTATTCAACCTCTTTGTGCTTGTTTATTTAATTGCTTATAATTATGTTACATCCCTTTCAATTATGTACAGTTCATCGAATGCAATCGCTGCATCAAAGGCAACTGATATAAATTTTTGGGAGACAGATTGCCCTACTGGTTGCACATTAAAAAATCGTAAAATGGTGAAGATTTCAGATTTATCCGGTGTGCCACATGAGATGGAATTCCTCAAATTTTTGCTTAAAAATTCTCCGGTGCTTGGGTGATGAGCGTTTTACCTAGGATATATGTTTCCTACGGAAAATTGAACGTGGTAATAGAATTGATGCGATTTTGAAGAGCTTCTTCCAAAGCTGAAATTATATTTATTCAAGATGATGTGTAGTAATTTTTATGCATATACGCTGGTCTCTTTTCTTTCCTTCTTTGTTCAATTGGCTATTGTATTTGTTCAGATTTGTAAAGTTACCTTCATTTGATTACTTGTTATATTTTGAGTAAGACAACACTTTTAACAGCCAAGCTTCATTAAAATATCATGTCTTTAATACTAAAACAATGCTTTCGAACATAAAACTTTGGTGCAAAATTAACTCTCACAACACTAGTAAACCATTGTATCAAAGATATTGTATCAAAGATATTCATGCAATATGTTTGGACAAATAAACAGTTGTATGTATCTGATCATGCCATACATTAAAATCCAAAACTGTTGTGTGTAGAAATTTATTACAAGAGTTCTACGAGCTCAATTTCATTTTTGTTGTCTATGTGAATACACAACAACGTTTATACAATAATAAGTGTTGTAGGATTGGTTTTAATGTTATACCTTACACAACGGTTTTCTGAGTTTGTGAGAACCCTTGAGTAATGTCGCTTGTTACGACGAAAACAAGCAAAAAACGTTGTCTTTTCTGGATGTAATACAACGGGCTTAATCCATAATCATTGTCTGTATAATCTCAGACAATGGATTTTAGCCGTTGTCTGATCCAACTAACAGACGGCGGCTCAATAGTCAACGGAAAAATAGGGTATCAGACAACGGACATAAACCGTTGTTGAAGCTTGTTTTCCTTGTAGTGGCCCACGGCTGTAGCACGTACCGACCTTTAGATTCTTATTCAATGTACACATCTCTATGTAATAGACAAGTATTTCTTATTTCGAAATCAAAGCCCTCGGCTGTAGCACGAACCGGCAATGATTCAAAAATAAGAACTACTTTTCTATCATGTTGGAAGGCTATGACCGACACAAGCCCGTTGTATCATTGGCCAATTACTACTTGATATTATTTAATTTTAGAGGGATTATATTACGTTACAATCATAATCATATTATAAAGAAATTCTTCCTTTTAAATTAAATATTTCAAATCAACAATCAATAATCAGACGATTCCCAGATCGGGTGGAGCATTGTCAAGAGGCGTCACTTAATAACCCTTTCTTACAGATAGAATCTGTTGTTGACAGAATCATCCTTTCTCTCATATCGAAAATTCATATTCAATTACGTGTTTCATAAACACAAGAATCTCATGATTGTATTCATAATATTATTATTAAGGTTATGAAACAATTTCACTATACTAGGTTGTCTAACAAACGCCTTATGTTCATTCAAGTTCACCTAAATCTATCATCGCATGATAAACTAAGCATATATCACATATATAAACATGAATAAACATCAAGGTAGGCATGTTATATCATCTAGCACATTCGTCTAAGCAATATACATCTCTATGTATCACATGAAGTATTTAAAAGTAATTTAAACAGTTAAAAACAGCTTAAAAACACTTCTGTTAGCTATAAACAGTTCGAAACAATTTCATAAAATATCATATAATATACCATTAGAAGCGTCTCGAAAAGACGAATCCAACGGCACCAAAATCACCCAAATCTGAGCTCCCACGCGCTCTCACGCGCCCCGAGAAGGTGTCCCACGCGCCGCCACGCGCACACGCGCTGTCAGGCGCATGTCAGACCTCCCCCACGCGCGCCCACGCGCCCACGCGCCTCACGCGCCCCTAACCCCTATGCTGACGTCAGCATGATGTCATCTGATGACGTCAGCATGACGTCAGCATGACGTCACCAGCGCGTGTCTTCCACGCGCCGCACGTGGCATGCCAGCGCGTGAGCCCCACGCGCGCGTAGTCGACGCGCGGTCCTATGTCCTGTTATCAGCAGTCACCGTTTTCCTCATCTCAAATTCCGTGTCGCCGTCTTTCTCTTTTACCTTTTCCGTGCAGCAGCCATTGTCTGCTCTCTTTTAAATTTGCAGCAGCAACAACACAGATATATACATATAGACTAACAATTTATATATATAAGTATAATTATTTAATTACGAATTTTAATTGAAACAACTTCAAAAATTCATAATAAAAAATCTATACATCCTAAAATTATGAAAAAAATACCCAGACGATCCACAACACTTGTAGAACCCAGATCAACATTCAAAATTATTCTGAGAAACGATTTCTCATCAGACAAAATTAATCCATGATATAATTTGTAAAAATCATAATTAATTCATACAAGCATATAAAATTCTAAAATTTTTACCACAGATCTATATGCATACAACCTATGCTCTGATACCATTGTTGGATTTTTAAATGCAGCGGGGCGTGGAAAAACACTTTTACACACATAAAATCCAAATAAAAGCATATAAATCGTGAATAAAAATTCGAGGGATCGAATCTAATCTTTTAAAATTAATTTGGAGACAACGATCAGAGATCCTTAGCAGTTGCTCCTCAAGTGTAAAGCACTCCACCGGTATCCACCAAGAAAACGACTTTTAGGAGGAGGAGGAGGTGGAGAGAATTTGGTTTTCTGAAACTTTTGGGTTTCTGGGGTTCTAATAAAATAGGGTCTATAATAGTGTATTTATAGGCAAAATTTCCAGCTGAAATTTTCCCATAAATAATATTATTATTATCCCATTTATTATTCTCATTAATAATTAAAACACCTTTTAATTATTAATCCTTTTTCTAAACACTTTAGAAATAATTCTCTCTCTTGATTTAATATCCAAAAATTAAATCCTTAATTAATAATATTAAGAACTTTTCTTAATTAATTTATAATCAATTAAATCTCATTTAATCAATTATTAAATTTGCCAATTAATTATTTATTTCACAAATAAATAATTATTAGCCATTATTAATTAATTCCTCCACCATAAAATCATTCTCTTTTTATGGTGTGACCCTGTAGGTTCAATATTAAGCTGGTAGTAGAAATAAATAATAATAAAACTATTTTATCATTATTTATGTAAATTCTCTAATTTATTAAATATGATTAATTAATTAATCACATTTATTCTACATCGTGAGTGATACTTCTCAACATATCGCGACTATCCGGATAATATGAATTCACTGCTTAGAATACCAAGAACCTGTCAGTGAATAGTTACCGTACAATAAACTCCTTCTACCCTATAATGTCCCGATTAAATACAAGGCATGGATCTCGTGTCAAGCCTATCTAATTCAATCACTTGCTTACCATTTACTATGCGTAGTTCTATGCAAATTAGAAACTCCTTTCTAATTTCATTCACTCTGACCAGAGATTCCTGAACTAGCATAAGTGGATCAGCCTTGAACATTCGCTTCCTTCACTGGAAGGGGTAGATCCTTTATTGATCATACACTATCTTCGTGTACAAATTCCTATACCCAGAAGAGCCCTAATAATTGTCCCTGGAGACTAAGAACTAAACCAAAGCATAGTTCAGTGTACACAAGATGACTATGATGACCTCAAGTCTAAGGATACTTGTACAACTATCACTAAGTGAACAACTGCTGACACGTGAGTGAACTCCATCAGTTGTTCAGCTGGGCGAGTCATGTTCAGTGAACTTATTCCATAATAAGCACCTACATACTAGCTATAGTGTCACCACACAAATATCTATGAGAACAGACATCCTTCATAATGAAGCAAGCATAGTATGTACCGATCTTTGCGGATTATTAATTACCAGTTAATAATCCTACGACCAGGAACTATTTAAGTTCAGAGTTATCATCTTTTTAGGTCTCACTATTATGATCTCATCATAATCCATAAAAAGCTTTACTCTAAACTATGGTATATCTTATTTAAACACTTAAATAGATAAAGCCCGTAATAAAAACAAAACAAGTCTTTATTAATATCAATGAAATCAAAACAGATTACATAAAAGTTATTCCTAAATCCTAATACATGATTGGACTTAGGACATATACCTTTCATCATCTTCTTCCTCTTTTTCTCTCCTCCAAACTTATACAGATTAGCATAGTTTTTTTTGGCGACTGAGGTCTGATCGCTGTTTGTACATCGAGTTGCTGTGAACCGGTGTGCTGTTGCTGTTTTATCCTGGGAGGGTTATTGCGGTCTCTGAACACAGTAAGTGAGGGCAATAAACTCTTCAAGAACAGCCTCTTCCTCTCGAGGGATTGGTGACTCAGCTGTGCTTGAAAGCTTCATTACGCTAAGCTTTCTTTCCCTTCTTAATTTTCTTTTACAGTTGCTGGTTATATTTTATTTACGACCTTCGTGTTTTGTTTTCATTATTGTTACTATTGCCTTGTCCTTGTTATTGATTATATAACTGTCTCATTGTGTTAGTATAGTAGTTATATACTATTGTTGATACTTTCCCAACAGTTTCTGTATAACATCTTCAAGAGGTTTATCAGTTAAAAGAAATGGATCTCTAATCAGCACTTCAACTCCTGTTTTAATCTTAGCTTCATCAGAACCTAGTCCAACTCTGTCTCTTGCTTCTCTGGCTTTCAATCCAGCAGTCATGAAATTATATAACAATTGGGTTTTCTTTGGATCTGATGGTTTGACACTTTTCCACATAAGTTTCTTTTTATCATCTACTTTCATCTTGTCTAAATCAACTTGAGCACTGTCAGAGGTTGACTTGATGACTTTATCAGAACTTGCTGTTTCAGTTATAGCTTGCAGTTCTTCACTCTGAACAACTTGAACCTTGTCAGAGGTTGTCTTTGATTTTTCAGAAATCTTCCTTCTTTTCAGAGTTTGAACATTTTTATCATCAGCAAGATTATCATCAGTAACTTGAACCATTTTGCATACTGGCTTTATCAGAATTTGAGGAATTTTCATCTCCAGTGGCTTGGTTGGTTCATTAACTTTTCCTTTCCCTTTGTCTTTGTGATCAATCTCAGATTGTGATCTTTTTTGGGCTTTGATGCCTTAGTATGTGACTTCTCCTTGATCACAATGCCTTTTTCCTTAGGCCTTGGAGGTTTCTCTGCAACATAAGCTTTTGGCTTTAGATTTTTCTTTTTAGCTTTAAATCTAGCTTCTTCCTCCTTGAGATTTTCTAAATCCATTCCTGGATTATGCTTCAAAAATAATCTTCTAGCAATTTCCTCATCAAGTGTCTGGATCTTGGGATCCTTGTAGTAGACAGTTGTCTGCTTTCCCTTGATCTTCAGAGTTTGCATAAACTTTTGAGAATCTTGACTTCCACCTTGTATCAGAACATCAGGCTTTGTCATCAGACTTTGCTCTGCAGGATTTTATCTATCACGAAAGCATGGTAAAACATTTTTATTGATATAAAATCCATATAATACGCATACAAATCATGATTTAAATCGAGGGATCGTTTCTAACCTTTAAAAGCGATCCAAGAACCATGAGCGGAGATCCTTAGCAGCTGCTCCTCAAGTGTGAAGCACTCCACCGGTATCCACCAAGAAATCGATGTAATGGAGGAGGAGGTGGAGAGAATTAGGGTTTTGTAAATTATTAGGTTGAGGAAAAAATAGGGTTTATAATAGTATATTTATATGCAAAATTTTCAACTGAAAATTTTCCCATAAAATATTATTATTATTAACCCTTTATTATTCTCACTAATAATTAAAACATCTTTTAATTATTAATCCTTTTTCAAAACACTTTAGAAATAATTCTCTCACTTGATTTAATTTCCAAAAATTAAATTCTTAATTAATAATATTAAAAACTTTTTCTTAATTAATTTATAATCAATTAAATCTCATTTAATCAATTATTAAATTTGCTAATTAATTATTTATTTCATAAATAAATAATTATCAGCCATTATTAATTAATTCCTCCACCATTAAATCATTCTCTTTTATGGTGTGACCCTGTAGGTTCAATATTAAGCCGGTAGTAGAAATAAATAATAATAAAACTATTTTATCATTATTTATATAAATTCTCTAATTCATTAAATATGATTAATTAATTAATCATATTTATTCTACATCATGAGGTATACTTCTCAGCATATCGTGACTATCCAGATAATACGAATTCACTGCTTAGAATGCCAAGAACCTATTCAGTGAGTAGTTACCGTACAATCAATTCCTTCTACCCTGCAATGTCACGATTAAATACAAGGCATGGAACTTGTGTCAAGCCTATCTTATTTAATCACTTGCTTTCCCATTCACTATGCTTAGTTCTATTTAATGTAAATTAGAAACTCCTTTCTAATTTCATTCCCTCTGGACAGAGATTCCTGAACTAGCATAAGTAGATCAGCATTGATCATTCTCTTCCTTCACTGGAAGGGGTAGATCCTCTATTGATCATACACTATCTTCGTGTACAAATATGATAGTCCTTGCAACGAATTGCAAATATGAGAACCACAGGCGGTATCTAATACCCAAGTAGAATCTCACTACCCTTCTTCTTCTTCAATTCTGCAAGGTAAACCTTGTAGTTCCTCTTCCAGTGCCCCAACTTATTACAGTGAAATCAAACAGCTAAATTAGGACCAGTCAACTTGTGAGCATCTAGTATGCTCCAGAGTGATAGTGTAGAAGACATAACGAATATAGTAAATCTGTAAATGATAAACACATAACAACACTTAGCAAATATTCAATTTCATTTCAAAATACTATATGAATCAGGTCTTTATTCATAAGTGGCTCCCACTAGTTTATCTAATTTTTACAACTCCTAAGTGAAAATTAAGCATTCATAATTGTTAGGAATATGTGTATTAGTTTGATGATAAGTTAAACAAAACCCTTAAGTAGAAATCTTGTGTTTGTAGCCTCAACGGATAAGACCATTTTGGCTATCCGTTGAAGGAGTAGCTTTACTTAGAAATAAGTTTAGTATTGTAGCACATTTTATTCTCTGTATTTAAGTTGTAATTCTTAGATGTTGTGGGAATTTATCAGTCATGTTGACTACTAGTGGATATGCAAATAGGAGGGCTAAGTGTAAATATTTCATGCCTTGTAATTTTGTATAAGTGAAGTAGTATCAACTGATATTAAAGGCCTTCAACGAATGAGAAACAAAGCTTCAACGGATGTCTCTGAAGCTTCAACGGATAACATCCATCAACAGATGAGTGCTTCAACTGCTAATGCATCAACGGATAAAGCTTCAACGGATAAAGTCATCAACGGATGAAAGCTTCAACGGATGCTTAGTTCGATAGCAGTTGATAGTGACAATTCATAAGCTGACAGAGGCACATGGTTTGACAGAGATAAACTGGAATGTGGCAGCCTCTAGGAGGAATCAAAAAAATGCAGCATTTCCATTCTGGTGCAAACAAGGAAGTATTCAAAGATTCACAGCTAAACCTAAATTGTATTGGATAGAGAAATGAAGAAGAAACATGTGAAGAATCTTTTAATTGTATTTTACAGTTTTGTCTTCACTTGTAAACTTGGTGATATATAAACCAAGTAGCAGCTAGTAATTAGAGTGTGAATTTTCCAGAGCTGTTTAGAAAAATCCAGAGAGAAAATCATCTAGTTTGTACTAGGACGCAGCTGTGATTTAATTCTTTGAATCACAGATTTTCTGAAATAACACATCTCTGGTGGAACAACAAATCCACCAGAAAAGTTTTTAAGTTCTTTGTGTTCTTTACATCTGTGTTACATCTGTGTTTGAATATATATCTGTCTGTATTAGCTTCAAGCAATTCACACACATTTGCTCACTAAAATACTTAGCCTTAGAAACTGCTCAAAACTTGAAAAAGTTTTGAGATTTACATTCAACCCTCCATCTGTAAATCTCATTGTTAGTCCACTGAGAATAACAATTGGTATCGGAGTAAGCTCTTAACATACAAAGAGTTTAAAGATCTATTCTGCTAACATCATGAGTAAAAAGGATATTGGTGTAAAGATTTCAATCCTGGAAAGAGATAACTATCATCACTGGAAAGTGAAGATGCATTTACATCTTCTCTCTCAAGATGAAAGCTACATCAACTGCATTGAAAATGGTCCTCACATCCCTCATAAGGTGGCTACAGCTGCTGCTGCAACAGTTATTGTTAGACAGTCTATTCCGAAGCTAAAAGCAGAACAGACTGTTGAAGATATTGAAGAGGTTCACAAGGACAAGAAAGCCATGAACATTCTGTTTAATGGCCTAGATCAAGATATGTTTGACAATGTCATTAACAGCCAAACTGCTAAGGAAATTTGGGATACTGTGCAACTTATCTATGAAGGTACTGAGCAAGTTAGAGAAAACAAAATGCAGCTTCTCATTAAACAGTATGAATATTTTCATTTTGAAGAAGGAAAATCATTGAATGATACCTTCAACATATTTCAGAAACTGTTGAATGAATTGAAGCTGTATGGCAGAATGTACCAAGTCAAGGACTCCAATTTAAAATTTCTGAGGTCTCTACCAAAGGAATGGAAGCCTATGACTGTTTCTCTAAGAAATTCTCAAGATTATAAGGACTTCACACAAAAAGATTATATAGAATTTTGAAGACCTATGAACTTGAGATGGAGCAAGATGAGCTGTTGGAAAAGGGAAAGAGAAAAGGAGGATCAGTTGCACTTGTAGCTGACAATGAGAAGATTGAAGCCAGGAATGAGGAAAAGACAATGCCAAGTCTCAAAATTGGCACAAGCAAATCAGAATCAAGCAAGGGAAAGGAGCAAGTAGCTGAGGATGAAGACAATTCCAGTCAAGATGACTCTGATGATGTTGATGAACATCTGGCTTTTCTGTCCAGGAGGTTTGCAAAGATGAAATTCAAGAAAAATACAAAATTCACTAAGTCAAACAAAAACATGATGGACAAATCTAAGTTCAAATGTTATAACTGTGGCGTGGACACTTTGCAAATGAGTGCAGAAAACCATCCTCTGATAAGAAGAAATTTGATCAAGTTGATTACAAAAAGAAGTATTTTGATTTGCTCAAACAAAAGGAAAGAGCTTTTCTCACTCAAGATGATTGGGCAGCAGATGGAACAAATGAAGATGATGATATGGAATATGTCAACCTAGCCCTGATGGCTAATTCTGATAAAAATGAAACTAGTTCATCAAGCAACCAGATAATTACTACTGATCTCTCTCATCTTTCTAAGATTGAATGCAATGAAGCCATAAATGATATGTCCAATGAATTATACCATTTGCGTGTTTCCCTTAAATCACTAGCTAAAGAAAACACAAGAATCAAAGAGAATAATTTGTTTTAAGTGATAGGAATGTTGTGTTAGAGAATCAGGTAATTGAGCTTGAAAAGATTAAAATTAAATGCTTGACTGTTGAGAGTGAACTAGAAGAAGCTGTTAAGAAAGTAGAAATTCTTTCTAAACAGTTAGAAAGTGAGCAAGAGGTAATCAAGGCCTGGAAAACATCTAGGGATCTTAGTGCTCAGATTGTCAAGGTTCAGGGAATTGAATCATTCTGTGAGAATGCCTGGAAGAAAAAAATGAGTTAGAATTAATTGATAGATTGTCAACGGATGTGGAATCAACGGATGATGAAAGTTATCCGTTGAAGGAAGAGAAAGAGCATCCGTTGAAGGCTCATCAATTAAAACAGGCAAGTGATTCTAAAAAGAAAAATCTCAATAAAAAGGTTGGTTCAACTTTCAAGAACTTTGTCAAAGAAGGAGCTAGCACATCCAAAGATGCCAGTAAGGTGAATATAGGACACATGACTTTAGATCAGTTGAAAAATAGGCTTAAGTTGGTTGAGGATAAAAAGGAAACTAAAAGAAAATCTAATAGAAATGGGAAGGTAGGGATTAACAAACACAACAATTACACACCTGATAAGTATGCTCCTAGAAAAAGCTGTGTGCATTGTAAAAGTGTTAATCATCTATCTGATAACTGCAAATTTGTTAAGAATGCTCCCATGCCTTTAACTCCCTCCATGCCTAACATGTCTATGTCACCTCTGCATGCTATGCCTGTTATGTCTCATCAGAATCCTCATGCACATTTTGCAAACATGCCATATGTTAATAATCCTTATTTTACTGCATTCAGTATGCCTCAGATGCCATACAACATGCCTATATGGAATAATATTTTTGCACAATCCATGCCTTATCAAATTTAACCAAATGTGCTAAATGATTCTGTGACTAACCCTACACTTCAACCAACTACATCTGAGACCAAGGTTGACCCAAAGTTACCTAAGTCAAAAGATGCAGGAGGAATGAAGTCTAGGAAAAAGACTAACAAGGCTGGACCCAACTTGGGTACCAAAATCAACTTGATTGATTTTGTTGTGTGCAGGGAAAAAGAAGGAATCTATGGTACTTGGACAGTGGTTGTTCAAGACACATGACATGAGATTTCACCCTGCTCACAGAGTTTAAGAAGAGAGCTGACCCTATCATAATCTTTGGAGATGACAGCAAAGGGTTCACTATGGGATATGGCTTGATTTCAAAAGAAAATGTCATCATTGATGAAGTTGCATTAGTTGATGGTCTCAAACACAATTTATTGAGCATCAGTCAACTATGTGACAGAGGGAATACCGTTTCCTTCAATTCTGAAGCCTGTGTTGTCACAAGTAAGAAGGACAACAAAGTGGTTCTAACTGGAGTTAGAAAAGGGAATGTGTACTTAGCTGACTTTAACTCTACAGATTCAGAATCAATTACTTGTCTTCTCAGCAAAGCAAGTCCAGATGAAAGTTGGCTATGGCACAAGAAGCTGTCCCATTTGAATTTCAAGACAATGAATGATCTAGTCAAAAAGGACTTAGTTAGAGGAATCCCTCTAATGGAATTCACAAGGGATGGACTGTGTGATGCTTGTCAGAAAGGAAAGCAAAAGAAAGCATCATTCAGTAAGAAGCTTGAATCATCAATTGATGAACCATTACAACTGCTACACATGGATCTTTTTGGACCAGTCAATGTATTGTCAATTTCAAGGAAAAGATATTGCCTAGTGATTGTAGATGATTTCTTAAAGTTTTCATGGCTTATTTCCTTGGATCAAAGGATGAAGCTAGTGAAATCATTATCAATCATATCAAGCAAGTCAACAATCATCAAGATTTCATAGTAAGGAATATCAGGAGTGACAATGGAACTGAGTTCAAGAATACAACCATGAAGTTGTTATGTGAAGAAAATGGGATCATGCATGAGTTCTCAGCTCCAAGGACTCCACAACAAAATGGTGTGGTGGAAAGGAAGAACAGATCACTAATTGAAGCTGCAAGAACAATGCTTGAAGAGTCAAAACTCCCAACATACTTTTGGGCTGAGGCTGTTAACTGTGCATGTTACACTCAGAATATTTCTCTAATTAATCAGGCAAAAGGCTTGACTCCCTATCAATTGTTCAAGAGAAGAAAACCAACTTTAAACTTTCTGCATGTCTTTGGTTGCAAATGCTACATTCTAAGGAATCAACCTGATCACAAAGGGAAGTTTGATGCAAAGGCTGATGAAGGAATATTTGTTGGTTATTCTGCTGGAAAATCATATAGAGTCTACAATCTAAGAACCAACATTGTCATGGAATCTGTGCATGTTGTGTTTGATGATAAAAAGATTGATGGACTAACAGATGAGGGACATCATGAAGGACTAAAATTTGACAACATTGAAATATATTGTGATGATAGTGAAGATGAGAATGATGGAGAAGGCACCTCGAAAAGAATTCAAAATCTGCCTTTGGATAATGCACAGAATGTTGCCTCCGTTGAAAGTCATAATTCAGCTTCCGTTGATAGAAGCAATGCAGCATCCGTTGAAAGACAAAGTGCATCATCCGTTGAAGTTCATAATGAAGCATCCGTTGATCACAGTCTATCAACGGATAATCATTTCACTTCATCAGTTGATAGAACTCCCAATTCCTTTCAAAGGATCAACAACTCAGGGGGAGTTTCAACCAATCAACATTCTATCTCACATCATGACAATACTGAGGCAACCTCATCTAGAGCTAATCTACCACCTCAAAGGAAATGGACCAAGAATCACCCTTTTGAACTGATCATTGGTGATGCTACATCTAAAGTACAAACTAGAAGGGTTACTCAAGATGAATGTCTGTATAGTAGCTTTCTATCATAGGAGGAACCTAAGAGAGTGGAAGAAGCTCTATTGGATCCAGATTAGATTTTAGCAATGCAAGAGGAGCTAAACCAATTTGAAAGGAACAAAGTATGGAAGCTGGTACCCAAGCCAAAGAAAAAGAGTTCTATTGACACAAAATGGGTATTCAGAAACAAGATGGATGAAAATGGCATTGTCATAAGGAATAAAGCCAGATTGGTTGCTAAAGGCTATTCTCAACAAGAGGGAATAGATTTTGATGAGACATTTGCTCCAGTTGCAAGACTTGAAGCCATCAGAATCTTTCTAGCCTATACAGCCCATGCCAATTTCAAGGTCTATCAAATGGATGTCAAGAGTGTATTTCTGAATGGGGAATTGGAGGAAGAAGTTTATGTAAGCCAACCTCCAGGATTTGAAGATCCAAATTTTCCAGACTATGTGTATTATCTGTTGAAAGCACTCTATGGACTAAAGTAAGCACCTAGAGCCTGGTATGAGACTTTGTCAAAATTTCTTCTAGATAATCACTTCACAAGAGGTACTGTTGATAAAACTCTTTTCTTTAGAAATTTCAATGGCTCTACAATACTTGTTCAAATTTTTGTAGATGATATTATATTTGGTTCTACAGATGATAAGCTTTGTAAAAAGTTTGCTAAGTTAATGCAAAGTAAATATGAAATGAGCATGATGGGAGAACTAACTTATTTTCTTGGTTTACAAGTTAAACAAGTTAGTGGTGGAATTTTCATTAGTCAAACTAAATACATTTATGATCTTTTAAAGAAGTTTGACTTAATGGATTGTTCATCTGCAAAAACTCCCATGGCCACTGCTACCAAGCTTGAATTAAACAAGGCTGAAAAGTCTGTAGACATTTCAAGTTACAGAGGCATGGTTGGCTCACTTTTATATTTAACTGCTAGTAGACCTGATATAATATTCTCTACATGTCTCTGTGCTAGATTTCAAGCAAACCCTAAAGAGTCTCACTTAGTGGCTATTAAAAGGATTTTCAGATATCTCAAAGGGACTCCAAATCTAGGAATTTGGTACCCTAGAGAGTCTGGTTTTGATCTAATTGGCTACTCAGATGCAGATTATGCAGGTTGCAAAATAGATAGGAAAAGCACAACTGGTACCTGTCAATTTCTAGGGAATAAGCTTGTGTCATGATTCAGCAAGAAGCAAAATTCTGTTTCAACATCAACAGCTGAAGCTGAGTACATTGCTGCTGGTAGTTGTTGTGCACAGATACTGTGGATGAGAAATCAACTATTTGACTATGGACTAACTGTTGACAAAATTCCTATATTTTGTGATAACACAAGTGCCATTGCCATTACTGAAAATCCAGTGCAGCACTCAAGAACCAAGCACAATGACATCAAGTACCACTTCATAAGGGAACATGTGATGAAAGGTACAGTGGAACTTCATTTTGTTCCAAGTGAAAAGCAGATTGCAGACATATTTACCAAGCCACTTGATGAATCAACATTCACAAGATTAGTAAGTGAGCTAGGTATGCTTAATTACTCATAAATTCATGTCTTCATTATAATCTGCTTTGAAGCCTGAAATGAATTTGTGGCAAGAACAAAGTTGGCTTTAAGTAAAGCTTATTCTATCAATGGATATTCCCTATCCGTTGAAAGCCAAAATTGTTCTATCAACGGATGTTCATTATCCGTTGAAAGATAAATACATTTCTGGTAATTTTATCCTTCAACGGATAAAAATAGTGTTAATCTTCAACGGATAACTATTTATCTCATCCGTTGAAGTGTCACATCAGTTACTTTAAGTGAGTCACAGCCGTTGATTCGTTTACTTAACCGTTGATACATATATACACAGTTGTATATATTTGTATTAAAGGCAGTTTTCATAATTTTTACAGTTTTTTGTTCTCAAACGGCTGTAATTTACTTAAAAGTATCATTTAATCATTTTATTTACTTTTTAATTCGAGAAAGTATAAAAGCCCATTGAATTCTTATTTTCACTTTACGCTTTCTTGCAATTTTTTACTCTCTTTCTCTCCCAAAACTCTCAATCTTTTCTCTGCAACCTCGACTCACAACAATGGCACCAGTAGTCAAGATTATGTCTCAGCCTGGCTTTGTTTATGAAAAGAACAATTTCGTAGCTTTGGTGGGAAAGAATGAAGCCCACTCAGATTATCACAAGATGATGGACTTCATCAAGAACTGCAAACTAAGCTATGCAATGCTGGAAGCCCCAACTATCTATTGTGAGGTAATTGAAGAGATTTGGACAACTGCAGAGTTCAATTCCACAGATATGACCATTGCTTTCTCTCTCAAAGGTAAGGATTACTGTATTAACTATGATGATATACAGTCTTGCTTTAAGCTACCTGAGAATAATGCCATGACACCACACACTGATAATGATGTATCTGCTATGTTAGATTCCATAGGCTATTCTTTTGATTCTACTAGTTTAGGGAGCATTAGAAGGAAGGGCCTTAGGAAAGAATGGAGTTTTCTTGGAGATGCCTTTATCAAGGTATTCTCTGGGAAGATTAGCAATTTTGATGCCATAACTTCATCTCTTGTTAATATGCTCTATATGCTAGTTTCTGATAGGTACTTTAATTTTAGCAACTATGTCATGCTAGAATTAGGTTCCAGGTTAGGTAACAAAGCTAATAGACCTCATAACATCTACTATGCTAGATTCTTTATGTTATTGGCTAACCATATTGCCGAAGGTTTGGTCATAACTAATGAGAGCAATAAACTCAAATGCTGGGCACAAGAGAAAAGGGTCCTTGCAGACCTTGTAAGAATTAACCTCAACAACCAGGTGCCATTGGTATATTTGCCAATAATGAATGCACCTCAGGTAAGTGAGGTAAATACTTCTGCAACTCCTACCTCTTCCAACCCCATTGTTTCTTTGCCTTCTAGTGTGGCAATGGAATCTGTGTCTTTGTCCCAACAGATTCCTACCAAAGCCACCAAAACTAAAATTCCAAAACACAAGTCAAAGAAAACCACCTCTGTTGTTTCTCAAAAGACAACAGTTGTAACAACTACCATAAACCCTGAAGGGAGTGAACAGGGTGTGAGTGGTGAGGGGAGGGGTGAACATCAAGAAACCCCCCAGGATAAGGTGGGAGAGGTGAGTGGTACCCTAGCCAGCCAAGCCACAGTTTCTCAAAAGACTGTGGTGGTTCAAAAGGAGTCAAACACATCCCTAGTTGCATCCTCCCAAAAGGATGCAGCTATTGAAAATAGTCCCCAACCAGGGGCACAGAACAAAAGAGGGAGGGACACTGAAGCCACACATTCACCTATCAAAGCCTTTTCAAGAAGAAAGAAGGCTAAAACCGTAGTTTTAACACAGGGGGCACACACTGCACAGATACATCCACCAGTATCTTTGCCTTCTCAAATTCAGCTTGATGTGGCTCCAGCAAATGTGGAGTCACAGCCCCATCCTCTCATAATAGACACACATCAATCACCAAATTCTCCATCACCATCTCTGGATGTGGATATGATATTCACATCAATTCCTGATTCTCCCTCTTTAAAACTCAGGGAGGAGCCCCACTCAAATCCTGGTGATCATCATCTTTTAGATGATTTGTTGGATCATCAGCCAATTCTTTCAGACTTAGTTAAAGAATCTGTGTCACCTCACTTAAAATCAATTCACACAGATTCAACAATTATGTCACTTTTAATATCTACATCTTTTCCTTCTTCAACGGATATCTCTCATCCGTTGACAAGTGGTTGTTCTTCGACGGATAAGCTTAACAGCAGTTATCCATTGATATCATCAGTTTCCACTTCAACGGATACTTCCTATCCGTTGATGGTCTCTACACATATAAATGAATCAATTCCAAGTGTAGAAGACATGGTTACTGTACAATCACTTCTAGGATTGAGGGAAGGGAGTGATAATTTGAGTGAGAGGCTTGGTTGCTCCCAGGCAAAAGGAGAGGTTGAAAGTCAAAATCTGCATGCTATTTCTTCCAGCATGGCAAAAGTGAATGAGGGGAGTGCCACCTTAGTAGGTGAGGGTGAGGGTTTGAGGGTGTGTGTGAGCCAGAGGGAGCCCCTGATGCAAGAATATAGAGAAAATGAGAGAAAAACAGGTACAGAAGCTATAAGGGTGGATCCAACCATTGCTAGTGAGTCAATGATTGTAGATGATGCTGAAAAGGAAGACAATTTCAGCAACTTCACAAAGCTAAAATTGATAACATTTCCTTGGATGTTGACACTTTTACTCATCCTGTTTCAGCCTATCAACTGTTGGCTGCTCAGGGCAATGTGGAGGCAGAGCAGACTTTGAACATAGTGCACACTTCATAATCTCTTCAAAGAGATAAAGCTGCTGTTAATAGGATGCCTTCTCAAGCTGGTGAGCCATCTGAAGAATTTGAAGTAAATTCTAATGATGATGACTCTATTTCTTTGGATGGGAGCATGAACTTAGGGGGAGATGCAGGCCCAAGTTCTGTTCCAGATTTACCTGAATGGGCATGGACAAAGAAATCTACACCAGGACAGTTTGGTGTAGCTTTGGTCAAGCAAGTTATGGCTATTCAAAAGGCCCTTCAGGAGACTACAGATGTCGGTACCAAGGCTATTCTTCAAGCTCATCTAGAACCTCTGCATCTCTTGCAGTTGCAGCACATCAGACAGAATTTGAGTGTGGATGAACTAAAAAAGGATATTGCTGATCTGAAATCCTACAATTCTGAGAAGTTGGATTCAGTCATGCCTTATGGTACAATGCAAGATTTGTTGCTGGGATTGAGGAGAGAATCTGATGCTGACAAGAGGCTGGCCAAGTTGGAAAACAGAGTTCAAGTCATTGAAGACTCTGTGGTCACCATTCTTCAAAATCAACAATCTCAGACAAGTCTACTATTACAGCTGGCAAAAGCACAAGGCTTGACCCCTATCCTTGATGATAACAAAAAGGGAGAGAATAAAGGGGAAGGGGAAGGAGAGACATCAACAAAAGTTCAAATATCTAAAGTGCTAGTTCCTGCCATCACCACTTCTCCAGCACTTCAAATCAAAGGAAAGCTTGATGGAATTGATCTAATCCAGATAGCAGCAGCTGAGATGAAATTCAAAGAGCAAAGGAGGAGAATTGATGAAAGGATGCAACAAATTTTTGGTTCTACAACTTCAAAATCACAATCTGTGAAGGATATCACAAAGGTGGAGCCAATCATTATGGAGCTCAAGCCAGTAAGGAGGAATAAGGTTGGAGAAACTTCTTCCAAGAATCTGAAACCTATGGTTCTCCAGCCCA
Organism: Apium graveolens; assembly: GCF_009905375.1. Classification (NCBI taxonomy): domain Eukaryota; kingdom Viridiplantae; phylum Streptophyta; class Magnoliopsida; order Apiales; family Apiaceae; genus Apium; species Apium graveolens. The sequence continues at coordinate 147,017,377 of NC_133655.1, forward strand.
ACAACAGATCCAATAAGGACTCTACAAAGAACCCTATAAGCCTTGCTCAGTTGAAAGGAGTGGATTTTCCTCTTCCAAAGCCTGATGAAGACAAGGTTTTGGGTGGTAATATCATGAAGCACAAGGAGACCAAGGATGTGGTTGAAAGAATGAACATGGCTATTATCTTTAGAGAGGGAAAGAGTATCTGTGTGATACAAGGACATCCCAAGTTCCCAATAGCCAAGAGGGAAGAAGCCAGAAGGTTGAAGGAAGAAGCTATAAAGCTAAAGGCTGACAAAAGAGCACAAGCAAAGCTTGAAAAATAGCTAAAGTCAAGTCAAGCTGAAGAAAAGAAAGAAATTGAAGACAAGGGTGAAGATGTAGGTATGGGGGACATGCTTAGTGATGATGTGGAAGAAAGAAGTAAGGAAAGAAAGGAATGGCAGAAAGGGAACAGAAAGAAGGCCAATGCAAAAAGGAAGATTATAGATGAAACTGAAGAAACCCAATCAAAATTGAAACCACTACCTTCTATTCCTGAACCCATTGTGCCTGACCCCTTCATAAACATCCATGGTGAAACAATCACTCCTAAGGAGGAACCAATTGATTGGGACACCATCAAATTGCCCACTTTCTTAACCACTTCTCCACCATCAAAGAAACAGAAAAGAAAAATCAAATCAACACCTCCTCTAACCTCAATCAAATTCACTCAGAAGCCTAAGACTAAGCCACAAGCCTCAAAGGATGATTATGTTCACATTTGTGACATAAAGGAATTTACAGACATTGAACTCTATCTGGATGAGCTGGAGGAAGTAAGGGGAATAGATGCCTACAGACAACTTCCAGAAAGACTAGTGTTCGAATATAAAGGAAGTGGGGAAAGGACTTGGCCTCTTTACAGAATTCTGGATGAAGGTTATTCTACCTTGGTTAGAGTATACTCAGCAATAAAAAGGGATTCTGGCTTTACCAGGACTGCCAAAACTGAGATTCTCAACAAGATTGCCAGCATAAGGAAAACTTGGTGGGAGCCTAATGCCTTGCCTAGAACATTACTCATCCCAGAGAGAGGAATTATAGTTCATAAATCACCTCATTGGTTGATGGACTTCAGAGACAATAAAGGAGTCAGAAGATTTTTCTGACTTGAAGATCAGCTCAAGATTGCCAGTAATGAAACTCTCAAGGATATGCAATCTAAGTTGGACATCAATGAAGAAGATGAAGCTGAATTCTATAGAAAACTCCAACTCCAAATAGAGGAGAATGACAGGAGGCTAGGGAAGAAAACAAGGGATCAAAGGAAAAGAAATTAATCTACTCAGGCTTAAGGAGCACCCTTGGAAACAATGTAATTCTTCAATTCTATCTCAGTATACATATTTTTGCAGCACTTTTGAATTTCTACTTTATTTCAGTTCATATGTTTGATAAGTGTTTTATTATCATCAAGTTAAACCCAAATCTATGCCTACAGTTCTAGTAGACATAAATAGGGGGAGATTGTTAGGAATATGTGTATTAGTTTGATGATAAGTTAAATAAAACACTTAAGTAGAAATCTAGTGTTTGTAGCCACAACGGATAAGACCATTTTGGCTATCCGTTGAAGGAGTAGCTTTACTTAGAAATAAGTTTAGTATTGTAGTACATTTCATTCTCTGTATTTAAGTTGTAATTCTTAGATGCTGTGGGAAATTATCAGTCATGTTGACTACTAGTGGATATGCAAATAAGAGGGCTAAGTGTAAATATTTCATGCATTGTAATTTTGTATAAGTGAAGTAGTATCAACTGATATTAAAGGCCTTCAACGGATGAGAAACAAAGCTTCAACGGATGTCTCTAAAGCTTCAACGGATAACATCCATCAACGGATGAGTGCTTCAACGGATAAAGCTTCAACTGCTAATGCATCAACGGATAAAGCTTCAACGGATAAAGTCATCAACGGATAAAAGCTTCAACAGATGCTTAGTTTAATAGCAGTTGATAGTGACAATTCATAAGCTGACAGAGGCACATGGGTTGACAGAGACAAACTGGAATGTGGCAGCCTCTAGGAGGAATCAAGAAAATGCAGCATTTCCATTCTGGTGCAAACAAGGAAGTATTCAAAGATTCACAGCTAAACCTAAATTGCATTGGATAGAGAAATGAAGAAGAAACATGTGAAGAATCTTTTAATTGTATTTTACAGTTTTTTCTTCACTTGTAAACTTGGTGATATATAAACCAAGTAGCAGCTAGTAATTAGAGTGTGAATTTTCCAGAGCTGTTTAGAAAAATCCAGAGAGAAAATCATCTAGTTTGTACTAGGACGCAGCTGTGATTTAATTCTTTGAATCACAGATTTTCTGAAATAACACATCTCTGGTGGAACAACAAATCCACCAGAAAAGTTTTTAAGTTCTTTGTGTTCTTTACATTTGTGTTTGAATATATATCTGTCTGTATTAGCTTCAAGCAATTCACACACATTTGCTCACTAAAACACTTAGCCTTAGAAACTGCTCAAAACTTGAAAAAGTTTTGAGATTTACATTCAACCCCCCTTCTGTAAATCTCATTGTTAGTCCACTGGGAATAATAATAATGCTAGTGGGAATATGGATCCTACATTCCATCACACAACCTCGGCTATAGCACGAAATGTCATGTGATGTTCAATAGGCAGACAACTCTTGTCAATTATATCTTATGTTATTCCCTAATATAACTTTAGCCTCTTGAATAATTGAGTCACGGCTGTAGCACGACAAACTCAATATTCTAAGTCAAGTCTAACCCAACATTTCGTACAATTGAATCAGTCTCCAACGGCCCACGGCTGTAGCACGTAACGACCTTTAAATTCTAATTCAATGTACACATCTCTATGTAATAGAAAAGTATTTCTTATTTCGAAATCAAAGCCCTCGGCTGTAGCACGAAACGACAATGATTTAAAAATAAGAACCACTTTCTATCATGTTGGAATGCCATGACCGACACAAGCCCGTTGTGTCTTTGGCCAATTACTACTTGATATTATTTAATTTTAGAGGGGTTATATTACGTTACAATCATAATCATATTATAAAGAGATTCTTCCTTTTAAATTAAATAATTCAAATCAATAATCGATAATCAGATGATTCTTAGATCGGGTGGAGCATTGTCAAGAGGCGTCACTTAATAACCCTTTCTTACAGATAGAAATTTGTTGTTGACAGAATCATCCTTTCTCTCAATATTGAAAATTCATATTCAATTACGTGTTTCATAAACACAAGAATCTCATGATCGTATTCATAATATTTATATTAAGGTCATGAAACAATTTCACTATACTAGATTGTCTAACACACGCCTTATGTTAATTAAGTTCACCTAAATCTATCATCGCATGGTAAACATAGGCATATATCTCATATATTAAACAAGTAAGCATGCAAGCAATTATCATGTCACACATTTATATAAAGATTTATGAATTTATTATAGCATTTAAAAGCAATTAAAATAATTAAAACATGCTTTAAAACACTTTCAGAAATATAAACAGTTCAAAACTTTTATATAAAAAATATTTGACCACTCCATTAGATCCGTCTCGGAAAAACGAATCCAACGACATATTGCACGCCCAAAACGGAATTACGAAACTCCCAGAAATCAATTTTAAAAATAACAGATGGGCTGTAACGCATTACAGGAACGCGTTACAAGCCCTGTAACGCATTCCGGTAATGCGTTACAACCCTTTTAAGCCATTAAAAGGTGTAACGCATTCCGTGAATGCGCCACAGGGTGTAGCACATTTCCGGAATGCGCGACACCCTTTTTTTTATATTTTAATTGATCAGCCGCCATTTTTACTTGCACAGAAAACCGTGCCACCGTACCTGACTTACATCGAACAGTGCCTTTAACCATCAACATCAGTCAGCAAAACCAGCAGGTGACAACTTTAAACAAATATATATATATACACTAACAGATTATATATATATATTATATATATATATATATATTTTCGAAACTATATATATATATATATTTAATTACGAATTTAATTAAAACAACTTCAAAAATTCATAATAATTAATCCATTCATCATAAAATTATGAAAAAAATACTCAGACGATCTACAACACTTGTAGAACCGAGATCTGCAGTCAAAATAATTCTGAGAAATAATTTCTAATCAGTCATAATTAATCCATGATATAATTTGTAAAAATCATAATTAATTCATACAAGCACATAAAATTTTGAAATTTTTTATCACAGATCTATATGCATACAACCTATGCTCTGATACCATTGCAGGATTTTATCTATCACGGAAGCATGGTAAAACATTTTTATTGATATAAAATCCATATAATACGCATACAGATCATGATTTAAATCGAGGGATCGTTTCCAACCTTTAAAAGCGATCCAAGAACCACGAGCGGAGATCCTTAGCAGCTGCTCCTCAAGTGTGAAGCACTCCACCGGTATCCACCAAGAAATCGATGTAATGGAGGAGGAGGTGGAGAGAATTAGGGTTTTGTAAATTATTAGGTTGAGGCAAAAATAGGGTTTATAATAGTATATTTATAGGCAAAATTTTCAGCTGAAAATTTTCCCATAAAATATTATTATTATTAACCCTTTATTATTCTCACTAATAATTAAAACACCTTTTAATTATTAATCCTTTTTCTAAACACTTTAGAAATAATTCTCTCACTTGATTTAATTTCCAAAAATTAAATTCTTAATTAATAATATTAAGAACTTTTTCTTAATTAATTTATAATCAATTAAATCTCATTTAATCAATTATTAAATTTGCCAATTAATTATTTATTTCATAAATAAATAATTATCAGCCATTATTAATTAATTCCTCCACCATTAAATCATTCTCTTTTATGATGTGACCCTGTAGGTTCAATATTAAGCCGGTAGTAGAAATAAATAATAATAAAACTATTTTATTATTATTTATATAAATTCTCTAATTCATTAAATATGATTAATTAATTAATCATATTTATTCTACATCGTGAGGGATACTTCTCAGCATATCGCGACTATCCGGATAATATGAATTCACTGCTTAGAATACCCAGAACCTATTCAGTGATTAAATACAAGGCATGGAACTTGTGTCAAGTCTATCTTATTTAATCACTTGCTTTCCCATTCACTATGCTTAGTTCTAGTTAATGTAAATTAGAAACTCCTTTCTAATTTCATTCACTCTGGCCAGAGATTCCTGAAATAGCAAAAGTAGATCAGCATTGAACATTCTCTTCCTTCACTGGAAGGGGTAGATCCTATATTGATCATACATTATCTTCGTGTACAAATTCCTACACCCAGTAGAGTCCTTATAATTGTCCCTGGAGACTAAGAACTAAACCAAAGCATAGTTCAGTGTACACAAGATGGCTATGATGACCTCAAGTCTAAGGATACTTGTACAACTATCACTATGTGAACAACTGCTGACACGTGAGTGAACTCCATCAGTTGTTCAGCTGTGTGAGTCATGTTCAGTGAACTTATTCTATAATAAGCACCTACATACTAGCTATAGTGTCACCACACAAATGTCTATGAGAACAGACATCCTTCATAATGAAGCAAGCATAGTATGTACTGATCTTTACGGATTATTAATTACCAGTTAGTAATCCTACGACCAGGAACTATTTAAGTTTAGAGTTATCATCTTTTAGGTCTCATTATTATGATCTCATCACAATTCATAAAAAGCTTTACTCTAAACCGTGGTATATCTTATTTAAACACTTAAAATAGATAGAGCCCGCAATAAAAAAACAAAACAAGTCTTTTATTAATATCAATGAAATCAAAACATCAATGAAATCAAAACAGATTACATAAAAGTTATTCCTTAATCCTCATACATGATTGGACTTAGGACATATCTCTTTCATGCTCATCAAAACTTGATATTAGATTTTGAGTTTCAGTACTTGCTATCAGATTTTGAGTTTGAGCAGCTTCAGAACTTATCTTCTTTTGACTAGAAGATTTGCTTGCATCAGTAATTAGTTTCCTTGAAGAAACCTTGATTTTCTGCCCTTTACTTTGAACTTGACCTCTACCCTTGCTAGGGTTTCCCTGGTCATCAGCTTCATCATCTTTCTTCTTCAGTATTTGATCATTAGAGCATTTGGACTTAACTATCTTCTCCCCCTTTTTGGCAGCAACTGATAGTAGGAGTGAGAGAAGAAGTTCAACTAAAGATTGGATCTCATCCAATTGAGCCAGTTGAGAAGCTTGATTTGCCAGAACCTCAGAGATTTGGGCCTGTTGCTTCTCTTGAGCTTTCTCAATTACTTCTACTTTCTCAGAAATAGGTCTGATAAACCTCTTTTTATCAAGCTTGGTCTCCATATATAGCTTTTCAGCCTTTTCTAGAAGTTTGTCAACCTTTTCTTGAGTAGCATAGTGTAGACCTTGAATATTTTTGGTAGACAGAGCTGTGACTTTGAGTTGCGTCTTGAAATCAGAATTTGTGAACAACTCATCAGCTTTTCCAATATGGTATGTCAGTACTTTGGAGCTTAGAATGAAATCAGTGTCATTCCACTTCTTGGTCCACTCCACACCTCTGTGAGTATCTTCCCAAGGAATAGGAGCATCTTGCTCAACAAACTTCTCAATTAGTGCCTCCTTTCCTAGAATGGGAGCAGGAGTAGTAACAGAAACACTGTCTTCTAAACTTGAGGAAGACTCAATATCTTCTGATAGTACCAGAGTGTGTGAAGCAATTGGAGATTCTGGAACAATCTCATCTAAATTCTGAGCATCAGAATTTATCTCTAGAACAGGTGTTGTTGGAGTAGATGGTATCTCAACATCAGTATTTAAACTTGGAGAATGAGTTGGAGATATCTGAGCTGTTGTAGGAGCTTCCAAATACAGAATAGTAGGAGTATACAGCCTGTTGATGTCAATTTTAGGACTTAAGCCTGAATCTTCAACTGTAATATCTTCATAAAGAGGAGAGAGTAGAGGTGTAACCACTGTATCAGGAACAGTGTATTGGGCTTTAGCTGGAGGTGGCAGAGATTTAATGATAATTGTCTCTTTTGAGATCAGAGATTCCTGATCTCTTTCCTCAACTTCTTCAGTATCTTCTGATGGAGACTTGGCCAAATGCCTCTTAGCCCTCATTTTCTTTAATCTCCTTGCAAATGAAGGAGTTGCTTTATCACCAGAGTTTAAAGTTCTTTCCCTCTTCAAGGTATCAGAACCTTCAACTGCAGTTTCTTTATGAGAATCCACAGTCTTAGCTTCAATTGTCACAGGTTCTGATGCATGAACCTGTGCTTCCTCTTCACTATCAGATTCATCCCTGAAAATCATTTTCCTTCTCTTTTGTGAAGGCTGGGGAACAGACTTTGTCCTCTTTGGCCTGGAAGGTGAAGGTCTGATAGTATGTGCTTATGATTGAGGTTGAGATAACTATGTTGGTTTGAAATATGTCCTGATGGTAGGTTGTGGTTGTGGTTGAGAAATTGTTGGTTGTGTAGTGGTTGGAGGTTCTGATGGAGGTTGGGATGGTTGGACATCAGGATATAGAGCAGTGTATGTGGATGGGTCAGAGTTTACCAAAAACTGTTTGATAGATTGTGGAATTTGGAGGGGTCTCAAAACAGTTTTCTTATTATCAACAGATAATAAGTCAGTAAAAGCTCTCTTAGCAAGCTTAAATGGTTCAATTAACTCACTTGCTAATTAGGGTGCATCAGAACAACAAGAACTATAAATAAGCTGACAGAATCTAGCAAAATATACAATGTATCTATCTTCTGTCATCCTATCCCCAATAAAGCCTAAAACAACATTTGCATAATCAAAATGAGTTTGATTTATGAGAGCATACCCGATTTGTTGACTGAGAATTGGGATTGCATCAAAATTGGAGCACTTGTTTGCAAAAGTCCTGGTGATGCAGTCGAAGAAGAAACTCCATTCCCTCCTTATGTGAGGTCTCGTCAACTGTCCCAGCTTCGCCAATGTCTATTCATAGCCCAAACTAGCCATCATCTGTTGAAGGACTGGCTCCTCAACTGTTGAGAATGTGCAGTTTTCGGGTAGATGAAGTGCTTGTCTAACTGTGGCCAAAGTCACCACATGAGCATCCTCCCCTGTAGTAAAGAAAATACTTGGGGACCCATTGGCACCACCATCATCATGCACTCCTGACCTCCAGAACTCTAGCACCTGAGTTCCTGAGAATGTGTCTGGTTGGGTCAGTGCATAACCTATCTCAGAGTTAGCGAGAAAATCCTGAACGAAGTGAAGATCTGATGGGGCTTCACTCTTGCTAAGAATAGCCAAGTAATTGTTGGGGACAAACTTCGCTCCATTGAAAATAATGTCTTTTGGTGCCATTTCTGTAAGAAATAAGTGAGAAAATATATTGTGCACAAGGTGTTTGATAAAAGTCATGTATGAAAAAGCGTCAGAGAATATTAGAGAGAGAGAGAATAAGAGAGATTAAGAATAGAAAAGTAGGTAAAAGATTAGAAAATATTTTAACTCCCATATATATACTCTCTCCACTCAACAGTCCTTTTTAGAAGTAAAACTGTAACGACTGGGAAATTTACGTTTATATTATATCATAATTATAATAAAATATGTGTATTACTATGTCATTTATGTGTGATTATCTGATAAACCCTAACTGTTATGTGTTACGTGTATTTCATGTCATTTCTGTAATTTTAAGGTATTTTTCAGATATTTTATTATGCATTCATAGGTTTCATTTCAAACGTTTTATGACCCAAATAATGATTTTAAAGCTAGTATTTCAAATAAAATAATGGGCCTTATTTTTCATCAAATGGCTTTTACAATCGCATTGTTCTAAACATCTAGAATTTTATAAATTTTCTCGTTTTACGAAAATTGACTTTTCCGGGCCCCATTGGGTGTCAAAAACCCCACAAAAATCACATTTTTATTTTTATAAAATTATAGGACTTTCATTTATATTATTTCTTTGCATTTTTGCATTATTCACAATTTTTGGGAAATTTTGGCATATATATTGTATATATAAAATATTTATAAATTAAATTTTAATACTCAAAAATTATAAAATTAGGGGTCTATTAATTTTAAAAAGTGTAGAATTAGGGCCTTAATTTTAATAAGGAGTATTAATTTTACTACTATAAATAGCTTAATTTTTATTTAATTAATTATAATTAATCATTAGAATCTGCAAAAATAAACAAAATTCTCTGAAATCGGGTCGGGAAGAACAGGTTCGGGTCGAAGAATCAAGTCGTGATTTCTCACTGATTACAGCATCGAATCGTGTGATTCAAGTACTCAAATCGAAGGTTTTGATCCGTTCTTTCTGTTTCTTGCATCAATTTCACGTTTTATTGCATCGTTTTTTATTTTCGATTTCTAGGGTTTATGTTCGAATTAGGACTTTTTGATTCTAGGGTTATTTTGATGTTTTGATGATTGATAAAGCTTTGTTGGATGATTTACAGTCGATTTATGGTATTTAATTGAACAAACGATGCCTGGATAGTGATTCACGAATTCTAGGGTTTATGTCAGATTTTCAAAACACACCTCATTGATTTCTGTGAATATTTGGTTCTTGTAATGTTAGGGCTTTGATTGTATATGTTCTTAGCTTCAATTTTCACTATAAAACGTTGAGTTTGGTTTACAGAATCAAAAGATGATATTTTGGCCGGAGTTCATGTCGATTTTGACCGGAGATTGTGATTCTGAGATGTTTTTGGTATGTTTTGGCCGTTGTTAGATTGCTGTGTTGATTTGCAATGAAAAGCACTCAAAAACAGCACCAAACGGTGTTGATTTGAGACTGATCGGAGTTGGCCGGACTCCGGGAACTCACCGGATTCTGGGAAAAATCCGGTAATGTTCTTGGCAACCCGGAATCCAACCCGGTTGACCCGTTTCCAGAACCCGGGTTTGGTATGATTTTGTCAGGAATTGGGTTCTGACTTGTGTTTCTGTAATTTTGATTTTTATTTTATTTTTATTAATTTTAAAAATCAGTTTTATTTATTTTGTAAATTGATTAATTAATTGATTAATTAATTGAATTATATTATAAATAATTCTGAATTATTTTCTAAAAATCAGATTGAATTATTTTCTTAATTATTTCTTATTTAATTATTATTTATTAATTATTTAAAAGTGATTAATTATTTTGATAATTAATCAAATAATTTTCAATAAATCATAATAAATTCATTTTAATTCCAAAAATTATAGAAAAATTATTTTTAATTCTGATTTTTCTAAAATAATGATTTAAAAATTATTTTTGAGTTTTAAAAATTAGTAATAATTATTTATAATGATTAATAAATGGAATTATGAGTATTTAATTGATAATAATTCAACCGTTAGTCCGATTTGCGTGAAACGAAAGCCTGTTGACTCAGAAAAATGAATTCTTTTCATTAATAATAATATCAAAGCTTAATTTCTTTTAAAACTTAGTTGATTCTGTTACTTTTTTGATTATCAGTCGCGTTACGTGCCGAGACGAGTCCGAAAAATTCCGGAAAAATGGGAAACGAGTCAGATAACGATCAGTTGAGCGATCAGCGAGTCGATTTTGGTTTTAAAAATTATTTTAACCATAAAAATGATTATGTGCTTATGTGCTTATGTGTATTACGTGGTTAATCGAGTCTAACTTGCTTATATGTAATACATGAGTCAGTCATAAGCGCATGGGTAGATGATAAGAACGGTTTGAAGTCGATTCAAGATGCAAATGAAGTACGACGTGACTTAACCAGTCTGTTTTGCCAACAGAAGCTAAGCCAGCCAGGCAAGTTGAGTCGGTAATAGTCCAAGGTGATAGACAGAAGTGATTCAATTGCAGTGAGTCGTGCAGAAGGCAAGTTTTTCCCCTATTCTATTTTCAGAATAGTGATATTGATTCAAATGCTTATCACATTTGCATTCTCTTGATTATTATTATTGATTACTGATATATACTTGCTATTCCTTTGTTCATATTTCATTTTGATTCTTGATTTCTCCATTTCTTTGGATTCTTGATTCATATTCTATTGGTGACACGTGGAGATTGATATATTCTAGTGTTTGGAATATATCAAAGTATACCGATTGTTCCGGTTGCTAAGTGATGGACTGGATAATGATATTTTTGGGATTGAGTGTGTCTTAATCCTGAGGACCGGGATGACTGGTGCCTCGACGTGGGCCGTAGTGCCTGGGTACCCGACTGGATCTATATAGTGAGATATAGATCTGCATTATATTCTGACTGATCAGCAGAATATAGATGCGAACTTGTGTCCAGTTTAGTTCATTTGTACTTGCCAGTAATGGCCTTCTTTCTGTTCTTGTGGGGTTATATCTTTGCAGATATACCCGGGATGACGGATTCATTTAAAATACTTTAACACTGTTTATATTTTATGGACTTGTTGGGCAATTTTTGGCTCACCCCTTTTGTTGTTATTCACCTTATTGTTTTCAGTTAAGAAGGAATATGAAACCCATCAGGACTCGAGTGGTAAAGAAGCGAGTCAAGCCTCGGGATCCTCTCATACCCAAGGTGTTAATCCCAATCCAGGAAGAAAGCTTTGAATTGCCCGAGCAGGTGGAATGTTAATAGATAGTGTGTGTGTTTGAATAAAAGTTGAACTTAGATTCAAACGAATTAGACAATAAGATTTTGAATATTTGGTTGTAATAAAAACAGTTAGTGGTTATTGTTTTCATACTTCAACCTAAAAAGATCCTGGTTAGTGTTAAAGGGGTTTAATTTCATATCTTTATTAATTGTTAATCAAATTGTACAGGTTTGGTGATTAGCTAGTAACCCCCAGACTTATACCCCGGGTCTGGAGGGCGTTATAAAAACTGACACTTGTACACTTGTCATCCAGTAAATAGTTAAAGCAGAAGTTAATGGGCACGAGAAATAAGTAACAATTACTGTGCACATGCAGTTTTTCAAGACAAACACGTTTACCACTAACCCAAATAATTATGACTGTTTTTATCTCACCTAATTATATTCTGATTAAATATGACCGTTACAGTATATACCATAAATAAGTCAAGTAAATAATAATGCCACGTAAGCATCAGAGATTCCATCAGGATTTAATATCAGAACTTGACTATTATCAAATTTTAACAGTCATTAGAACATGGCTTCTGTACTCAAAAAGTGAATGTCTTTTTTTGTTATTCTTCATACAAATACTGACTTGTTTCTTCAGAGTTTAATCATCAGAACTTCCATCAGAACTTGTCCTCAGAATTTATGCATATGACACTTAACTGTTTATCTGAAACAACTTGATCACCACAGTAATTTTCATCATTCATATGGAGTGATAGTGTGTGTATTAGCAAAATATCAGATAAAGATTAAAGTCTGATAAACTTCAGTACATCTTAGAAATAAGGCATAACTAAGAAAAGTGCTTAAAATCTGTCATTAACAATGAAGTCTACTATAGGATAAATTTGTGCATGAGTCCACCTCAACTGTTTATGCTAATTTTATGCATCTTTTGAAATTCCTTTTTACAGTGGCTTCTCACTGTAAGTGAGTCACAACTGCTTAACAGAATTTATGTTATTATCAGAGTATTTCTCCAGTAATCAGAATGTGAAAAGTCACCAAGAAATATTTATTTGCTTTTCTAATGCATATTACTTAATACCAGCAATGCATTTAGGTCTTCCCTTCCATATTTTTACTCTAGATCTTAAAGGAGTACCTGACTTTAATTTTCTTTTCTTTAGATAAGTGAGGCTTATCAGCATTTAGTTCATCCTTAAGATTTACTGACATCAGAATTTGACAGATAAGAAGCAAGAATCTAGTTTGTGACTTAGTAATAAGATACACAAAGTAAATTTGACTAAGCTCAAAATCAGAATTTTCTTGTGTTAATAAATTTCCACATAAACAACTAATTCAAACATGGATTTCTAGTATGTTAAAGACTACTAGGTCAACATCTAGCACAATAATCCTCATTGGATTGAATAGTCACAAAACATTCAAATCACTATCAGAGTATATAGATCCATATCAAATAACAATCAGCATTTAATGTATACACAGATTACATGAAGATAAGACAATCTGTAAACACTGATCATAAGGTCTGATGCATGAGAACAAAACTAAGCAGATTTAGAGAAAGAAACTGAAACCATTCCAAGTTCATTTATCAATCTTGTAAAAGTAGCTTCACATAGTGGTTTTGTGAAGATATCTGCTAGTTGTTGATCTGTTGGAACAAAATGCAATTCCATTGTACCTTCCATCACATGTTCCCTTATGAAATGGTACTTAATACTGATGTGTTTTTTCATTGAGTGTTGAACTGGATTACCTGTCATAGTAATAGCACTTTGATTATCACGGTAAATAGGTATTTTAGAAAATTCTAATCCATAATCCAGTAACTGATTCTTCATCCAAAGAATCTGTGCACAACAGCTTCCTGTAGCAATATATTCTACTTGTACAGTTGATATGGAAATTGATTTTTATTTCTTGCTAAACCAAGAAACTAATCTGCCTCCAAGAAATTGGCAGCTTCCACTTGTGCTTTTCCTGTCTATTTTGCATCCTTCAAAATCTGCATATGAGTAACCTATTAGCTTAAAATCTGATTCTCTAGGATACCACAATCCTAGATCAGCTGTACCATTGAGATACTTGAAAATTCTTTTCACAACTATTAGATGAGGTTCTCTTGGATCAGCCTGAAATCTTTCACAAAGATAGGTAGCATACATGATATCAGGAATACTAGCAGTTAAATAGAGTAAAGAGCCAATCATACCTCTATAGTTAGTAATATCTACTGATGAACCAGTATCTTTATCTAACTTGGTTGTAGTGGCCATGGGAGTGGATGCAGTTGAACAGTCTTGCATTCCAAATTTCTTGAGTAAATTTCTGGTGTACTTGGATTGATAGATAAAAGTACCTTCTTCATTTTGCTTGACTGCATTAGCTTTGCAAATCTTTCACAGAGCTTGGCATTTGTAGAACCAAATATGATATCATCAACATATATCTGTACCAAAAGTAAGTCATTTCCATGGTTGAGGTAAAACAGAGTTTTATCAATTGTACCTCTGTGAAATCCACTTTTCATAAGGAATTGAGCTAAAGTCTCATACCATACTCTTGGAGCTTGCTTAAGGCCATAAAGTGCTTTATCAAGCCTGTAGACATGAGTTGGAAATTTTGAATCTACAAAGCCTGGAGGTTGTTCAACATATACCTCTTCTTCCAATTCTCCATTGAGAAAAGCACTTTTCATATCTATTTGAAAGACTTTAAACTTTTTGTGAGCAGCATAAGCCAAAAAGATTCTTATGGCTTCCAATCTAGCAACTGGTGTGGCGCCCTCCAAACCCGGGTCAGAAGTTTAGGGTCCACACACACACACGCCTTATTTATAACCTGCTTATAGCAATAATAAAGATAACAATAATATGCAGTGACCCTATTTACCAACTACCACGGATCGCAACAGGTTAAAGTATGCACACAAGCCACACATCTACTTAAATTACATACTGTTCAAATCCCAACTATTCCAAACTCAAAACTGAGTATTAAACATTATTACAAACTTTTACAAACTTAAATTATCCCAAAAGAAATCTACTAGCTTAGCTCGATCAACCTGAACCCCTAGCTCTCGCGTTGGACTGGGGATCCGCGGTACCAACTGGTTCCTTCTTAACTGGAAAAGAACAGAAACAATATTACACAAATGAGCTAACTAGCTCAGCAAGTCATAATGACAAAACTGAGAATAATGATCATCAAGTGAACATGATTATGATATTAAGTGAATAATGGATTATGATTTAGAATTGGATATTATATTTTCATGTTAAAAACCAAGGTTAGGCTGCTGATCAGTCACACACTAACCCCGAGCAAAGCACACAACACTGCTCTAACTACTGGATCCAAGGCACACATTGGCCTAACTTGACCATTATATGGTCTGACCACGAATCTGGTCCATAATTTTATAAAAACAATCCAATTATAACATAATAACAGAATAAGCAATAATAATCAATAACCAGAATCATCAACAACAATGAGTGTTTAACAATGAAAGGGTTTCAATCCTTGTAAGGATCAATAAGGTAATTTCAAAGCTTGGATGCTGGGTAATGAAAGAATTGGATAACAAAGGAATCAATCTTTCAGGGTTTCAAGGATTTGGTTTTTCAAAGCATAAAATACAAAGATTTGATTGTGTAAGCAATCTGGTTCAGTGTTTAATATTTAGTTTGTATGTATTTGTGGAGTAGGATCGTATACTTGAGGTTCGTGTTTGGGTATAAAACAATCAATGGTCTAGAAAGAATAAAGTTCATGGCTCAAGAACAATAACTGGAATCAGAGTTTGGGTTTCAGTGCTTCAAAGCACTTGCAATATCAACAAGACTATCAAATACTACAATATCTCAAGAAAGTTCAGAACACTTACCTGGTATTAGCTTACTACACTGCACTCGCTTCCAATCACAATCGACTTACTCCTCAACTACTTGTTTCCCATTCCTACGCCTTGCCTCTTCTGCTCACATATCATAAGCATCTATCAATAATCGACTCATAGAGTTCTATTCAACACATACCTCTATCTACCCTTCGTTTTACCCAAATCCGATTAACGGATTGAAAGTTATGCAATAATCAAGTAAACACCGAATATATAGACTGATAGTCAATCAACAAGTCACATATAGCACATAATACATCACGTAATCAATAATATATTTTTTATAAAGAAGTCTCGGGTCATAAATAGGCATTCTGATATTTAAAATGATTTTTAAAATAATTTTCGGAATTAAAACGGGTTGTTGGATCAATTTTGGGTTAATAAACAGGGTCAGGTAGGCCAATTCTGGCTCCGAAACAATTTTATACTAATTATCGAGCTTTGGAAATAATTTAGAATAATATTTTAAAGCTCGAAACTATTTTTCGGAATTTTTAAATCATTTTTAAATAATTAAATCTAATTAAATAATTGATTAAAATCAATTATTAATTAATTAAATCAATTAATCAATTAATTTTCGAATTAATTGACCAATTAATTAATTAAAAATTAACTGAAATTAATTAACTAATTAATTTAGATTTATTTTTGAATTAAAAATAATTTTTCGGAATTAAAATAATAATTTTCAGAATTTTCAGAAATTAAAAATGAATTTTTATAATAAAAATAAATAGGAAATATGATTTTTAAACATTTTATAAACAGGAATCCTATTTTTGAAAACTTTGCAAACTACAGGGACTAAACTTCAACATCTTCAAAAATACAGGGACTAAACTGCAATTTTGCAGTTTCAGTCGCCGGAAAATCGGGGGTGGCCGGAGAACTCACCTCCGGCATCCTCCCACCACCATCACCTCCAGAATTAAACTACACAACACCAGGAACCTATATCTGCAATCAAAATTCATCAATAACCCCAGACTTGGCCGGAATTTGATCAAGAAACTCGCCGGTTTCCGGCGGGTTCGACGTAAACTTCAAAACACAACTCCCTTCTCGTTGATTCATGAAACTTGTACGACTAGATTGCAAATTTCACAGAGAATACAATATACTATACCACAACATCAATCTATTTCAGAATAAGAAACCCCCAAATTTCAATTAAGAACATTCATACGGGTTATAAACCCTAATTTTAAAATTCGAAAATCAAACTCAAATTTGAACATATTATTGAACTCCAAATCAGATGTATAATATATCAAAATCATCAGGAAAACAAGCTCTACAACATGCAATCATCAAATCATACAAACAATCATCCGAACAAAAATTCATATTTTTAATAAATTTAATTCGAAAATAAATAAATTTCCAGAAAATAAACCTTTGATTCTGCAGTGAAACAAAGCTCAGAATCTGATAGAACACTTCAAATCCTTCGTTTTGGTTACTCAAGCTTTGAAAACAGAGACCGGTAACGCCTTCGTTTTGCTATTTGATTCTTAGAACAGTTTATGTAATTAGGGTTTTTCTCTGAAAATTATAGAATTAACTATCTGCAAATAATTTTGATACGAAATAAAATACGGAAAAAGGCTATTTATATTTACGGAATATTAGTATCCCGTTGGATCATTCCGGATATAAAACGGTACGTTTATTTGTAAAAACTGATCCAAACGGTATCGGTTGTCGGGATAATTATCCAAATCAGTACAATTTGTACTGCGATCTTGGTCTCAGCACCTGGTTACACGTATTACGAAGTGATAATTGTGATAGTTTAATAAAAAGCTCCCGTTTATCGAAAATACGGGTTTTATTGATTTACCGAAACGAATATTGTATCGAAAATGTTGCGCCGAGACCCGCGCAAGACAAACCGTACGCCGGATCGAAAAAGTCGAAACATGGAATATGCTCGGAATATTACAATTAGGTTAGGAAGGAGTTCTCGGAAGAGTTTCGGGTTCCAAAAATGTAACAACGGTTGACGTCGGTTGGTTCCCGTTTTTATAAAATAGATTTTAAATACTCGGAAAAAGATTTTATAAATTTCATATGATCCTTATAAATCCATAAATCAACATAAAAATAATTAGGAAGATATGACATTTATATATGTTTTATTTTGGACATATAAAAATTAAAATACTCAATTAATATTATTTTTGAATATCCAAGTACATATAACATTTAACAATTAACTCACAGAATAGATACTGAACTCACATAATAATTATTTAATAGCAAAATAATTACACGATATATCCCGGATATTACAACTGGTGTAAATGTTTCATCATAATCAATATCCTCCTATTGAGAGTAACTCTTAACAACCAGCCTTGCTTTCTTCCTTGTAATTATGCCATCACTGTCAGTTTTATTTCTGAACACCCATTTTGTGCCAACAACTGATCTGTTCTTTGGTCTTGGCACTAGGGTCCAGACTTTATTTCTTTCAAATTCATTTAACTCTTCCTGCATTGCTTGCACCCAATCAGTATCTTGAAGAGCTTCTTCCACTTTCTTTGGTTCAGTATGAGATAGAAAAGAATGATAGAGACATTCATTTGATGTTGCAATTCTAGTTCTGACACCTGCTTCAGGATCTCCAATTATTAAGTCAGGTGTATGTGATTTGGTCCACTTCCTTTCAGATGGAAGTTGATTTCTAGAACTTGATCCTCCCCCATGATCCATGCTATCTCCATCAGCATTTTCTGATGCTCCCCCTGTAGTTATGCTCTCTGAAACTTCAGAATTTGAGTTGGTTCCTTCAGGATTTGAAGAATCAGAGTTTCCAGAATTATCATAACTTGGCTCATCAGAACTTGATGAATCAGAACTTGAAGATCCAGTGACAGGTTCTTGTGCTTCTTGAGAGTCTTGAGTTGTGGTAGGATCTTCAGCTTGCTCCCCTGGACAGGTGCATTTTCCTTTGGAGTTGTTACCACAGTTTCAATGACATCAGAACTTAACCCGTTAGAACTTACAGGATCAGAGTTTAAGTCATCAGAATTTACAGTATTAGAGTTTAAATCTTCATTTTCAAATCTCAGCTGATCATGATCATTGAAATCTTCAAGTCCAGTAATCTTCTTATCATCAAAAGATACATTGATGGATTCCATGACAACCCTTGTTCTTAAATTGTAGAATCTGAAGGCTTTTGTGGAAAGTGGATATCCAACAAAAATTTCTTCATCAGCTTTTAGATCAAATTTTGACAGCTGTTCAGGATGAGTCTTAAGAACAAAAAACTTACATCCAAATACATGAAAGTATTTCAGATTTGGCTTCTTTTTCTTCACCATCTCATATGGTGTTTTTCCATGCTTATTTATAAGTGTTGCATTCTGTGTAAAACAAGCAGTCTGCACAGCTTCAGCCCAAAAGTAGGTTGGTAGCTTTGCTTCATCAAGCATAGTTCGTGCAGCTTCAATGAGAGTAATATTCTTTCTTTCTACAACTCCATTTTGCTATGGAGTTCCAGGTGCAGAAAATTCATGTTTGATTCTATGCTCTTTGCAGAACTCTTCCATGATTGAATTCTTGAACTCAGTGCCATTATCACTTCTTATAATTTTAACGAAATCTTTGACCAACTTATCCAGCTGTCTGACATGATCAGTTAGAGTAGATGCAGTTTCATTCTTTTTGTGCAAGAAATACACCCAAATGTATATTGTGAACTCATCCACTATAACCATAGCATATTTCTTCTTTCTAATAGACATGACATTGACTAGACCAAATAGATCAACATGCAGTAGGTGATAAGGCTCAAGAATTAAAGATTCAGTTTTGCTCTTGAAAGAAGATTTTCTTTGTTTTGCCTTTTGACAAGAATCACAAAGGCCATCAGGAGCAAATACTGATTTTGGTAGTCCTCTCACAAGATCTTTCTTTACAAGCTCATTTATGTTGTTGAAATTTAAATGAGAGAGACTTTTGTGCCAATTCCAGCTTTCTTCAATTGATACTCTACTCAATAGACAGATTGCAGAACCATCAGAACTTGTTGAAAGTCTGGCTTCATAAATGTTGCCATGCCTGTAACCTTTCAGAACCACTCTTCCTATAGAATTGCTTACAACTTCACAGTGTTCTTCAAAGAAATCCACATGATAACCTCTGTCACAGATTTGACTCACACTGAGCAGATTGTGTTTAAGTCCTGAGACAAGAGCTACTGTTTCAATGATGACATTCCCAAGAATTATATTGCCATATCCCAGAGTTTTTCCCATATTGCCATCTCCATAAGAAACTCCTGGGCCAGCTTTCTCCACAAAGTCTGAGAGCAAGGCTTTATTTCCAGTCATATGTCCTGAACATCCACTATCCAGTACTAGGATGTTTTTCCTGATGCCCTGCAATCACAAAGACCACTAATGGTTAGTTTTAAGGACCCAGGCTTGCTTGGATCCTTTGGCCTTTTTAAGTTTGTTAGCATTTGCAGCGGATTTAATATCAGAGTTTATGCTAACATGTTGTTTATCAGAACTTATATCAGACTTTGCATCAGACTTTACACTAGGATGAATTAAAATAACTTTCTTCAAAGAAGGTTTTATTTGATAATAATCATAGTACAAACTATGATATTCCTTACAAGTATAAATGGAATGCCATAAACTACCACAATGAAAACAAGGATTTTGTGGCTTAAACCTAACAGACTGACTCTTAACTCCTGACTTAGGAGGTACAGAGTTTATGTTCTTATTCTTCCTGCAAGAAGAAGTAAGATGGTTAGAGTTTCCACAGTTATAACATTTCTTTCTAGGAGCATTAGGAACAGGCATATAATTATTACTTTTATTCACACCTTCCTTTCCATTCCTATTTTTCCTAGCTGCCTTTACCTTGTTGACATTCCTTATTTCTTTCAGCTTATGCTTAAGCTGCTTTTAGTCATTAAGCCTATGTTAACTTCAGCTGGTTTATCCTATTCTAATTTGTCAGAAGTTGACTTTTCCTTAACTTCTGTCACAGACTCTTTCATCTTTTCAGAATCAGACTTTACAGTTTTAGCTACAAACTTAACAGGATTTACCTTTGGCTTAGCAGTCTTTTTAACAACAATTGGCTTAATTTGTTCAGTTCCTTTTTCACTTTTATCATCTCCATAACCTAAGCCCTCTTTCCAGTTTCCATTACTTAATAAGTTCTGAGTTGTTCTGCCAGAGTTAGTCCAAGTCCTGATAATCTCTCTTTCTTTTTCTAACTCAATTTTTAGAGATTGATTCAATTTTAGCAATTCAGAAGTTAATCTTTCACATGTTAAAGTTTCATCTCTGTAACTAATAAAAATGGTTTTAAGATATAATCTCAACTCAGTAATATCATCAGTATGGAAAGCATAAGTTGTTTGAGGTACCTTCAATTCAGCAGTTCCAGGGCTGCCATCAGCATTTGCCATTAAAGCATAATTCACCTCATCTTCAGAATCTGAAGAGTCTGTCCAGCTTTTCTTCTTTGTGAAAAATTCCTTGCCTTTGTCACTCTTTCCTTTCTTACAGTCAGGAGATATGTGGCCTCTTTCACCATAATTGTAGCATTTGACATTTGAGTTGTCTCCTCTGTCAGACTTTGCACTTTTGCCTTCATACTTTCTGAACCCTTTCTTATTAGAACTTCCACCTTTCTTGAAAAACTTCTTTCCCCTTCTAAATTTCCTGTAAGCTATCTTTGTGATACCCTTCACCATAAAAGCACACAATTTCATCATGTGACGGCCTCAACCCCGGGGTCAGGAGTTGACGTCATCAATGACCACTATAAGATAAACAATTCAATAATGGGATATAACTACGACCCCTTTACCAAGATCTTTGCCAGGTTTAAGTAAGATTTAGGTTATAACTAACACAAACCAACTTACAACAATCATCCTGACACAGCTAACTTAACACAGCAACTCAACAGACCATCCTTGGTCCAACACAACCACCTCAGAGGAGTCTGACACAAAGGTAACTGGAACTCTGCCCGACTATCACAGAAGAGTCTCCTAGGCATCTGCAATACACATAAGATATTCTGCAAGGGTGAGCAATTGCTTGCTCAGCAGCACCATTATATGAATAACAAGTAAAGCAGTTTATGATAAAGCAGTGATAGGAACAGAATTCATAACTTGTCAGAAAACGAGTAAACATTCATAACTTGATATTAAAACTAGCATGCTCCGGGAAACAACAATATCAGTCGTGTGCTGTGTATAAATACCATAGTTCAATTCTTTTAACATGCTATCTTCATTTTTAAACCTTCCGTTCCATTATAAGAACCATAAAACCATTTGTCTCGTTAAGGGGACCCAAAATCATCTATCTCAAACACATTGATTTGTTAAAAAATTTCAAAACTGAATCAATCAAATCTATTGGACGTTTAACGGGTGAAGATAGCTGATCAGTCTACCCTCACCGGACAGCGACTAACGGCCATCCAGATATAGAATGTGTTCCGGAACTTGGGAAAAGACTAGCTAGGTCTTTCCCCCACGCTGGACTAATCGGTTAAACAGAATGCCCATCCCAATTAGCCACTTACGCAACCACATGATTGGCCGTTACCGAATAACAGGCCTCTTACGCAACTCCAATAGATCAACTGAATTCCCTTTTTGCCTCTTTCCAAAATTCCATGACATATGTGGATCAAAACAGTCTCTTTATCCAGTTTCCAAAATCACTATCACCTATCTCTTTTTAAAACCAATCTGTCACAGCACACTATTCAAAACTTCCTTTCATTTTAATCACGTTTAGAGATAGGTGTTTTCAGAAGTTACTTTTCCTCAAAACATAGTTTTAAACAACATTTTAAAATACAGGGGATACGTAACTTAAAACATTTCTGTTCCATTATGAGATTAAAACATTAGCTATTCATATATACTGAACCATAAAAGAATGGTCAGGGGTACTTGCCTTGCAGAGCTTTACAACTATCACTGATCGACCTTGACCCGATTTGGGACACTCAGCTTTATCGCTTTAGTATTTGACTATCCTGGATCCGACTTCAACACTTAGGTCCTTCACTTGGAACCTCGCTGCGCTTGCTGACTGATCACTAGGTTATCTTAGTTCGACATCAATTCTTGAGTCCTTCGACTAGAACCTACAGAGCCGCAATACCCTACGTTAGACGTCTAGGTATGCTTGACATATCCTCGCTAACTACCTACCCATTCGATATCAAATCTCGACTCGTAATTACACATATTATAATAACACACACAACAATTAGGGTTCACATTCACGAAAAATAGGTTCGATGTTCATTTTCGGAAAAATACATATACTCGTCATTTTACAAAAATTAGGGTTATTACTTTTTGGAAAAACAGTTCGCCACCACATACAATCAAATTTCGTATACAACATATATATATATATGTTTTTATATACTCATTCGACGACCCGATAATTGCTGGATACGCTCCCGTATTTCCGTAGTTCGATTTCTCAGAATTTGGGCAGCACCTCCTTTATTTATCGGACTAACCCGTCGAACAACTCGACGTCAAATCAATCACAACCAAATGCAAGCCAACTACAATTCAATTCCCAACCACCACTTCCAGTCAACAAGTCAATTCGCAAATTCATCAATACCAATTAAATATACTTATTAATCACATTTTATTCATTTATTTTAAAATATTAGGACTCAGAACCGCGTCATCACAGTCCACCGTTGACTCACCGAAGTTCATCGTCAACGGCGGCATAATTTATTGGCGCCCGATATACTACGGGTTCCCAAATAAATTATACCGATTAATATTATTATTCCCCACAACGAACATTTTATTTCACGAATAATAATCAATTTATTTCCTGCAGAAAAAGAAATAATAATCAAATTTGTAATAATCAACCAAACTGCATAACCTCGGCCCAAACAGAAAGAGGCCCAAACAACCAGGCCCAAACTGCAAGGCCCAACATCAAACCAACAGAACCGAGCCCAACAGAGATGAACACACTGCACACATAATGCACAACCATCACCTCCATCGCACACACTCAACACAAACATACACCCACATCACAGACACACACAATTACACACACACACAAATATGCACATAGTCACACACACGTATATATATATGTATAGCCAACACAGCTCGCACCACCGCCACCATACCGGAAGCCGCGGCAAAGACGGCACCACAGAAGGAAACAACAGCAGAACAGAAGAAGCAGGCGGCAAAAGTAATTACCGGGAGACAGGAAGCAACACGGCGAGAAGAAAACAAAAGGAAAAAGAACAGAGAGAATCGAGTAAACGAGAGAGAGAACAGAGGAGTGAACCGAGAGAAGGGGGTGGGGGTATTGGGTTTTTTTCTTCTTTTTTTTATTTAACTTCTAACAGGTGTTGCCCAAGGGAAGGGACATGCGTCCCTGATTAATAAGAAACTGCCACGCTGTATTTTAGGATTAGATACGAGAATTTAAAAGTCGAATTTGTCCCGAAACTTAAAATTAACGGACTGAGGTGCACGCAAATTAATACCCGAAAATTATGAACATCCACTGTCCAGTCATATGTCCTGAACATCCACTGTCCAGAACTAGGATGTTTTTCCTGTTGCCCTGCAATCACAAAGACCACTAATGATTAGTTTTAAGGACCCAGACTTGCTTGGATCCTTTGGCCTTTTTAAGTTTGTTAGCATTTGCAGCGGATTTAATTTCAAATTTTATGCTAACATGTTGTTTATCAGAATTTATATCAGACTTTGCATCAGACTTTACACTAGAAGGAATTAAAGTAACTTTCTTCAAAGAAGGTTTTTTTATAATAATCATAGTACAGACTATGATATTCCTTACAAGTATAAATGGAATGCCATAAACTACCACAATGAAAAAAAGGATTTTGTGGTTTAAACCTAACAGACTGACTCTTAACTCCTGATCTAGGAGGTAAAGAGTTTATATCTTTATTCTTCATGCAAAAAGAAGCAAGATGGTTAGAGTTTCCACAGTTATAACATTACTTTCTAGGAGCATTAGGAACAGGCATATAATTATTGCTTTTATTCACACCTTCCTTTCCATTCCAATTTTTTCTAGCTTCCTTTACCTTGTTGACATTTCTAATCTCTTTCAGCTTATGCTTAAGCTGCTTCTTTGTCATTAAGCCTATGTTACCTTTAGCTGGTTTATCCTGTTTCAATTTTTCAGAAGTTGGCTTATCTTTAACTTCTGTCACAGAATCTTTCTTCCTTTCAGAATCATACTTTACAGTTTTTGCTACAAACTTAACAGGATTTACCTTTGGCTTAGCAGTCTGTTTAACAACAATTGGCTCAATTTGTTCAGTTCCTTTTTCACTTTTATCATCTCCATAACCTATGCCCACTTTCCAGTTTCCACTACTTAATAAATTCTGGGTTGATCTGCCAGAGTTAGTCCAAGTTCTGATAATCTCTCTTTCCTTTTCTAAGTCAGCTTTTAGAGATTCATTCAATTTTAACACTTCATCTCTAACATATAAAGCATCATCTTTTTCTTTCTTAGTTTGATGAAAAACATCTAACTCCTTTTCTAAATAATCATTTCTCTTTTTATAAGCAGTATTTTCAGATGTTAATCTTTCACATGTTAAATTCCGATCTCTATAACTAATACACATGGTTTTAAGATATAATCTCAACTCACTAATATCATCAGTATGAAAAGCATAAGTTGTTTGAGGTACCTTCAATTCAGCAGTTTTAGGGCTGCTATCAGCATTTGCCATCAAGGCATACTTCACCTCATCTTCAGAATCTGAAGTGTCTGTCCAGCTTTTCTTCTTTATGACAAGTGCCTTGCCTTAGTCACTTTTTCCTTTCTTACAGTCAGGAGATATGTGGCATCTTTCACCACAGTTGTAGCATCTGACATTTGAGTTGTCTCCTCTGTCAGACTTTCATCCCTTGCCTTCAGACTTTCTGAACCCTTTCTTATTAGAACTTACACCTTTCCTGGAAAACTTCTTTCCCTTTTTGAATTTCCTGTAGGCTATAAGAGCACACAATTTCATGATCTCTTCATCAGCATCCATTTCAGATAAGCTTTCAGTTTCTGAATCATCATTATCAGAATATGATGACTCTGAATCAGACTTTATGATGAGAGCCTTACCTTTGCCCCTCTTTGAGGCAACAACTTTAGGAGATTCCTCCTCAGCTTTAAGCACAACTGTCCTTGACTTTCTTCCATGCCTCTTGCTCATTTGATCCATCTCAAGTTCATAAGTCTTGAGCATATTATAAATTTCATCAAGAGTAGTTTCAGTAAGGTCATAGTTGTCTCTTATGGTAGTAGACTTCAAATCCCAATTTTCAGGAAGAGTTAAAAGGAATTTTAGATTTGAATCTTCAAGATCATATTCCTTGTCCACCAGTGACAGATCATTCAAGAGTTTGACAAACCTGTCATATAAGTCAGTTAATGACTCATCAGCTTTTGAGTCAAAGTG
Source organism: Apium graveolens (assembly GCF_009905375.1). Taxonomy (NCBI): domain Eukaryota; kingdom Viridiplantae; phylum Streptophyta; class Magnoliopsida; order Apiales; family Apiaceae; genus Apium; species Apium graveolens. Next base: position 147,043,461 of record NC_133655.1, read on the forward strand.
CTCGTACTCTTGAGTGAGTATAGTCCTCATGTTCTTCTTGATTGCATCAGTTCCCTGACATCTTGTCTCCAGAGCTTCCCATATCTCCTTTGCAGTATTGCAATGTATTACCCCGTTTGACATGACATTATCAATGGCACTATGCAGAAAATGCCTTACCTTTGCATCCTTGGCAATAGACGAGATGTCTTCAGCTGTGTACTCACCTTTCTCCTTTGGTATGGTCTTTGCTGGTTGATTAGCAACTACAACAGAGAGCTTGGTAGGCTTATGTGGTCCTTCATTAATTCTGTCAAGGTATTCTGGATCTGTAGCTTCCAGAAACATAGCCATCTTCACTTTCCATATGGGATACTCAGAAGGTCTCAGTGTGGGAACCCTAATAGTCTCATATCGACTGTGGGTTTGAGTCTTTTGAGTTTCTTCAGTTTTGGTGGGCTTGGTTGGAGTTTGTGCTTCTTTAGACATGATTGTTTGGATCTTTACTGTATGTGTATTAACAGATAAGCTCTGATACCACTTGTTAGGTCACACAACACTGTAGAAGGGGGTTGAATACAGTGTTTATATAATCAAATCGATTTAACACAAGTATATAACAAAGATCAAGTATATTGAATAAACTCTATTACAATAAGAACTGTTGTTCTCTCTCAGTGATGAACAAATATCACTAAGAGCTGCTAGATTATAATGTATAATCTTCTCGATAATGATAACACATCTAGTGTAAACCCAAAGTCTTTGTTTATATAGTACACAGTTACAATATAACTTCTAATTGATATGGAATACAATTCTGTCTCCTAAAATATATCAATCAGATATCTTCTAGTCTTCCAGTCTTCTAACTCTTTCCATGCATATCTTCTTTTATTTAGTCTCGACCTTTTACTGTAAATCAACTTCCTTCCTTAACTGTAAGTCTTCCTGCACTTAAGTTCTGATATGACCTTAAGTTCTGATATTAAGTTATGACTTCCAGTAAGTCCTGATATGTCCTGTTTATTAAGATCTGAAAACTAAACATGAATCATATTAGACATGACATCTCAAATATATCTAACATTTCCAATCTGAAGAAATGGAAAATGAGAAGTTACAAATAAATGAAAATATTTGTAAACTTCATGTTGAATTGTTGAACTTAAAAATACAAAACGGGTCACTCACTCAAGAAAGTTCAACAACTAAATCTCAAATAAAAAATCTTGAAAAAGAGAAAGAGCTACAACAAACCAATGAGCTTAAAGAATAAGATTTAGAATTAGAAGCTCAACGGTTAAAACAAGAAAATTTCAAGCTCATATCTCAAGTTAAGGATCAAGAAATATTTCTTAACAACAAGATTGATGCCTTAAACAAAAGAAAAAGAAAATCTTGAAATTGTTATTCAAAGATTTACAAAAGGCAGTGAGATATTAAATAAAATGGTACATTCTAAAAATTCCTTTAACCAAGAAGGTTTAGGATATGATAAGAATGTCCAACCAAAGAAAGTTGTTCAACACCATGAACAAACTAAAAGTGATGCTCCTAAATCATCTACAATTATATGCTCTTTTTGCAATAGACATGGACAAACCGTTTCATATTGTAAATTTAAAAATGGTGAATTTAAAGGAAAGCATATATGAGTTCAAAAAGGATATAAATCATACAAAAATATTGAAAATAATGTATTCCACCCCAAGGTAGCTAATAACAATCAAAGGCAACCTAGAACTAAATTCTTTCAACCATCTATTAGGTTTGAAGATAATAAACCAAAATATCATAGCATCTTTCCTAGAAATAATGTGTATTATCCAAATGATAGAAGCATGATATATCAACATGGAAACTCTAAAAGTTATCCTAGTACAAGAAGATCAAAATTAAATACCACATATCCACGGGGAACACTTCATAATATTAGGAATGATGCATCTAGAAATCTCTATGTGAATAACAATGCTTATCCAATACCTAGATTTTTCCATGCAAATTCAAATGTTATCTATGATGTACTAACCCCAGGACCCTCAAGACAAAAGGGTACCTATGTATTTAATTGATCTATTTTGTAGGTTTGCCTTACTGCTAAGCAGAACTTATGGTACCTTGATAGTGGATGTTCGAGACATATGACCGGTAATAAGTCACTCTTGAACAACATTCAAAAGGTCACTACTGGAAGTGTCACGTTCGGAGATAGCAGTAAAGGTATCATTATTGGCATCAGTGACATCGGGAACGAGCACTTCAAGATATCCGACGTACAACTAGACACGGGACTAAAGTACAACCTTCTCTCGATAAGTCAACTTTGCGATAATGGAAATAAGGTAATTTTCTATCATAATCATTGTTCTATTCTTAATAAAGATGAAAAATTAGTCCTTACGTGTCCTCGAGACAAAAATGTCTATACATGTGACATGAGTAAGCATGTTAATATATGCCTAATCACTACTATAGATGACCCTTGGTTGTGGCATCGAAGATTAGGACACGCAAATATGAAGTTGATTAAAATATATCAACTAAAGAACATGTACGAGGAATACCAAAATTAAATTATAAAAAGGATCACATATGTGAAACTTGTGAAATTGGAAAACAAATACGAGCCTCTCACAAAGCAAAATTTATGGTATCTACCTCACGACCTCTCGAGCTTTTACACATGGATCTAATCGGTCCAGTCCCTGTACAAAGTCTCGGAGGATGTTCATATACTTTGGTAGTTGTTGATGACTATTCACGATTTACGTGGACAGAATTCCTCAAAGCCAAAAGTGATGCTTTTGAATCTTTTTCTTCTCTATGCAAAAGATTTCAAAACCAACAAAATAATACCATAGTCTATATAAGAACTGATCATGGTAAAGAATTTGAAAATTCAAACTTTACAAGTTTTTGTGAAACTAATGGTATCACTCATAACTTCTCTGTTCCTTATACTCCTCAATCTAACGGAGTAGTTGAAAGGAAGAAGTAAACATTACAAGAAATGGCAAATACAATGATAAATGAATATCGCCGTCCTAAATATTTTGGGCCGAGGCAATGTCCACTGCATGCCATATACTAAACAGAGTCTTATTAAGACCTATAATACAAAAGACTCCATATGAGCTTTATTTGGGTAAAACTCCTAAAGCTAATTACTCCAGAGTATTTGGAAGTAAATGCTATATCTTAAACTCCAAATATTACCTTACAAAATTTAATCCAAAATCAAATGAAGGTATACTACTTGGATATTCAACTAATAACAAAGCTTATAGAGTATTTAATTTAAATTCTCTAGTGGTGGAAGAATCAATGAACATAGCTTTTGATGAATCAAAACCATCACCTAAATACAAAGATCTCGTAGACAAAGAAGATGTCAAACAAGACAATATTGAGAATATTATTCGATAATTCGAAAATGTGGATTTTGGCTCATCATCCCCAACAAATCCATTAGAATTGTTAGAAACAGATATTGAACTACCTAAAGATGTTCCAAACATTAAAAGTCATCATTTGGACAATGTTCTAGGAGACTTAAGTAAAGGAGTTCAAACGCGGTCACAAGTTCAAAACGTTATGAATCACCTTAGTTTTCTATCACAAATATAACCTAAGACCGCTAAAGAAGCTTTGTTAGACAAAGACCGGATCTCTGCAATGCAAGAAGAATTAATCCAATTCTCTCATAGCAAAGTTTGGGAACTTGTTCCAAAACCCAAAAATACTTCCATAATTGGAACTAAATGGGTATTTAGAAATAAGTTAGATAAATATGGAACTGTTGTTCGAAATAAAGCTAGACTGGTTGCACAAGGCTATACTCAAATGGAAGGTATATACTTTGATGAAACATATGCACAGGTAGCACGAATTGAGTCAATTCAAATGCTATTAGCTTTTGCATGTCATAAGGATTTTAAAGTATATCAAATGGATGTAAAATCTGCATTCTTAAATGGGATACTAGAAGAAGAAGTATATGTTAAACAACCTCCCAGCTTTGAAGATGCAACACATCCAGAATATGTATACAAATTATATAAAGCTCTATATGGATTAAAATAAGCCCCAGAGCCTGGTATGAAAGGTTAAGTAAATTCCTGTTAGAAAATAATTTTAAAATGGGAACGGCTGATAAAACCTTATTTACAAGACAAGAAACAAATGATATCTTGCTTGTACAAATATACGTAGATGACATCATGATGCACTATGTAAAGAATTCTCTGGCTATATGAGCAAAGAATTTGAGATGAGTATGATGGGTAAATTAAATTTCTTTTTGGGATTGCAAATAAGACAATCTGATGAGGGCATTCATATTTCATAATCAAAATACTGTAATGAAATGCTAAAGAAATTTGAAATGGAAAATTGCAAACCAATTTCCACACCTATGTCAACATCTGACAAACTAACAGAGGATCCCAAAGGAATTCCCGTTGACACTAAGAAATATCGAGGAATGATTGGTAGCTTATTATATATTACCGTAAGTCGACCCGATATACAGTATAGTGTTTGCAAATGTGCTAGATTTCAAGTAGCACCAAAAGAATCTCACTTATCCGCAGTAAAAAGGATACTGAGATATCTTAAAGGTACCAAAAATATTGGTCTTTGGTATCCTAAAGGAATACCATTTGACTTGCCTTGTTATTTTGATTCAGACTATGCTGGACATTTAGTCGACAGAAAAAGTACAAGTGGTACGTGTCAGTTTCTGGGTGGATGTTTAGTTTCATGGTTTTCAAAGAAACAAAATTCTGTATCTATATCCACCACTGAAGCTGAGTATATAGCTGCTTCCAAATGTTGTGCACAAATATTATGAATAAAACAAACATTGGCTGACTATAACACAAAATTTGATGTAATCTCCATTTTATGTGATAATACGAGTGCGATTGATTTAAGTAAAAATCCCGTACTGTACTCTAGATCCAAACACATAGATGTGAGACATCATTTTTTACGTGATCATGTCAACAAAGGCAATATAAAAATGACTCATATTGAAACTTAGTATAACATCGCTGACATCTTTATAAAATCATTAAATTCCGACAGGTTCACTAAACTCCGTTTGGATTAAGGAATGTTGGAATATTTAAAATAAATAATTTGTTCTCTAAATATATTATTTATATTATGGGTAAACATATATATATATATATTAAAATATAAAAAAAATCTACTATATGTTAATTCTCTTAGTAATTCTGATTTATCAATATCATTTATTGATCGGATTTTGAGAAATTAAATAGACTAAGTGTATTGAAAATAAATTTATTTTAAAATAAATTAAATATTATTACTCATTAATATATCAAAATTGTCCTCTAAATATATACATACATATATATATATATATTAATTCAAAAATAGTTTTTAATTATTTTCTAAAAATAAAATCTATTTTTCTATCTTATTTATTCATAAGCCCAGCCCTTATTTATTCATAAGCCCAGCCCAATTCTTAAATAAATTTATATCCTTTCAAAAAATTTCTGGCCTCTAATTTTATCCAGCCCATTTAAACAACCCAGCCCAAAAAGTTTAATCCAAAACCCATTCTTTTAACCCTAAAATCCTGGCCATACAATCTTATCAGGATTTAACCCTGACCATTCTTAAACTAAAATATATATAGAGAGAGAGAATTAGGTTTTCCTGTTCAGTATACACGCCTCTCAGTCGCCTCTTTTTCTCTCAATTCTCTCTCTCAAAACTCGTCGTTGTTCATCAGCTTCTCCGACGAGTGCATTGAATTTTCCGCTTGAACCTCAATCAATTCTTAATTCTCAGATACTATACACGATATTCAACCGATTCAAATACAGGAATCGATTGAATCGCTTTCTTAATCAATTGGGTTGGTAAAATCAAAATGATTTTCGATCAAGTCCACTTGAGTTCAAATCAATGAACCTAAGTTTGATTCGAAATCAATATTCACACACACACACACATATATATATATCTGTATATTTCGATTAAAAACTTCCTATTTTCAAAACCCTAATTCGAATTCGAGTGTTTTGTGCAGATTTATCGAAGAAACTAAGCGAGATAAAGGGAGATCGAGCAAAGAAATGAAGGTTGGAGAGGAAATCAGCTCGACTCAGTTGAGTCAACTCGGACGATATACCGAGTAAACGCACGGAGTCACTCAACTCGGGGTCAGACGAGTTGAGACAGGTAAGTATCCATGAATGCTTCGAAGCCATGAACTCAGGTATGAACAAATCTTTGTAAATTCTGGACATAATTCAAAGTGTAGAATTATGTGGTTAATTGAAATATTCGATTTGGATTGCTTAGGTTAATTGAGTTCTGGTTTGATGTTTTAAGTGAACTGAATGAAATATTTGCTTTGATGTTAATCTCTGTGCATGAACTGATTTATTGTTTATCTTAGTTATCACCTGTGTATTGATGAAATCGCTTTCATTCATTCGATTAAATTTGATTTTGATGGATTATTTGAAATTATCAGTGATGTATTGACAAATTTATCCTGATTTAAAATGTTAAACTCGATTGGTGTTGGATTATTTGAAGTTATCAGTGGTATATAGATAGACTCATCTTGATTTAAATGTAGAATTCAATTTGTTTTGGATTAGTTGAGTTATCAGCATTGTGTTAATTATTTATCCTGACTTAACCGATTGAACTCTATTTTGTTAAATTATTTATAACAGTTTAAAGGATTATTTGTACTTAATTAAGTGATGAATCATGCTGTTTTTCTTTTAAAGTTATGAATCAGTTGTTGTTATTTCTGGTGTATGAGAATTTTGATAGATTAAATCACTAAACCAGTTTTACTTAGAATTGGAATTATTTGCTTTAAGGCTATGGACTGTTGAGAAAAGTGATTTACTCTATTATATACTTAATGTATGCTCTTGTGCATGGGTATATTGGTTCACTAAGTAATATAAATCTAGTTCCTTGCTATTACTATGTGGACTGTTGGAATTAACATGATTAATTGTTAATCATTTAAAGATGTATGACTAGTCTTGGTCACTTAAAAAGGTTAAAATGAAAATGTGAATTAGGATATTAAGATTGTTTGGTGATTAATTAAATGATTGTTAACATTTGTGAAATAATAATACTTATGGTATGAACTTTAATCAAATCAGTGATTGTCTATCTTAAATGCTCATTTGAAATGAGATGATTTTGAGAGTTCTCTGTGATGTGTTATACTGCTTCTTGACTATGTGAATTACAACAGTTTATACTCTCTCTTGATGAGATATAGTGAGAAGTAGATTAATATAAAAGTTAAACTTAAGTGATTGATTGTTTTGAATAAATCAAATGTGAATTTGTGATAACACAGTGAAATGATAATTAACTTAAGTCAGTTATGTGTAGTACTCAGGGTTCTTATTATGTGACATGAGGTTCTGTTTACTTGGCTGAGCAGACTTGTTAAAACAATTTGCTGATTTATAAGAAGTGATTATTGCATTCCTCGTGTAGTATAAATCACACACACAATGCCCTGACACTAAGACCTGGTTGGGAATCCCTTAGAGAATCCCAGTATCTGGATCACTGGTGAAACAACCACAAATAGAAACTAAGATCATTTTTGCATCTTTTATTTGTGAGAAGCTGGCTTTATTTGGTTGCTGATGTTTATATGAGTGGAAATTAAATGATCTAAAAGAATCCAAAATCAGTCACATCAATCATGAACAGTTGAGTCTTGGTCATTTAGTTCACAATTTTACAAAGTGACTGCACCTATTTAACGAACCTCTGTCCCTTTGTATAATATCTATTCTTTTTAGCACTCCTTTGTTTATAAAAGGAATATATTAATGAACACTCATAGATCTTTAATGCATGTTTCTTTAAATGTATTTGCACAGCCCTGAGCGTTCTATGTATTGAACTTTCTGTACAGACCTTGCATACATAAGCACTGCATATCCTCTTTCATAAATGCCTTCATATAAAAACAACTAAAAATAAAATGAAGTCAGTAGAAGTCAACATAATCTTTAAATAAAATTGGAAGTAAGTGTCTAAGTAAGACAATGCATGTGATTTCTGTGCTTATTACTTGAGTGTTTTGCTGACAAACTAACATGAGGTCATCCATACTTGCTGTGCATTTAAAATCTATATTATGCATTTGCATGCCATGCATACACATACATATACTTATTCTTTATTCTAATCCACTATGCCATCACAGGAGTTCTTTGAACTCTTTATAAGACCACTACTTTGCATGTATTGTATCACACACATACACAAACATAAACTTCACTTCATTTCTTCTATGTGCATTCGCTGTCCTCTTGCATGGACTCTAGACACTCTCACTTTCACCTTAGGAGAACACCTATTCTTCTCCCTCTCATTGATACCATTGATGGGAGGTCATTAACCAACTCTCCTCATCAGTCACATGAATCACTCTTCCCAAACTATAATCATCACTATCCTCACCATAAAAAGCAAAAACACAACAACATCACACACCAAGCACCTTTATATCATAGCACTCATGAATACACACAAAGAGTTAGGAACTCTAACTCAAATCAAGTGATAAATACCACTCCTCTAAACCTTGCACCACCATCACTAACACCACCCACACCTATATTGGTCAAACCGACCAATTCTGGTAAACTCAATAGAATGTTGAAAAACATTTAAACTGGAATGATGATTCAAGTTGAGCAAATGGGTGAACTCTTTAAGATAATCATGGCTGCTAAATGGGACAACTTTGTGTTCTATAGAGGTAGGAACTATCATGTGCATCTCATAAGTGAATTATATGTGAACATGAAAGTCTGTCAAAGGGAAGATGGTGTTTACTATGTTGAGTCTTATGTGCAAGGGATTAATTTGAAAGTTGATAGTAACTCTATCCATAAGGCCATGAGGCTAGGAAGTCATACTTTGCAAAAACCATGCATTAATATTTTTGATAAGTTTGTCTTTGATTAAAAGGAGTTTGAGTTGTATGTTAGTCTCTTCTGTGATGATGATGTGCCTTTGGGTCTCTGTGAGTCTAACTGGGCTATACACTTTAAACACTTCACACACACATATCAAAAACTAGTTGTCATGCTTAGGGCAAACATTCTCCCTAAACCAAAATAAGATAGAGTTTTTGATTTTGTTGATCTTAAGGTAATGTTTCAACTAGTAACTAATAAGGTTGAGTTTAACTTAAATTATGTCATAATTTTAAACATGATAAATGGGTTTTATGAAGAATACATGCCATATGCCTTGCGCATGACCTCTCTGTTTGAAATTAATCAAGTTAAACTAATCAAAACCTTTGCTAAGCAAATTGAATATTTTAATGTTGAAACCCTTTACCAAGATAAGGTCCCCTTGAGTGTGTGTAAACCCCATCCTGTGAATCTGATTAAAATGCCTAAAATATTTAATCTTGAGAAAACCAACAATGAGATTAAAGTGCTAAAAATTGAAATAAATAGTCTTAAATTAGTCAGTCTTAAGTTGGTTAATAGGATTAATTACTTAGAAGAAAAGATTCTTAGGAAAGAGGCCTTACTTGAGGATTATGAAGCAACCTCAAGAAGGCATGTGAGTGAGGAAGCAATTGAGCATATGAGAGTTGGTGAGAAGGCTGATGAGCTTGTTTGTATTGGTAAGGGGAAGGATAAAGTTGCTGGTGTTGGTCAGAAGGATGATGAGTTTGTTGGTTTGGCAGACATTATTGTGCTGCTTGAGTTGTGTGAGACAGATGGAAATCTGGGTTTTATTGATGTTAACAAATCTCCTGTCAAGAAGTAATTTGTTTTGTGTTACTTGCTTTTGCTGCTTGATGGCCAAACATTATCTGTAGTTCCTTTTTGTTGTTTTTGTTTCTTTAAGATATGTTTCCAGGTTGGTTATTGGTTTGTGATGTTCCTTAAGTTCAGAACTGATTGGTATGATGTACTTCAGTCTGATAATTACTGTTTTCTTTAATAATAAGACTGTTTCCAACATGATTCTATTAAAATCCTGATGAAATTTAGTTCTATGTTTCTTGCTATAAGAACTTTACTATGTTTTGGTTTACAATCTAGTTGACATATAAAATTGAAAATTAAAGTTTAAATTATTTCTGGCTTGACTAAAGTATCAGCTGATGCAACTCCTGTTTAAACCTCGCACACTGGATTTCCTTATCCAAAAAAGTAATTTACTAAACTACCAGAAAATGACTTATACTAAAAAATGTATATGGTCTTACTAACTTGGTTATGCAAATTTGTCTACTTATAACTAAAGGTTAATTCTGCTAATTAATTAGAATTCATCTTATGAATATATCTGCTCTGCTTTTGAATTCTGATATTCCTCTGCCATGATATCTAGCTTAAAATCACAGAATATGAATGAATATGTTTATACTTGATAGGGATGATTATTTCAGAAGTACAGGATTGCTTAGCTATACACTTGCATTCCGGTGGTTCAATTTTGTTAAAATTGACAAGTATATTATACAATTATAACATGTAGTTGAAGAAAATAGTATTGCGAATGTATAGTTTTTAATTTCTGGGAATTCTGTAACAAAAACATATACTCCTATTTATGAGAGTAAAATTAGAGCACTAGATGTGTGCAACACTAACTTACTAACTGCATTAGAAAAATGCCACTAACCAGATCATTTACTTGATCTTTATATAAATAATTCTCAATCATTCAGGATTAAGGTGATAAAACAAAAATAACTGGATCAAATATGCATTAAAGGAAGTGATTCTTTAAAAATATATATATATACATAAACTCGAAAATGGTTATCAAGATATTTTTTTAAAATATATGGGCAGAAAGTTTTTTAACTATTGATCACTCAAGTGAATCAAATAAGATGTGATTGTTTTTACATTGTTCTAACAAGTTACAATTACTCAAAATTGAGCATTCGACTACTTCTACTTTACTGTCAACAATTTTGATCATAGCAAGTCTTTCTAGAATTATTAAAACTAGCATATCTAATCTATTTCAGATTCATACAAATGATCAAATAAGACCAAATCAAAATCAGTTTACAAATAAGCATACTCTCACCAACATTAGAAAAATCTGAGATAGTATAAACCGAAGTACATGTTTTTAATCAACAAAGTGCGGAAAAAATTCTATTAAAAGGAAGAGTTTTTAAGGGAAGAAAGAAGTTAATAAGTAATATCTTAAAATCAAATTTATCATTTCACACTTTCACTCAAATGAAAACTTATTGTTAAAAAGAGTCATAATACATCAAGGGGAAGCCATTTCTATACTCTTTTAAACTATTCATTTTGATATTATCCAAATAAAAGGGGAAGAAGAAATTAGACCATCAATTTGAAAATTTTATAATATTCTTGCTAAAATGACATAAAATCTACATCAAAATATATTTCTTTGATAAGTTGTTCAGTTTTTCAGGAATTAAATTCAAGGGATATACAAACAATGCTTCCACCTTTAATATATTTATGTGAAAAATATTTTTTAAAATACATGCATACATTTAGGGGAAGCACACACTTAGAAAATTTAAAATTTTATGTTTTATTTGGAAAATAGCAAAAAGGGAAAGATTGAAAGGACATCTTCGATTAATTATTTATTTTGGTATTTGCATAATTTAGCATAAAATTTAAAACACGTATATCCTCTCCAAATTGACATGAATTTAATTGACATAATCAAAAGTGAAAAGCCATATCTAGCAAAATATTTTCAAAAATGTTTTCAAAATGTATTTATATTTTAAATATAAATACAAGAGATATTCCAATTTGCTGAAAATCAAAATATATATTTTTAAAGGAATATACTCCAAAGCAATGAGATCATAAAAGAACTATCGGAAATATGATCTTTCTTAGGCTCTATTGCAATATTAATAAGGCAACACGTTTGAAAAAGGAATATCAGAACTTAGATATTCTTTAAAAAGGCTCGTGCTAAATTTATTTCAAAAATAGATATTTTTAAAAGGGATAAAATATATATCTTTCACTCCATAAACATTTATAAATCCAAAGATATATTTTTACACTCTTAGAAATTAATATTTGATAAAGTAATATTAATATCTCATTTTATCCCCCTCCTCATATTTTTCAAAGTAATTTTTCTCTCGCATCTCAAATATATTATTTATCGAAGAAAATACTTTAAATACTTAAAAATATTTCTCACACTCTAAAAATATTTTATATTTAAATAAAAACCATTATTATATAATTAATAGTTTCTGGGATTTTTCTTGTTTGTCCTATATGCAAGTTGCAAATAAACACACATTACCCTACATATCATCAATCCACACCACTCTCTTCATCCACTATTCATTTTAACTCAATCTCAACCACGACCTAATCCCTTCTATAAATAAATACCCACCCCCACCATTTTTTCACACAAGTTAAGAGCTAATTAATTGTTGGACATTTTCAAGAAGTATTCTCTCTACACACTCTCTAATATCCAAACTCAAATACTTCATCTCAAAAACCTTCTCTCTTACAAATATATATCATATATTCAAGGTTTTTGATCTTCAATCTTCGTTCCACCAACCAAGCTCCATCGTCCCAAGCAAAGATCATCCATGCCACTTTATTGCCTCTTGAAGGGCTTCCCAAGTTCAACCAACAAGCCAAAATCCAGCCGAACCTCCGGAGAATTTTTCCGGTGAACTTTTCCGTTCATCTCTTAAAAGTGGTAAACCTCTTAGCTTTCATCCGAGTCTTAACCGACCACTCTTAACATTCATATAAGAAGCTTAGTAACACCTTCTCTTCATCTTTACAAGCTCTTATATAGAATAACTTAAAGAAAAACAAATACGTACAATGATTGTTTTCTACAAATTATACACTCTTAAACACGAAGTGATAATTTCATACAACGCTTGGTTTATATTCCTAACTAGCACCTTTAGTGTTTCGTGGGAATTAAATTATAAAGCTAGCATTTTATTCTTTAAACTTAAACGCACTTATTTTGGCCATATATTGATATATTCGTTATAATTGTTTAACAAGACTTAAACGACTTCCCTTACTAACACCTTTAGTGTTCCGTGGGAAAAACTTAAGGCTTTTATTATTTATATCTATATATACATATTTATTATATTTAGTTAAATGATTTGAGTGAATTCCCTTACCAGCACCTCTAGTGTTTCGTGGGAAGATCTTAAAGCTTTTAAGTAAATATAAGTATATATATAATCGTAAAAGAATTAAGTGACTTCCCTTACTAGCATCTTTAGTGTTTCGTGGGAAAAACTTAAAGCTTATATTGTATTATATATACACATATAAACTGTGCTAATATAATTTAAACTCTGCTCTTATATTTTTTTGATATATTTTGTTTAAATTACACACCTTTTATTTTATCAGCCAAATATTTTATAAGTGCAAATAGTTAAAGATTAAGTATAACGTTCTCGATTTATAAAAGTCTACAACGACTATATTAAACGAGAAATTATTTTATCAAAGATCTGAAAGCTATAATGCTTCATGTAATATCCCATATTTTCGGATATTATTATGATTATTATTTGAATAGTTGATGTGATTTTAGGGAATTATATGATAATTGAAATTGATGTTTTGGATGTTTATATATGATATTCTTTGAGTATTCTAATTTTTATATGTCCAGAATAAAATATAGATAATTATGATATTTTTCTAGTAATTTTTGGATTGTTATATTATTTTATAAGGATTTATAAATTTAATAATTATTTTCTGAGTAATTATAGAATTATTTTATAAAGCCGGGAATCATCCAACTTCATCCGTTTTTGCGTTTTTACAACCCGAAACTCTTCGGAAAACTCCTTCCTAACCTAATCTGGATATTCCGAACATTTTTCGTGTTTTAACTTTTTCGATCCGGATTACGGTTTGACCCGTGCGCGTCCCGGCGCAAAATTTTCGATACGATGATCATTTTGATAAAACAACAAAACCCGTATTATCGAAAGGCGGGATATTATTACATTATCTTTGTATAAAGTGTTTTACAAGAAGCCCGGTTTTGATAATTATCCAAATCTGATATTAAATTGTATAGTTTTATAGTTACTTAGCGGCTAAGTAATCTATTTTCGGATCCGATATGATCCAACGGGATACTCCTTACGTGTTTAAAATGTATGTATATGGGATTATATGCAATTTGGACGCATGTTTATTAGCGTCTTTATCGAGGTACTCGATTTATTTTGTTTTATGTGCATTTGCATGCATTTTATGTATTTTCGGGGTTTTTTGTTAATTTAGGAAAGTTTTCGGTTTCTTAAAAAAATACAATGGACTGGGCCCTACTGGGACGTCAAAGCGCATGAAAAATGTATTTTTATTTTTATAAAATTTTGGGACTATCAAATATCCAATATCTTTGCATTTTTGGATTATTCATAATTTTGGGGAATTTTTGATATAAATTTTATATTTATTCGATTAAAAATTATTCCCCATAAATATTATTTTTGGGCCTTATTATTTTAATTAAGAGATAAAACACCCTTAATTGATTTTGGGGTATTTATTTTTCCAAATATATAAATAGATGGAATATTATTTTATTTTATATATTTTTCATAAAATTACAAAATATTAGAAAAATCAGATAAGGTGATTTTGGGGGTGAAAATTCTTTCATGAACTTCATCTTGCGATTCCGAGAGATTGAATCATCCGTTTTTGACGTTCTACATATCAAATCGAAGCTCTCATCGAGCCCGTACTTTTGATACTAGATTCATCAACTAAGGTTGAGTATTTATCAAAAAATTGATTTTGTTTATTTTGGACGAATTTGGGTTCAGCGTTTCTGATGATTTTTCATTGTTGTTGATGTTATAGTTAGCTTTAACACGATGATTGGAGTCGATATGTGCTATTAAATCATGTGTTGTAGTTCGTGATTGTTTAGGTAGAGTTTTTGGTTTTATTAGTTTTATTTTTTTAATTTCTGGGTTTGTATGATAATTGTTCAATGATTATGATGATAGGGATAGATTATACATGATTTTAGCTTCGTTTTGATATATAAATTGCAAGATTTGGTGGAGTTTTGAGTGATTTTGAGTTTTGGCCGGAGTTATTCATCGGAGTTCTTGTGATTTGGAGGGAATTATTATTTTTTTCGTTGTTTGTTGTTGTTGTTGTGTTATTCGAATTGTTGGGTTAAATTGTGACATGAATATGTCGAAACCCATTCGAAAATGTGATGTCTTGAGTACTTGAGAGCTTCGCCGGAGGGTTGTCGGATTTCGGTCAAGTCGCCGGAGAAGATGACCGGAATATGGGCACCATTGTTGTGTTCTTCAAGCATTCATGCTCAAGAACAGTGTTTGATCTGAATTTTTGACTTGGTCAAATTGAAAAGTGTTTCTCGTGATTTATTTTTAAAAATAAATCAAAAATCTTATTTAATTCCAAAAATTATTTTAAATTCCAAAATAATTATTTTCTTTTATTATTTTCAAAAAATCTGAAATTTTATTCATTTATTATTTATTTAAATTGATTAATTATTTTGATAATTAATCAGTTTATTTAGATAATTTGTATTAATTTATTTTAATTCCAAAAATTATGAAAAAAATCATTTTTAATTCTGATTTTTTCTAAATAATGATTTAAAAATTATTTTGAATTTTTAAAATTTATATTTTGGTATTTAAAAAATCAATTAATATTATTATTAATTAATTTATTCTTATTTTATTCGTAAAAAATAAACCGTTCGTCCATTTAATACGAAACGAACGCATATAGACTCAGAAAAATATTCCGCTTTCATTAAAAATACTTTCGAGACCCAAATTATTTTGTTTCGAAAGGTTGCTTATTTTACGAATCATTCTGAATCGATTATTGATCGATAAATCATATTTTTGACACGATTTCAGTTTTAAACATACCGAGTTGAACCTTTTGACGGATCGAGTCATAGGTTATCTAAATTGTATGATGTATGATACTTGGGTTATGTGCTTACATGCTATGTGAATTATGTGCATATGTGGGTCAAGAGTCTTGTGTTTGGCTGTTTCTTTATGTGCAGGCTATCGTATGGGTAGACGATAGGGTTTTGACGCGCAGTTCGTCGAGTAATTATCGTTTAGACGACTAAGATTGTATCTTGTAATTATAGATGCGGATCTTTCGAGTTGATCAGGACAAGGCGTTAGATAAAGAGTGCGATGGAATGGTATCGGATATCTGGCTTCTAGAAATCACAAGAGCAGCATATCAGTAAAGTGTTGAAAAGAAAGACGGTGATATCTTGAGATTCTAGACTGAGATAATTACATTTCTACGAGTGTGACTAACTGCTAAAAACCAAAGGCAAATACCCCTGACTTCATTTATCGTTCAAGTGACGTTTATTTTGAATCATATTATGCAAGTATCCCTATCATCACTTATTGTTCAAGTGATATTTCTTTTGAATCATATTATGCAAGTATTGTTTTCCCTATTTTCTTTTTTTTGGCTAAATTGTTTTTCCTATCTTCAGTTCAGAGTAGATAAATTTTTTTACATATCGTTGAATTAAATGCTTATTATGCAAGAACTCTATGCTATTCAATGTTCAGAATAGTTAAATATTTTACTCATCAAATTACTAGATTTATAAATGTTTTGGATTTCGATAAAGATGATTTGGTTGCGAATATTCCTACCCAAGTAAATGGGGGAATAAAATTATTTTGGATGTCAATTATTATGACCCCTTTTCAATAAAAGGTTTTAAGATTAGATCAATGCGTAAGTGACCGGGGCAGACGGTCCAAAGGAGGGCTATTGATAAGTGTAATATGAAATATTATGACACAATTTGTGCCACAGGCAGATATATTGCCTTTTATTTGAGTTCTCGTGTTTTGGGGACATGTTTCTATGAATCATGACCTGATGCTATTATACGGGCTGATCAGCATGTGATAGTACGTCCGTCGGTGAATGATCCCAATCTAAATTATTATATTATTATTGATAATCATAAAATAAATGATTTATCAACTGTTTCTGTTTTGGATTAATGGTGAAAGGCAGTTTTGATTCAGTTTCTGATTTATGCTGATACTTACTTTGTTGGTAAATATCAAAGGTGGTATTAGTATAGATGATTGATGTTGACTTCAGTATGGGATGTTGTGAGCATCAAAGTTCATATTGGTATATAATTTGATATGACAACAAAATAAGTATTAATATCAAGAGTTCGGTTTTGAATAAAGTTTATGATTTAATCCATAATCACTGTTTCATGTTATTGTTGTTTACGATATTTCCGTAAACACTGTTTTGTGAGTTTTATTCTCGTCAAGATTCAAAGTATCGCTGAAGCATTTCACTCGAAAATATCAAAAAGAGTTTTGAATACAGTGAGAAACAATTATCTTATTTTTTTATAAATATTCCGATTCAATAATTATGATTTTAAAGGTTCTGCTCTATTGCAGACGTCAGTTTTATATCATACAGACCCTATATATGTTATAATGAACTTGCTGAGCATTTTTTTCACTCGCACTTGCCTGTTTTTAAATTTAACCTCCAGTGAGGATTACTTGCGCTGTTTAGCCGCGTAATTCGAGGAAGCAAAGAAGAAGCTCTTGGAAGGTGGTTGGTCCAAGGTTTGCGGACTAGTGTAAGTTTTAGTGTATAAAGTTGTTTATATTATATTATATTATAATTGTGTTATTTTATAGTTGAGTCTAATATACTTCTTTTCGAAGTTATACTAGCGGGTTAGTATTGAATTAGAATTTGTTGAAAAGAGTTTTAAAAGGAAGTGAAAATTATTTATGGAATTTGGAATTCTTGTTTCGAGAATTGTAACCTGAAAAGATCTTGGATGTAGTTTGGGGTCACAGATGATATATTTCATTTGCTGGCGTTTATTCATTGATTTAAAAGGTTAATTTGGATTGAGGTTTTATAGTGACGACCAAATCCTCTGACCCCGGATTTGGGGGCGTTACACTTCACCAAGGACTTGATATATTTATTACTTCAGAAAAAAGATATATTATTCAAAACGAAATAATACCAAGTATACTTTAACATTCACTTAATCTAAATAAAAGTATACATTAATATTCTTTTAAGAATATTTGTTAGTCATCCGGTCTAGTTATGTGTATTACTAGTCCAAACTCTTTTTTATCTATAACGGGTATTGTTTCATAGATATTGTCTTCTTCATTTTGCAGTGAGGTGAAGTATAGTGAAGTGATTCACGTTCTAAGACCCAAGTCCTAGATGTACTAACGGGGAGTTAGTAGTCTTTGCACCGTGAGGAAGAGGAAAGACCCAAGACCAACTACTGAGATCCAAGACCGACAAAAGCTTAGAAAGACAAAGACTGTTAGGTCCCAATGTGTTTGTAGAAGGGGGGTTGAATACAAACGTTACCAAATAATCGAATAAAATGCGGAATAAAAAATGTGAAACAAAATTCAAGTTAAATAAAAATATTATTAAACTTGAAATGTGTTACAACAACTGTATCGATTACAAGGTATTAATCTCAAATCAATTATCACAAATCTAGAATAAATTCGACATGAACTTTTTCTATTTTTGCAATAATTAGAATCAAATGCTAAATGCGATTTGAGATTAAGTTCTAGGGATTTTGACCCGCTAGATTGTTACACAAGAACAAGATAAATAATTCTAGTGGTTTGGATTTAACATTAACAAACTAGAAATTGATCTTGAATTTCTGCAGAGAAGAATGATATATTTCAAGGCGGCTGCTCTCTTTTTGTTCTTGTATTTTGATTGAGATGATAAATGATATGCTGCTTCTCTGCTTCTATTTAATCAATCAGCTGATTCAATTGAATTGGAATGACAATCCTTTAAGCTTGCAAGACTTTCGGTAGGACAATTGAATGAACTAGCAAGACAATCTGAATGAACTAGCAAGACAATCAGAATGAACTAGCAAGACAATCACCCTCCTGATGTAACTTTCGGTATGACAATGTAAAATGGCCTAGCATGACAATCGGTATGACAATCCAGATTGTCATGCTAGTTCATTTTCAATTGTTTTGCTGATTTAAGATTTGAATTTAATCCAATTAAACTTCTGAAAATTCCTAAAATTCCTAGAATTAATTCAGAATTAATTAATCAATTAATTCAATTAATAAATAAATTATTCTTCGCAGATATAATTTATTTTCTTAATTAAATTAGATGACTCAATTAATTAATAGAGAATTAATTCTAGTCTTGAGCAGCAACCATTCTTCTGCAAATCTTCTGAAAATCACTGAAAATTATGAATCAATTCCACCACTTCAACGTTGACACTCGATGTACTGTCTGGTTCATGAGTGACTAACTTCCGTGACGTTTCTTCATGTCTTGACTCTGACACTTTGATTTTCTTCAGATTAAATCCTTGTAATTAATTGATACCCTGACGAGATCTCTGTCACTTGATTAAATCCACGATCTTGATTTATATCACTGAGGCATGATCAACTTCTTGAACTTCTTCCAGTGAATTAACTCCTCAAGTCTGTAGATGAAACTTGATTCTGAATCCTTTGACAGATATTACTTTGCGAGATCTCTCTGACGGTCGATCCACTATTTACTTATTACATTCTTATTTGAGTTGAGTTGAATCCTCGAATATACAAATAGGTCTATGTCATATGACTTACAATCTCCCCCTATTTGTTTGTTAGACAATAACACACAAATACCTAGAGGATAACTCAACTAACAAATAAGAAAAAGATATAAACATACATGCAAAGTAAATAGCAGAAAAGTTTCTGGATGAGATTTAACATTTTCCAGATTCCAAGTAGATGTTCCTCTAGACTGAACATATCTTCAAGTAGTTCCATCTTCACATGTACAACCACATTTCCTATTGAGAAGCCCATATCTCTTGCTTCTCTCCCTATGAGAATCAACTGATTAAAGAAGATCACCTTCGTTTTACCACCTCTCCCGTACAATAGGATCCGCAGATAAAAACCAATGGTACTCCCCTAACAGCTTCTTCCCTTACTAGGAAATCACCTTGTGTTTACCACCTCTCCCGTACAATAGGATCCGTAGTTAGAAACAACAATGGTGTGGTGTAGTGTACATGTAGGATCTTTTTCTTCCTCCCTGCTATTTCTCCCCCTTAGTTGAGGAATCCTCCAAACTATTACTTAAGCTTTTATCTCCCCCTTAAAGAAGGAATGTATGCCGTCGTCTGAAGGAGTTCTCATATTTCACTTGGTTAGAAAAGAAATAACAAGTAGTTTCTCTTTCGTCCTCACTGTGAGTGTGCGATTCTGTTTTAGTGTACCTCACATGTGTTTCACTCTTCTCTCCACTCGTGTTTACACTCAATCTCACAAGTGTATCACTCCTCTCATAGCTCCAAAAATCAGCTGTACCTGCAAGGAAAATCACCTTAGCCATCCTTTAAGGAGGTCACAGGTGGTGCAATGGGAGTTCACAAATCCCCATCCTTGTTAAACTCGTCAGATAAATCTGAGTCATAATCTACAAGTTGCTAGTTTCCCTTTTAGGGTTCCAGATTTGAATTCTGGGAAGGTAAACAATGATCCAAAGAATTTAGCATAAAGATCAAGGTTCCCTTCTAATGTCTGTGAAGACATTTCCTTGTGACTCATCAGGTAATATCTGAATCATTGTCAACAAGTTGCCGATCTGCACCTATGTCAGATCCACTATCCGCAGATGCATCCAGGGGATTTAAGCCTGGGGAGGTAGACACTGACCACTGACATATGGCTTTTGGATCAGTATCCTCTCCTAACACCTGTAAAGGCAATTGGTCCACTAACGAACCTTGAACAATCGAATCTGACCTTAAAATGGTCGAAACTCTTGTTTCCGTCAACTCATCCTTTGCGTGTGTAACCTCTCCTTGTGCATCAAGAATTGATTATGTTTGAAGTGGTGACACTACATCGGATACCTTGGCCGACAGGCAAAATTCAATAGACTCACCCTGTTGAGAGAATGAATCTAGTAACTGTTTTTGTGCCTTTTCAGCCATTACATCTTTTTGAGAAGATGTATGGGGGCTAACAGTTGTCTCGGTTTAAATACTACTCATCTATGTAGGAGACAGAGCTACTGGGTTGACTACAGAACCTTCCTTATGTGGTGCACTAGGCACTATCTCCCTCACGCTCATTCATACTACTTTTAGTGGTAAAAGAGTGTTGGTTGGTTCTGTTTTTGTGTTTGTCTTTACAGTCTGGGATAGACGTTGTGGGTTTTCAACCTCATGACTGTCAATGAAAGAAAGTCATTGGAGACTGAACCTGTATCATAGAACATATGGTAATAGAGAGAAAATGATTTACAATAGTGATTTCAAAAGATTTTACATGAAATAAGAAATCACTAATGTAGAAAGAAGTTTAATTTTGTTTTTCACTATGAATGAGTTTTTGATAAAACATTGATCACTTAGGGTAAAGTCTAAGTAATTCTCATTCATGTCAAAAGCTTACAAATATCTGCAACATAATGTTAACAACATATCATTGACCGATACTTGTCAAGTACTTTAGATACTAATTGTTATGTTGCATAAACAATATACCACTGCACATATAAAACAATATGTTTGTGCCTAGTGATAAGATAGTTATTAATATGACGACTCTACTAGTTCATATAAAATTACAACTTCTGTTAGAGTGCCATACCATGTTCTTGACGATTGCTTGAGCAGTATACTAGTTCATACCAACCTGAAGTGAGATTGTGAAGAAGAGATTGCATAGTCCAATAGATCTGCAGCTGCAAAGTCCATGAACTGTGGTGCATTGACTTCCTCTTTTGACTCACCAACCAGGAGTACACTTGTACACATCTTACTAGAGTACAATTCCAAGTGTAATGTGCAGCAGGTGCCTGATATGTCGTAATATTCTCAAGTCTCGTCACTGGTGCTATATGTTAGATACTGCTTCCTGATAATAACCTAGCACAATATACAAAATTACAATGATAACATTCCCAGCTTGCAAACAGCCATATCCCTCAGATAAACCTTTGCTGTTATCTCCAAAGGTAACCAGGGGGCCAGCTTTCTCAACCACATTTGATAGCAGGGCTCTATCTCCGGTCATATGTTTTGATGATCCACTGTCAAGAATCCACACTACCGGTTACACCTGTATACTGCCCTGCACTTCAAATGGATTAGACCTTCTTCGGAACCCAAACTTGGTTGGGCCCGGCATACTTGTAGAACTGACCTTTGTCAGACAAAACAACATTTTTAATTTTAATGGTCTCAACATTCTCAATGACTGAACATTTGACCTTGTAAACAGCCTTAACAAATTTCTGTTTAAGCTTAGGCACAAATGTCTCCTTTCTAGCCTTAGAAGGACTAGCAGTCTTAGACCTATCATGCTTCTTGTTATTCACATGCTGACGAGGAGTAGTCTTATCAGTAGACACATGCTTACCATTAAAATAAGCATACATCATATTAAAAGCACAAGACATACAATTAGCAACACCACATGCTTTATAAGAGTGATTAATAGCAGGCAATTTATGCATGGTAGACATGGCATTATTGTTATCAAACTCATGTGTGTCTGAGTTAGTCTCAGTTGCTTTCACAACTTTGACTGGAACTTTCGACTCACTTGACTTGGAAACAATCTTCTCATTAGCATGATCCTCAGCACGTATTTCCTCTTGAATAACAGAAGAGGTCGCATCAAATGGTTCAGCAATTGATGCTTTATAGAGGGGTTCATCAACACCCTTAAGCATATGTGGTACTTCCCTCCCTTTAGCACAGACATGAGGAGGGGAGTTTATGCCTAATTCTCCAATAGCAGCATTGTAATCATATCCTATTCCAGATGTTTGATTAACAGCTTGCTTACTGTAGAACTCTTTAGCCTTCGAACAAGAATTGAAGTAGGCTCTAACCTTAGTCTCAAGACCGGTGATCTTGTCTTTGAGAATAGTTTCGAGTTTTCTATAACAGTCAACTCTATTCTCTAGAAAAGATACCTGTTCTTTTAATTTGTCTTGATTAATGTGCACAAGTCTTAATTCATTGACCTCTTTCTCAAGGTCTGTGATCTGTAAACTTAACAGTTCATTATCACGACGTGCACAATCTAAGTTACCTCTTAGATGATAAACCATTTCAGCATCAGAAAGTTTTACCTCTATTCTTGACGATGAAGCTTTTCCATCAATAGCCATAAGAGCAAGATTTCCTTCATCTTCATCTTCACTGTCAGTATCATCCCAGCTTCTTCCCTTTGCCAGATAAGCCCTTTCAGAGTTCTTTCTTACTTGCTTTGGCGTCCTACATTCTGTGGCAAAGTGTCCCAACTCATTGCAGTTATAGCATCTAATGGTGCTCCGATCAACCATCCCTGTTTTGTACCCACCACTGCTGGTGTTAGAGGATGAAGATCCACCTTTCTGGAATTTGTTGTAGTTGGACTTGTACTTAAGCTTGGGATTCCTCCTGAATCTGACATGGGAGAATCTCTTGACAATTTGGGCCATTGATTCATCTTCCAATTGCTCCAGCTCTTCCAAGGAATAAAAATCATCACTTGATTGATTTGTAGTAGGAGGATCATATTCTGCTACTAACTCATTTTCCTCACCCTTGGAAAACCGTACCATTCTTTCTAACTGTTGAGATTGTTGTTGTTGTTGACCTTCAGCTACAAGTGCATTAGATGTGCTGACCATTCTATCCTTCCCGTAGACTTCCTTCTGTTGAATCTGCTCCAACTCATAGGTTTTTAACACTCCATAGAGCCTGTCCAAAGAAATCTCACTCAGATCTCTAGCTTCTCTAATGGCAGTGATTCTATGTTCAAGATGAGCTGGCAGTGTTAAAAGGAACTTTTTGTTGACCTCCCTGATTGAATAATACTTTCCATTGATGTTCAGGTTGTTGATCAACGCATTGTACCTCTCAAACACTTCAGTAATTCCTTCTCCTGGATTTGATTTGAAATGTTCATATTCAGAGGTTAGGATTTCCAACTTGTTCTCCCTAACTTCCTCTGTGCCTTCATTAATCACCTCAATAGTTTCCCACATGTGTTTGGAATTTTTACAGTTCATCACATGTCTGTTCATCAAGGGATCAAGGGAATCAATTAATATTAATTGAAGGCTGGCATCCAAGGAGGCTTCTTCCTTCTCAGCAGGAGTAAAATCTTCAGGCTCTTTTGGATAGGTTCTAGCTTCAGTAGTCACCACACCATCTATTATTACCTCCGGTTCAATAACCATCGGAGTTTTTATACCCTTCTTTAACAAGTTTGAATATTTGGGATTTACAACTTGTAAAAATAATAGCATCTTCTTCTTCCACATGATATAATTCTCTTTATCAAATTGTGGAATTTTAACGGTTCCAACTTTATGTGAAGTCATTATGAATTTTTGAATAAATAAAAATTCAAGGAGTTGAAAAATCACAAAAGTCTAGGATCTTGATTTGTTCGTTAATCAGAAGGCTCTGATACCAATTGTTAGGTCCCAATGTGTTTGTAGAAGGGGGGTTGAATACAAACGTTACCAAATAATCGAATAAAATGCGGAATAAAAAATGTGAAACAAAATTCAAGTTAAATAAAAATATTATTAAACTTGAAATGTGTTACAACAACTGTATCGATTACAAGGTATTAATCTCAAATCAATTATCACAAATCTAGAATAAATTCGACATGAACTTTTTCTATTTTTGCAATAATTAGAATCAAATGCTAAATGCGATTTGAGATTAAGTTCTAGGGATTTTGACCCGCTAGATTGTTACACAAGAACAAGATAAATAATTCTAGTGGTTTGGATTTAACATTAACAAACTAGAAATTGATCTTGAATTTCTGCAGAGAAGAATGATATATTTCAAGGCGGCTGCTCTCTTTTTGTTCTTGTATTTTGATTGAGATGATAAATGATATGCTGCTTCTCTGCTTCTATTTAATCAATCAGCTGATTCAATTGAATTGGAATGACAATCCTTTAAGCTTGCAAGACTTTCGGTAGGACAATTGAATGAACTAGCAAGACAATCTGAATGAACTAGCAAGACAATCAGAATGAACTAGCAAGACAATCACCCTCCTGATGTAACTTTCGGTATGACAATGTAAAATGGCCTAGCATGACAATCGGTATGACAATCCAGATTGTCATGCTAGTTCATTTTCAATTGTTTTGCTGATTTAAGATTTGAATTTAATCCAATTAAACTTCTGAAAATTCCTAAAATTCCTAGAATTAATTCAGAATTAATTAATCAATTAATTCAATTAATAAATAAATTATTCTTCGCAGATATAATTTATTTTCTTAATTAAATTAGATGACTCAATTAATTAATAGAGAATTAATTCTAGTCTTGAGCAGCAACCATTCTTCTGCAAATCTTCTGAAAATCACTGAAAATTATGAATCAATTCCACCACTTCAACGTTGACACTCGATGTACTGTCTGGTTCATGAGTGACTAACTTCCGTGACGTTTCTTCATGTCTTGACTCTGACACTTTGATTTTCTTCAGATTAAATCCTTGTAATTAATTGATACCCTGACGAGATCTCTGTCACTTGATTAAATCTACGATCTTGATTTATATCACTGAGGCATGATCAACTTCTTGAACTTCTTCCAGTAAATTAACTCCTCAAGTCTGTAGATGAAACTTGATTCTGAATCCTTTGACAGATATTACTTTGCGAGATCTCTCTGACGGTCGATCCACTATTTACTTATTACATTCTTATTTGAGTTGAGTTGAATCCTCGAATATACAAATAGGTCTATGTCATATGACTTACAAAGACTACATCAAGGGTTCTACATCAACTTTGAAGAAATAACAAGGTATTATTGTCTAAGATAGGTTGTGTGGGTTGCATATTTATTTTGAGGTGGTAACCCAGAGTTACGCACCAAGACAAGTATTTGTAGGGTTGTAAAGACTTCTCCGCCTACGTAAGGAGCAAGGTTATTTTAAGGGAAAAACTCGGGTCCTGGAGAGGAGTTCGGGGACTGGACGTAGGGGTGAGCGAATCTATTAGAGGTTGCACCATCATGAATTAGGATAAATCTCTCGTGTGGTATTTTCTTCCTTGTCTTTTATTTTCGCATACATAATCTGCATCGGTAAAATATTTAAAATGGGATAAATATTTTTAAAATGCCATAATAATTTTTAAATTGTTAATTAAGCTATTCAACCCCCCTTCTAGCTTGAAATAGCCCTTTTACGGGACCTAACACATCACTACTATTCACTTCCATTATCTGACATCAAACTCTTCACCTTTAAACCAGTCTGATTTTCAACTTCAGACTTCCACTTCTTGAAAGTAGCAAACACATCAGATTTATTCTTCAAAAAAAACCCATACCTTTTTAGTGGAATCATCAATGAAAGTGATATATTAGCAAGACCCACCTAACGACGCAACTGTTGTTGGACCATATGCATATGTATAAACTAGCTCTAACGTCTTAGCCTTGGGGGTCCTCTCTGATTTTGCAAGAGTAACACATTGTTGCTTTCCAAGAACACATGCCTCACAGAACCCAACTTCCACATTCTTCAACTCTGGAATCTTCCCATTCAAAATTAACAACTTCACCTTTTTCACTCAGATGACCAAGCCTTTGGTGCCACAAAGTTGACGACTCAATCTCATCAGCAACTGCATTTGCTTCATAGTTAGATTGTTCAACAATGTACAAAGTCCCTTTTTTCTCTCCACGAGCAATAACTATATTCCCCTTTATAACCTTCCACTATTCATCTCCGAAAGTAACTCGATACCCTTCCTTATCTAACCGACCCACAAATAGCAACATTTTCTTCAGTTCAGGAATGTATCTTACATCTTTCAACGTCCAGCTAGTTCCCAAAGAGGTTCTGAGATTGGGGCCGAGCAAAACCGAACCGAAACCGAAAAACTGAACTGAATTGTGCTAATTCGATTCAGTCTTGATTTTTCAGAAATTCAGTCTATTCGGTCTGGACCGAATAGACCGAAGTAAAAATTCGGTTCGGTCCAGTTCTTTTAAAAAATGTTTCGGTCCGTACCGAATAGACCAAATCATAAATATTATAATTTAATATTATATACATATTACATATATCTTAGATCTTATAATCATAATTTTTAATTAAAATTATATTTATACAATCTTAGAACTCCATATGTCACATTATTTTAAATATATTTTAGATTTTTTAAATTTTGGTTTAATTTTTAATATAATTTTCTTTTTTTTAAAAATTTTGGTCTGTTCGGTTCAAAACTGGACCGAACCAAATTATTTTGGTTCGGTCCGGTCCATAATATAATTTCGGTCCGGTTCGGTCCAAGAAAAAATGACTATTCGGTTTTTCGGTCTATTCGGTTCGATCCAGTTTTGGACCGAGCCGACCGAATGCTCAGCCCTATCTGAGATTAATATCTTTCATGCCCGCAATATCTAAAGTCTCATCATCATCAAGACGGACTTTACCATGATTTCCAACTCTTAAATTTAACATCAAATCCTTGCAAGGGGTAGCATGGAATGATGCACCATAATCCATAACACATGATTCAACCATACATTCAACACAATAAATCAAAGCATCGTCATCCACCACTTCTTTAACTACATTAGCTGAATTATCCTCTTTACCCTTTCCTTAGGAGCCGCATGAGCCGTGCACTGATTCCTGAAGTGATCCTTCATATGATATTTCCAATAAATAATATCCTTGAGATCTTTGGATTGTCCTCTCTTCTGTGACTGCGATCTGCTACGCCCCTCATTCTGCCCCTTTTCGAACTTTCTGCCTCTAATCTCAGCACTCAACAAGGAACCTGACAACTCTCCTGAGTTTCTCCTACGAATATCTTCTCTAAGAATCGAATCTGGAACTCCATCAAAAGTCATCTTACCGCTCCCAGATGAATTACTTATAGCAGTGACAAATCATGACCAACTGTCTGGTAATGATGATGCCAATAACAAGGCATGTACTTCATCATCGAATTTAATATCCACCGATGCCAATCTTCCTAGAATAGAGTTAAATTCGTTCACATGATCAGCAACACAATCGCCTTCATTGAATCTCGTGACAACTAACAAGCGAATCAGATACACCTTATTTGAAGCAGACGGCTTCTCATACATGTTTGACAAGGCCTTGATCAAACCATAAGTTTTCGTTTCCTTGACGATATTGTAAGCAACGTTCATCGCCAAAGTCAACCTGACAACACCCAGAGCCTTCCTGTCTAATAGCTTCCAGTCTTCATCCTTCATTGAAGCTGATTTCTCCTCTTCTAGCGGTTCGTGTAGATTTTTCCGATACAAATGATCCTCAATTTGCATGTTCTAAAACCCATAATCTTTGCCATAAAATTTGTCGATCTTTACCTTTCCGTCTTCTGGCATCGCTCTCACTCACCTGAAAACCTAGGCTCTTGATACCAATTGTTGAGTATACATCAACGAAAGTAAAAGCTAAAGTGAATAAATAAGAACAAGAAAATAAACGACAATCACACAAGATAAAGATTTACGTGGTTCGGAAATTCCTACTCCACAAGCCGCACAAATTTTGTATTGATCTCTCACAATTTATTGTATTATGATTTTAAAATTACATGAGTATTTATAAGAGAAGAAACTAGGCCTAAATCAAATTTAGTTCAAATCTGAAAAGTAGACTAATTCATAAACTAATTTGAATCTGAATAGTCTATTTTCATGGGCTTAATTAATAGACTCCACAAACCCAACAAGTATTTCACACGATTCTATAAGAGAAATTCACAATTTCCATCATCCTTTTTTCGTGCACTGATCTGCAAAACTGCACCATCTATTATCATGCGCTGCAAAACTCTAGAAATATTCATCGTATCATCAATTCCAAGGTGGTGATTTCCATATACGGTAATATAAGTTGCCACATCTTCCCGAGCATCCCTCTAGCCTTCCTGTTGTAAAAGTTCAAATACATATCTTCCAAATTGATCCATTCCCTAAAGTAGAAATGAAGCTCTAATAAACTATATATATATATACTAGCTTTACTACCATGCGATGCACGGATCTTCCTTAATATTTAATAAATTTTAAATTTTATATTATTTACAATAATAATAAAATTTTATTTTAGTTAAGATTAAATATCATATAATCAATGAGATTTGAATCATTACCTTATAAGTATGTTTATAAATAATAATATAAATGTTTGTTGTAGCGGGATTCGAACCTAAGATCTTGGGTAGTGTATAAATAATCATTTAAATATTTGTTGTTAAAGGGGGTTCGAACCTGAGAGTTTTAGTACTGTATAAATAATAATATAAATTTTTGATGTTTGCGGAATTCGAACCTAGATACTTGGGTAGTGTATATTATTTTAGTATTTGAGTCTAACGGTCCTGATCATTTGATTAAGAAGATCCGACGATCATGATTGAAGATAATCAAACCAATCAAAAAAAAGATATACAAAATTATATCTCATTCCTATTATTATAGTATAGTATAGATTTCAAAGGATTTTATTCTCCATGAAATTATATAATTAATTGGATTATTATTAATTAGAGTTTATTGTTTTATAACAGAAAATAAAGAATTCCCAACTTTAGATGGAATTGGGCTTATTTGAACTTAAATCATAATCAAATTCGGATTTATCGGGTTGCACACACATACATCATTGTTTTGGTCGTAACTTGAGTTCTAGACATCAGAACTGGGCGATCTTATAGTCCATGTGAAACTAACAGAATTATCTACAGTTTAGAAGTGGTCCAATATCAAGATTTCAATTGGATCAGCCTAGAATATGGCCTGGAAAATAGAATTCAAATTTTACATTAGACTCCAATTTATTTTGAAAAATTATTTATATTTTATTGAAGCATTAAAACTCTTTTATATTAGGTTTTAGACATATTGTATAGAGGGAACCAATAACATAATATACAATAGTTAGATAATTTTACTCTTGAGAGAGAAGAGAGAGAGGCAGCTAGAGAAGAGATTGGGAGAAGGAGCGAAGGGATTCGTCCGGATTTCAAAGAAACTTTTCAAGTTGTATTTTCTATACTCAAATTAGTAACTCATGGTTTGTGGTATTAATACATATTTAATTTATTATATCATGAGTATCTAATTTCTTTATCCAAGAGTTAGGTAGTCTTCTTTGGCTTGTTGTGTTTGTTTAGTTATATTGTGATTTTCTTGTAATTGTTAATTTGTCATTGAGGGCTTAACACAATTAAGGGAGTCGCGAATCTTTGATTGTATCCATAGATATTATAATGAATTAGGAGAGGAGTTGTAACTCTAGTACATGATGTGATAGATACCATATAAATATTAGATCGGGAGATTGATATGAGAATTGTGAAACTGATAATCCTAGGCTTTTAATAGTTTATAATTGTACTTTGTATGAAGTGGCGTTCAAGGGATAGTTGTAGGCACTATAATCTACCTTGGGAGAGAATTTTATAAACATTAGAAGGATTGTTTTTAACTAACAAAAAACACAAATTAAATAGTCATGATAGCCATTGAAGAACCCTAATTTTTGGATTATTTTCTCTCATAGTTTTATATAGTATTATTTGTTTATCAAATTAATTAGTTGATAAATAAACACACCACAATATTATTTCCCCACACTTCTGAATTGTAAGAAATAAAAGACTTCAAATTGGTGTTGATATCAGTCCTTCCTTGATAACAATCTTCTAAAAATACACTTCAACAAGCTCCATCCCTGATATACCATATTGGTACGGGACTTGAGTCTTAACTTCCTAATTTCCATAAATCACGAATGCACATCTCTTAAAAAGTCCACCAGACTCCTTTTTCCACATCTTATTTTTCACCATCCAACCCTCGAATTCTTGTATAACTTTCTTGAACAGAATAGTTTTCTCGTGCCACATACTACTAATCCCGAACTTTCCAAAGTGCATATCAATATCCTCTTTTATGTCTTCCTTGCTCAACCCTGTAGGCCTCACAAAACTGTGAAAAAAATCAACAAGCTTAGCAGTTTTAGCATCGATCATTACAACGGAGAATTAAAGAATCTCTTTCTTGCTCTCCAAATTAAGAACAAGAAAATAGTCGAAACACTAAGGTTGAACAAGGCTCAAATTAAAACCCGAAGCATCAAGTTTTAAGAATGAATGATCAAAAGCCTGCAATGAGAGGCATCATCTAATTTAGTACAATAACCTTGAGTATAATACAAACACAAGGGCAGTGAAGGAGTAGTTCTATCCAGAGGATTAAAGTAATCAGAGGATTTTTTCTTTTAAGGAAAAGAATAAAAAGAAGAAGAAGAAGAAGAAGCCATTGTTATTTTGTGTAGGGCTACAGAACAGAGATAGCAGGTGTAGGGTGTTTTGTTTGTTTGTTTGTTCGCAGGAGTAAACGAGAGAGCTATGAGGGTGTATATAAAGACTTTACAACCGCCTATAGTTGTGCGGTGATTTTTTTTGTTAAACCTGCTCGTAATTTGGTGCTGAAGTTTATTTTTTCAAATTATATTAGAGATAAGATTAAATGAAATTCGATGAAGCGGAGTTATCCCGAATTGTACCGCATATTTGGTTAGTATTCGAAAAATAAGCTCAATTAATTTCCTTTCCTTTTATTAAATAACTCAAACTAACCCTTAGAGCAAGTCCAACAAATGTCTTATATGTTATCCTTATTTAAAAGAGTTATTTCCACTTTGCATCCTAACAGTTTCAGCTTAATGTGAATTAGGCACAGAACTTTCAAGATATAAAATCCGCACCCCTCAACTATGAGACCTCTGGCAGAAGACATCCTTTATGCATATTCCCCTCATGTTTGACTGCGGATTAACGGTCAACCATAGGTAATATGGGAATTTTGCATATTAACGGTCCTTTTTGGTTCATATATAAACATGTAAGCATTATTATGAAGCAACACAAATATTTGTCCAATTTTTGAAGCAAGTCTATTAGTTATGACCGAAAGATGTGTATGTGATAATTGGAGCAGACCTGCTGGTTATGGATGGAAAATGTGATGTAGCAATTGGATCATCGAACAAACTGCATGGACGGAAGCAAATCCAGGGAGGTGATTCATCACCTGTTCCGGTCAAATGTGCAACAAAACATTTTGTTGGTAGGATGCTCCCGTAGGCGGTCGAGCTCAAGTGATTATTTTGGGCTTTATTAGAATGATTAATCATTTGAAAGCTGATAATAAAGCCTTAAAAATGGCTTTGGGATCAGAAATGAAGGAAAAAGAATCTGATTATTTTCAGTGCTCATGGACCATGACCATGTTGATTTTAATATGGGTTGTAATTTTTATCATTCTAATCTGTAATTTTTACCATTCTAATCTTTAATCTCCTTCTAGAGGCAACAACTTCCAATTTTTTTAAGGTAGTCACTGATACGTCAAGCCCCTCAATTGCTTCACATTGAACATTAGTGATCCTAACTTTGAAGGATGTTTAAATGGCTTCATAATACCACCATTTGAAATGGTCTTCTTCTTAGTCTCCGGGCCCTTTTTCTTCTTCTTTGTCTTTCTTCTTCTATTTTAGTTCTTCTTTTGACTTCTTCTTCAGAGATTCTTCAAGGTCGGCTTTCATGATCTCATCTTCTTCCTCTTGTCATTGTTGTTGTTGTTGTTATTTTAGGCATGCAACCTTTTTCTTGATTGCCAAGTCAACTTTCTGAAATTAAAATGTCAAATTTTAATAAATTTATTAGGGAGGTAGTGTAATAGTTATTAGTGATTCTACAAACCTTTGATTTGTAGATCATGGAGGTGTGACCCTCTTCTTTGCAGTAAAAATACTTGACAATCATTTTAACAAGCTCAACTTCTTCTCCATCATAGCCTTCTTCAAGCTTCCTCTCTGGGTCCAATTTCTAGTAAAACAAAATATGAGGCATTTAACTATAGAACAATTATCATGCAACATACAAGGCAAAAGTTAAAGAATACCTTCTTTTTGCATGTCCTAGAGTTATGACCAAATTATTGGCAGGTTCCATATCTGAGAGAAGTTTGTTTTCTTTTCAGCGTTGTAGGGTTACTTTGCCTTGCCTCAACAACCATGTCCTTGTTCTTCTTTCTATTCTTTTTTGGCCTTCCAGGTGCAATTCTTACCAATGGAGGTAAAGGGATGTCAACACATTCATCCAGCTTCTCCCAATATTCATCGCCATTGATTGGCTCCAAGATATGGTTGTATACATTGAGATATGTGGATCTTTTGTAACACTCATGAAAGTAATCACATGGATTTTTTTAAATAAAATGCAGGCACATGCATGAAATCATGGAATACCTGTCAACTGCCATTTACGACAACCACTAACATGCCTCTTCAGGTCTACTACCATTTTTTGTCCTCCTGCACTCATGGTCACATGATATTTATCTCCTCCATTATATATTGGTGTTGCTTTAGTTGCAACTTTCATAGCTTTACATGACAGGAGAAGAAATATTTTAAAAACTTACTTACCCTTATTTAAAGAGAAGAGTGCAATACAAACATCACTTGCTTGTCCGGTATTTTTAAAGCTTGTGTACAAAAAAATGGTGTTCCTCCTCTCAAATTTGGTCTTTCTACTTTGAATCATTTGCATACATGTAATGTGAATAGACTTGAACATTTTTAGAATACCCTTTTCCCTGAATGGATTGATTGCATTGTTGAAGATCTCGCAATTGTTATTGACAAAAGTATCAGACTTGTAAGTCTCTCTAAAACAAGATCTGCTGCATTAGGAGCTGGGCTTCTGAGATAACCATGTGTATGCTTTTAAGTGCAACTTTTAACAATTTTATAAGCTTGATGAATGTCTTTAATACAACAATTATATGAGCAAGTATGAGTAAATACCTTTTTCCATATGCTTATTAAAATAGTATTCACGCGTTGACTTTACAGATTATCAAAGTTCTCCTCTAGTCCCAACCCCATTGTATACATTAGAGAGTTTATTTTATAAATGCAGTACACAAAACCTTTTCTCTGATACTGGAAAATATTTTTCCTATGCATTTACTAGGCCCTAATTAGAAATATGCAGTAAAGAAGTTAATATACAACTACTAAAAAATGTGCATTAAAAAGGTTCAACGACTTGAAAATATATCATTTATCTTTTTCCTATTTGAGTTGAATGTAGCTCTCATCATTTTCAATCCTAAAGTCTTCTTTAAGCAAGCTTAAAAACCAATCCTAGCTTTGGCCATTTTCTGCTTCCACATGAGCCCAGGCCACAGGATACATCCCATTATTGGGATCTTTGACCACGACACTCAATAGAGTCCCTTTGAAGGGTCCTTTTAAGTGGCACCCATCTAACCCAAGTAACGGTCTACAGCCTGACAAGAATCCAGCTTTTAGAGGGCCAAGACACATATAAAACCTTTTAAATCTTTTACATTCAACTCCGGCTTCTGTAGCCTCTGTCATGAGTTTGACAGTTATTATGGTATAGTCTTCATTTCATTGTCATAACTGTACAATTTTTTAATTCTTGCTCATGATTACCCAGAATTTTCTTTTTTGCTTTCCTCGTGGCCCTGTATATCATAGAATATGCAACTGAACACTTTAAGTCATTCACTACTTGTTTATGGAATGATGCTAATTTTCAGATTGGATTTAGTCTGATCTGATCTTTATAAGCATTTGCAATCCATGTTGAGTTAACCTGTTTCTATTCCCAGGTGGGAGTACTTGTGTGCACATTCATCAGAGTCTTGATTTGAATATTTGTTGACCTTTATTTCATGATCCCAAGCATTTCCAACCACAACTTGGTGCACAAATCCACTTGATTTTGTCCTTTAAGTTTTTTTCTACCTAATTGGTCTCTGGTGCACTATAGCATATTTCCTAATAGCAGCTCTGAACACCTGTCAATTGCTAAACACCATCCCAAGTTGAAATTGAGGATCATCCATGACATTAGCCTCATTAAATTCCGGATATTTTATTTCTTCTTCATCACATGATGAAAGGGCCATCCTTTATTTATTGATGTTATATGCACCCTCAAAACTTGTACTCTCATCATCAAACATTAAATCTTTATTGCCTCCATCTACCAAATCATCACCCTCTCCAGTTGGACCATAGTCACCCTCTTCATTTACTTGACCATGTCCTTCTATATTCTCATCCACTTCGTGTACCAAATCCTCACCATGGTCTCCATTTGTATATTTCTCACCCTTTTCAATTGTTTTATTTTGTTGGCTAGCTTGTGATGTAATGGGAACATCCTCAGCTTGATCTTTAACATCAGGACCATCTACCACAACATGGGTGTCTGATGTGTTTTAAATAAACCCTAGTTTAAAGAAAACATGACCATATAATTAGTAACATATAAACAAAAATAAACATAGTGTATTATCACTGACAAAATCTACTTACTCGTAACATGGAGAATCTACCCCCTTTTTCTTGATCTATATTGAGGGTTATAATAGGGCACTTTTCTCCTTCTTCTAGCAAGAGGTGCTTCACTCTCAATTGTATCAAGGTTGATGTGTCAGCATGGAAAGTAACAGATTTATCTTCACTATCATGATCAACTCCTTGACTTGATAATATGTTAGGTCACACAACACTATAGAAGGGGGTTGAATACAGTGTTTAATACAATCAAATCAACTTCGAACACAAGTAACAGTAATAGATATATTCAATATAATAAACTCTGTTACAATGGAACTGTTCTCTCTCAGTGATGAACAAATATCACTAAGAGCTGCTAGGTTACAATATATGATCTTCTCGATAATGATAACACATATAGTATAAACCTATGTCTATGTTTATATAGTACACAGTTACAAGATAACTTCTAATTGATATGGAATATAATTTTATCTCCTAAAATATATCAATCAGATATCTTATACAAGTCTTCTTATCTTCTAACTATTTCCATGCATATCTTCTTTTGTTTTTGTCTCGATCTTCTATCCTGTAAATCAGCTTCCTTCCTTAACTGTAAGTCCTCCCGCACTTAAGTTCTGACATAACCTTAAGTTCTAATATGACCTTAAGTTCTGACTTCCAGTAAGTACTGATTCCAGTAATTACTGATATTTCTTGTTTGTTAAGATCTGAAAACTAAACATGAAACATATTAGACATGACATCTCAAAAATATCTAACAATCTCCCCCAACTTGTAAATTATGCAAAAATATACAAGTTAATAGATTTGATGATGTCAAAAACATTTAAGTTCAAATGCAATGAGAGTTTAATAAGACTATTAACTACAACTTACAGAACATGCAGCTTTACCATCATCACTGGATCAATCTGAATCCATAATGATTCTTAATAAAATCTTTTACCAGCTTATTTTCAGCTTTTCTCAGAACTTCAACTAACTGTGCTTTGACCTGCATCAGTTCTTCATCTTTACTATCACCAATTTGATAAATGGCTGTTCTGAGAGCTTGAATTGATGTTCTTTCAAGTCCATCACCAAGTCTGATAACTCTAGGATGTGAAGAGTCTTCATTATAACATAAACATCTTCCTTTCAGAATAACTTCCACCTTAGCAGAGTTCTTCAGCATAGGAATTTCTCTTCCATCATCTTCAGTAATCATTGGAATGTACTGAGAAGCCTTTGTACCAGAGATTCTGAGAAGATCTCTTATAGCCTTCAAAATGTATTATGACCATCTTCTTGTAATATCAAATTTTACTTCCAGAAGATAGTGAATATGTTGAAGCTCTCTGACAGACTTCTTTAGCACATCAGTATCAGCTAGTCTGTAAGTTCTTCCATCATTGAGAAATAAGATCAATTTCTCTTTTAGATCATCTTTATCATGAGCATCTATCATAATTTGAGTAGACAACACTTTGTCAAGGTGCTTTTGTTTGATTTGTTCATATGGTTTGTCTGTCAACATGAAAGGATCTCTTAGAGTAACTTCTACTCCTGTTTGTATCTTTTTTCTTCATCAGAACCTAATCTAGCTCTATCTCTAGGTTGCTTGGCCAAATGTTGCGAGTTGATTAATCATAAGATTGGATTTTGGTTCAACTGGAGTAGCTTTCTTCCATAACAGCTTCTTCTTATCAGTAATTGTCATCTTTTTCAAATCAACTTGATCATTGTCAGTGGTTGATGTCTTGATAGCTTGATCAGAAGTTGCTGTTTCTTCTGTTGCTTGTTGTTCTTCATTCTGAACAACTTGAGCAGTGTCAGAGGTTGTTTTACATTCTTCAATTAACTTTCTTCTTTTCAGAATTTGAACAATTTCATCTTCTATCAAATCATCATCATGCATTGTACCTTGATAGACAGGAATAGAAGAACTTATCTTTTTCTGAATCTTTAAAGGTTCACCAACCTTTTCTTTTCCTTTTGACTTAGGATCAATCTCAGTTTGTGATCTAGTCTTGGACTTTGAAGCCTAAGAATTTGACTTTTCCTTGATCACAATGCCTTTTTCCTCGGCCTTGGAGGTTTCTTTGCATCAGAAGTTTTAGACTTTAGATTTGTCTTCTCAGCTGCAAATCTAGCTTCTTCCTCCTTGAGAGTTTCCAAATCCATTCCTGGATTTTGTTTCAAAAATAATCTTCTAGCTATCTCCTCATCAAGTGTCTGGATTTTAGGATCTTTGTAATAAACAGTAGGCTGCTTCCCCTTTAGCTTCAGAGTTTGTAAAAACTTATGAGAGTCTTTAGATCCTGACTGAATCAGGATATCAGAACTTGACATCAGACTTTGCTTATCAAAACTTAAATTCATACTCTTAACATTCACAGCATCAGAACTTGACTTGTTCTGTGTAGAAGATTTGCTAACATCAGAAATTACTTTCTGTGAAGATTTTCCTTGAACTTTTCCTTGACCTCTGTTCTTATCAGAGTTTCCCTGGTCATCACCTTTGTCATCCTTCTTCTTCAGTATTTGAGTAGGTGAGCATTTGGACTTAACTAACTTCTCCCCCTTTTTGGCATCATCAGGAAGTAAGAGAGAGAGAGAAGAAGTTCAACTGAATATTGGATCTCATCCAATTGAGCTTTCTGAGAAGCTTGATTTTGTAGGAACTCGGTAATTTAGGCATGTTGCTTCTCTTGAATCTTCTCAATGGCTTCAACTTTCTCAAGAGTAGGTCTGATATATCTATTCTTGTCAAGCTTGATCTGTAGATCTAGCTTATCATCATTTTCCTTTAGTGTATCAACCTTAGCATGAGTAATGGAATGTAGATCATGAAGACTTCTTGTACTCATAGCTGTAACCTTGAGTTGAGTCTTGAAATCAGAATTTGACAATAACTCATCAGCTTTTGACACATGCTTTGTCAGAATTTTGGTGCTTGGAATAAAATCTGATTCATTCCACTTCTTGGTCCACTCCACACCTCTGTGAGTATCCTCCCAAGGAATAGGTGCATCCTGTTCAACAAATTTCTTTACCAATGTTTCCTTGCCCAGAATGGGAGCTGGAGTCTCAACAGAAACACTGTCTTCAGAACTTGAGGAAGACTCATTATGTTCTGACAGCACTACAGTGTGTGAAGCAACTGGAGATTCAGGAATAACATCATCTAAATTCTGAGCATCAGAATTTATCTTCAGAACTGGTGTAGATGGTATCTCAGCATCTAAGATTGGAGAGTTGACTATAGATGGCTGAGCTGCTGTAGGAGCTTCCAAATAAAGAACAGTTGGAATGTGCAGCCTAATGATATCAATTTCAGGACTTAATCCTGAACCTTCAACTGTTGTCTCTCTTACTGAAGAAACAATAGGAGTGATCACTGTATTAGGAACAGTGTCTTGAGCTTTAGCTGGAAGGGCTTCAATGATAATTGGCTCTTTTGAGATCAGAGATTCCTGATCCCCTTCCTCAGCTTCTGCAGAATCTTCAGATGGAGATTTAGCATTATACCTCTTTGCCCTCATTTTCTTTAGTCTCCTTGCCAATGAAGGAGTTGCCTTTTCAGCAGAGTTTATAGTTCTTTTCCTCTTCAAAGTATCAGAACTTTGAGCTTCAGCATTTACCTGAGGGATTGACCCTTCTGCTTCTATTTCTTTCTGAAAATTGACATTCTCAGCTTCAACTATCACAGGTTCTGAAGCATGAACCTGTGATTCAATTGTGTCCCAAATCATCACAATTTATTATTGACCATAATTTTAATCAAAACATTCATCAAGAGATATAGTTCAAATAGATGAAGTAAAGATAAACATGCTATAATAAGAACATTCACATTCACATAATATGAGAGAAATAGAGACGAAATCTTGCAATCAAAGGAAATTTCATTAAAATATCCAAAGAGTACATCTTATGAAATTTATAGATTTCATGCAAAAGATTACAAGATAAGCCTAGTCTAAGATCGTGAACATCAAAGAGCATTGCAAGACGGATGATCCGTTCTTGCTGAAGAAGAGCCTCTCTCCATTCTTCTTCCAAACGATCAAGATGGAGCTGATAGTCCATTAAAAAGAACAAGAGGTTTATGTGAACCTCTTATGGAACCAAGTTCTAGATCTCTTCAGGAATGGCAGTGACATGCCATTCCTGTTGCCAGTCATCACAACTAAACTCAACATTGAAATTTTCATAGTTCATTAACATGTTGAAAAGAACCATTTTTGTTTATGAAGGAGAAAAATGATGAGAATTAAAAGAGAGAGAATGAGTTTGTGTGAGAATGGAAGATGATTTGGCTGAGATGAAATGTCGGTTTAAATAGCCAATGGAATACCAAGGGACTCGAGGACTGTTTAACGATTAAGAGTAGAAATAATGATGCCTCGTCTCCCTAGACCGATGTGTAATAATAACAGTCAGTAAAAAATAAAAGCAGGAGTTAATGGGCACGGGAAATAAGTAACAATTACTGTGCACATGCAGTTTTTCAAGACAAACACGTTTACCACTAACCCTTAATGATTATGACTGTTTTTATCTCACCTAATTATATTATGATTAAATATGACCGTTCAGTATTTACCACAAATAAGTCAAGTAAATAAATAATGCCACGTAAGCATCAGAGTTTCCATCAGGATTTACATCAGAACTTGACTATTATCAGAACTTAATGGTCATCAGAATATGGCTTCTGTACTCAAAAAGTGAATATTTGTGTCTGTAATTCTTCATACAAATACTGACTTGTTTTCTTCAGAGTTTAATCATCAAAACTTCCATCAGAACTTGTCCTCAGAATTTATGCATATGACACTTAACTGTTTGTCAGTAACAACTTAATCACCACAGTAATTTTCATCATTCATATGGAGTGAAAGTGTATGCATTCAGCAGAATATCAGATAAAGATTAAAGTCTGATAAACTTCAGTACATCTTAGAAATAAGGCATAACTAAGAAAAGTGCTTAAAATCTGTCATCAATCATGAAGTCTACTACATAACAAATTTATGAAGGTGTCCACCTCAACTGTTTGTGCTCATTTTATGCATCTTTTGAAATTCCTTTTTACAGTGGCTTCTCAGTGTAAGTGAGTCACAACTGCTTATCAGAATTTATGCTATTATCAAAATATTTCTCCAGTAATCAGAGAATGTGAAAAGTCAGCAAGAAAAATTAATTTGCTTCTCTAATGCATATTACTTAATACCAGCAATGCACTTGGGTCTTCCCTTTCACATATTTACTTTAGATCTCAAAGGAGTACCTGACTTTTCTTTTCTTTTCTTTTCTTTTCTTTTGATAAGTGAGGCTTATCAGCATTTAGTTCAGCCTTAAGATTTACTGACATCATAATTTGACAGATATGAAGCACGAATCTAGTTTGTGTATTTAGCAAAAAAAAAGAATCTAGTTTGTGACTTAGTAATAAGATACACAAAGTAAACTTGACTAAGCTCAATATCAGAATTTGCTTGTGTTAATGAGTTTCCACATAAACAACTAATTCAAACATGGGATTTCTAGTATGTTAAAGACTATTAGGTCAACATCTGGCACAGTTATCCTCATTGGATTGAATTGTCACAGAACATTCAAAATACTTATCAGAGTATATAGATCCACATCAGATAACAATTAGCATTTAATTAATTTCAATTTAAGCACGGATTACATGAAGATAAGACAATCTGTAAACACTGATCATAAAGTCTGATGCATGAGAACAAAAACTAAGCAGATTTAGAGCAAGAACCTGAAACCATTCCAAGTTCATTTACCAGTCTTGTAAAAGTAGCTTCACATAGTGGTTTTGTGAAGATATCTGCCAGTTGTTGATCTGTTGGAACAAAATGCAATTCCACTATACCTTCCATCACATGTTCCCTTATGAAATGGTACCTAATGTAGATGTGCTTTGTCATTGAGTGTTGAACTGGATTACCTGTCGTAGCAATAGCACTTTGATTATCACAGTAAATAGGTATTTTAGAAAATTCTAACCCATAATCCAGTAACTGATTCTTCATCCAAAGAATCTATGCACAACAGCTTCGTGCAGCAATATATTCTGTTTCTGCAGTTGATGTGGAAATTGACTTCTGTTTCTTGCTAAACCAAGAAACCAATCTGCCTCCAAGAAATTGGCAGCTTCCACTAGTGCTTTTCCTGTCTAGTTTGTATCCTGTAAAATTTGCATCTGAGTAACCTATTAGCTTGAAATCTGATTCTCTAGGATACCACAATCCTAGATCAGCTGTACCCTTGAGGTACTTGAGAATTCTTTTCACAACTATTAAGTGAGGTTCTCTTGGATCAGCCTGAAATCTTGCACAAAGACAGGTAGCATACATGATATCAGGTCTACTTACAGTTAAATAGAGTAAAGAGCCAATCATACCTCTGTAGTTAGTAATATCTACTGATGAACCAGTATCTTTATCTAACTTGGTTGCAGTGGCCATGGGAGTGGATGCAGTTGAACAATCTTGCATTCCAAATTTCTTCAGTAAATTTCTGGTGTACTTGGATTGACGGATAAAAGTACCTTCTTCATTTTGCTTAACTTGAAGTCCCAGAAAATAGCTGAGTTCTCCCATCATACTCATTTGATATCTTGACTGCATTAGTTTTGCAAACCTTTCACAGAGTTTTTACATTTGTAGAACCAAATATGATATCATCAACATATATCTGTACCAAGAGTAGGTCCTTTCCATGGTTGAGGTAGAACAGTGTTTTATCAATTGTACCTCTGTGAAATCCACTTTCCAGAAGGATTTGAGCTAAAGTCTCATACCATGCTCTAGGAGCTTGCTTAAGGCCATAAAGTGCTTTGTCAAGGTTGTAGACATGATTTAGAAATTTTGAATCTACAAAGCCTGGAGGTTGTTCAACATAGACCTCTTCTTCCAATTCTCCATTTCACATCCATTTGAAAGACTTTAAACTTTTTGTGAGCAGCAAAAGCCAAAAAGATTCTTATGGCTTCCAATCTAGCAACTGGTACAAATGTTTCATCATAATCAATACCCTCCTGTTGAGAGTAGCCTTTAGCAACCAACCATGCTTTATTCCTTGTAATTATGCCATCACTGTCAGTTTTATTTCTGAACACCCATTTTGTGCCAACAATGGATCTGTTCTTTGGTCTTGGCACTAGGGTCCAGACTTTATTTCTTTCAAATTCATTTAACTCTTTATGTATTGCTTGTAACCAATCAGCATCTTGAAGAGCTTCTTCCACTTTCTTTGGTTCAGTCTGAGATAGAAAAGAATGATAGAGACATTCATTTGATGTTTCAGTTCTAGTTCTGACACCTGCTTTAGGATCTCCAATTATTAAGCCAGGTGTATGTAATTTGGTCAACTTCCTTGTAGATTGAAGTTGACTTCTAGAACTGGATCCTCCCCTGCAATATCCGGGATATATCGTGTAATTATTTTACTATTAAATAATTATTATGTGAGTTCAGTATCTATTCTGTGAGTTAATTGTTAAATGTTATCTGTACTTGGATATTCAAAAATAATATTAATTGAGTATTTTAATTTTTATAGATCCAAAATAAAACATAGATAATTGTCATATCTTCCTAATTATTTTTATGTTGATTTATGGATTTATAATTGTCATATGGATTGTTTTTATAAAATTGTGGACCAGATTCGTGGTCAGACCATATAATGGTCAAGTTAGGCCAATGTGTGCCCTGGATCCAGTAGTTAGAGCAATGCTGTGTGCTTTGCTCGGGGTTAGTGCGTGACTGATCAGCAGCCTAACCTTGGTTTTTAACATGAAAATATAATATCCAATTCTAAATCATAATCCATTATTCACTTAATATCATAATCATGTTCACTTGATGATCATTATTCTCAGTTTTTGTCATTGTGACTTGCTGAGCTAGTTAGCTCATTTGTGCGATATTGTTTCTGTTCATTTCTAGTTAAGAAGGAACCAGTTGGTACCGCGGATCCCCAGTCCAGCGCGAGAGCTAGGGGTTCAGGTTGATCGAGCTAAGCTAGTAGGTTTCTTTTGGGATAATTTAAGTCTGTAAAAGTTTGTAATAATGTTTAATACTCAGTTTTGAGTTTGGAATAGTTGGGATTTGAACAGTATGTAATATAAGTAGATGTGTGGTTTGTGTGCATACTTTAACCTGTTGCGATCCGTGGTAGTTGGTAAATAGGGTCACTGCATATTATTGTTATCTCTAAGAAGTGCAAGAAGCTTAAACTCTTCTTGCAAATCTCTACAGGTAAAGCCACATCCTAACTATATAATTAAAGCACAATGTTAATTCTTATCTGTAAGTAAGTAAAGTATAGATTTGTAGACAGATATACAATATAGATGGCTTTAATATTTACTCTTTAGTACCTCATTTTAGAAATTACATGTTGTGTTGGCTTTCATTACTTATTTTTTACGAGAAATTCAACATAGAACATTCTGTGGTATACATGGAATCTACTATGTGCAAAATATTTCATTAACACATACTTAAAAGTTACAAGCAGAAATATAATCTTAACACTAAGGTTATGCTAACTAACTAAGGAGGCAATTTTTATGCATTATAGCCCCGTCAAGTAATATAATGATTTTCAATAACATGGTTGTTCATTCACTCTCAAATGCAGATAGTAGAATGGGGAAACGCTAACATGATTGAAGCAGAGCGACGTTTGCTAACCAATGCACTTCTTGATTTTTCAAATCAACGTTTTGTTCTACTCTCTGAATCATGATTCCTCTCTACAATTTATCCACCCTATATTCGTATCTCATGAACTCCTCCTAGAACTTTGTAGAGGCCTATGACTTAAACCACCCTGTTGGACGGGGTCTCTATAGCCAAGATATGTACCCGATTATAAAACTTTCCTACTGGAGAAAAAGGGTCTTAGTGGTTTCAAATTGACCGTCAATTAGCCAACTGATATGATGGAAGTTGAGGGACTTCAGCTGCTGCTGCTGAGGCTTTCTGAGCAACTTGTTCACCAAAAGCACCAATACCCGTAAACCAGTCCATCTCTTCAAAATCCAGTTG
Organism: Apium graveolens; assembly: GCF_009905375.1. NCBI lineage: Eukaryota > Viridiplantae > Streptophyta > Magnoliopsida > Apiales > Apiaceae > Apium > Apium graveolens. Next base: position 147,088,113 of record NC_133655.1, read on the forward strand.
CTCTTTTTGCAAAGTTTGTGAAATGAAATGAGAATTCTGTTTGTTTCGCTAAAACAAGTGCAACGAGACACTTAAGAAAACTTCATATGTTTACCTTGTCAGAGGAATCCAAAATCTGAGAAATGTAGCAAGTCATCAAACTCCCATGTTGGTGATGTGTTTGTTGTGCAGGTGTTTTGGTTACAATTTGTTGTGCTTTCTTACTCGGCGGGGTGGCTCCAGCTGCATTTTCTCAACCTTATCGGGGACTTTGGATTTCAGGGATACTAGGATTACCGTAGCTAAAAATCTCTGGTGATTTCAGGGATACACTGTATATGAGAATAATAGCAGTTAAAAATAGGCATTTCCTAATTTACCCTTCTGATTTAACGTCTATTAGATGAAATTAACGGAATGCAATCGCGTGTTAAAAAATTAAAGAAGAGTCATGCAGGTGTCTATTATTAAAATTCAGCCAATTTTGTGAAAAAAAATATAATTGAGGCCATTTTTGTGCAATTAAGTCTAAATATAATTTAATATTATAATACAATCGCCCAACCATCGTAGATGTAGATGCCCTTCTTCCCCACCGTATCTTCTTCTTCTTCTTCTATCATTCTCTCTCTCTTTATTCTCATCGCCGTCTCTACCTGTTCATCTTATTCTTCTTTCCAATCCAACGGCCCAGATTCGATCATCATGTCCAAGGCCCGTGTTTACACCGATATCAATGTCGCCCGCCCCAGAGAATATTGGGATTATGAATCTCTCGCTGTTCAGTGGGGGTAGTAATCTCAATCTCTTACTCTTACACACATACTTATTCATTTTCATTTGGATTCGTTCATTTGAATACGTTTTTTTTGTTTCTTTGGCTGATTGAATTTTATATAACCGAATACTTTGTTGATTTCATGTCTGCTTAACATTTGAATACTGTTCATGGGTATTGTTTTTTTTTTTACCAACGGATTGTTTTACTCTATTAGATTCACCTCTAATTTTCAGCTACATATTAGCTTCTGTAACTTAATTACACTTATCAACATGGATCACCCAATAAAGTTTTCATCTTTTTGCCTTTCTTAATTAGTCGTAAATCAAATCAAACTCGATATCTTCTCTGCGATTAAAATGTACTCACAGTCACCTTGTACGTGATGCTGTTTCTGTGAACACGCCATTACAGCTTATGGGAATAAATATAATGAAAATTCAACACATAACACATGCTTACTTATCATGTAATTGGTCCTCCCTCATTATTCTTACATTGTTTTTCATATTGTAAAATTATCAAGTTATTGTGCCTTTTGTGCTTGCTTATATATCCTAGCTTTATAAATGCCTTTAATTGTTTCTTTCTTTTTTCCACAGTGACCAGGATGATTATGAGGTTGTTCGCAAAGTTGGAAGAGGAAAATACAGTGAAGTCTTTGAAGGGATCAATGTCAACAATAACGAGCGATGCGTAATTAAGATTTTGAAACCTGTGAAGAAAAAGAAGGTATATATTTCATTTTTTGTAAATTTTCGTTCTTGATCTTTGAAGTAGTATTGATGTTGGATGAGGTCTGGCGTTAGGGATTTGGTAACTCTTTTTGCATAAATATCTCAAAAAGTGGCAGCTTTTCATAAAACGAAATGCAAATTTTCAAATCAATTCATAATATTAATCTTATTTATAATTACTTTTACATCAGTTAATGTACATATCCACGATTTGGAATCCATGTAATTTGTAATTAGAAAACTAATCTTGCTCATATTGGTATGACGGTATCAACTATAAAATAGTAACTACGACAACTAAATAAAGGACATGATTCAATTGATTCTATTACCATAAATCTGGAATGATCCTTGTAATCTATTTAAGTTAATAAAACACCTAATTAATCCTTGAATAATTATGTGATTTATACACATAAATTCATTAATTCTTTTGTCTGCACAACTATCCTCTCCTTTGTATGAATTCCAGCATGAATTCTGTAGTACTAAATGATCCATAATTCCTAAACAAGGTCCCACATGATGTGGAGAGAACTTCTGGAATCTGTTGAAATATACCACATTCATATCTGAGATTTGGGTGCATATTTGACTCCAGGAAACAAAGCATTCAGGATAATAATGGAACTGGAATACAGAAACTCCCAACCCCCCCCCCCCCCCAAGAGGTCGCACCTCAATTTCAAGGGATCCGGAAACCTTATAACAGTTTGAAATATCGATGTTAAAATTATGTTTATTTTTCAACTTCCTAAATGGGATCAAGCACAATTTAGCTAGCTCCTCCATGTACAAATTACAATAGGTCACTTTGTACTCCTTTTCAAGACTGTTTATAAACAGTTAATGGCTAATATAAATTTTTTATTGTAAAAATAATGAACAATAAATTGCTATTCAGCCTGTATTCACAAAATGTTTGAATTAAACATAAAAACATAGTTTTTTTATCAACTACATATGTTAATATTAATTAAAATAAATAAATTTAGTATTAATACATCTGTACATGGCATGGGATATAGGTTAGTAAAACTAAAACTTCTAACTTACCACAATTTACAGTTGACAGCCCTTAATAATAAATCTAATACTTATGGAGTATTCTAAAGACAAGATAACTTCACCTTTTGGAAGTTGACTAGGTCACAGTTTTAACCACTACAAATAGTATCAAGTCTAATTTTTTGATGAGCTTCAGAAGCCATGTTAAATATTTTCTGGTCCTTGCTAGTGCCATGTTAAAAGCAGATATATTGGTGTGCTTTTCATGCCACTTGTGTTTTGTTCTTCAGTATACGAATACCTGCCTACTTGGTTTTACAGTATTTTGACAAATTTAATTTGTTATGGCCTACGGGCTTATGTGTTAATATTTGCTTTTTATGAATTATTGCAGATAAAGAGAGAGATTAAAATACTACAGAACCTCTGCGGGGGACCTAATATTGTCAAATTGCTCGATATAGTGAGAGATCAGCACTCAAAAACTCCTAGCTTGATATTTGAGTATGTGAATAGTACAGATTTTAAAGTTTTGTACCCAACATTGACGGATTACGACATTCGGTATTACATATACGAGCTACTCAAGGCAAGTCATTTAATTCGAATGCTACAGTTTATATGTGTGATTCACTTTGATAGCTTCTTTTGACCTTCATCCTTATTGTTGTTGCACCTTAGTTTGAAATTTTATATGTTTTAAAAATTTTGTGGTCAGATAATGTTGCTTTTTACATAGCCGCCCGCTTCTTACGTGCAACATAAAGTAAAACATTGTAGATAGATTATAAATATTGCAGTATTTTTGTTTATATGCTTATTTTTTCAATTTTTCTTTCAATTCCGTTATTAGCAATCTAAGCTAGAGGTCAAAGCCAATTTGAGAATGAATGCACCAGTCTCCATCCTATGCATTTTCCTTACAAACATCATCATTGAAAATTTGCACTCCCTTATTTTAGTTAACTTTTTCCTCTTACATCCTATCTTTACCCTTTAATTTTGTTCACAAAGTTGCGGTCCATTATCTTTAACCAAAAATAAGCATGAGGGTATACAAACTATTTTGCAAAAAAGAAATGAGACGACCTCTTTTACTAAATTGTCTATGGCAGACTATATGGTGTACTAAAGGTTATGTCGATCATGTATATATTGTCGTTTGAGCCTATAAATTTTACTGAGCCAAGTCGATCTCAGGTAAGCCTATCAATATACTAGTTGCTATAATAAAATTCCATTAAGTTAATTATGTTGAAAAAGAACTGACTAGGCTCTTTTATTGGCAATGATGTACAGGCTCTAGATTTCTGTCACTCACAAGGCATAATGCACAGAGATGTTAAGCCTCACAACGTTATGATAGACCATGAGTTGCGTAAGCTCCGATTGATAGACTGGGGTCTTGCTGAATTTTATCACCCTGGTAAAGAATATAATGTTCGTGTAGCTTCAAGGTAAATTCCTTGTATAGTTTATATTATAACTTACTTTGTGGACATCTTCTCTGTTTCAAAAAAATTGATTGGGGTACTGTTTTTCTTGTCATACAGTGAACATATTATCTTCAAGTAGAAAAAAAGATTTTTAAGAGTGTGGCGGCTGGAGCATAAATATTACTTAATTATATAAAAATTTTGAAGTATAAGAAATATTATACATTTTGTTAGCAGTCCAAATTTTTTATTAACAAATTTAGGCCTTAGGAACATCAGAAACACCTATCTATTAACATTCCAGGCAGAAACAGAATTATTGCTATATGGTAGCCAGCTGATGCTACAACACCAAAATTTGAGTTTGACCTTGGTCCTTGATGAAAAGAATTGTGTAGCTTTTATGCAAGGAGAATGCTTGTTAAGCTAACATTTATATTTTCGGGAGAATGTTTTCCTTTTTTTTGCAATTTATTAAGATTAGAAATTTCCTTGAAGCAACAAAAAATAACTTCCTTGTTAATTTAGGTACTTTAAGGGGCCTGAACTTCTTGTTGATTTGCAAGATTACGATTACTCTTTGGATATGTGGAGTCTTGGCTGCATGTTTGCTGGAATGGTGAGAACGTCAAACTTTTTAAGTTTTTAAGGGAATTTCCCTCTGGAAAATAAATACATTGACAAGATATCTGACGATTTTACAATTTTTGACATGTGGAATGGTTCTGTGTGCAGATATTTCGCAAAGAGCCTTTCTTTTATGGTCATGACAATCATGATCAGCTTGTTAAAATCGCCAGGGTAAGTTACTTTTGGACTCTAATGAAACTATTATTTAATAGCCAGTACAGACTACAGATTAATGTGTATTATGCGAATTAAATGTTTTTCTTTTAAGTAACCTTACTGTTGTTAATATATATTATTTTCTTAAGTACAAGTCTTTCCGAATAATTTAAAAACATTGTTACTAGTTCTTCCTAAATTTCGACTCCCTCTCGCTCAACAAGGTTTTGTTTGAAGACTGAATATCACTTAGCTTATCAGGTCGGTGTCATAGCAGAAAATTTGGCACACTTCATAGAGGATAATGTGGAAAATTATAAAATAGAATCAGTATCTTCTTGATTATCATAATAAAATATGAATAATTTGTAAGTATTTTAGTATTACCTGCTGTAGATATTACTAGTAAGTTAAAAGGAGTTGATTTCAATTTTATTTCTTTTTACTCTTATGAATTATAAACATGTAGTTCAAAGAAATAAGACGTGTGTTTCTTTAAGATTGAGTTTAGGATAACGGATTTAAATGACATTTTCTGACTTGTAGTTCAAATTTTAAAACTCGAGGTATTCAACTAAATCTAAACATGTTATTTATATTTTGTACTGAATCCAGAATTTCAAATAAATTCCAAGGTCTCAAGTAGGCCACAGAGTGAAACCATGTTCACCGCTGATTGGTATTGTACTCTTGTATCTTAAAACTTGTTGGCATTCAACATTCAAGCTATGTTTAATAGAGTTCAGAGAATATTCGGCATCCAAGCTAAACTTAGACCTCCATTGTTATACTGCAGTTCACTCTTAATTGTCATTGGGCAGGAAAATGTAAAGGCTTTTATGCTCCTTGTTATAATTTTTTCCTGCTAATTAATTGTGTATGTATTTGTATGTTCTATTTCGATTTCCACTTGTGAGACATCTCTTAATTTTATGATTTTTTCTGAACAAATATCAGGTGCTTGGAACAGATGAGTTAAATGCTTATTTGAATAAATATCATCTGGAACTCGATCCTCAACTTGATGCTCTTGTTGGGAGGTAGCCCCGTATTTCAGATTTCATTGTTTCTAGATTTTAGAAGTTCTGTTGACCTGTGCCAACAGAGTTGTTAACTTGCTCCATTCATTAACATGGAAGAAATGATGCTATACGTTTTCTACTGCTCTTAAATCTGTGGAATATATACCGAATTTTTCTATTGATACAGGCATAGCAGGAAGCCCTGGTCCAAATTCATTAATGCAGATAATCAGCATCTAGTATCTCCAGAGGTAACTTACACTTGGTGCAACTAGATTTAGTCAAATATTTTACCCATCTCCAGTTTGTGATGTATTCTTTGGTTGTATTTCCCATGCAGGCCATTGATTTTCTTGACAAGCTCCTTCGTTACGATCATCAGGACAGGCTCACTGCCAAAGAAGCAATGGTAATGATTAGTTTTGAGACCCCTACTATTTTCTTTTAATTGTCGAATCATCTTTTGAGGACCTTCACTTTTTTGCCATCCTCTCCTTGGGAAATAATAATAAGTTTGTGTGCATTTAAATCCAAGTGAACCATCTCTAGCTGAACAGTTATCAAACATATCCGAAGACCAAAGTGAACTAAAAAATTACTTGCTACTTTCTCTCATAAGAATAAATTAATTCGTTTAGCTTGTAGAACTTCATTTGTTTGGTAGTCTGTGCCATGCCAAAGTTTGTCTTATGCTTGTGTTATTTTTGGTTGGTTAGATGTAGCCTGATAGCCAACTCTGTTCTCCAGCAAAATTTTGTTTCCAGTCACTAAAATTTATTATCACCTTATTAATTTACAGGTTTAATTATAAACTAATGATCCGTTGACACATCTATTTCTTCCGGCATCTAAAAACATAATAAAGTTGGATCAAAAGTGGAAAAAAACTCATGATTTAGCTGTATGTTTGTTGAAAATTACTAGGCTATTTACATTAAAAAAAAGAGAAGGATACTAGGACTGAACTAGGTAGTTCTTTGAATTAAAGAAAGTCACATAATAAATAAATGCAAGATGCCATATGCAATATTTATACACTTTCATAGCTTATATTACATTTCTGTTTAAAAGGATGTTATCTTTTTGTTTAAAAGAAGATTAAAATATATGTTAATGTCTTATATATCATTATGCTTATGTTTTGATATAATTAGGGTCATAACTATTTCCTGCAAGTGAGGGCGGCAGAGAATAGCAGGATGAGAACACAGTAGTTGGTATTGGTTACAGCATGTTTACATGTGACATTTGTAACTTTATCTTCGAGTTGTATGTACTAATGGATCTGTATCGATGCACAATCGATATAAAAGAATTTGTTCCGTATATTTTAGTAATCAAGCTTGAAGGAAAGTACAGGCCTAATGTTGTATCACTAATGTAATGTGGTATTAGACAGTATTTTGAATTTATGATGCTTCTCCAGTTGTACTAGAGTAGTCTGCCTTATAATGCTAGACTCTTTCTAACAAGGAGTCCGGGTGCTAGTTTTAATGCTAGGCCTCTTCTAGTAAATATTCCTAGCTATGTTAATTATCTTCATATGGTCCACATCTTTTGTTGTTGGCCCTGACTAGTAAATATTCCTCTCTTTCCACTTGTTTACTATGATGGAAATTTGGTTGAAGGGAATGAAATTAGTTATGAATAAATGTGGATCTCAATTTCCATCATAATTTTTTTTTGCCCGGTTTACTTTCTAAAGTATTCGGGGATTATATTAACTTACTAGTCATCTTCCTACTTGGAAATTTCTACATTGATTGTTATTATCAGCTCTATTATTTATTTATTTATTAGTTTACTAGCCGCCCACCGACTTCTAAAATAATTTTTTTGTTTAATTTTTTGTTTTCTAATCTAATCTTGATTATTTGAAAATTATGAATAATAACTAGATACAATAAATTAAAAAGTTTAAACAATCATTTTCTCAATAAATATTTTATTCCAATGAGGTACTTTCTCATTATTCACAAATTATCATAAATTATAAATGTATTAGTTAATAATTAATGTAATATTTTTTTCTATTTAATAATATAATTTTTTTAGAAAATTACAAAAAATAGATTGAAACAATTTGAGAGCCGTCACCTCACCGCTCTCGTCTTTTCATTTACATAAGCATATAATAATAATATAATGATAAAATGATTTTAAAAAATATTGAGAAAACTTATTTGTAAATAATTGCATTTGTAGTATTTTATAGGCTACAAATTAAAAGAAAAATATAAGGAAAATGTAATTTACTAAGTTGATATTAAGAGAAAGAGGATAAACGATATTTAAAAATAATTTAATGAGAATATTAAGATGGTAAGTTGATTTAAATGGAAATGAGAAATTTTAGGAGAATATTATGATAGAAAGTTGATTTCAAAAATCTTAATTAAAGTTTTTGTCTAAACTTTTGGAGAATATTATGAATAGTGATGGTATATTTAGGAGAATATAAGTTAACTGTAATTTTTTATATAGAAAAATAAAATATAATAACTTGTTTTTGGGAGAAAAAGGAGAATTGGTATTAAAAAGAAATTTAGGAGAATATCAGTACGGTAAGTTGATTTAAATTGAAAGTAAAAGTTCTAGAAGAATATTAAGATGGTAAGTTGATTTCAAAAATCTAAATTAAAGATTTTGCAGAAATTTTAGGAAAATATTACGAACAGTGATAGTATATTTAGAATAATATAAGACAATTATAATTTTTGATATTTATTAACTCAGAAAAATGAAAAAATTAGAAAAATAGAATGAAAACGATATTTATATACGTATATTGATATTGATTTAATATATAAACCCTGTTTTACAATATATTTCATGATTTTAGTCACGGGGCAGTATTGTAAGTTGTAAATGGTAATAAATTAGTACTATGTTTTAAATATATTAAATTGCAAAATGTATTATTTTGTGAGAAGTTGAGTCAATTTATATGACCTGTTTTTTTGGAGGAAGAAAAAGTTAAATGCCACGTTCATCGTAGCAAGTTAGATTCTTGTAAACTGTCTCGGATTTAAGTCGGGCGACTCGCAAGTTGCATGAGCTCAAACTCGTTTGGACAATTCGAGCCCGTTTAGTTAGAGTTTACTTAAAAGAGTATGTACTGTTAGGGCTTGGTTTGAATTTGAACACTCGGCTCAGATCAAGCTTTTTTGAAATTTACATATAAATCATTTTTTTATTTTATTTTATTTATTTATAAACTAAATTTCAATAATTTTTTTTTAAATTGTTGAGCTCGCGAGCAAGTTATGCTCTACTTGTATAAACTCGGCTACTGTGACTCAACTCGTTGATTAAATGAGTCGTGTTCGATAAGAGATTTGTGTTAATTTAACTTATACGAGCGGCTCGACATATTTAAAAATTACGAAACTCGAATCTTTTTTATCAAATGAATCCCAAATACCACGTACTATATACTGATATGATTACAAATTAATTAAATATAGTGCATTCCGTGCATTCATATTAATTCCATCAATAACATCTTTATATATTGTCAAGTTACCAATGTGATGTCGTTTGAAATCAAATTTTGATATCTAATTTGATACTTGTGGTGTTACTCTTTTTGTACTGTTATCAAATTGACGTGAACCAAAATAAAATGTGTTACTAGTTGTTGAAAATAATGGGACAGGCTTTACCGGGCTTGACTTGACTGGAGGTCCTCCATTTTCAGATTTTGGCATTAGTCATAGTTTCTTTACTGCGTTTGGTTCACCGTAAATCACCTGAATATAAGAACATTCATGAATACACGAAGACGTATCACATTTTATGCGGTTTGTAACAAGTTTGAGTACGAAGAAGGCAAGAAATGTGGAGGGCCAAGATATTTCACGAGAAAGGAAATTAAAGGTGATGCAATGCAAGTGGTAAAAGCAGGAGAATAGCATGCATTGGCGGTTCATAATTTGCCAAGGGGGGGGACGTAAAGATAAAGAAAGGCTAGGAGGGGAATATATTTAACAAAAGTTAACACAAACATCTTTACTACTACTGCTGTCCCCAACCAAGATCATCACAAGCTTTCTATGACACATACTTAAATGTGTGTGTGTGTGTGTTGTATTTATGACATTGTATTTCCTACCAACAAATTTCACATATGCTTCTTGTTTATGATATCTTCTCATCCTCACACCCACTGCAAATGCATAGATGCCCAACACTACTATATTTCTTTTTTGAGTCCGGGGTTATTTATGAACGTTGTAGTGAACATTTGGGTTTTAATAGCACAGCAAAGTGCAAACTGTGTATGTGGGCAGCGGTAAATAGTAAATGTGACCTTTTTACACATGAGGTTAAAGAGATACAACTAGTTGCCTCACAAGTATCCCATGAATCTTTTGTGCTAGAGAGCTCGGATAGGGATTAGGGGGTGCGGAATTACATTTTAGATCATGTAAATCTACAAGAATTCGTCAAATATAATAACATCAATTACGAGATACCACATATAGTCTATATATTCTTTTACTGTTTCTTAATTTTTAATTTCAGAAATAAACAGGACCATGCATTACAACAGAACAGACTGGATCCAACCACCAAAGCTCTCTTTAATGCACAGCCTCGTATATTCATAATCTAGAAGCACTACAGTAGTACCGTTGTGTTCCGAAAAATTTACGAAACTTGAACATTACTCTACTGTATATATCTCTACCTCCTAAGTTGATGAGCAAAAGCTGAAGCACTTGATCAACTGCACTACTCTACACATCAACAGTGCAAGCATCCAATAGGCATATATTGGATGCACACAAATCTATATTAATGTAATAATTTGGCAGCAGCATGCTTGTCCCAAATGCATTAACAATCATAGGATAGCCCTAGTACTTGCTCATTTCATCATTATCATGTCATGGCCGCCTACAAACAAACACTTGTTTAGGCCTCACCTGGTGTCACTTTTTCTATGATTCAAATTTTTATTCTCATGCTTTTGCAATCCCCCCCTTTTAAGCCTTTTCATTTTAGCTTTACTTCCAACATAATATCTCACGCACTGCTCTTGTCTTTATCCTCCCCCCCCCCCTCTCCCTTCTTCTAAAATTTTAAAATATACTCCACTGTTTATATATATTCTAATCTCCCCCCACCCCCCTCCTCTTTATATATATAAATTTCCAAGTCAATCTTTCTTTCCTCCGCACACAGACAAAAAGAAGACAAAACAGTTGTTGAATACTAAAACATAACATTCATATCGTACGAATTTCGAAATGGCTACATTTTGTGATGAAGACAAATGGGTAAAATTCAAGTCTACAGCTTCCAATGATAGAAAAGAGGAGGAGGATGCATTGATACAAGGTCAAGCTGAAGAATCATTGTCTCTCTCCGACGACAAGAAAGATGAAAAGAACGAAAAAGGGCAGCAGCGTAAATTAGAAGCACAAGAAGACTTCAACTTCAGCTCTTGTGGCGGTTCTTTTTTGGAAGACTCGCAAATGTGCACTGCTGATGAAGTCTTCTTCAAAGGCAAACTTCTTCCTTTCCGTCACTCCATAAGTTCTGAAACAGGGTTAGCCATGTTCCGCCACGATATCCGTCCCTTCATTTCAAGATCTCAGTCCATGGATCATCGGTATACGAGCAATAGTACTGGTTCTCCTAGTGGTACCAGTGGCACTACCACTAGGAGTAGTAGCATCCGAAGTTCATTAAGTAGTGGGAGCACTTCCGGTACTATTGCTCGTGTACCACAACTTCACAACCGGAAGCCACCACGAGTCAAAATCCGAAACCAATTCCATTCCCACCCGAGTCCCACACCACAAATCCGCCTCTCAACCAACCGGCATCGCAACCCTAACCCCAGTCATCATCACTGGAGCCAGAAGCTAAGATTTTTTCACATGGGTGGTTCAGTTTCGGTACAAGCACCTGACATCAGATTTGCTGACCTCAAAAATCGTCGCAACAGCATTATCAGCACGGGTACAAAATTCGGAAGTCGTAATAGTAACAGTAGTACTGGTACAAGCAATAGTGGTGCAAGTAGTAATGCAAATACAAAAAAGAAATACTGGAGAATTTTTAATGAGTGCAAGTGTAAGGTGGACACTGTGGATGAAACAGTGGGGAGGAGATTAATTAGTGTAAGCAAGAGTGGTAAGAGTTGTGTTAATTATGAGACAATTGGAGGAGGAGACACAAAGAAGGAGAAAGAAAAAGGAAAGCAAGCAATGTCACGTCATAGAACATTTGAATGGTTAAAGCAGATCGCTAGTGTTGATGTTAATGCTAATGGTAGGCCAGATTCCGATGAGTTGGATAGATGCAACTAGTACTAGAGATCAACATTAGTGCCACCCGGCGTGCTTGCTTCCCCCCCTTTATATAAATGTATATCCCTTTCACAAGTGTTTCCGTTTCTTCTTTTCTTAATCAATCTACACCTTTTTCATTTAGTGGAATACATGCATCCAAGCAAGCTCATTGTTTACTCTCTTTTATGTAACATAAATTATATATGCTTTCATTCATTTGTGAATTATCTATTTTTGTGAATATATGCTTTTATGTATATTCATTTGTACTATTCTTGGATAGTTTCAGTAATTTCATGTTACTGTCTGAAATACATAACTTTATCTTACAAGACACATCATTTATAAAGCATAAGTTTTGGGAGATGATTTCTTTAAAATATACGGTAGAGACAAGAATGATGAGCGGCGGTGGGGGATGGTGTTGAATATATGGCAGTGCAGTGCTTCTCATGATTAAAGCATAAGTGTTGTTAGAGATAAAACATTTTATTTAAGTGACTTTCTTCAACACGGGCACGTACCAACTAATTATACTCCTAAAATCATTAAATAACTGATGTTATATTTTACTGTATCTTCTCTAGTTATCAATTAGAAAAAATGAAGAGATGAATTTCTCAATCAAATCATTTATTAATTTGGCCTTATTTGTTCATTAACTAATCTATACAACACATTTATCTGGCAAATTTATACTAATTTTACAATTTTACCGATAAAAGAAACAAAATGTTAAACTCAGCTTCCAGGTATGTATAGTATTTTTAATTTAATCCATGTTTTTCTGTTAGTAGCTCAATATAGGCCCAACATAACTACACCTACCTTTGCTGCATATTCTTCTCTCCTGCATTTTCTGTGACATGACTAATTGAGCAGGGAAACTTGTCTCACCTTACAATGGGCTGGAGTTCTTGCTCTGAAAAAGCAAAGCTAACAGGCCTGTATCGAACTGTTTGCTGTCTACGTCTCCAAATAAACCATGTTGCGGAAACTAATAAGCCAAGAAGTAGCGACAAAACGATTGTCACGACCACAGCTATGTGATGTTGCTGCCACCAAGTCCTGCTCATTAATACAAAGTACACCCGTTAACTTTCTTCTATTTGTTTCCTTGTTGGGGGGGGGGGTACGGTAAGGTATCATACTTGATATATGAGTTGCTCCAATGAATATTAAGAAATGCAAAAAGAAACAGTGGTTAGTTTCAACAAAATAAATGTCTTAAAGTTGTTCAGAAATAAAGAATTTCCTGCAATGCAAGTGCCAAGTGATGATGCTGATCAGAATATTAGCATCAACTTATCTAGAATGCTGCAACGAGAAAAAAGGGGCTGGTCTGGCCAGGAAAGGAGCTAGGGATGTATATCTTTATGAGATGTAGAAGCACAACTATGCATACAAACATGAGATGTAGAAGCACAATTATGCATACAAACATTAGGCAATTGTTTATCATGATACACATTACTCTAATGCAAACTGTAATATGATACCGTTTTCGTGGGGGTTCAGCCTCCCAGCATGGAACTTGATAATTTCCAAATAAGTCAGGAAGGCGAATTCGATGTTCAGTCACCCGCAATATTATACTCTGCCCATGAAGTTCACTTAAATAAATAAGCAAATGATAGTGTTAAATTGTTTTTTTTTGGAAATTCCTTGCAACAGCTTAAAGTAAACTCACTTTTGCAGTTGAATTGGAGATGTAGTCATCAGAGCCTGTCGGTAAAATTGCCCATTGTAAGAGTGAAGCATCTCCTTCTGAAGTAAATTTCATTATTTGAATCTATTGACAATTATCAAGATGGATTCAGAAAATAATAACCAGCAGGAAGAATAGAAGTATGCACGTATCAAAGTAATGCATCTCAATTAAAACTTAGTTTACCTGTGAAGCATGTAAATCCAATTGCTCAGCTACATTACGAGTAAGCTCTTTGATACGAGGCTTGATGATTGAATACGTGACATTTAAAGACATACAAAATGTTATACGGCCAACTTTGAGTATTCCTGCAGGAATAATATGATAAGTATCCAATATCACAGACCAAATGAAAAACTGTATTATTACTAGTTATAAATGAGAAATATTTGGAAGGGAGAGGAGTGGTTTCAATTTTTTCTTCTTTGATATGTTTATGTGTATCAAAGTCTATAACAACCAGGTAAAAACAACTGATGCTGGAATTCAAACTTCAAACTTTTGAGTTTTGATACATCCTGTTTGGGCTTCATATGATTCCGTGACACCTTGATAGGAAGAAAATGAAACCTATTGATTACTAAATATAGTTCTTTACTTTACATGCCCACAAAACCTATATACAAATAATAGTAGTCTACATTCTACAACAGACAAGCTAATCAAGCAAAAATTAGACATGGTAGACATTCCTGAATCATGCACAGTGCTTAACCTCATCGAACATTAAATTTTGGTTGCATGAGAAAATTAAATCCTGTTTCTGACTGGTCCATGAACTAACATACAGTTCACAAGAGAAACTGAAAAGATAGATTATTAGCAAAAGAGGGAATAAGTAAAACAGAGTGATGTTATCCTTGAATTTTTGAGATATGGAATAATACTGAATACTGGATTTTATTCTAGGCACACAGACAAAAATTGCCTGTCAAAGCATGTGAGTGAGCTGCAAATAGGAGTTACCCACAACACTTGTATCAGATACAATAATCATTAAATGAATTCCAGCGAGCAGCAGAAACGGGTCACCTAAAGAAAGTAGCATGTAATACCTAGAAAAATATAAGGTGCTTTAACTGGAGTTGCTGCAGGTGGAAACACTGCAGACGATTCGGGTCCGTCCACAGTTGAAGGTCCAGATGGAGACGCTGCAGGTGGCAATGCTGCAGAGGATTCGGGTCCGTCCATGGCTGAAGGTCCATCTGGAGACGCTGCAGGTGGATTTGAACCGGTACCATTAAGTCTCTCCCATAACTCTGAACAATTAGTTTTCCAGAAACCAATCTTTTCATGTTCACGGTCATGTCACAAAAGTATTGCGGACAACTATTCCTGTATAAAGGCAGAAATACAAAACAAAAAGTTAAAAGGACAAATAATACTTTAAGATATCGCGGAACACATTTCATCTTTTATCCTTGAAAACAAAACCGGAAATAAAAAGAGTGGCTGCGTGAGAATTAATGTGTATGTAAAACAAAAAAGGGAGGGTAAGAATCAATGTATATTATACATTAGATAGCATATATACCTCCTAAGAGAGTGCTTTGATCCTTATTCTGAAATATTCCAAGACAATATCCCCCCTGCATCTTGACATGCTTAACATAACATGAATAAGCATAAAGCATGTAAGTCACTCACTACATGTTAAATAACCACATTAGTGAAATCGGATAGAAGCAATTGAAAAAAAGAGATGAACGCCATTAAACTGGTGCAGACTCTTACTCGAAACAAGTAGTTTTCTGGAGATAGAGATAACTTTTGTCCATTTTCAAATACCATATCAACAGTTGGAAAGAATTTTGGCAATTCTGAAATATTACTGAAAAAATGCTCCAATCAACACACTCCATGAAGATACTAGTAAATCGATCAAATAAATTTAGCATTTTAGTTAGACTTGCATTACCTTCCAGCACCAGAGAAACAAATGTCATCATAATTTGGGTCAGGACCACGAATCTGCTTCAAGGAACTCACCTCCTTCAATATCTGCATATACGACAATTAAGTGGAATCCAAGTGAAAACAGAAGAACTTTGAGCCTAATAGCACTCTACACAAAATTACATTCAACATTTGTCACTTATAAGTATGAAAAATGTCTTCACAAGTTACAAAGTAAATATAGAGTTCATGGCAGTATATATATAGCAATACCTAGAACAGTGTAACAGACCTGCGCGTCAGCACACACACACACGCACACAGAGTGACAGGGTTTGATCTACTGAAATTGCTGCCAGCTGGTTAATTGGTTATAGGCTATATCTTGGCCAGCTCATCTTCACTATCCATTGATAAAATTAAGACCTGATTCACTATTTACAGTGATCTATCATCGACAAAGTCCTTCTACAAACAGAGCAAAGTTTTTGGCATATTGCACACACAACTTAGGTTTAAGACTTATAAAGGTTGAATTTGCAATCTTATTAAGTCTAGTGACAGAAGGCTGTGTTTACATTTTAATCTTCATAATATAGGAGAGAATTGGCTGACTGAAGTGACATTAACAAAGAAAAACCTAATGGTGCTATATAACTTTTTTTGGTCCGGCCTGTTTCATCAAGATTTAAAGCCTTAGTGTAGTTAGAGAAAACACCAAATTTGGTAGATTTTAACATAGCAAGTGCTGATGTATACTTAACTAGTAAACTGTCTAAATAATAAAGTAGTTTTCTGTTCAACAATCTGTTTAAATATCATAATCGGATTACACTTTTGTTAACCCTCTTTATAGTTGAGTTAAAATTGTACATGAAATATTTAGACACCTAGGTATATGTCAACAAGAGTACATCCTAAAATAGAGAATCTTACTTTCGGATAATATATGTACCTATATATATATAATTATTTAAACAAACATGTATAATGCATATGTCTCCACTCTTCAGTATTTTTACCTAACTATATTTACAGCTACTGGTCATTTCAGTACCAATCTAATAAATAGAGGCTTCAAAGACAAAATTAGTTCACAAACAGGACAAAACAAGGTTGCTGTTCCTAAGATCTGCAAGTGCAAGGAGCGTCGGAATGCTGTCTTGATGTATAACACAAAATGCTATTCATTCTGATAATCAAGAATGGTAATTTCTTTACTTCAACATGATCTATTTAGGTATATATCGTATAACTATATCTGGACTCTTGCCCAAGAAACAACCAACAAACTATTAGCTTCTGGCTAAAAACAATCCAAGCATCACTATGTTGGGGGGGAGGGGGGTTAGTGATGCGTTTATTGCTCTCAATGGCACAAAGGAGATCTTTTGATTTTTCTCCAACATAAGCGATGTAATGGGAAGTTGATAACAATGGAAGGTGTATTGCTAATTAAGAACATTTCTAATATAGATTCAAATTTTATTAGAGGATCACTAATTGTAACTAGATAAAATTCTGGGAATATTTTTGTCAAGTAGTCTTCCAAGTTTAGTTGTCCCATAAGGTTGGCCACATTCAACAATTAAGGTTAATTAATTTTTATAAATACATTATGAATTATGTGTAAATTTAGAAAGCAAAATTTACTTTTTGTAATTATTTATGTGATCGTAAAAAACTTGTATTTTTGTCCTTGGACAGAATTAATGGGACTAAGGAAGCAATATATAATCCACACGAACGGTCCTAACAAATAACGTTTGAGCTCATTCAGAACATTCAAAGGATAACAAAAAATAATAGAAAGTAATTTGAAAGTCTCAAAGCAATATATAATGCTTCAAGAGGACTTACTTAAAATTTGGATGTTCGTCTGGACCAGTGAGAATGGCTCTAAAATGGAACAAAAGCTTAAAGCCCTTTATCATAGGTGTGATGTCCTATAGTTGTGATGTAGGACATGGACAAAGGGAAGGATTAAAAGCGAGGATAAAACCTATGCCCACAGAGAATTGACGAGAAACAAACAAAAACCTCAGATATAATTCATATAATTTAATTCAACTCTAATACAATTGTTCATTTAATAAATTCTAAAACTTAGACATCAAGCAAGAATCTTCTTAATGAAGAAAACAAATGATTTTCTTATTCTCTACCATAATCTAGGATATTCCTACTAATATATATAATATACCTATAAATATATATATATATATATATTTTAAATAAATTACAAATAAATATATTCCTAATTTCATATAATATATATATATATATATCTAATATCATTCCGCATCAAGTTGTATAATATTTAACAAATCTTGGAACTTCGTAAAGTAACTTCTATTAGAAAATTTTACAATTTCTTGCCCTTTATATTTACCAAAAAGCGTGGAAAAGAAAGTATAGTGCATAAACTTGTGTGTGTGTTATTTTTTCAGGCAAGATTATGATACATAAGAAGAAATTAAAATATCAAATCTTACACATATTATGTTACAATTTAAGAATAAATCTAAATGAAAGTTACTTTAAGTTTATATATTTTGAAGAAATTGATTATTGAGAATATTCTAGGTTATGGTAGTAGAGTAACAAAATGAGTTATTTTCTTCATTTAACTATGCTGGTAGATACTAGATAGTTATTAAGAAGCACTATATTGATTAGGAGTAGTTTCCTTATTAGAGTATTAGTTATAGGTTATTTTGTACCAACGGAGATGTGATCTTTATTATTTTTGAATCACATATCATTAAATTATTAAATATTTAGTTTTATATCTTCCATATGTTGCTTTCCATTTTTATATCTTCTTTTCTGTATTAGTAAATAACAGTAGATAAATACTGGTCTCGTTTAGAAAATAGTAGATTATAAACACCTATTATTTCCCTTTCTGGAAGTTATTATGCTTCCTACGACCATAATTCAGCAGTGGTTCTCTGCGGCTGAATTCAACCATATTTTATCCTTACAGTAGTGGATTTTTTACTTTTAATATTTATTTTATTTTATTAGATTCTTGAGGCGTATCATTTCATTTATATCAAAATTAACTGAACCAAATTGCAAAGGAGGATACCGGCGCATGAAGGGTTGACAATTATACCTACCACCAAATGTATAAGGAAAAGGAGTACCTAACGAGTTGGAAAAAGAATCTTACAGCTAGCTTAAACTTTAAAAAAGCAGCTTCTGGTAAATAAGTATAAGTAGTCCCACTATCTAGCACAGTTCCATGTTTGCTGTCAAAAACACCTGGATCTAAAGACAGAGGCTTCCCAGCAACGTGAAAATTCTTCAACTCGACATTGTAATATTGACTGTTGTCATCCCAATACTAGATTAAATGTGTGAGTTGAATAAAAACAAAATATTGTTCTACAAATGAATAATTGGATTAAACATACCTGCGGACCGGATTTGAATAGGCAAAAATCATATCATTTGGAGGTGAAACTCCGCCAAGAACCATTGCACCACCGCCAACATCCATTCCACCGTAGCATAAGGAAAATGAATCGCTTATTACAGCGCTATCAACAAGTTGATCAACAATACTAAGGTCACCACGTCCCAGACCCATTATGCCATCTGCACGTTGCCTATAAAGGTCACCAGTTTCCACATTTTCGCAGCCAAAATTAGCACGTTGTGGTGCAAGCTCGCTTTGGTCACCGAAAGAAATTATGTCATTACCGAGAACTCCACTGCTGGTACTCATTTCAGCATACTCCCTTTCATAAGTACATTGCCCACTTTCAATGTCACATTCGCAATCAGAATTGCATTTTACAGGTTGGTAAGTAGTAGACAACTCTGGCTGGAATCTTGGGTCCTGTTGAGCAGGATTCCAATTCTTAGAAAAACAAACAGAACTCACAGATTACAGGTTCCTGCTAATAGTTTTCCACTGAACACCAATATTGTGGTATCAAGCCACTGGACATATATGTTTTGTATCATCAACAGAATTTCATCTGTCCAGCCACTGTCAGACTTCTGAATTTTAAACTATGTTGTAAATTTCTTAAAATATCAGGCAACAAAACTTAAGAATAATTGATGAATCACAGGTATTACATCATTTACTTTTAAAAATAATGTACAGCATCTTAGTATTCGCGAACTCATTAAAAAATAGGTGAGTTCGAAATTACAACAGATGAAGTCATAGTTGTTTTAGGTCAAGCCATTTTCACACTAGAACATAAACTATCATGTCAAATGTCAAACTACAACGGTCGTGCAAAGTCGCAAGCCACATGTTCATGCTCTTCCATAATATAATTTGATGGCACGGGTCCATCAGTTAGGCAAATCTAAGAAAAATTCCAGAGAAATGGTAAAAAAAAAGTGATGCATATTACAAAAGCACCAACCCTAACTAAAAGTCTTTAAAAACCGAGGCTTATCCCAAGTCTGATGGCTTAGCTGGGTAACATGGACCAATACAATGGAAACACTTGGCAAGATTCAGAGATAAGTATGAGAAAGCCAACAATACATTCCTTCGTTGTAGGTGTCGCAGAGGACGGAACACGAAAGGAACCAAGAGTAATCAAAACTTCATCATTATCTATTCTAGGATGGTCTTGAGATCAATCACATCTGCATATATGTACATATAACTAAGAGATCGAGACATTGAATAACACGGAAATTCTCGTAATTTGAAGAGAGGGAGGTCAGGGTAGGAACGCTGCTTCAATGATAACCACATCCAGGCCATTATGCATTTATGCTTTAAAATGAGCAAAAAAACAAAGTTTCAAGTGATCAGCCAAAACTTTGCTTATTACTCAAAGTTACCGACCTCCTACATAAGCAAGTGAAAACAATGACAATTTCCTATACAGATCTCCGATTTTTCAACTACCAAAATTATTAGACCTATAAAAAGCAACCAAGTGTTCGATAGATAGACTATTCAATTAAATTAAGTTGTATCAAAAAATTCATATAAATCAGTGACAATTATTCTAAAAATACAAGGATTTATTAAAGTTGGTTAAAAAACTGAAAGGACCTGATGAGTTCCACATTTTTCACAAGAAGCGCAAGGAACATAAGTAACACTACTCCCGGTGTCCACAATAAGAGCAAACTTTTGCGGTGGAGTTCCGATCATTAGCCGAGTAGTATAATACCTACACAATCACAACATTTTAGTTAAAAGAATGTTGATGAAAATGCCAGTTTCAATTGCGTTCTCTTTTTTTTTTGATAATTTTCAATTGTGTTCTCATGTGTGTGATTTTAAGTAAAATTTAATTATTCCGCACTTTTAAAACACGTATTCTCAAACTAAAACTGTCAAGGTAAAATTAATTATTCTTATTTCGCACTATTAAAACACATGTTCTCAAACTAGAATTGTTATCGTGTTCTCAAATTAAAACCGTTATCGTAAAATTTAATAAAAAAAAGTGTAATCACGTGGGGTACGTATAGAAGAGTGATGGAAGTATACCCGTTTTTCAAGAGATCGTCATGGAGATGCATGTGAGCATTGGGAAGATGAGAATGAAGGAGGCGGTTACGGCGGCGGTGAGCGGCAGAGAAATTGGACGGTGGTGGAGGAGAGAGAGTGAGAGGGAGGAGTAGAATGTGGCGGTTGGTGGCGTCGTTAGGTCGCCGGAGAATGAAGGAGGTTGGATCAATGTTGTTGTTGTTAACTGAACAACAGACTAGATGGCGGGAAAAAAGGATCGCAAAAACAACGAGAGCGAGGAATGTAATTATTGTTATGTCGAGTGGTGCCATTTTGTGATTATGAATGTGAAGCCTTTAGATCAACTAGTACTAGTAGTAGCTGTAGTTGAGTACATTTTTCTATTATTTTGTTTGTTTTTGGACCATTAAAAATAGTAAATATTTTTAATCCGTGAAAATCAAATTTTATATTTCATTTTGCAATTTGTGACTATTTTAAATACATATTGTCTGTGTACAACTTAAATATATGTTACATTAATTAATTAATTAATTTATTTATAATCCAAATTATAAAGGGCAGTGAAAATCGAATCTTAAAATTTGGCCGTATATATATTTTTCTCTATTTATAATATTGTTACATTATGTTATATTGAAAACGATAGAAAACAGGAAAAGTTTCCATTATTGCAACACCTTTAGAAGAAAAAACATACAAATATTAATGTGAATATGGCTTCCAGAGTGGCTCAAAATCAAATAATGCTCGATGGGTATGAGTGCGCCAACACTGCTCTGAATCAGTTGAGTTGCATGAAAGAGGGTCCCGACTCCGAATTAACAAAAAAATAAATAATATACCAATAATTAACATTGATAATCACAAAAATATGATTAAAAAAATCTACAAAGTACCGAGTGCCGAGACTCTTCCTAATTGTTATGTTACACCTTCAAAATACATGTTTTCTGGTTCTCATACATATTAACCTTAAATGAAACCAACTAAAATATACTATTTTGGTTAGGAAATCAAATGTAAGGTTGGTGTGATCCAGGCAATTATAACTGCCATAATTGGATGGAACTGTTTTGGATACACCAGTTGAGCGTTATAAGGCTTGACTTGTTGCTAAAGGTTATTCTCAAGAGTTTGGCTTGAACTATAAAGAAATTTTTGCGCCTGTTGTAAAGATGACGACTGTTCGTACTTTGAGTGCAGTGGCATTTATTCGAAAGTGGAAAATATTTCAGATGGATGTTAAGAATCATTCTTGTATAGTGATCTTCACGAGGAAGTTTACACGACTCCTCCTCCCGGTCTTCCGCATCAACCAGGTTATGTCTACAGACTTCGTAAATCTATTTATAATCTTCGTCAATCATCTTGTTGTTGGTTTGAGAAGTTTTCTACGATACTTTATTCACTTGATTTTCGTCCTTGGTAATCATGATTATGCTCTTTTTGCACGATCTACGAGTGCTGGTCATATCTTATTGTCTTTATATGTTGATGATATGACTATTACCGTTGATGATTGTTATAGTATTCAGTCATTGAAACGTGAGTTGACTCGTTGTTTTGCTATAAAAGATTTGGGTTTGCTCCATTACTTTTTGAGAATTGAAGTTGCTAGCTCACCAAAGGGGTATCTTTTGTGTCAATCTAAGTACATTGTTGATTTGCTTGACCGTGCACTTCTTACTGATAACAAGACTGTGGAAACTCCTTTAGAGATGAATGCTAGATATTCTCCATCTGATGGTCTTCCCTTAGCAGATCCTACTTTATATCGTACGATTGTTGGCAGTCTTGTTTATCTCATTGTTACTCGTCCGGATATTGTACATGTTGTTCATATAGTTAGTCAATTTGTCACTTTTCCTACTGCCGTACATTGGGCTGCAGTTCTCGCATTCTGAGGTATATTTGTGGGACTCAGTTTCAAAGTCTTTTATTTCCATCTAACTTATCTTTAGAGTTGCGTGCTTATAATGATGCTGATTGGGCTGGTGATCCCGAGGATCGTAAATCCACAACTGGTTTTTGTATTTTTCTTGGTCATTCTCTTATTTTATGGAAGAGTAAGAAATAATATGTTATTTCGAGATCGTCTTCAGAAGCCGAGTATTGTGTCATGGATTCCACTACTTGTGAGATTGTTTGGCTACGTCGCTTACTTGCAGATTTGGGTGTTAGCATTCCTAGTTCCACCCCATTATATTGTGATAATAAGAGTGCAATTTATATTGCACGTAATTCGGTATTTCATGAGCGCAATAAACATATTGAGATTGACTGTCATCTTACCCACCATCATTTGCTGCAAGGCACTATCTCATTACCTTTTGTTACTTCTTCGCTTCAAATTGCTGAAATTTTTACAAAGCCTCACTCTATTTCGCGATTTCGTTTTTTATATGATAAACTCTCAATACTCATTATTACAACATCGTGAGTTTGAGGGGATATTAGAATATATATATATATTTATATTTATTATTATATTATATATATATTAGGGTATTTTCGGTATTTAGTTTATATTAATTTTCTATATAAGTTTGGACATGTATTATAAATTCTGGGTTGATTGTAATAAAATTTTACGTTCATATTATATCTAACAATATGTTCATCACGTGGACAGTAATATGATTGTTGGTCATAAACTGGTTGACCGCATGTAGACTATGGTCGAGTCTAATATGCAAATGTGTCTGGAACAGGAAGAGAAATTTTCTATGCCATTCCTGCATAAGCTACATCTCCAGAAAATTGTGGAGCTTGTCTACCAACAACCATGGGTGCAGCTGTTAGGAATATGTGTATTAGTTTGATGATAAGTTCAGCAAAACACTTAAGTAGAAATCTAGTGTTTGTAGCCTCAACGGATAAGACCATCTTGGCTATCCGTTGAAGGAGTAGCCTTACTTAGCAATAAGTTTGGTATTGTAGCACATCTCACTCTCTGGTTTCAAGCTGTAATTCTTAGATGTTGTTAGGAGATAATCAGTCATGTTGACTACTAATGGATGTACAAATAGGAGGGCTAATTGTAAATAGTTCATGCCTTGTAATTTTGTATAAGTGAAGAAGTGTCAACGGATATTGAAGACCTTCAACGGATAAGAAACTAAGCTTCAACGGATGTCTCTAACGCTTCAACGGATAATATCCATCAACGGATAAGTGCTTCAACGGATAAAGCTTCAACTGCTAGAGCATCAACGGATAAAGCCATCAACGGATGAAAGCTTCAACGGATGCACTGCTAGAGCATTAACGGATAAAGCCATCAACGGATGAAAGCTTCAACGGATGCTCAGTCTCATAGCAGTTGATAGTGACAGTTAACAAAGCTGACAGAGGCACATGGATTGACAGAGATGTGGTAGCCTATTTCAGGAACAGCAGAAAAAGCAGCCGTTTTTAGTCTGGTTCAAAATGGAAAGTCAACAGATAATTCCATATTATACTGGATAAAAATGGAACAGAAACAAGTGGAGAACTATTGTCTTATTGTACTTTATCTTTGTCTTCACTTGTAAACTTGGTGTTATATAAACCAAGTAGTAGCTAGTAATTAGATGTGAATTTTCCCTGAGCTGTTTAGAAATATCAAGAGAGAAAATCATCTAGTTTGTACTAGGAAGCAGCTGTGATTTAGTTTTGAATCACAGATTTTCTGAAATAACACATCTCTGGTGGAACAACAAATCCACCAGAAAAGTTTTTAAGTTCTTTGTGTTCATTACATTTGTGTTTGAATATATATCTGTCTGCATCAGCTCCAAGCAATTCACACATATTTGATCACTCAAACACTTAGTCTTACAAACTGCTCAAAACTTGAAAAAGTTTTGAGATTTACATTCAACCCCCCTTCTGTAAATCTCATTGTTAGTCCACTGGGAATAACAATTGGTATCAGAGCAAGCTCTTAACATACAAAGAGTTTAAAGATCTATTCTGCTAACATCATGAGTAAGAAGGATATTGGTGTAAAGATTCCAATCCTGGAAAGAGATAACTATCATCACTGGAAGGTGAAGATGCATTTACATCTTCTCTCTCAAGATGAAAGCTACATCAACTGCATTGAGAATGGTCCTCACATCCCACACAAGGTGGCCACAGCTGCTACTGCTACAGTTGCTGTTGAATAGTCTATTCCCAAGCCAAAGGCAGAATGGACTGTTGAAGATATTGAAGAGGTCCACAAGGACAAGAAAGCCATGAACATTTTGTTTAATGGCCTGGATCAAGATATGTTTGACAATGTCATCAATAGCCAAACTGCTAAGGAAATTTGGGATACTGTGCAGCTTATCTGTGAAGGCACTGAGCAAGTTAGAGAAAACAAAATGCAGCTTCTCATTCAACAATATAAATATTTTCATTTTGAAGAAGGAGAATCATTGAATGATACATTCAACAGATTTCAGAAACTATTGAATGGATTAAAGCTGTATGGGAGAGTGTACCAAGTAAAGGACTCCAATTTAAATTTTTTAAGGTCTCTACCAAAGGAATGGAAGCCTATGACTGTTTCTCTAAGAAATTCTCAAAATTATAAGGACTTCACACTTGAAAGATTATATGGAATATTGAAGACTTATGAACTTGAGATGGAGCAAGATGAGCTGTTGGAAAAGGGAAAGAGAAAAGGAGGATCAGTTGCACTTGTAGCTGACAGTGAAAAAGTTGAAGCCAGAAATAAGGAAAAGATAATGCCAAGTCTCAAAATTGGCACAAGCAAATCAGAATCAAGCAAGGGTAAAGAGCAAGTTGCTGAGGATGAAGACAATTCCAGTCAGGATGAATCTGATGATATTGATGAACATCTGGCCTTTCTGTCCAGGAGGTTTGCAAAGATGAAGTTCAGGAAAAACACAAAGTTCACTAAGCCAAACAAAAACATGGTGGACAAATCAAAGTTCAAATGTTACAACTGTGGCATTAGTGGACACTTTGCAAGTGAGTGTAGGAAGCCAAATTCTGAGAAAAAGAAATTTGAGCAAGTTGATTACAAAAGGAAGTATTTTGATTTGCTCAAACAAAAGGAAAGAGCTTTTCTCACTCAAGATGATTGGGCAGCAGATGGGGTAAATGAAGATGATGATGTGGAATATGTCAACCTAGCCCTGATGGCTAATTCTGATGAAAATGAAACTAGTTCATCAAGCAACCAGGTAATTACTACTGATCTCTCTCAGCTTTCTAAACATGAATGTAATGAAGCCATAAATGATATGTCCAATGAATTATATCATTTGCGTGTTTCTCTTAAATCACTAGCTAAAGAAAACACTAGGATCAAAGAAAATAATGTGTTTTTAAGTGATAGGAATGCTGTGTTAGAGAGTCAGGTAATTGAGCTTGAAAAGATTAAACTTAAATGCTTGACTGTTGAGAGTGAACTAGAAGAAGCTGTTAAGAAAGTAGAAATTCTTTCTAAACAGTTAGAAAGTGAGCAAGAGGTAATCAAGGCCTGGAAAACATCTAGGGATGTTGGTGTTCAAATTGCCAAGGTTCAGGGAATTGAATCATTCTGTGAGGATGCCTGGAAGAAAAACAAAAAGAAGTTAGAATTAATTGATGGATTGTCAACGGATGTGGAATCAACGGATGATGAAAGTTATCCGTTGAAGGAAGAAAAGGAGCATCTGTTGAAGGCTCATCAATTAAAACATGCAAGTTCTTTTAAAAATAAAAAGAATGATTCAACTCTCAAGAACTTTGTCAAAGAAGGAGCTAGCACATCCAGAGATGTCAGTAAGGTGAATATAGGACACATGACTTTAGATCAGTTGAAAGATAGGCTTAAGTTGGTTGAGGATAAGAAGGAAACTAAAAGAAAATCTAAAAGAAATGGGAAGGTAGGGATTAATAAACATAACAATTACACACCTGATAGGTATGCTCCTAGAAAAAGCTGTGTACATTGTAAAAGTGTTAATCACCTATCTGATAATTGCAAATCTGTTAAAAATGCTCCCATACCTTCAAATCCCTCCATGCCTAACATGTCTATGTCACCTCTGCATGCTATGCCTGTTATGTCTCACCAGAATCCCCATGCACATTTTGCAAACATGCCATACATTAACAATCCTTACTTTACTGCATTTAGTATGCCTCAAATGCCATACAATATGCCTATGTGGAATAACATGTTTACACAACCTATGCCTTATCAAATTCAATCAAATGTGTTAAATGATTCTGTGACTAACCCTACACTTCAACCAACCACACCTGAGACCAAGGTTGACCCAAAGTTACCTAAGTCAAAAGATGCAGGAGGAATGAAGTCTAGGAAAAAGACTAACAAGGCTGGACCCAAGGACACTTGGTACCAAAATCAACTTGATTGATTTTGTTGTGTGCAGGGACAAAGAAGGAATCTATGGTACTTGGACAGTGGTTGTTCAAGACACATGACAGGAGATTTCACCCTGCTCACAGAGTTTAAGGAGAGAGCTGGCCCTAGCATAACCTTTGGAGATGACAGCAAAGGATTCACTATGGGATATGGCTTGATTTCAAAAGAAAATGTCATCATTGATGAAGTTGCATTGGTTGATGGTCTCAAACACAATTTATTGAGCATCAGTCAACTATGTGACAGAGGGAATACTGTTTCCTTCAATTCTGAAGCCTGTATTGTCACAAGTAAAAAGGACAATAAAGTGGTTCTAACTGGAGTTAGAAAAGGGAATGTGTACTTAGCTGATTTCAACTCT
This sequence comes from Apium graveolens, assembly GCF_009905375.1. Lineage (NCBI taxonomy): Eukaryota > Viridiplantae > Streptophyta > Magnoliopsida > Apiales > Apiaceae > Apium > Apium graveolens. Next base: position 147,115,975 of record NC_133655.1, read on the forward strand.
ACAGATGCAGAATCCATTACTTGTCTTCTCAGCAAAGCAAGTCCAGTTGAAAGTTGGCTATGGCACAAGAAGCTGTCCCATTTGAATTTCAAGACAATGAATGATCTAGTCAAAAAGGACTTAGTTAAAGGAATGCCTCTAGTGGAATTCACAAGGGATGGACTGTGTGATGCTTGTCAGAAAGGAAAGCAAAAGAAAGTATCATTCAGTAAGAAGCTTGAATCTGCAATTGATGAACTACTGCAACTTCTACACATGGATCTTTTTGGACCAGTCAATGTATTGTCAATTTCAAGGAAAAGATACTGCCTAGTGATTGTAGATGATTTCTCAAAGTTTTCATGGGTTTATTTTCTTGGATCAAAGGATAAAGCTAGTGAAATCATCATCAATCATATCAAGCAAGTCAACAATCATCCTGATTTCAAAGTAAGGAATATTAGGAGTGACAATGGAACTGAGTTCAAGAATTCAACCACGAAGATGTTCTGTGGAGTAAATGAGATCATGCATGAGTTCTCAGCTCTAAGAACTCCACAACAAAATGGTGTGGTGGAAAGGAAGAACAGATCACTAATTGAAGCTGCAAGGACAATGCTTGAGGAGTCAAAACTCCCAACTTATTTTTGGGCTGAGGCTGTTAACTGTGCATGTTACACTCAAAATATTTCTCTAATCAATCAAGCAAAATGCCTGACTCCCTATCAATTATTCAAGAGAAGAAAACCAACTTTAAACTTTCTACATGTCTTTGGTTACAAATGTTACATCTTAAGGAATCAATCTGATCACAAAGGAAAGTTTGATGCAAAGGCTGATGAAGGAATATTTGTTGGTTATTCTGCTGGAAAATCATATAGGGTCTACAATCTAAGAACCAACATTGTCATGGAATCTGTACATGTTGTGTTTGATGATAAAAATATTGATGGACTAACACATGAGGGACATCATGAAGGACTCAAATTTGACAATATTGAGATATATTGTGATAATAGTGAAGATGAGAATGATGAAGAAGGCATCTCAAGAAGAAACCAGAGTCTGCCTTTGGATAATGCACAAAATGCTGCATCCGTTGAAAGTCATAATTCAGCTTCCGTTGAAAGAAGCAATGCAGCATCCGTTGAAAGACAAAGTGCATCATCCGTTGAAGTTCATAATGAAGCATCCGTTGATCACAGTCTGTCAACGGATAATCAATTCACCTCATCAGTTGATAGAACTCCCAATTCCTTTCAAAGGATCAGCAACTCAGGGGGAGTTTCAACAAATCAACATTCTATCTCACATCATGTGTAATAACCCCAATTTTTGAGAAATTTTGAAACCCTTATGAATAGTGTTTTTGCTGAACGAGAAAACTTTTCATGCCACGCTATGTAGGGGTTCTGTTATTGATCTTATGGGATATTATTAGTACTCTATGTGGTATATAAGTGTATGTAAAGATCGTCAGAATCCAATTCCGAACACTTTGATTTTTCCCGGAAATTCACAAGATACGGAGAGAATTGAGTATAAGGTAACAGGATAAAAAGGATTTAAATTAAAGGATTATAGGAGAGGATCATAAAAGGAATATAATATATTGAGAAAGGTTAAGGGAACCTAAGTAATAAGATCCCGGGTATGATCCCTCAAACGATAAACGAGAGCGAAAGATAAGCGAACCGTAAAACAAATAAGTGACCAAGAGACAAGCTTGTACAAGAAGCCAGGGATTGTGACATCATCAAACCACAAGGTGTGGACAAGTGGGAGCATTATGACATGTGCAAGGTGACATAGGCATGACAAGAAAGGAAGGAGATGTGGTGACTTTTTAACCACACAAAACCAAGGGCAACTAGGTAATTCACTAAAACAAACAACAAAAATCAACCAACCAAAAGCAAATCAAGCCAAAACACAAAATTCTCTCTTCTTCTTCTTCATGCTCTCGGGTGGTTTTCTTAAAAAATGAAAGTCCAAGCTCCTCCACTTACTATTTAGCAAGGTAATTATCTAAGCTTCCCCATGGATAGTTACATACTTCCTATAAGTTTAAGCTTCTAATTCCAAGCCAATCTTTTTCTATAAATCATGAAAGAAGATGGTGAATAGTGTTTTTCAAGAACTAAAATTTGTGTTCTTGAAGTTTTGTTTAGATTAAGCTTGGATAAGGACTTTAAGGGTGATTCCAAGCCATTCTCTTGATTCTCCACTCTCCAAGGAAGGTATAAACTACAAACCCTAGCTTTAGTTTTGAGTAATTAGGATTGAATGTGTTTGATATAGCATATGTGAGGCATGATGCTTGATTGGTTGAAGTTTGGTTGAGTTTGTAGAGATTAGTTGGTTTTGTTGTATTGTTGGAGTTGTAAATCTTGGTAATTAGTTAAAGAACCTAAGTAAAGCTTTTAGTTCATGTGGGGAATAAGTATAAATGGTTAATTTGGATTTGTTGGGGCTGTTATGATGTGGTTTGGAGGGATGTTGGTTGTATGATTGATTTGGGGTTGATTTGTGGTTGGTATTGAATGGTTTAAAATTGGGAAAACGCGTAAACATAGCCGTCGTAACGTCCGATTTTCTTTGGACTGTTTTTGTGCATAACATTAGCACCCGAGAACCCCCTGCTAGATTATGACCACTGCCATGATTAGATAGCTCATGTTACGAGCTTCGTTTTGATATATAGTTCGTTTGATTCCGATGCACGGTTTAGGAGAAACGACCGTTTCAAGTAACGGCGTTTCGCGAACGAAACTTTTCCCCTCGCCTTACTTTGAAACATAGGTTAAAGACCAAAAAGGGTTAATTAATGTATGAAACATTTATTGTAATTGTGTTAGGCAGTTGGTAAGACACTCGCGAAGGAATCGCCTTAAAACTCTTAAAGGTTAAATTATTAAAAATGGTGGAGCCGAGGGTACTCGAGTGACTTAAGCGAATCAGTCAGCGCAGAACAAGCGTTAGAGTCTAAGTTAGTTAAAGTATAGATTTACAAGTGATTTTGGTTTAATTCCAACTTACTTGTTATTTATAGGTTACCAGACTCGTCCCGAGCCTTTTATCACCCCAAGTCGCTCAGGCAAGTATTCTATCCGTTATACTGTTGTTGTGATGTATACATTTGTATATGCATGATCTTGCGATAAATGCATATTGGTTATTTAGCAAATTCTTGCGATATATTGTAGCATGTGATATGGTATATATGCATGCCTGTTTCATATTCTTGAAATATATATCTGTTGGTTCAGTTGATAATACCTATGCTAGAGAATAGCGGTAACTTGCATATACCCTTAGTATAGGGACCCAAAGGTGAAAATATTTTCTAAAACCGGGAGTCGAGGATCCCGAGTAATCTTGTATATATGGATATGGATATATATATATATATATATATATTTATATATATATATATGGTTATAGTTTTCCAAACTATTAATCGAATAAGGTTTATTCGATAACTTTAGCTTTATTTTATTAATGAATATTATTTTGAATATTCATTCGAGGGCTTATGACTCAGTTTATATTATTTAATGAATATTATTTGAATATTCATTTGAGGATCTATGACTCCGATTATTTGCTGAAATATATTCTTTATTTTATTAAAGAATAAGGTGTTAATAATCAAACTTATTTTTGATTATTCAAATAAAGATAATACTTTCATATAAGTATATCTTTGGTTATTTAATACTCGTTTCAAGTATAAGTTTTAATACTTCTACTTCAATTATTTTTATAAAGATTATTCTTTATGGGAATATTATTTAAATAATAATATTCAGTCATTTTCTAAATATTCTGGGGACTGATTTACTCCATTAAATCAGCTTTACTCCAAACACTCTTTAAAGTGTTTTCGAGTCTTCAAAATGATTTTTTAAAGTCAGAGCGGATCCCAAAACTCATTTTTATATTTAAGATCTTCCTTGTTAAGGGGATTTAAATACTCGCTCAAAACCTGGGGAATCCGGCTCTGTGGTGTATTTTATATTCGCAACGAGGTTGCAGTTTTGGTAAATGAATTGATTACTTGCCCAACGTTCGGGAAGTAAGCCCATCTAATTGAGTCGGCATAAGCGACAGGCCGGGGTACGGTCTATGAATGTGTAAGTGGCTGGGTGGCAGTCCATGAACGCGTGAGGGGCCGGGTAACGGTCTAGCGCGAGGTCCTAATGCGGCCAGGGTGATGACCGGTGAGGAATTCATCCATCTACAGTAGAAAAGGTTACTTATTGGTATCTTTGCCTGATCAGCAAGATATCTGGTTTATGCCAAAATTCTTTTCCTTTCCAAAATTCATTGGATGTTTCAAACTCTGTTCATACTTTACATGACAGAGGTTTCAGGAAATGTATGGGAGATATATATGAATATATATATATATCAGAACTTAATGAAGTATGTCATAACTTCATTTCCTTTAATAATATTTTAAAGATTTAATCTATTCAAATCTTGTCTTGTAGTCTCATCTATGTGATGAACTTTTGAAGCTAATTATAACCTGAACAGTGGTAGTTCAAGTAGTATTTGGGAAAGATATAAGTATATTGGGGTATCTTGTAACTTCATCTTTTAAACTTATATCTAATTAATAATTGTCTTATGAATGACAAAGACTTGCAGAAAAACGTTGAAACAAGGTTAGATATATGAGATCACCTTGCAACGATATTTTTTTATACAGTTATACACTGGGACTTTGTGTATATTATGCATGGAAGAGGACTTCCAATATTTTGAAAAGTATATATGTATATATACTGAATATTTTGCGACTTCATCGCATTAAGATATCAAACTTGGTTCATTTCTTTTGACCAAGACTTTCATGAGTATTATGAGTAGGCTCATATACTATTAATCATTATACATATTATTTTGGTGGGCTTGCTGCTCACCCTTACTTTCTTCTTTCATCACACAACAACAGATAGAAAAGATGAACAGAACCAAGCTCCCGATTCACAAGCAATTAGGAGACGTTCCGCAGTTTTCTAGAAGCATTGATGCCGCCGTAGCTGAGGTAGGAACTACCAATAGGCTAGGCTTTCAACTTTTGATGGACCAGATTTATTTATATTTATGAATTGTAATAATGGCAAAGAAATGTAAATTTATTCAGAAAACCTTTTAAGGTGTATTGGCAGATAATTGTGGAATAAAATGACTTGTGGTTATTTTTGGATGTTCATCTCTGAGACTATAACGTGTGGTGTGTGTGTTTATTGTGGGGTCACAGTACAGAGTAGTTGAGTAATTATTAAGATTGGGTGTTATTAAGGGAAATGGAACTCGTGACGACCCGGATCCCCGACCCCGGATCTGGGGGTGTTACAGTAATGGTATCAGAGCTAAGCGTTATAAACCTCAGAGATGATGGGACGTTAAGATAATAAGTTCACTAAGATAATAAGAACTCTTGCCAAGTTCATAGTCGGACTACCTAACGTAGTACTGACAGTTAAAACCCTTATGGGAACCCTTATAAATGTAGCGATAGAAGCGTAGTTCGTTATCGTATATGGTAGCGGGACTCCGAACCCTGAAGTTGAGGAACATCAACGCGATGATGTTTTATTACTAATTGGAGATCAGATTGTGGATCCAATAGAGCGTCCTAACGCAGGACCGGATGATGTTTATATTGAGGATGTAGCGGTTGAGGATGTTGTCCTAGAAGGGATAGTTGCTGAGGAGGATCCCATGGAGGATCCTGACGAGATTGGATAAAGGACCACTGATGAATTGATGACCCTGGTTGGGTCGACTACCAGAGGTAGGATTGGCCGGTCACTACCAGAGGTTCGTTCAAGTTTGTAAAGATAGTAGCCCCTTTAACGCAGCTTACTCATAAGACTGAGAAGTTCGAATAGACAGAGAAATGCGAGAACAACTTTTAAGAACTGAAGCAAAGGTTGGTGACGGCCCCTATATTGGCATTGCCGGATGGAAAAAGGAGATTTTGTGATTTGTAAGTGACGCTTCGCATAAGGAATTAGGGTGCTTCTTAGCACAGCAAGATAATCGCGTCTGCGTCAAGACAATTAAGGTAATATGAAATTCGATATCCCCGCCCATGAGCTTAGGCTCGTGGCAATAGTTTTACCCTAAAGATTGGAGGCACTACTTGTATGGAGAGAAGTGCGAGAATTACCTAAGCCATAAGTGCTCTAGTACATTCTTACGTAGAAAGAGCTCAACATACGCCAGAGGAGGCGGTTAGAGCTAATCAAGAATTATGATTGGGAGATTCTTTATCATTCGGGGAAAGCCAATGTGGTGGCTGATGCCATTAGTAAAAAGGAGAGACTCAAGATGATAATGTCTTTGGGAGAGTTGATAAGAGATTTTGAGAAAATGGAAATAGTAGTGAAGGTAACCGGAGCCGATACCGAAAAGCTGTTTGAGATTGCAATAGAGACCGAATTATTGGAAAAGAGCATATTGTGCCAGAAAAATGTGATGAATGAAGGCAGAGAGCCAACAAATAAATAAAAGATTAATATCGAGAAAGATGATAAGGGAATAATGAGGTATTCCTATAGAATTTGGGTTCCAAAAGTTCAAGAGCGTAAGGATGAGAACTTAGATGAGAGCCATAGTTTGAGGAATAAGATTTAGAACAAACCCTAAACGTGATAGTCAGGGAGGTCGCCATCAAGATAGAAGGAACCCATGACATAATGGAGTGGAAAATGAGGATTTTAAATTAAAAGATGACCCCAATTATGGGGAGTAGGATGAAACATTTCATACTAAGGAAACAGAAAGTCGAGTAAGGAAAGGAGACCCGAGACGGTACTCCTATACGGCAATTCATGGACCTGTCTAGACAGAACTTAGACTATTATCCCCAACCACCACCCTGAGGAGACAGTGCGGTGAGAAATTCTTTCAGGACCTTTAAGTCGCTAAGCTCTCAGAGTTCCAAGGAACAGGCTGACCCAGCCGAGGCAAGAGCCTGGCTAAAGGAAATATAGGAATCATTTGAGATTCTAAATGATTGACGAATCTCAAAAGGACTGTTTTTGTCACTTACCCTCCTAAGAGAGAGACCACCCGCTGGTGAAAGACCAAGAAAGGCACGGAGCCAGAGGTTATGATAAACTGATTAAAGTTCAGACAATTGTTTTCAGGAAAGTAATTCCCAAGGTTATGGAGAGAGTGTAAAAGCTTTAGAGCCAGAACAAAGGCAGACGAGTATGATGAATTGTGAATTTAAGTTGTAAAAGTTGTCAAGATTCGTTCTAAGGGCACGAATCCAGAATGACGGGATGTTGAAATCAAGGCTTATGTTGAGTTGGTTCATGAAATAATGATAAGAGAAGGAAAAAAAAAGAAATTGAAGTGGAAAGGAATATAAAGGCAATAGAGTTTGAGGAATGATAAGGAAGTTGGGTATGAGGAAACCCTAAAGACTCGTAGCAATAGAAATAGAAAAGTATGCATTCGTCAGGATGAGGGTGATTCACCATAAGTTAAAATTGATGGTTGAGGGCATAAGAGATACATATATATTATCCCCTGTAAGTTGGGAGGATTCGAAGAAACCTTGAGGTAATTCGAAGGATAAATAATGAGACGCGGATAGACTGAGGAGACAAGAAAGTAAGAAATTAAGAAAATTGGATGAAGGAAGTGACCTTCAAGAATGGGAAATGTAAGACCGGTGGCTTGATACCCAGAAAGGGAGACGCCAGGTATGAAAGATATCCCAATATTGAGGTGACTGTTGAGATAAACAACAAAAGTAAATAAGGAATTATTAAGAAGAAGTTCACGTTGAACATGACCAATATCTTCCAGGTCATCCTTGTTATCGTTACCAAATTAGGCAAGAAAAGCGGATGACCATTGTTATCTTTTGGAGGCCATATTGATTGACCTCATTTTGAATACAGATGTTATTGCGAAATTAGGCATATACTATCGAGGTGGGAATGATTGAATAAGACACCCTTATCAGGGGTATATGACTTGATTTATCCATGGAAGGATGCATGTACCTTTTTAAAGGTGGAATTAAGGATAGAACATCGGTAACTTAAAACGAATCCTATGGGAATGCCTAAAGGTTGGCATTTCACCCTTAATAGGGGCAGTATGAGTTTTGACAGTATGATTTGGAAAGGATTAAGGTAATAATAACCTTTAAGGATCAGTGGAGAAATTTTTCAGAAGTATATAGACAATGGTTCTAGTATCAGTAAATGGTATTTTGATATGCCCTGTATATAGGGAATACAGGAGGAACGATTGAAGGATAACCTTAGAGGTTTTACAAGGAGAAAGGAAATATTCGAAATTCTCAAGAATAAAAATGTTGATAAAGGAAATATGACATAATTATAATGATGCCAAGTGGGGCACGTGTTAAACCACGAGAAAGTATGGATCGAACCAGTAAAGGTCGAAATTATTCAGGGCAATTAGGACTTAAGATAAAAGATGTTCTAAGTATGATTGAGAGTCAGTCGTGACAGTGATTAACCTCTAAAGACTGAGGCAATAACTTATGGAAAAATGGTGATATTTTTTTTTTACTCATCAGATTTTAAGGAATACATCTTCACAAAAGCAGTGATTGAAATAAGGTAGAAAATTTATTTGGAGGTGGTTAAAATGACATTGACTATAAGGAAATTTTAATATCAGGAAAGGCCAAAGAGGTGGCCGACACTTTAAAGGTAAGAGGATAATTATAGGCGCTTGTGCCAGAGGAATACAGTGATGATGGTTAAAACTGTGAAGGTTGTATTATGGTTTGGAAGATTGACATTCCTTCTGATGACTGTGCAATACCCAACCGTAATAGTAGTTGGTAAAAGTTTAATTCGTGTAATCGCCATGAACGGGCTATCTATCTTAGGAGGTCCTATCTTGAGATAAGCCAGGACCATGTTTCAAAAAGGACTAAACAAACCTTTGAGTTAAGTCTTCTATTGAAGGCATATGATTACGAATGGTATTAACCTACTATCGTTGCTTTGATGGAAACTCTTCTGCAATTTTATTTGCTTCATGTCATGTATGTATGTCAGGATCAGGATTGTTCTTCATGAATCATGAATGGTGATTATGTTACCTCCTTAGAAGAATTCGATACGATATGTATGGACTCCGTATGGTTAGCTATTAAGACTTCAAGGAAAATGAATGACTACAGTAGGTCAGTGGTGGACCATAGTAAGGCAGCAATGATTCTGCGAGTATTGAGCTGAATACAACCGTGAGAGTTGTATTGGAATGGGTGTTGAGATTGAGTACCACTAATCGGGTCGTGGTAGTGTATAAGTTATCATTGATAGACTAATTAAGTAGAGTATCTACCTAGTGAATAATTATTCTTTCTTATCAATAGAGAGTCGTATTATTATACGAGGAAGGTTGCGGTGCAAGCATAGAATTATAGTAACGATGATGTATAGAATGAGATCCCAGATTCGATTTTCGATGTCGAGGGAGTTTCAAAGGTGATTATGTATAAGCTCGAGGAAGAGTGTGGGTCCATGGAATGATGGACGGAATAGAAATATTTAGGCATGGGAAATATGATGCTATAATACTTGATGCTGATATAAATACGTTTATGTTTTGTTCTCCTATGACAAACCTCTATAATTCAGAGGTAGGTTCCAAGCCAGATATTTTGTGGCAGTATATATATATATTTTTTTATATATACAATTCTCTTCAGTTCGTTCTTTTCTCTTCTTTTCATTTCATGTAATCTGAGAAGAACAACCCTTCCAGAAGGGGAGGTATTGCCGAATGACTATCTATCTGTGTGATAGAAGCCTAGTAGGATACCATCTATTGTTTAATTGCTTGTCAAGTACTAAAGGCTGGCCACCTTCTGTACTAACTATGCAATATAACAAGTGTTCATGATCATAGTGATCTCTCAACAAATTCCTTTACTTCAATATGATTGATCAAGCTTCCAAAGATAGAAGCAGCTGAAAAAGGAGTAATAAAGTGGTGGTAGTATGCGGAATGGGAACACATTCGTGATACTAAGGTTGACGTGGTTATTAAAAGGTTATAGAACGCTAGCGAGCAAAAGTATAACCAGTATAATATTAGGAACGAAAGGTGATAGCGATTACGAACTGGAAAAGAATGGGTATTGAGAAGCAAAAGTTCTAATGCTAAAAGCTATAATGAGAGTCTGTGCAATAGACTTGAAAGAATTTGGAATGATCATTTAACGCGGATTAAGTTATCTTACGACAATAGATCATATGTCAGTATTGAGGTATCGCCTTATGAGATCCTTGAGGGAAGACAATGTCGATCTCCCTTATGTTAGGATGAAGTTTAGAGCGCAAGATGCTCGGACCCGCAGTAGTCCAAAGGACCAAGGATATGATAGATCTAATCAGAGGACGGCTGGTAGTAGCCCAAGATGGACATGATAAGTATGTTGATTTGACACGAAAGGATAAAGAGTATGAAATAGGGGACCTAGTAATGTTATAGGTATCCCTTGGAAAGGATTGATGAGGTTCGGAAAGAAAGGAAAGCTAAGTCTACAATTTGTTGGACCCTTGGATATATTAAGACGTTTGGGAAGTTAGCATATGAGCTAGCCCTAACCCCGAACATGTAGCAGGTCGTAACGTGTTTCACGTATCAATGTTAAGGAAGTGTAATTCAGATGCCAGATAAATAGAGGCATATGAGCGCATAGATATGCAACCCGACGTAACCTATATGGAGCAACCAGGAAGGGTTATAGAGTGAAAAGGAACAAGTGCTTAGGAGAAGGATTATCAAACTAGGCAGAGTTTGGTGGTAGAACCACAATGTGGGAAAATTGACTCGAGAGTTAGAAAGTGTAATGCTAAGAAAGTATCCCCATTTGTTTTCTATCTGATTCCGGGACGGAATCCTTTTAAGGAGGGGAGACTGTAATAACCCCAATTTTTGAGAAATTTTGAAACCCTTATGAATAGTGTTTTTGCTGAACGAGAAAACTTTTCATGCCACGCTATGTAGGGGTTCTGTTATTGATCTTATGGGATATTATTAGTACTCTATGTGGTATATAAGTGTATGTAAAGATCGTCAGAATCCAATTCCGAACACTTTGATTTTTCCCGGAAATTCACAAGATACGGAGAGAATTGAGTATAAGGTAACAGGATAAAAAGGATTTAAATTAAAGGATTATAGGAGAGGATCATAAAAGGAATATAATATATTGAGAAAGGTTAAGGGAACCTAAGTAATAAGATCCCGGGTATGATCCCTCAAACGATAAACGAGAGCGAAAGATAAGCGAACCGTAAAACAAATAAGTGACCAAGAGACAAGCTTGTACAAGAAGCCAGGGATTGTGACATCATCAAACCACAAGGTGTGGACAAGTGGGAGCATTATGACATGTGCAAGGTGACATAGGCATGACAAGAAAGGAAGGAGATGTGGTGACTTTTTAACCACACAAAACCAAGGGCAACTAGGTAATTCACTAAAACAAACAACAAAAATCAACCAACCAAAAGCAAATCAAGCCAAAACACAAAATTCTCTCTTCTTCTTCTTCATGCTCTCGGGTGGTTTTCTTAAAAAATGAAAGTCCAAGCTCCTCCACTTACTATTTAGCAAGGTAATTATCTAAGCTTCCCCATGGATAGTTACATACTTCCTATAAGTTTAAGCTTCTAATTCCAAGCCAATCTTTTTCTATAAATCATGAAAGAAGATGGTGAATAGTGTTTTTCAAGAACTAAAATTTGTGTTCTTGAAGTTTTGTTTAGATTAAGCTTGGATAAGGACTTTAAGGGTGATTCCAAGCCATTCTCTTGATTCTCCACTCTCCAAGGAAGGTATAAACTACAAACCCTAGCTTTAGTTTTGAGTAATTAGGATTGAATGTGTTTGATATAGCATATGTGAGGCATGATGCTTGATTGGTTGAAGTTTGGTTGAGTTTGTAGAGATTAGTTGGTTTTGTTGTATTGTTGGAGTTGTAAATCTTGGTAATTAGTTAAAGAACCTAAGTAAAGCTTTTAGTTCATGTGGGGAATAAGTATAAATGGTTAATTTGGATTTGTTGGGGCTGTTATGATGTGGTTTGGAGGGATGTTGGTTGTATGATTGATTTAGGGTTGATTTGTGGTTGGTATTGAATGATTTAAAATTGGGAAAACGCGTAAACATAGCCGTCGTAACGTCCGATTTTCTTTGGACTGTTTTTGTGCATAACATTAGGACCCGAGAACCCCCTGCTAGATTATGACCACTGCCATGATTAGATAGCTCATGTTACGAGCTTCGTTTTGATATATAGTTCGTTTGATTCCGATGCACGGTTTAGGAGAAACGACCGTTTCAAGTAACGGCGTTTCGCGAACAAAACTTTTCCCCTCGCCTTACTTTGAAACATAGGTTAAAGACCAAAAAGGGTTAATTAATGTATGAAACATTTATTGTAAGTGTGTTAGGCAGTTGGTAAGACACTCGCGAAGGAATCGCCTTAAAACTCTTAAAGGTTAAATTATTAAAAATGGTGGAGCCGAGGGTACTCGAGTGACTTAAGCGAATCAGTGAGCGCAGAACAAGCGTTAGAGTCTAAGTTAGTTAAAGTATAGATTTACAAGTGATTTTGGTTTAATTCCAACTTACTTGTTGTTTATAGGTTACCAGACTCGTCCCGAGCCTTTTATCACCCCAAGTCGCTCAGGCAAGTATTCTATCCGTTATACTGTTGTTGTGATGTATACATTTGTATATGCATGATCTTGCGATAAATGCATATTGGTTATTTAGCAAATTCTTGCGATATATTGTAGCATGTGATATGGTATATATGCATGCCTGTTTCATATTCTTGAAATATATATCTGTTGGTTCAGTTGATAATACCTATGCTAGAGAATAGCGGTAACTTGCATATACCCTTAGTATAGGGACCCAAAGGTGAAAATATTTTCTAAAACCGGGAGTCGAGGATCCCGAGTAATCTTGTATATATGGATATGGATATATATATATATTTATATATATATATGGTTATAGTTTTCCAAACTATTAATCGAATAAGGTTTATTCGATAACTTTAGCTTTATTTTATTAATGAATATTATTTTGAATATTCATTCGAGGGCTTATGACTCAGTTTATATTATTTAATGAATATTATTTGAATATTCATTTGAGGATCTATGACTCCGATTATTTGCTGAAATATATTCTTTATTTTATTAAAGAATAAGGTGTTAATAATCAAACTTATTTTCGATTATTCAAATAAAGATAATACTTTCATATAAGTATATCTTTGGTTATTTAATACTCGTTTCAAGTATAAGTTTTAATACTTCTACTTCAATTATTTTTATAAAGATTATTCTTTATGGGAATATTATTTAAATAATAATATTCAGTCATTTTCTAAATATTCTGGGGACTGATTTACTCCATTAAATCAGCTTTACTCCAAACACTCTTTAAAGTGTTTTCGAGTCTTCAAAATGATTTTTTAAAGTCAGAGCGGATCCCAAAACTCATTTTTATATTTAAGATCTTCCTTGTTAAGGGGATTTAAATACTCGCTCAAAACCTGGGGAATCCGGCTCTGTGGTGTATTTTATATTCGCAACGAGGTTGCAGTTTTGGTAAATGAATTGATTACTTGCCCAACGTTCGGGAAGTAAGCCCATCTAATTGAGTCGGCATAAGCGACAGGCCGGGGTACGGTCTATGAATGTGTAAGTGGCTGGGTGGCAGTCCATGAACGCGTGAGGGGCCGGGTAACGGTCTAGCGCGAGGTCCTAATGCGGCCAGGGTGATGACCGGTGAGGAATTCATCCATCTACAGTAGAAAAGGTTACTTATTGGTATCTTTGCCTGATCAGCAAGATATCTGGTTTATGCCAAAATTCTTTTCCTTTCCAAAATTCATTGGATGTGTCAAACTCTGTTCATACTTTACATGACAGAGGTTTCAGGAAATGTATGGGAGATATATATGAATATATATATATATCAGAACTTAATGAAGTATGTCATAACTTCATTTCCTTTAATAATATTTTAAAGATTTAATCTATTCAAATCTTGTCTTGTAGTCTCATCTATGTGATGAACTTTTGAAGCTAATTATAACCTGAACAGTGGTAGTTCAAGTAGTATTTGGGAAAGATATAAGTATATTGGGGTATCTTGTAACTTCATCTTTTAAACTTATATCTAATTAATAATTATCTTATGAATGACAAAGACTTTCAGAAAAACGTTGAAACAAGGTTAGATATATGAGATCACCTTGCAACGATATTTTTTTATACAGTTATACACTGGGACTTTGTGTATATTATGCATGGAAGAGGACTTCCAATATTTTGAAAAGTATATATGTATATATACTGAATATTTTGCGACTTCATCGCATTAAGATATCAAACTTGGTTCATTTCTTTTGACCAAGACTTTCATGAGTATTATGAGTAGGCTCATATACTATTAATCATTATACATATTATTTTGGTGGGCTTGCTGCTCACCCTTGCTTTCTTCTTTCATCACACAACAACAGATAGAAAAGATGAACAGAACCAAGCTCCCGATTCACAAGCGATTAGGAGACGTTCCGCAGTTTTCTAGAAGCATTGATGCCGCCGTAGCTGAGGTAAGAACTACCAATAGGCTAGGCTTTCAACTTTTGATGGACCAGATTTATTTATATTTATGAATTGTAATAATGGCAAAGAAATGTAAATTTATTCAGAAAACCTTTTAAGGTGTATTGGCAGATAATTGTGGAATAAAATGACTTGTGGTTATTTTTGGATGTTCATCTCTGAGACTATAACGTGTGGTGTGTGTGTTTATTGTGGGGTCACAGTACAGAGTAGTTGAGTAATTATTAAGATTGGGTGTTATTAAGGGAAATGGAACTCGTGACGACCCGGATCCCCGACCCCGGATCTGGGGGTGTTACATCATGACAATACTGAGGCAACCTCATCAAGGGCTAATCTACCACCTCAAAGGAAATGGACCAAGAATCACCCTTTTGAACAGATCATTGGTGATGCTACATCTAAAGTACAAACTAGAAGGGCTACTCAAGATGAATGTCTGTATAGTAGCTTTCTATCACAGGAGGAACCTAAGCGAGTGGAAGAAGCTCTTTTGGATCCAGATTGGATTTTAGCAATGCAAGAGGAGCTAAACCAATTTGAGAGGAACAAAGTGTGGAAGCTGGTACCCAAGCCAAAGAACAAGAGTTCTATTGACATAAAATGGGTATTCAGAAACAAGATAGATGAAAATGGCATTGTCATAAGGAATAAAGCCAGATTGGTTGCCAAAGGCTATTCTCAACAAGAGGGAATAGATTTTGATGAAACATTTGCTCCAGTTGCAAGACTTGAAGCCATCAGAATCTTTCTAGCCTATGCAGCTAATGCCAATTTCAAAGTCTATCAGATGGATGTCAAGAGTGCATTTCTAAATGGGGAATTGGAGGAAGAAGTTTATGTAAGCCAACCTCCAGGGTTTGAAGATCCAAATTTTCCAGACCATGTGTATTATTTGTTGAAAGCACTCTATGGACTAAAGCAAGCACCTAGAGCCTGGTATGAGACTTTATCAAAGTTCCTTCTAGATAATCACTTCACAAGAGGTACTGTTGACAAAACTCTCTTCTTTAGAAATGTTAAAGGCTCTAAGATACTTGTACAAATTTATGTAGATGATATTATATTTGGATCTACAGATGATAAACTTTGTAAAAAGTTTGCTAAATTAATGCAAAGTAAATATGAAATGAGCATGATGGGAGAGCTAACTTACTTTCTTGGTTTACAAGTTAAACAAGTTAGTGGTGGAATTTTCATTAGTCAAACTAAATATATTTATGATCTTTTAAAGAAGTTTGACTTAATGGATTGTTCACCTGCAAAAACTCCCATGGCCACTGCCACCAAGCTTGAATTAAGCAAGGCTGAAAAGTCTGTGGATATTACAAGTTATAGAGGCATGGTTGGCTCACTTTTATATTTAACTGCCAGTAGACCTGATATTATGTTTTCTACATGTCTCTGTGCTAGATTTCAAGCTGACCCTAAAGAATCTCACTTAGTGGCTATTAAAAGAATTTTCAGATATCTCAAGGGGACTCCAAATCTAGGAATTTGGTACCCTAGAGAGTCTGGTTTTGATCTAATTGGCTACTCAGATGCAGATTATGCAGGTTGCAAAATAGACAGGAAAAGCACAACATGCACCTGTCAATTTCTAGGAAACAAGCTTGTATCATGGTTCAGCAAGAAGCAGAATTCTGTTTCCACATCAACAGCTGAAGCTGAATACATTGCAGCTGGTAGTTGCTGTGCACAAATATTGTGGATGAGGAACCAGTTATTTGACTATGGTATAACTGTTGACAAAATTCCAATATTTTGTGACAACACAAGTGCCATTGCCATTACTGAAAATCCAGTGCAGCACTCAAGAACCAAGCACATTGATATCAAGTACCACTTCATTAGGGAACATGTGATGAAAGGTACAGTGGAACTTCATTTTGTTCCAAGTGAAAAGCAGATTGCAGACATATTTACCAAGCCACTTGATGAATCAACATTCACAAGATTAGTAAGTGAGTTAGGTATGCTTAACTATTCATAATCTTGTCATCTATGTAATCTATCTTGTAGCCTGAAATGAATTTGCTGTAAGAACAAAGTTGGCTTTAATCAAGACTTATCCTATCAACGGATATTCCCTATCCGTTGAAAGCCAAAATTGTTCTATCAACGGATATTCATTATCCGTTGAAAGACAAATACATTTCTGGTAATTTTATCCTTCAACGGATAAAATAGTGTTGTTCATCAACGGATAACTATTTACCTTATCCGTTGATGTGTCACGTCAGTGAGTCACAGCCGTTGATTCTTTTACTCAACCGTTGATACAGATATACAGTGTTGTATATATTTGTATTTACGGTAGTTTTCAGAATTTCTACAGTTTCATTTATTCCTGAACGGCTATCACTTACTTAAAAGTATCATTTAATTATTTTATTTGTGTTTTAATTCAAGAAAGTATAAAAGCCCAATTGAATTCTTATTTTCACTTTACGCTTTCTTGCAATTATCATTCTCTTTCTCTCTCAATTCTCAAGTTTTTCTCTGCAACCTCTACTCACAACAATGGCACCAGTAGTCAAAATTATGTCTCAAACAGGATTTGTTTATGAAAAGAATAATTTCATAGTCTTGGTTGAAAAGAATGAAGCCCATTCTGATTATCACAAGATGATGGACTTCATCAAGAACTGCAAACTGAGCTATGCAATGCTGGAAGCCCCAACCATCTACTGTGAAGTGATTGAGGAGATTTGGACAACTGCAGAGTTCAACTCCACAGATATGACTATTGCCTTCTCTCTTAAAGGTAAGGACTATTGCATTAATTGTGATGATATACAATCTTGCTTTAAGTTGCCTGAGAATAATGCCATGACACCACATACTGATAAAGATGTCTCTGCAATGCTAGATTCCATAGGCTATGCTTTTGATTCTGCTAGTTTAGGTAGTATTAGAAGGAAAGGCCTTAGGAAAGAATGAAGTTTTCTTGGAGATGCCTTTATTAAGGTTTTCTCTGGGAAGATTAGCAATTTTGATGCTATCACTTCATCTCTTGTTAATATGCTCTATATGCTAGTTTCTGATAGGTACTTTAATTTTAGCAACTGTGTTATGCTAGAATTAGGTTCCAGATTAGGCAACAAAGCTAATAGACCACATAACATCTACTTTGCTAGATTCTTTATGTTATTGGCTAACCATGTTGCTGAAGGTTTGGTTATATCCAATGAGAATAATAAACTCAAATGCTGGGCACAAGAGAAAAGGGTCCTTGCAGACCTTTTGAGAATGAACCTCAACAGCCAGGTGCCATTGGTATACTTGCCAATCATGAATGCACCACAGGTAAGTGAGGTAAATGTTTCTATAACTCCTACTATTTCCAACCCCAATGTTTCTTTGCCTTCTAGTGTGGCTATGGAACCTGTGTCATTGTCCAACAGGCTCCTACCAAAGCCACCAAATCTAAAATTTCCAAAGTCAAGTCAAAGAAAACTACCTCTGTTGTTTCTCAAAAGACAACAGTTATAACAACTACCATAAACCCTGAAGGGAGTGAACAGGGTGTGAGTGGTGAGGGGAGGGGTGAACATCAAAAAGCCCCCCAGGATAAGGTGGGAGAGGTGAGTGGTACCCAAACCAGCCAAGCCACAGTCTCTCAAAAGACTGTAGTGGTTCAAAAGGAGTCCAACACATCCCTAGTTGCATCCTCCCAAAAGGATGTAACTATTGAAAATAATCCCCAACCAGGGACACAAAACAAAAGAGGGAGGGACACTGAAGCTACACATTCACCAATTCAAGCCTTTTCAAGGAAGAAGAAGGCCAAAACCCTAGTTTCCACACAAGGGACACACACAGCACAGATACATCCACCAGTATCTGTGCCTTCTCAAATTCAGCTTGATGTGATTCCAGCAAATGTGGAATCACAACCCCATTCTCTTAATATAGAAACACACCATTCCTCAAACTCTCCAACACCCTCTCTGGATGTGGATATGATATTCACATCAATTCCTGATTCTCCCTCATTAAAACTCAGGGAGGAGCCCCACTCAAAACCTGGTGATCATCATCTTTTAGATGATTTGTTGGATCATCAGCCAATTCTTTCAGATGTAGTTGTAAAATCTGTGTCACCACACTTAAAATCAATCCACACAGATTCAACAATTATATCACTTTCTATCTCTACATCATTTCCTTCTTCAACAGATATCTCTCATCCGTTGACAAGTGGTTGTTCTTCAACGGATAAGCTTAATAGCAGTTATCCGTTGATACCATCAGTTTCTACTTCAACGGATACTCCCTATCCGTTGATGGCCTCTACACACTTAACAGAAACAACTCCAACTGTAGAGGACATGGAAACTGTACAATCACTTTTAGGCTTGAGGGAAGGGAGTGATTTTTTGAGTGAGAGGATGGGTTGCTCCCAGGCAAAAGGAGAGGTTGAGAGTCACCAAATGCATGCTATTTCTTCCAGCATGACAAAAGTAAGTGAGAGGAGTGCCACCTTAGAAGGTGAACGTGAGGGTGTGAGGGTGTGTGTGAGCCAGGGGGAGCCCCTGATGCAAGAACAGAGAGAAATTGAGAGAAAGGCATGTACATAAGCTATAAGGGTGGATCCAACCATTGCTAGTGAGTTAATAAAAGTGGATGATGCAGATAAGGAAAGACAATTTCAGCAACTCTACAAAGCTGTAATTGATAACATTTCCTTGGATGCTGACACTTTTACTCACCCTGTTTCAGCCTATCAATTATTGGCTGCACAGGGCAATGTGGAGGCAGAACAGACACTACACATTGTACACACTTCAGAATCTCTTCTCAGAGACAAAGCTGCTGTCAACAGGCTGCCTTCTCAAGCTGGTGAGCCATCTGAAGAATTTGGAGTAAATTCTAATGATGATGACTCTAATTCTTTGAATGAGAGCATGAACTTAGGTGGAGTAACAGGCCCAAGTTCTGTTCCTGATCTTCCTGCATGGGCATGGGCAAAACCATCAACACCAGGAGAGTTTGGTGTCACTTTGGTCAAATAAGTCATGACAATTCAGCAGGCCATTCAGGAGACTCAGGATGCTGGTACCAAGGCAATTCTTCAAGCTCATCTGGAATCTCTGCATCTCTTGCAGTTGCAGCATTACCAGTAAAATCTAAGTGTGGATGAGCTCAAGCTGGACATTGCTGATCTGAAATCCTACAATGCTGAGAAATTGGATTCAGTTATACCCTATGGTACTATGCAAGATTTGTTGGGGAGACTGAGGAAGGCATCTGATGCTGACAAGAGGCTGGCCAGATTGGAAGATAGGGTTCAAATCATTGAAGACTCTATGGTCACCATTCTTCAGAATCAACAAACTCAAACAAATCTACTCATGCAGCTGGCACAAGCACAAGGCTTGACCCCTACCCTTGATGATAACAAAAAGGGGGAGAATAAAGGGAAAGGAGAAGGAGAGCCATCTACAACAGTTCAGATTTCTCAAGTGCTAGTTCCTGTCATCACAACTTCTCCACCAATTCAAGTCAAAGGAAAGCTAGATAGAATTGATCTAATCCAGATAGCAGCAGCTGAATTGCAAGTCAAAGAGCAAAGGAAGAAGATTGATGAAAAGATGCAACTAATATTTGGTTCTACAACTTCTCAATCACAATCTGTGAAGCATAGCACAAAAGTGGAATCAATTATTATGGAACTCAAGCCAGTAGGGAGGTATAAGGATGGAGAAACTTCTTCCAAAGATCTGCAACCTATGGTTCTCAAGCCCAACAACAGATCCAATAAGGACTCTACAAAGAATCCTCTAAAAGAGGTGAATTTTCCTCTTCCAAAAGCTGATGAGGACAAGCTTTTAGGTAGAAGTATTGCATATCTCAAAGAGACCATGGATGAGGCTGTAAGGAGAAACATGGCTATTATCTTCAGAGAGGGAAATAGCATATGTGTGATGCAAGGACATCCCAAATTCTCAATAGCCAAGAGGGAAGAAACCAAAAGGTTGAAGGAAGAAGTCAAACAGCTAAAGGCTGACAAAAGAGCACAAGCAAAGCTTGAAAAACAGCTAAAGTCAAGTCAGGCTGAAGAACAGAAAGAAATTAAAGACAAAGGTGAAGATGAAGCTATGGGGGACATGGTTGGTACTGAGATGGAGGAAAGAAGTAAGGAAGAATGGCAGAAAGGGAAAAGAAAGAAGGTCAATGCAAAGAGAAAGAAGGTAGATAAGACTGAAGAAACCCAATCAATATCCAAACCACTACCCTCTATTCCTGAACCCATTGTACCTGACCCCTTCATGAACATTCATGGTGAAACAATCATTCCCAAGGAGGAACCAATTGATTGGGACACCATCAAATTGCCCACCTTCCTAACCTCTTCTCCACCATCAAAGAAGCAGAAAAGAAGAATCAAATCAACACCCTCTAAAGCCTCAATCAAATTCACACAGAAGCCTAAGCCTAAACCTCAAACCTCTAAAGATGATTATGTTCACATCTGTGACATAAAAGAATTTTCAGACATTGAACTCTATCTGGATGAGCTGGAGGATGTAAGGGGAATAGCTGCCTACAGACAGCTACAAGAAAGACTAGTGTTCAAATACAAAGGAGATGGGGAAAGAACATGGCCTCTTCACAGAATTCTGAATGAAGGCTACTTTACCTTGATTAGAGTCTACTCAGCCATACATAAGGATTCTGGCTTTACCAGAACTGCCAGGATTGAGATTCTCAACAAGATTGCCAACATAAGGAAAACTTGGAGGGAGCCCAATGCCTTGCCTAGAACTTTACTCATTCAAGAGAGAGGTATTACAATTCACAAATCACCTCATTGGTTGATGGAGTTCAGAGACAACAAAGGAGTCAGAAGATTTTTCAGAATTGAAGATCAGCTAAAGATTGCCAGTAATGAAACTCTCAAGGATATGCAATCTAAGTTATATATCAATGAAGAAGATGAAGCTGAATTCTACAGACAACTTCAACTTCAAATAGAGGAGAATGACAGGAGGCTAGGAAAGAAAACCAGGGATCAAAGGAAAAGAAAGTAATTTGCTCAGGCTAAAGGAGCACCCTTGGAAACAATGTATTTCTTCAATTTCATCTCAGCATATACACTTTTACAGCACTTTTGAATTTCTGCTTTGTTACAGTTTATATATTTGTTAAGTGTTTTGTTATCATCAAGCTAAACCCAAATTTATGCCTACAGTTCTAGTAGACATAAATAGGGGGAGATTGTTAGGAATATGTGTATTAGTTTGATGATAAGTTCAGCAAAACACTTAAGTAGAAATCTAGTGTTTGTAGCCTCAACGGATAAGACCATCTTGGCTATCCGTTGAAGGAGTAGCCTTACTTAGCAATAAGTTTGGTATTGTAGCACATCTCACTCTCTGGTTTCAAGCTGTAATTCTTAGATGTTGTTAGGAGATAATCAGTCATGTTGACTACTAATGGATGTACAAATAGGAGGGCTAATTGTAAATATTTCATGCCTTGTAATTTTGTATAAGTGAAGAAGTGTCAACGGATATTGAAGACCTTCAACGGATAAGAAACTAAGCTTCAACGGATGTCTCTAATGCTTCAACGGATAATATCCATCAACGGATAAGTGCTTCAACGGATAAAGCTTCAACTGCTAGAGCATCAACGGATAAAGCCATCAACAGATGAAAGCTTCAACGGATGCACTGCTAGAGCATCAACGGATAAAGCCATCAACGGATGAAAGCTTCAACGGATGCTCAGTCTCATAGCAGTTGATAGTGACAGTTAACAAAGCTGACAGAGGCACATGGATTGACAGAGATGTGGTAGCCTATTTCAGGAACAGCAGAAAAAGCAGCCGTTTTTAGTCTGGTTCAAAATGGAAAGTCAACAGATAATTCCATATTACACTGGATAAAAATGGAACAGAAACAAGTGGAGAACTATTGTCTTATTGTACTTTATCTTTGTCTTCACTTGTAAACTTGGTGTTATATAAACCAAGTAGTAGCTAGTAATTAGATGTGAATTTTCCCTGAGCTGTTTAGAAATATCAAGAGAGAAAATCATCTAGTTTGTACTAGGAAGCAGCTGTAATTTAGTTTTGAATCATATATTTTCTGAAATAACACATCTCTGGTGGAACAACAAATCCACCAGAAAAGTTTTTAAGTTCTTTGTGTTCATTACATTTGTGTTTGAATATATATCTGTCTGCATCAGCTCCAAGCAATTCACACACATTTGATCACTCAAACACTTAGTCTTACAAACTGCTCAAAACTTGAAAAAGTTTTGAGATTTACATTCAACCCCCCTTCTGTAAATCTCATTGTTAGTCCACTGGGAATAACAGCAGCAGGAGGCGCGATGAAACCTCCATTTGTCTTTGTTTTTTTTGACTACCGGTGTTTACCAGATTCTCCATACCTCTTCTTGTCGGGATTGATTCTTTCCAACTGACAAACCCTTCTTTGAAGTGGATCAAGTGGATAGTTAGCTTCAAGCTTGTAACTTTGGACACAATGGACCACAGCCTTTAGTGCTGCAAGTTCTCGGCCATTTGTATCATTCTGCACAACATAATGGTAGTAAGCACACTGAGAATATGAATACTGTGTATACACATACGCACATACACACACACACATGTATATACACATTTGTTGTGTGTTTGTATTCAGAAATGTGTTATTTTAGCCTGAACAATACCTGTCCAGCGGCTGCACTACCCCCTTTCCCCTATGAGTTCCTTCTTAAATCTTTCAAGTACGTCTTCAATAGGGGCAAAAGAGGGAATCTTTCAGTAAGCTGGAAAGCATGAACAAGATGTACAACATGTACCAGAAGGCTCCTGTTGATCAATGACTTAACAACAGTATCTGCAAAAATAAAAGTCTCAGAAAGTTCAACTTTTCATGATGATATCTACCGCTAAAATGAATTTGGGAATGGACAACCCATATCATGGCTCACTCCCTTGGCACTCATCTCTAATCAAATATTATCCCACAGTACTACAAAGTCATGAAGGATATAAATCCAAGGTGGAAAAGGGCCATAATCTCCATACGGTCAGGTAATTAAAAAGTAATACCAACCTGTTGCTTTGTCTGCTAAACCAAGGGAAAGACAGAGTTCAGGCATCTGCCTTTTTAAAAAAATTCAAGAGCAAGTTTGCAGAGTTGTTCGTCATCAAACTCAGAAGCAATCCTAAAAAATGGAAGAAGCTGCAAGTATACTTCAAACTTCCAATGAATTTTCATTGGCAGCATCTATGCCTGCATCAGCCAACTTAGGCTTCCACACATCAACAATGACTTTGGTTTGCTGCTTAATCTCAGGGTTCAGGAGGTTATCACCTCTACGGTCAGCCTTTGCCAACAATGTGGCCATTGCCTTTAAAATTACAAGACAAGTCTGACGCACGTCCTGAAGGACAACATCCTTTTTATTCCCTTCTTGGAAGTGATGGTCATAAGGGAAGAACCCCTCTATCGAAGCCAAAACCAATTGGCCTGGTTCGCTTGCACTTTTCAGCGCAACAGAGACCTCATTACAAATCCCGGGTATAATTTTCTGATTTCTCCACAATAAAGCTCAAAAGCCCTTTTGCATTCATCTGCCTACAAAACTCCATCAGCTCAGGACGAGGCTTAACCTCGCTGACCACTACACTACTCTCAACTATTTTTATGGGGAATATTTATTTGGGCAGTGAGCATTGCGACCAAACTATCACTTCAGCATAAGTTTGTCCTTTTTAATTAAGTTAAATTCAACCACATCACTTCAGCATAAGTTTGTCCTTTTTATCAAGTTAAATTCAACCACATATTTTTTTTTATCACTCTGCCTACTTGAATTGGGACTATAAAAGATTTTTTTTTGCATCTCCAGTATGGATGCAAAAAAAGGTATCAAAATATCATGTGACATGATATGACATGACACTTTTGTTGACTACTATTGAAGCGTGCCAATCAAAATAACCAACTTTTGACATACTTTTACTCATTAAAGGTTGTGTGCCAATCAAAGTAGCCAACTTTTAGCATACTTTGGCACCTTCCCTAAATGGAAACAATGTAATATATCCTACTACTAAATACATGTACCTTCATATCTACTTTTACTTATTTTTGTTTATCAACTTTGAGTGCTAATTGTTGTAGTAAATTTTGGTAAGAAGGGTGTCAAAAATATAATTGATATATTAATATTAATGATGAGTTTGACAATTTTGACAAACTTGATTTAGATGCTCCAGCGGGTGTTCCCAGGGAAGCTTGGGTTTAGTTATAACGACTCGTATATTTTTATATATATTGTTTAAATGTGTAATTATTAAATAATTGCATAAATAAAATAGGTCTGTGGGTTCTGTCAGCTGGATATTATTTTTGTTAATATTTTAATTAATTATGTGAGATTGTTGGTGTTCGTGTATTAATTGTGTAATTCGTTGTGGAGTTGTGTTGTGTCACTTTTGTATTTAAAGGTGATTTTATTCAGGATTTATTTTCATAAATACTTGGGTTATCTCTAAAATCATTTTTATGACTTCATAATTTTATTAATTATTTTTAGGAGTTTTTAAAATTGAGAAATCAACATTTCATCAATTATTTAGCCATATATGATTTTTTGATTGTAATTATTTGTTAAATCCGTATTTAATCCCAAAATTCTTTAAAAGTTATGAAACTTATATTTATTCAAGTTTGGAATATTTCAGGGATTTTAAAATTATTTTGGGAATTTTTGAGATTAATTTCACCCACGTGTTGTTTCGTTTATTCGTTAAAAACAGGTATAAATTGTGTTTCAAAAATTATTTTAAAATTTCGAAAAATCCTATTTTTATTAACTTTTAATTATTTGTGATATTTTATAAAGTATTTAAATAGTGCTCAGGTTTTAGTTACCTGTGAATTTCTCGTTATAGCTAAAATGTGGTTAGATAAATTTCGTTGCGGGGTTTATTTGAAAAAAAAAACAAACAAAACAAACAAACAAAAATGGGGGGGGGGGGCTGTTCCATCGGGTATAACCCGACACTGTCTTCTCTAATCTCTCTTTCGATATCTCTCCCCAATCTCTCTGTCATCTCTCCCTTTCGTCTCTATTCCCTCTCTCAATCTTCCTTTTTATTCTTTTCCCCGTATAATCTCCTTCCTCCCTGTCTCTTGTTTTCGGCGCTGTACCTCTGATGGTCTTGTTTCTTTTCCAGTAATTAGTCCGGTCATCGTCTTATTTTTGTCCCGATTGTGGTTGATTTCGTCTTATATATATATATGTTGTATGTATATATTTCTGTGTGTGTATCGTGTTGTGTGGGTGTGTTAGCTGTGTTGCCTTGCTGTGTTACCGTTCTTGTTACTTTCCGGCCGCCGCCGTGTTCATCTCCGGCGAGGTGGCCGGCGTGCGTGTGATACACGCGCGGTTACCCTGTTGCATGCTGTTGTGTTTTTGTGAATTGATTCCTTGAGGATTATGAGAAATTCGAACTGATGCTGGTATATTTCGAGTCATTAATCATATAATTACTTAATTAATTTCTGGAATAAATTAGTTATGTGATTGGTGATTCGTGAAATAAAATATGTTATTACAAGAAATAGTGTAATAAATTGATGAAATTTATGAAGTATGCCCGGTAATTACAGGAACCCGTAAATTTTATCGCCGTCGGCGATGAGCTTCGGCGAGCCGATGGTGGACTATGATGATTCGATCTGAGTCCTACAATTTAAAATATAAATTGTGATTTAAAATACGAATCGTGAATAAAACTATAAAATGCGATTAAAATTATAAAATGGGATTGATAATTAATAATTGTATTTAAGTGGTGTTGGTGAATTTGCGAATTGTTGTTGTTGACTGAAGTCGGTAGTTGGAATTTGGATTGGGTTGGGTGTTGTGATTGATTTGACGTCGGGATGTTCGACGGGTTAGCCGATAATCAAAGGAGGTGCTGCACGATTTCCGGGAAAATTTAATTACGGAAATACGAAGCCGTACCCAATGGCTATCAGAACGTCGATCGATTGTATGTAACTATTTTGTACGAAATCTGATTATGTGTTGTAATGAAAAGGATAAAAATACATATTTTCTGAAAACGAACACCGAACCGACTTTCTAAGACGTGAGCCCTAATTGATAAGTGTATTATTATATGAAGTATTACGAGTCGGGCTTTGTTGACGTTCGAATAGATGGTTAGCGAGGATATGTCAAGCATAATCGAAGATCTAAGTTAGGGTGTTTCGACTTTGTAGGTGCTAGTCGGAAAGCCCAAGAGTTGGCATTGGATAGCCTGGTGGACAGTCGACGAGCTCAGTAAGGTTCCAATCGAAGGACCTGAGTGTTGAAATCGAACCTAGGGTAATCTAGCGGTTAGACGTTAAAGCCTGAGCATCCGTGTCGGCTCAAGGTCAATCGGTATTAGTGTAAAGCTCTGCAAGGCAAGTACCCCTGACCATATCTTTATGGTTCAGCATATATGAATATAATGTTATTTTATTCTCATAGTGGAACAGAATGATTTAAGTTACGTATCCCCTGGGT
This sequence comes from Apium graveolens, assembly GCF_009905375.1. Lineage (NCBI taxonomy): Eukaryota > Viridiplantae > Streptophyta > Magnoliopsida > Apiales > Apiaceae > Apium > Apium graveolens. The sequence goes on from NC_133655.1 coordinate 147,143,193, forward strand.
TTCAAATTGTTTTACTAACTTGTGTTTTGGGGGAAAAGTAACTTCTGAAAATACCTATCTCTAAGTTTTGAATAAAATAAAAATGTTTTGGAAAATGTGCTCTGTTATAATTGTTTTGACAAGAGATAGGTAAGTGATTTGGAAAACTGGATAAAAATGATCAGATAATTGGATGAGTGTGCGCAGAAGGCCCGTAACGGCCTGGAAGTTAGCGTAAGAGGTGAAGTGGTTGCGCACTCTGTTATAACCACCAGCCCAGCGTGACAGAGACCTAGCCAGTCTCTGAGTTCCGGAACAAGTTTCATAGGATAGCCTGATCAGCTGTCTCACCAGGGATCATCCAATACTTTTATATCTGAGCAAGTGATTTTGAGGTTCCCGGAGAGGAACAAATTGTATAGGTCCTGTGATGGGACAAGTTTTATAGGTCCTGTGATGGGACGAGTTTTATATATCCTGTGATGGGATAAGTTTTATGGTTCCCGTAACGGAATAAATGATTTTGGGTCCCCGTAATGGGACAAATGATTTTAGGTCCCCGTAATGGGACAAATGGTTTATGGGTCCTGCGATGGGACGGAAGATTTTAAAATGAAAGAAGCATGCTAAAATAGAAATTGATATTTATGCACAGTACACAACTAATGATTTGGTTTTACAGAGCATGCTAGTTTTGATATCCAGTTCACACATGTTTTACTTGTTTTTTAGCAAGTTACGAATTTTGTTCCTATAATTGGTTATCATAAACTGTTTTTGATTATTATTCATATAGTGGTACTGCTGAGCAATTGATTGCTCACCCTTGCAAAATATTTTATATATGTATTGCAGATACCTAGGAGATTCTTCAGTGGTAGTCGGGGCAGAGTTCCAGTTCCTTCTGTGTCAGACTCCTCTGAGGTAGTTGTGTTGGACCCAAGTGGGTCTGTTGAGTTGCTGAATAAAGATAGTATTGTTTGAATTGTCTTTAGTAAGTTGGTTTTGTGATGGTTGTAACCTAAGTCAAACTTAAACCTGGAAAAAGGTCTTGGTAAAAGGGGTCGAGATTATGTATAATTAATAATTTGGGTTATATTGTTTATTAATATTATTGTTAGTGACGTCAACTCCTGACCCCGGGGTTGAGGCCGTCACAGTTAGTATCAGAGCTACAGGTTTGAGTCCCTGATTTAGGTTATGAATAGAGTCAGAAGAGTGCGAGAAGGTTTATTCTATATAGATATGAGCCAGCAACTCAACCAGAGGAGCGAGTCCGTGAGTTTAGTCAAGGGTTCGAAGGCGTAACCCTGATGTCTGTTGGGGATTGGCTGAAACTGCCCTAGATTTTAGTAAGTCTCCCTATATATATAGGTATCATTGGCAATGTCTAGTTGAGGTTTTTAGTTTCTTTTCTCGAGCGAGCGAATCTGATCATGAAAGTTCAGGTGGAAGGGTAATAGTCAGTGCCCGCCCTGACAGCCGAGTCCCATAGTGAATATGGATTAGTACTGAGGTTTATACCTTGAGCCCTTATATTTCTTTCCTCAGAGGTTCTATCGGTTGATTGGGGGCATACAATACATATGATGTGACTATTTGTCTCTGTGACAAAGGGTCTGGTGGGACGCCACTGAATTATGTGTTGTAAACTGTATGGTACTAAGATTGGCCATCTTACGTACTTGTATGGTTGCTCCCAGTCATATCCGCATCTTTTTCACTTTTCTTTTAGAATGGATTATCTTGATTTTGAAATTTTATTTGGCATTTTATTTCAATGAATTTCCTTTGGTAACCACTGTGGTTAGATCGTCCTAGTTGTGGGAAGTAAACGAAGAATTGGTCGTCAGGAGAAATAAGAGTTCTGTATCCAGTTGCTATTTTGGAATGATGGCAACAGTAAGGATTTATGATCCATTGGAAAAGATTGTTGTCTTAAAAAAGTTATTCAGTGATTGTCGAGTCTATGGCAAATGATAGGGAACCGCCTTTAGAAGAATGGTTAGCTGAAATTTGGACTAGTAGGCCTAGTAAAGGTCCTTAAGTTGACCTAGTTTGTGAGATTGTTTGTTGGTAGTTGTGACTGAAATAGCCAACCCATTTTATTATGTTGGTTAGTGATACATAGGGTTATTAATATATTATGTGTCACAGTATTGTGAACTGTGGAGTGGAGTGGTGGAAGGTTAGATTCTGATGTGACTTTCAGATCTGGAAAACAAAGAATGTTCAATGTTTCAAATATGGTCATAAGGGTCATGCTGCATTGGAGGGTAATCTAGAAAATCCAGGAGTTATTCGCTACCATTGTAGGAAGGTTGGACATATTGCGAGGAATTGTGGAACAGTTACTCAAGGTACTACATCCCAAGGGCCAATATCCAGCACAACTAGAAGCAGAAGTTCCAGAGTGACCAAAAGATCGAGTGTTTAGAAATTTAGACGTAGTGTAGTTGATCTGACGCCCTTAAAGCTAGAGGAGTTTGATATGATTTTAGTAACGAATTGGTTGACCTGTCATAAGACAAAGATTAATTCGGGACAGGTTAGTAGTAAAGCGTATGGAAGTCAGTAGTAAGGTGAATTACTAAAGGAATGAGCAAGATAAGAAGCTCTTCCAATTGTGCGAAGAAAAGAGTTTATAAGCTAAGGAGATAAAGTAGATCCACCTTGTGTAAATATGCGAGGAATAAAATACTTAAGTTAAATGAAGTTGAGTAATATGTAATTGTCTTGGAATTTCCTTGTAGGCCAGTGGGGCGAAATAATTAGTTCGATAAATGTAAAAGATATTAGTCAGGAAAATGAGCATACCAGATATAGTCCCTTGGTTTACACCAGAGATGTTGCTAAAAAGAAAGATGAAATGATAAGAATGTGTAATGATTATCGGAAGTTTAATAAAATGGCGAACAAGAATCAGTAACCCTGTCAAGAATTGATTAATTATGTAACCTAGTTCAAGGAGTGTGTTATTTCTCGGGGATTGACTTACGATCCAGCCTGAGAACGTATCAAAGACTGCATTTAAAGTGAAATATGGGCATCACAATTTTTGAGAGTGTTATTTGGATTAACAAATGTATCAGTTAGTGAACATGGTGTATAAGGAGTGCTTGAATAAGCATGATGGTATTTATTGATAACATCCTCAGCTATCCAAGGACCAAGAATGTCCATGTGAAATGCCCAAGGATTTCCCTACAAAGATTAGAAGGAAGGCAACCATATATTAAGTTTCAAATATGAATTTTGGCTAAGAGTAACAAATGATTCTGATTATTCCATTAACGAACATTTAAGCAAGGCCGGTGTAGTAATAGATGCCCTGTATAGAAGGAAATGATTGAATGTGATTAAAATCGCTAAGGAATTAATAAAGAAATAGGGAAAGGGTGAAATGTGAAGTGCAAATATATGAAGGTGAGAAGAAGTGAAGATACGAGATTACTTTCCAGTCTTAACTGATGGTGAGAAGCAAGAGGTGTTCGAATGTTTGGAAACTAAAGTGAAAATAAGCACCACCTATCATTTGTAGACGAAGGGTCAAAGTGAAAGGACGATTCAGGCAATATAAGCTATGTTGATTTGCTGAATAAAGATAGTATTGTTTGAATTGTCTTTAGTAAGTTGGTTTTGTGATGGTTGTAACCTAAGTCAAACTTAAACCTGGAAAAAGGTCTTGGTAAAAGGGGTCGAGATTATGTATAATTAATAATTTGGGTTATATTGTTTATTAATATTGTTATTAGTGACGTCAACTCCTGACCCCGGGGTTGAGGCCGTCACATTAGTAGTATTGAGTTTGGTTTCTGTTGTTTTAGTTTTAAGTCAGTTTTTCCTCTTTCTTTAGTCCCATTTCTCAGTGGTAGTTTGGCTGTGCATTGTGTGTAGTTATCTGAGATTGGAATGGACCTGCATGTACTGATCGCTCTCTTCCTGTTAGGTAAGTTGAGCTTTTCTATTAGGGAAGTTGAGCTTTCTAATATAATGATGCATAAATCTGAAAAAAAATATATATATGCAAGTGTGCTTGAATTTTTCATGTCTAGAGTACCCTGTGCTCTACAGCGTTTCTAAACCTGTATATTCACAAAAAATTCTAGGACTGGAACCTCATGACCAAAAATGAAGCGGCTCCCTTTTCACAGCATTGCCTTAACTTGACTCTTGAGTATTTTTTAATTGAAGCTAAGTTTTTTTTATACATCAGAACGGAAAATGGTAGCAGTAGACACTTGATTTTCGAATATAATTAAAAGCTTTCATTTTATTTACATTCAGATTATAAATTGCTTCTTGATATTTAAAACAATTTAAGCACGTACGACATCACCCATCTTCACAGTTTTTCATTTTTCCACCAGGCCGGATAATCATATTACCTAAGCTGGAAAGCTTGGAAGCATGCATCTGGCACTATGGAATGAACGCATCTGGCACTATGGAATGAACAATCGCCTTACTTTGTGAATTAATCTTCGACATATCGGACAACTCTTGTTTTCGCCATCATCAACAATCCTGCATGTAGATTTGGGCAGCACAATCTATCAACAATTTTATCCTAAGAGATCTATGTTTCGAGTCTACAAGGCAGTTAACCAAAGCCTACTTGTCATTTAAAACAATTATCTACGCACCAGAAAATAGAAACATATAGCAGGATTACCTCTTAGCACAAGCGCAACAAGTAGCACAATGGCCACAAGGAACAAAAAAACAATTCCGTGAGTTGTCATAACAAATGATGCATATATTTTCATCCTCCGATGAGATGCTGCTGTAATTCTCCGACACAAAATCCTGTTGGTAGCATGTTCCATAATTCAACGCAGACATTGTCTCCTTTGGTAACAACCTATCAGTCTCCGACGATGACACCGCCACTTGTCTCAAGTCCGCCTCTTGATCAAAAGTCTTCATGAACTTCAGAATTAACATTATCATAATCATGATCACAACTGCATCATCATTGCATATTAAGACCAACAAGCTCTACACACTTTCACAGTTTGTACAAATATGTAATGCATACACAACACGAAATTACCCATAAGTGTGACATACACCATGACAAGAACCAGGAAGTCCACTGCAAGCTGACATTTATCCATTGAATTAGATTTTGTGGATCAACTTTTAACCAAGTAGAGAAATAACGACACGAGGAATTCACTTACTTGATTGTCACTTGTGATAAAATCAACATGATATCTCCTGGAATCATATAGGTTTGGATACCCTGGAGCTGTTACTAATGAGGTTCGAGTTGTTGAAGACATGAAGCTATTGCAAATCTTTCTGCATTGAATCCTTTGATTTAATGAATCTCATGTAATTAAATCAATGAGTGTGTTGGAAGCAATCTTTAAATGCAAAGTGAAAGTTAAAAGATAGCAGGATTTGAACCTAGGCCGGCCGCTCACTTCGACTTGATGGACATTCTTGTCAGCAGAACTATTAGTAATTTTAACCCCATTAGTTTAAATGATAATGCGACTAAGACACTTTCCTACTGAATTTTTTTATAATCAAAATATTAATTAAATTATATTAGTTACTTTGATTTGTACTTACTAAGAAAAAAAATCGGAAATCAGTTCAAAATATATAGAAATATTCTTTTAAAAAAGGATGTGAGAATGGATTAGGTGCAACCTAAAGTGGCTGTTGGAGTTTTTAATATACTTAAAGACTCAGTTTGGCTTCTGATTTGCCCAGCTTCCTTTAAGGGGACTCATGCTTTTTATTTTTTAATCCTTTTCTTTTTTGCTATTTTTTATTTATTTTTAATCTTGTTGAGAGCACCAACTCTTTCGCAGGTATTAAAATTTTCTTTCTTTTTAAATATGCAGGTTAGTCTATGAACTTGATGCTCTCTTTAACTAGAAAGTATATATATACCCAGAATTATCGCCTGATTATTGTTGTTACTTGCAGATGTGAACACTGTGATTGCCCGAAGAAGTTGTGGGCTAATAGCAATGGGTACCGTCGTGTCTATAATGCAGGAAGAAAAAATTGCTAGGTGTAATTTCTGTAATAAATAAGATAACCTCAGAAATCTGTTTAGTATCGCCAATATTGAAGGCAACTAACAATAATATTGATATTGTTAGTATCGCACCAGACAACTCTTGATGCAGCGGAATAAACACACTTCAAAAAATATTTTTATGTAGAATTCACACCAAGTTTTTTTTTATCGTAGAAAACCTGTAGCCACTATCCTTCGGGGCGTACTGGGTAAACTCTACAGACTCACGCAATAGCCTACAAAGTGACCAAGAGGATAATTATCATCTTTTTAACCAACTGAACCAACTCTTACGGGTAAATTCACACCAAATTTCACTACCATAACTTAAAAATTATAACACAAGCAATAGTTAAAGTAAAATAAAAAACACAGATAAGATAATATTTTGTTGGTCTAGTGAAAAAAACTTTTTTCTTGTATACATTGATAAAGTATATAATTTAATAGACACCAAACAAAACATTACTAATTCATTGTTTACATATCATAATAACCACGAGTCTAGTTTGAAACTTAACCAAACACATCTTTTGGGTCAAAAATACCTGGTCCAAGTCGCCACATCACGAGGAATATAATTCAAGCTCCTTCGTAACATATTTTATGTAAGTGTTCTACTCCTTTCAAATTTATTTAAGCAAGTGCACCTCCCCTTCATAACCTATTTTATGCAAGTGTTCTATTCCTTTCAAATTTATTTAAGCAAGTGCACCTCCCCTTCATAATTTATTTTATGCAAGTGTTCTACTCCTTTCAAATTTATTTAAGAAAGTAGCCCTCTTTCATAAATGTTTTCTTCCTGTTAAACATATATTATGCAAGTCTCTTAACCTTATCATCAGTGATTCCAATTTACTTTCACGAGGAATTGCTTATACTTATTGAAGCTCTTAAATTCCGTATGCAAGTACCCTACTATCCCACTTATAACTATTGCAAGTGATGTTCCCTTTCAAACTTACCTTATGCAACCGTTGTGACATATCCTATTGATTATTGTAATGATCATTTTTCGATACTTTCTTCCTTAGTCATTGAATCATTGATATTTAATCCTTGATGACCCCACTAGTGAGAGATAGTTTCCCTTGATAATATAATAATTTGATATCTTTACTTAGAATCTTTGGAATTTCCCTCTGACATCAGTTTTATAAATGAAAATTGCTTAAAAGAGATTTTCAAAATAAAAGAAATGTTTTGTGAGATTAGTAAATTGGACTAAGACTCAAGTCCCTTTCACATTTATGATATTAGGCTTAAAAGTTGCCTAGGATGTTAGATATATTTGAGATGTCATGTCTAATATGTTTCATGTTTAGTTTTAAGATCTTAACAAACTATGAAATATCAGTACTTACTAGAATCAGTACTTACTGGAAATCAGAACTTAAGGTCATATCAGAACTTAAGGTTATGTCAGAACTTAAGTGTGGGAGGACTTACAGTTAAGGAAGGAAGCTGATTTACAGGATAGAAGATCGAGACTAAAACAAAAGAAGATATGCATGGAAAGAGTTAGAAGATAAGAAGACTTGTATAAGATATCTGATTGATATATTTTAGGAAACATAATTATATTCCATATCAATTAGAAGTTATCTTGTAACTGTGTACTATATAAACACAGACATAGGTTTACACTATATGTGTTATCATTATCGAAAAGATCAAACATTGAAAGGAATATGTCCTAAGTCCAATCATGTATAAGGATTTAGGAATAACTTTTATGTAATCTGTTTTGATTTCATTGATATTAATAAAAGACTTGTTTTGTTTTTATTACGGGCTTTATCTATTTAAGTGTTTAAATAAGATATACCATAGTTTAGAGTAAAGCTTTTTATGGATTATGATGAGATCATAATAGTGAGACCTAAAAAGATGATAACTCTAAACTTAAATAGTTCCTGGTCATAGGATTACTAACTGGTAATTAATAATCCGCAAAGATCGGTACATACTATGCTTGCTTCATTATGAAGGATGTCTATTCTCATAGACATTTGTGTGGTGACACTATAGCTAGTATGTAGGTGCTTATTATAGAATAAGTTCACTGAACATGACTCGCACAGCTGAACAACTGATGGAGTTCACTCACGTGTCAGCAGTTGTTCACATAGTGATAGTTGTACAAGTATCCTTAGACTTGAGGTCATCATAGTCATCTTGTGTACACTGAACTATGCTTTGGTTTAGTTCTTAGTCTCCAGGGACAATTATTAGGGCTCTTCTGGGTATAGGAATTTGTACACGAAGATAGTGTATGATCAATAAAGAATCTACCCCTTCCAGTGAAGGAAGCGAATGTTCAAGGCTGATCCACTTATGCTAGTTCAGGAATCTCTGGCCAGAGTAAATGAAATTAGAAAGGAGTTTCTAATTTGCATAGAACTACGCATAGTAAATGGTAAGCAAAGTGATTGAATTAGATAGGCTTGACACGAGATCCATGCCTTATATTTAATCGGGACATTGTAGGGTAGAAGGAGTTTATTGTACGGTAACTATTCACTGAATAGGTTCTTGGTATTCTAAGCAGTGAATTCATATTATCCGGATAGTCGCGATATGCTGAGAAGTATCCCTCACGATGTAGAATAAATGTGATTAATTAATTAATCATATTTAATAAATTAGAGAATTTATATAAATAATGATAAAATAGTTTTATTATTATTTATTTCTACTACCGGCTTAATATTGAACCTACTGAAAGGAATATGTCCTAAGTCCAATCATGTATTAGGATTTAGGAATAACTTTTATGTAATCTGTTTTGATTTCATTGATATTAATAAAGACTTGTTTTGTTTTTATTACGGGCTTTATCTATTTAAGTGTTTAAATAAGATATACCATAGTTTAGAGTAAAGCTTTTTATGGATTATGATGAGATCATAATAGTGAGACCTAAAAAGATGATAACTTTAAACTTAAATAGTTCCTGGTCATAGGATTACTAACTGGTAATTAATAATCCGCAAAGATCGGTACATACTATGCTTGCTTCATTATGAAGGATGTCTGTTCTCATAGACATTTGTGTGGTGACACTATAGCTAGTATGTAGGTGCTTATTATGGAATAAGTTCACTGAACATGACTCGCACAGCTGAACATCTGATGGAGTTCACTCACGTGTCAGCAGTTGTTCACATAGTGATAGTTGTACAAGTATCCTTAGACTTGAGGTCATCATAGTCATCTTGTGTACACTGAACTATGCTTTGGTTTAGTTCTTAGTCTCCAGGGACAATTATTAGGGCTCTTCTGGGTATAGGAATTTGTACACGAAGATAGTGTATGATCAATAAAGGATCTACCCCTTCCAGTGAAGGAAGCGAATGTTCAAGGCTGATCCACTTATGCTAGTTCAGGAAGCTCTGGCCAGAATGAATGAAATTAGAAAGGAGTTTCTAATTTGCATAGAACTACGCATAGTAAATGGTAAGCAAGTGATTGAATTAGATAGGCTTGACACGAGATCCATGCCTTGTATTTTATCGGAACATTGTAGGGTAGAAGGAGTTTATTGTACGGTAACTATTCACTGAATAGGTTCTTGGTATTCTAAGCAGTGAATTCATATTATCCGGATAGTCGCGATATGCTGAGAAGTATCCCTCACGATGTAGAATAAATGTGATTAATTAATTAATCATATTTAATAAATTAGAGAATTTATATAAATAATGATAAAATAGTTTTATTATTATTTATTTCTACTACCGGCTTAATATTGAACCTACAGGGTCACACCATAAAAAGAGAATGATTTAATGGTGGAGGAATTAATTAATAATGGCTAAATAATTATTTATTTGTGAAATAAATAATTAATTGGAAAATTTAATAATTGATTAAATGAGATTTAATTGATTATAAATTAATTAAGAAAAGTTCTTAATATTATTAATTAAAGGATTTAATTTTTGGAAATTAAATCAAGAGAGAGAATTATTTCTAAAGTGTTTAGAAAAAAGGATTAATAATTAAAAGGTGTTTTAATTATTAATAAGAATAATAAATGGGATAATAATAATATTATTTATGGGAAAATTTCAGCTGAAAATTTTGCCTATAAATACACTATTATAGACCCTATTTTATTCCAACCCACACAAAACCCAAAAAGTTTGGAAAACCCAATTCTCTCCACCTCCTTCCTCCTCATTAACATCGTTTTCTTGGTGGATACCGGTGGAGTGCTTCACACTTGAGGAGCAACTGCTAAGGATCTCTGATCGTTGTCTCCGAATTATTTTTAAAGGTTAGATTCGATCCCTCGAATTTTTATTCACGATTTATATGCTTTTATTTGGATTTTGTATGTGTAAAAGTGTTTTGCCATGACCCCGCTGCGTTAAAAATCCAACACCTACAGGGTCACACAATAAAAAGAGAATGATTTAAAGGTGGAGGAATTAATTAATAATGGCTAATAATTATTTATTTATGAAATAAATAATTAATTGGCAAATTTAATAATTGATTAAATGAGATTTAATTGATTATAAATTAATTAAGAAAAGTTCTTAATATTATTAATTAAGGATTTAATTTTTGGAAATTAAATCAAGAGAGAGAATTATTTCTAAAGTGTTTAGAAAAAGGATTAATAATTAAAAGGTGTTTTAATTATTAATGAGAATAATAAATGGGATAATAATAATATTATTTATGGGAAAATTTCAGCTGAAAATTTTGCCTATAAATACACTATTATAGATCCTATTTTATTCTAACCCACATCGCACCCACACAAAACCCAAAAAGTTTGGAAAACCCAATTCTCTCCACCTCCTTCCTCCTCCTTAACATCGTTTTCTTGGTGGATACCGGTGGAGTGCTTCACACTTGAGGAGCAACTGCTAAGGATCTCTGATCGTTGTCTCCGAATTATTTTTAAAGGTTAGATTCGATCCCTCGAATTTTTATTCATTATCTGTATGCTTTTATTTGGATTTTATATGTGTAAAAGTGTTGATCTGGGTTCTACAAGTGTTGTAGATCGTTTGGGTATTTTTTTTCATAATTTTAGGATGTATAGATTTTTTATTATGAATTTTTGTAGTTGTATCAATTAAATTCGTAATTAAATGATTATATATATATATATGAATTGTTTGTATGTATATATCTGTTATCTATCTGTACAAAGTCTGCTGCATGGATAGTAAAGCTACAGGGTAAAGGTCGGCTGTCAGGCGCGGTTTCCGAGTAAGTATTCTGTCAGCTGCCGCAAAAAAAAAAATATATATGGGTGTCGCGCATTCCGGGAATGCGTTACACCCCTGTGGCGCATTCGCGGAATGCGTTACACCTTTTGATGGCTTAAAAAGGCTGTAACGCATCGCCGGAATGCGTTACAGGGCTTGTAACGCGTTCCTGTAATGCGTTACAGCCCGACTGTTTACATTAAAATTGATTTTCTGGGAGTTTCGTAACTCCGTTTTGGGCGTGCAATATACCGTTGGATTCATTTTTTCGAGACAGATCTAATGGTATGATCAATTTTAGTTTATATAAAAGTTTTGAACTGTTTATATTTTCATGAAGTGTTTTAAAGTTGTTTTTGACTGTTTTAATTGCTTTTAAATGCTTCATGTGATACATAGAGATGTATAATGCTTAGACTAATGTGCTAGATGATGTAACATGCCTACCTTGATGTTTATTCATGTTGATATATATGATATATGCTTAGTTTATCATGCGATGATAGATTTAGGTGAACTTAAATAAACATAAGGCATTTGTTAGACAACCTAGTATAGTGAAATTGTTTCATAACCTTAATGATAATATTATGAATACAATAATGAGATTCTTGTGTTTATGAAACACGTAATTGAATATGAATTTTCGATATGAGAGAAAGGATGATTCTGTCAACAACAGATTTCTATCTGTAAGAAAGGGTTATTAAGTGACGCCTCTTGACAATGCTCCACCCGATCTTGGAATCATCTGATTATTGACTATTGATTTGAAATATTTAATTTAAAAGGAAGAATCTCTTTATAATATGATTATGATTGTAACGTAATATAATCCCTCTAAAATTAAATAATATCAAGTAGTAATTGGCCAAATGACACAACGGGCTTGTGTCGGTCAAAGCCTTCCAACATGATAGAAAAGTAGTTCTTATTTTTGAATCATTGTCGTTTCGTGCCACAGCCGAGGGCTTTGATTTCGAAATAAGAAATACTTGTCTATTACATAGAGATGTGTACATTGAATAAGAATCTAAAGGTCGTTACGTGCCACAGTCGTGGGCCTTTGGGGACTGATTCAATTGTACGGAATGTTGGGTTAGACTTGACTTAGAATATTGAGTTTGTCGTGCCACAGTCGTGACTCAATTATTCAAGAGGCTAAAGTTTGATTAGGGAATAATATTAGATGTAATTGACAAGAGTTGTCTGCCTATTGAGCATTACATGGCATTTCGTGCCACAGCTGGGGTTGTGTAATGGAATGTAGGATCCCTATTCCCACTAGCATTATGAATGCTTAATTTTTCACGTAGGGGGTTGAATAAATTAGATAAACTAGTGGGAGCCACTTATGAATAAAGACCCGATTCATATAGTGTTTTGAAATGAAATCGAATATTTGCTAAGTGTTGTTATGTGTTTATCATTTACAGATTTACTTTGTACGTTATGTCTTCTGCACTATCACTCAGGAGCATACTAGATGCTCACAAATTGACTGGTCCTAATTATGCTGACTGGCTTCGAAACTTGAGAATTGTTCTCAGGATTGAGAAGCTGGAATTCGTGATTGACTCACCTAAGCCTACTGAACCTGCTAGTGATGCACATAATGATGAACATGTTGTGTATCGTAAGTGGATAGATGATGCAAATGTTGCTCAATGCATCATGCTAGCTTTCATGAACATTGAGCTACAGAAGCAACATGAGCATATGGATGCTCACACTATCATCATGCATCTACAAGAGTTGTATGATGTGGCGGGGAGGACAGCTCAATATGAGATATCGAAGGAGCTGTTCGGTTGTAGGATGTCTGAGGGATCATCTGTGAATGACCATGTACTTAAGATGATCAATTTGATTGAACGTCTTGGATAACTTGGTTTTGCCATGGATGGGGAGCTGAGCCAAGACTTGGTCTTGCAATCGCTTCCGAGTTCGTTCTCGCAGTTTGTTGTGAACTTTCACATGAATAAGTTGGATGTCAGCCTGCCTGAACTCCACAACATGTTGAAGACTACGGAATCGAATTTTCCCCCTAAGAAGAGTTCTGTTCTTCTAATTGGTGAAGGTTCCAATCCTAAGAAAAGGAAGAGGAACTCTTCCAAGAAGAAGAAAGTAGGTGAAGAAAAGCCGGTTCCACCAAAAGCTGAAGACCCTAAGAGCAAAGTTGTTTGCTTTCACTGTAACAAGGTGGGGCACTAGAAGAGTAACTGCAAGGTTTACCTTGCAGAATTGAAGAAGAAGAAGGGTAGTGAGACTACCGCTTCTGATTCAGGTATGTTCATGATAGAAGTGAATATGTCATTAAATCAAATTTTTACTTGGGTATTAGATACTGCCTGTGGTTCTCAAATCTGCAATTTGTTGCAGGAACGAAGGAGAAGTAGGACTCTTGAGGAAGAGGAGGTGATTCTACTGATGGGAAATGGAGCAAGAGTTGCTGCTGAAGATGTAGAATCATTTCAATTACATATGCCTACGGGCAAGACTATTGTTTTTTAAATAATTGTTATTTTATTCCCTCGATTGTGAGGAATATTATTCCCATGTTAGACTTGGCTGGATTTTCATTTATTATTGAGAATAATGAATGTTCTATTCTTAGAGATAATATTCTTTATGGACGTGGTGCTTTAAATAATGGTCTGTATTTATGTGACATAATTTACTTCAGATTGAACAAACTAATAAAAGAAAAGGGATGATGAAAATCTCACTTTATAGTGGCATTGCAGTCTCCATTTAGTAGACATGGAGAGAGGACTGCAAATTTGCTAGGAATGGTACCACTGATGTATGTGGACCAATGTCTAAGCAAGCCATGGGTGGATTTTCATACTTCATTACTTTCATAGATGATAGATCTGGATTCGGATATGTGTTTGATGAAACACAAGTCTGAGGCCTTTGAAAAGTTCAAAGAATATAAGTATAAAATGGAGAAACAACCAAACATAGTATTATAACTCTTTGATCAGATCGAGGTGGTGAATACTTTAATGGAGTGTTTTTAGATTATCTCAAAGTAAATGGTATAGTCTCCCAGTGGACGCCTCCAGATTGGTATCTGAAAGGAGAAATCGAACTTTGTTAGACATAGTTCGGTCCATGATGAGCTATGCAAATCTTCCAATATTCCTATGGGGTTATGCATTGGAAACCTCAGCATATTTACTGAATAAGGTGCTTTCCAAATCTGTTCCTCAAACTTCGTATGAGATATGGAAAGAAAGGAAACCGAGTCTTAAACACTTTAAGATTTGGGGATATCCAGCTTATGTCAAGTAAGTTCACCTAGATAAGCTGGAATATCGATCCGTAAAATGTAGTTTTGTGGGATATCCTAAAGAGACTTTAGGGTATTACTTTTGCATCGATCATCGGGTGTTTGTCTCCAGACATGCTACCTTCTTGGAAAAGGAGTTTATCCTTGAAGGAAACAGTGGGAGCAAAATTGAACTTGATAAAGTTCAAGAAGCACAAACTACTACAGATCGAGTGGAAACACCTGTTCTGACTGAACAACCTTTTGTGGAACAACCCATTCATAGGTCAGGGAGAGTGTCTCGCCAACCTGAGAGGTAATATGGCCTTGTCATTGAGAATGACAATGAGTTGTCGATCATTAATGATGATGACCCTGTGACCTATAATGAGGCTATGAGTAGTGTTGACTCAGAGAAATGGCATAGTGCCATGAAATCCAGAATGGAATCTATGTATACGGTATACAAAAGATAGATTATAGCAGATGGCCAGGTGGAGACCTTTAAGGCCAGGCTTTTGGGAAAAGGATTCAAACAAAGGCAATGGATTGACTTTGATGAAACCTTTTACCCGTAGCCCTGTTAAAATCAGTTCGGATTTTGTTTGCGAATGCTGCTTACTATGACTATGTGATCTGGCAAAAAGCTAGATGGTTTTCTTTCCAAGGGAAATGAAAACCTAGTGTGTAAGCTGCTGCGAACCATATGTGGTTTAAAGCAAGCTTCTCGAAAGATGGAACATTCGTTTTGATGAGACAATCAAAGAGTTTGATTTTATAAAAAACGTAGATGAACCATGCGTCTACAAAAGGGTTAGTGGGAGCGCGGTAACATTTCTTGTATTGTATTAAAATAGAGTTGACACACATAACAACATAGCAGACCCACTCACAAAGCTACTTTATGAAAGTCACTTTGATCGTCATAAAGACAAGATGGGTATTAGATACCAGAGTGATTGGCTTTAGTACAAGTAGGAGATTGAAAGGAATATGTCCTAAGTCCAATCATGTATTAGGATTTAGGAATAACTTTTATGTAATCTATTTTGATTTCATTGATATTAATAAAGACTTGTTTTGTTTTTATTACGGGCTTTATCTATTTAAGTGTTTAAATAAGATATACCATAGTTTAGAGTAAACCTTTTTATGGATTATGATGAGATCATAATAGTGAGACCTAAAAAGATGATAACTCTAAACTTAAATAGTTCCTGGTCATAGGATTACTAACTGGTAATTAATAATCCGCAAAGATCGGTACATACTATGCTTGCTTCATTATGAAGGATGTCTGTTCTCATAGATATTTGTGTGGTGACACTATAGCTAGTATGTAGGTGCTTATTATGGAATAAGTTCACTGAACATGACTCGCACAGCTGAACATCTGATGGAGTTCACTCACGTGTCAGCAGTTGTTCACATAGTGATAGTTGTACAAGTATCCTTAGACTTGAGGTCATCATAGTCATCTTGTGTACACTGAACTATGTTTTGGTTTAGTTCTTAGTCTCCAGGGACAATTATTAGGGCTCTTCTGGGTATAGGAATTTGTACACGAAAATAGTGTATGATCAATAAAGGATCTACCCCTTTCAGTGAAGGAAGCGAATGTTCAAGGCTGATCCACTTATGCTAGTTCAGGAATCTCTGGCCAGAGTGAATGAAATTAGAAAGGAGTTTCTAATTTGCATAGAACTACGCATAGTAAATGGTAAGCAAGTGATTGAATTAGATAGGCTTGACACGAGATCCATGCCTTGTATTTAATCGGAACATTGTAGGGTAGAAGGAGTTTATTGTACGATAACTATTCACTGAATAGGTTCTTGGTATTCTAAGCAGTAAATTCATATTATCTGGATAGTCGCGATATGCTGAGAAGTATCCCTCACGATGTAGAATAAATGTGATTAATTAATTAATCATATTTAATAAATTAGAGAATTTATATAAATAATGATAAAATAGTTTTATTATTATTTATTTCTACTACCGGCTTAATATTGAACCTACAGGGTCACACCATAAAAAGAGAATGATTTAATGGTGGAGGAATTAATTAATAATGGCTAAAAAATTATTTATTTGTGAAATAAATAATTAATTGGCAAATTTAATAATTGATTAAATGAGATTTAATTGATTATAAATTAATTAAGAAAAGTTCTTAATATTATTAATTAAAGATTTAATTTTTGGAAATTAAATCAAGAGAGAGAATTATTCCTAAAGTGTTTAGAAAAAGGATTAATAATTAAAAGGTGTTTTAATTATTAATAAGAATAATAAATGGGATAATAATAATATTATTTATGGGAAAATTTCAGCTGAAAATTTTGCCTATAAATACACTATTATAGACCCTATTTTATTCCAACCCACACAAAACCCAAAAAGTTTGGAAAACCCAATTCTCTCCACCTCCTTCCTCCTCCTTAACATCGTTTTCTTGGTGGATACCGGTGGAGTGCTTCACACTTGAGGAGCAACTGCTAAAGATCTCTGATCGTTGTCTCCGAATTATTTTTAAAGGATAGATTCGATCCCTCGAATTTTTATTCACGATTTATATGCTTTTATTTGTATTTTGTATGTGTAAAAGTGTTTTGCCATGACCCCGCTGCGTTAAAAATCCAACACCTACAGGGTCACACCATAAAAAGAGAATGATTTAAAGGTGGAGGAATTAATTAATAATGGCTAATAATTATTTATTTCTGAAATAAATAATTAATTGGAAAATTTAATATTTGATTAAATGAGATTTAATTGATTATAAATTAATTAAGAAAAGTTCTTAATATTATTAATTAAGGATTTAATTTTTGGAAATTAAATCAAGAGAGAGAATTATTTCTAAAGTGTTTAGAAAAAGGATTAATAATTAAAAGGTGTTTTAATTATTAATGAGAATAATAAATGGGATAATAATAATATTATTTATGGGAAAATTTCAGCTGAAAATTTTGCCTATAAATACACTATTATAGACCCTATTTTATTCCAACCCACACAAAACCCAAAAAGTTTGGAAAACCCAATTCTCTCCACCTCCTTCCTCCTCATTAACATCGTTTTCTTGGTGGATACCGGTGGAGTGCTTCACACTTGAGGAGCAACTGCTAAGGATCTCTGATCGTTGTCTCCGAATTATTTTTAAAGGTTAGATTCGATCCCTCGAATTTTTATTCATGATCTGTATGCTTTTATTTGGATTTTATATGTGTAAAAATGTTTTGCCATGCCCCCGCTGCATTTAAAATCCAACAATGGTATCAGAGCTTAGGTTGTATGCATATAGATCTGTGGTAAAAATTTCAGAATTTTATGTGCTTGTATGAATTAATTATGATTTTTACAAGTTATATCATGGATTAATTTTGCCTGATGAGAAATCGTTTCTCAAAATAATTTTGAATGTTGATCTGGGTTCCACAAGTGTTGTAGATCGTCTGGGTATTTTTTTCATAATTTTAGGATGTATAGATTTTTTATTATGAATTTTTGAAGTTCTTGTAATTAAAATTCGTAATTAAATAAGTAAATATATGTATATATAGTATATATATATTTGTATATACATCTGCTACATCTGCTGTTGAAACAAGAATGGCACAGAAGAAGACAGACATGGCAGAGTTGACAGGTGCGGCACGCTGATCGAGGAGAAAGCAGGCAGCGGCTGCTGAAAAAGAAAAAAAAAATATAAGGGTGTCGCGCATTCCGGGAATGCGTTACACCCCTGTGGCGCATTCACGGAATGCGTTACACCTTTTAATGGCTTAAAAGGGTTGTAACGCATCACCGGAATGCGTTACAGGGCTTGTAACGCGTTCCTGTAATGCGTTACAGCCCGACTGTTTACATTAAAATTGATTTTCTGGGAGTTTCGTAACTCCGTTTTAGGCGTGCAATATACCGTTGGATTCGTTTTTCCGAGATGGATCTAATGGAGTGATAAATTTTAGTTTATATATAAGTTTTAAACTGTTTATATTTCCGAAAGTGTTTTAAAGCTGTTTTTAACTATTTTTAATTGCTTTTAAATGCTTCATGTGATACATAGAGATGTATAATGCTTAGAACAATATGCTAGATGATGTAACATGCCTAACTTGATGTTTATTCATGTTTATATATGTGATATATGCTTAGTTTATCATGCGATGATAGATTTAGGTGAACTTAAATGAACATAAGGCGTTTGTTAGACAACCTAGTATAGTGAAATTGTTTCATAACCTTAATAATAATATTATGAATACAATCATGAGATTCTTGTGTTTATGAAACACGTAATTGAATATGAATTTTTGATATGAGAGAAAGGATGATTCTGTCAACAACATATTTCTATCTGTAAGAAAGGGTTATTAAGTGACGCCTCTTGACAATGCTCCACCCGATCTGGGAATCATCTGATTATTGATTATTGATTTGAATTATTTAATTTAAAAGGAAGAATTTATTTATAATATGATTATGATTGTAACGTAATATAATCCCTCTAAAATTAAATAATATCAAGTAGTAATTGGCCAATGATACAACGGGCTTGTGTCGGTCATAGCCTTCCAACATGATAGAAAGTAGTTCTTATTTTTGAATCATTGTCGGTTCGTGCTACAGCCGAGGGCTTTGATTTCGAAATAAGAAATAATTGTCTATTACATAGAGATGTGTACATTGAATAAGAATCTAAAGGTCGTTACGTGCCACAGCCGTGGGCCTTTGGGGACTGATTCAATTGTACGGAATGTTGGGTTAGACTTGACTTAGAATATTGAGTTTGTCGTGCCAGAGCCGTGACTCAATTATTCAAGAGGCTAAAGTTTGATTAGGGAATAACATTAGATGTAATTGACAAGAGTTGTCTGCCTATTGAACATTACATGGCGTTTCGTGCCACAGCCGGGGTTGTGTAATGGAATGTAGGATCCCTATTCCCACTAGCATTATGAATGCTTAATTTTTCATGTAGGGGGTTGAATAAATTAGGAAAACTAGTGGGAGCCACTTATGAATAAAGACCCGATTCATATAGTGTTTTGAAATGAAATCGAATATTTGCTAAGTGTTGTTATGTGTTTATCATTTACAGATTTACAATATACATTATGTCTTCTGCACTATCACTCAGGAGCATACTGGATGCTCACAAATTGACCGGTCCTAATTATGCTGACTGGCTTCGAAACTTGAGAATTGTTCTCAGGATTGAGAAGCTGGAATACGTGATTGACTCACCTAAGCCTACTGAACCTGCTAGTGATGCACGTAATGATGAACATGTTGTGTATCGTAAGTGGATAGATGATGCAAATGTTGCTCAATGCATCATGCTAGCTTCCATGAACATTGAGCTACAGAAGCAACATGAGCATATGGATGCTCACACTATCCTCATGCATCTACAAGAGTTATATGATGTGGCGGGGAGGACAGCTCGATATGAGATATCGAAGGAGCTGTTCGGGTGTAGGATGTCTGAGGGATCATCTGTGAATGACCATGTACTTAAGATGATCAATTTGATTGAACGTCTTGGACAACTTGGTTTTGCCATGGATGGGGAGCTGAGCCAAGACTTGGTCTTGCAATCGCTTCCGTGTTCGTTCTCGCAGTTTGTTGTGAACTTTCACATGAATAAGTTGGATGTCAGCCTGCCTGAACTCCACAACATGTTGAAGACTGCAGAATCGAATTTTCCCCCTAAGAAGAGTTCTGTTCTTCTAATTGGTGAAGGTTCCAATCCTAAGAAAAGGAAGAGGAACCCTTCCAAGAAGAAGAAAGTAGGTGAGAAAATGCCGGTTCCACCAAAAGCTGAAGACCCCAAGAGCAAAGTTGTTTGCTTTCACTGTAACAAGGTGGGGCACTGGAAGATGAACTGCAAGGTTTACCTTGCAGAATTGAAGAAGAAGAAAGGTAGTGAGACTACCGCTTCTGATTCAGGTATGTTCATAATAGAAGTGAATATGTCATTAAATCAAATTTCTACTTGGGTATTAGATACCGCCTGTGGTTCTCAAATCTGCAATTTGTTGCAGGGACCAAGGAGAAGTAGGACTCTTGAGGAAGAGAAGGTGATTCTACTGATGGGAAATGGAGCAAGAGTTGCTGCTGAAGATGTAGAATCATTTCATTTACATATGCCTACGGGCAAGACTATTGTTTTAAATAATTGTTATTTTGTTCCCTCGATTGTGAGGAATATTATTCCCATGTTAGACTTGGCTGGATTTTCATTTATTATTGAGAATAATGAATGTTCTATTCTTAGAGATAATATTCTTTATGGACGTGGTACTTTAAATAATGGTCTGTATAAATGTGACATAATTTACTTCAGATTGAACAAACTAATAAAAGAAAAGGGATGATGAAAATCTCACTTTATAGTGGTACTGCAGTCTCCATTTAGTAGACATGGAGAGAGGACTGCAAATTTGCTAGGAATGGTACACACAGATGTATGTGGACCAATGTCTACGCAAGCCATGAGTGGATTTTCATACTTCATTACTTTCATAGATGATAGATCTGGATTCAGATATGTGTTTGATGAAACACAAGTCTGAGGCCTTTGAAAAGTTCAAAGAATATAAGTATGAAGTGGAGAAACAACCAAACATAGTATTATAACTCTTCGATTAGATCGAGGTGGTGAATACTTGAACGGAGAGTTTCTGGATTATCTTAAAGTAAATGGTATAGTCTCCCAGTGTACTCCTCCAGATTAGTATCTGAAAGGAAAAATCGAACTTTGTTAGACATAGTTCGGTCCATGATGAGCTATGCAAATCTTCCACTATTCCTATGGGGTTATGCATTGGAAACCTCAGCATATTTACTGAATATGGTGCCTTCCAAAATCTGTTTCTCAAACTTCGTATGAGATATGGAAAGAAAGGAAATCGAGTCTTAAACACGTTAAGATTTGGGGATGTCCAGATTATGTCAAGAAAGTTGACCCAGATAAGCTGGAATATCGATCCGGAAAATGTAGTTTTGTGGGATATCCTAAAGAGACTTTAGGGTATTACTTTTGCACCGATCATCGGGTGTTTGTCTCCAGACATGCTAGCTTCTTGGAAAAGGAGTTTATCCTTGAAGGAAACAGTGGGAGCACAATTGAACTTGATGAAGTTCAAGAAGCACAAACTACTACAGATCGAGTGGAAACACCTGTTCTGACTGAACAACCTTTTGTGGAACAGCCCATTCATAGATCAGGGAGAGTGTCTCGCCAACCTGAGAGGTAAGATGGCCTTGTCATTGAGAATGACAATGAGTTGTTGATCATTGATGATGACGACCCTGTGACCTATAATGAGGCTATGAGTAGTGTTGTAATAACCCCAATTTTTGAGAAATTTTGAAACCCTTAGGAATAATGTTTTTGCTGAACGAGAAAACTTTTCATGCCACACTATGTAGGGGTTCTGTTATGGATATTCTGAGATTTTATTAGTACTCTATATGGTATATAAGTGTATGTAAATATCGTCAGAATCCAATTCCGAACACTTTGATTTTTCCCGGAAATCCACTAGATACGGAAAGAATTGAGAAAAAGGTAACAGGATAAAAAAGGATTTAAATTAAAGGATTATAGGAGAGGATCATAAAAGGAATATAATATATTGAGAAAGGTTAAGGGAACCTAAGTAATAAGATCCCGGGTATGATCCCTCAAACGATAAACGAGAACGAAAGATAAGCGAACCGTAAAACAAATAAGTGACCAAGAGACAAGCTTGTACAAGAAGCCAGGGATTGTGACATCATCAAACCACAAGGTGTGGACAAGTGGGAGCATTATGACATGTGCAAGGTGACATAGGCATGACAAAAAAGGAAGGAATTGTTGGATGATTGTAAACCACACAAAGTTCAAGGTTAGAAGGGTAATTAACCAAAAACAAAACCAAAACAACCTAGCTAGCCAAAACAAATCAAAGCAAACACAAAATTTTTCATTCTTCAAGCATTGCTCTCGGCTTTTCATCTTTTTCAAAGGAAGAAAAATCAAAAATCAAGTTCCAAGCATTGTTAAATCACAAGGTAATTATCTAAGCTTCCTTGTACATAGATATGGATATGCTATAAGTTTAAGCTCCTAATTCCTTCACAATCTCTTCCAATAAATCAAGGAAGAAGATGGTGAATAGTAACCTTCAAGAAATAACTTTAGTTTTCTTGAATTTTTATGAAAGATTAAGGTTATACAAGCAAGGATCAAGGTTCTTTAGGCATTCAAAGTTCTTGTGTTGTGTTAAAAAGCTTCAAGGAAGGTATAATCTCTTAACCAAGCTTTGTTATTGAATGTTAAGAGCATAATATGAGTATTGTAGTTCATGAGAGGCTTGATGGTTGTGTATGTAGAGATTAGTGAGTTTTGGGATGTTGTTGGATTGGTAAATGTTGTTGTTTTGATTAAAAGAACTTAAGTATGATTAAAGTTAAGCTTAGGCATAAGTATGAATGATTAAATTGAATTGGTTGGGGTTGTTATGATGTGATAAGGATGGATGTTGGTTGTATGTTGGATTTGAGGTTGATTTGGGATGGTTTTGAATGGTTTAAAATATTGGAAATCGCGTAAACATAGCCGTCGTAACGTCCGATTTTCTTTGGACTGTTTTTGTGCATAGCATTAGGACCCGAGAACCCCCTGCTAGATTATGACCACTGCCATGTTTAGATAGCTCATGTTACGAGCTTCGTTTTGATATATAGTTCGTTCGATTCCGATGCACGGTTTAGGAGAAACGACCGTTTCAAGTAACGGCGTTTCGCGAACGAAACTTTTCCCCTCGCCTTACTTTGAAACATAGGTTAAAGACCAAAAAGGGTTAATTAATGCATGAAACATTTATGGTAAGTGTGTTAGGCAGTTGGTAAGACACTCGCGAAGGAATCGCCTTAAAACTCGTAAAGGATTAAATTATTAAAAATGGTGGAGCCGAGGGTACCCGGGTGACTTAAGCAAATCAGTAAGCGCAAAACAAGCGTTAGAGTCTAAGTTAGTTAAAGTATAGATTTACAAGTGACTTTGGTTTAATTCCAACTTACTTGTTGTTTATAGGTTACCAGACTCGTCCCGAGCCATTCGTAACCCCCAGTCGCTCAGGCAAGTTTTCTACCCGTTATAACTGTTGTTGTGATGAATATATGTATATGCATTATCTTGCGATAGATGCATGTTGGTTAATTAGCAAATATTGCGATATATTGAAGCATGCTGATATGGTATATATATGCATGCCTGTTTCGTATTCTTGCCATATATATCTGTTGGTTCAGTTGATAATACCTATGCTAGAGAATAGCAGTAATTTGCATATACCCTTAGTATAGGGACCCAAAGGTGAAAACATTTTCTAAAACCGGGAGTCGAGGATCCCGAGTAGATTTTATATATATATATATTTATATATATATGGTTATAGTTTTCAAAACTATTAATCGAATAAGGTTTATTCGATAACTTTATTTTATTAATGAATATTATCTTGAATATTCATTCGAGGGCTTATGACTCCTTTTATTTTATTAATTGAATATTATTTAAATATTTATTTGAGGATGTATGACTCCTTTATTTTATTTAATGAATATTATTTATAATATTCATTCGAGGTATTATGACTCCGCTTATTACTGAAATATATTCTTTATTTTATTAAAGAATAAGGTGTTAATAATCAAACTTATTTTCGATTATTCAAATAAAGATAATACTTTCATATAAGTGTATCTTTGGTTATTTAATACTCGTTTCAAGTATAAGTTTTAAAACTTCTACTTCAATTATTTTTATAAAGATTATTCTTTATGGGAATATTATTTAAATAATAATATTCAGATATTTTCTAATATATCGGGACTGATTTATTTCATTAAATCAGCTTTACTCCAAACATTCTTAAAAATGTTTTCGAGTCTTCAAAATGATTTTAAAAGTTAGAGCGGATCCCAAAACTCGTTTTCCGATTTAAGATCTTCCTTTCGAAGAAGACTTGAATATTCGCTCAAAAATCTTGGGGATCCGGCTCTATGGTGTATTTTATATTCGCAACATGGTTGCTGTTTTGAGAAAATAATTTGATTACTTGCCCAATGTTCGGGAAGTAAGTCCATCTGATTGAGTCGGCATAAGCGACAGGCCGGGGTACGGTCTATGAATGTGTAATTGGCTGGGTGGCAGTCCATCAACGCGTGAGTGGCCGGGTAACGGTCTAGCGCGAGGTCCTAATGCGGCCAGGGTGATGATCGGTGAGGAATTCATCCATCTACAGTAGAAAAGGTTACTTATTGGTATCTTTGCCTGATCAGCAAGATATCTGGTTTATGCCAAAATTCTTTTCCTTCCAAATTCATTGGATATTGCAACTCTATTCATACTTTACATGATAGAGGTTTTCAGGAAATGTATGAGAGATATATATGTGGATATATATCGGGACTAAATAAAGTATCTCGTAACTTTATTTCATTCATTAATATTTCAAAGATTGAATCTATTCAAGTCTTATCTTGTAGTCTCATCAGTGGGATGAACTTTTGAAATTAATTATAACTTGAACGGTGGTAGTTCAAGTAGTATTTGGAAAAGATATAAGTATATTGGAGTACCTTATAACTTCATCTTTTAAACTTATATCTAGTTAATAATTGTCTTATGAATGACAAAGATTTTCAGAAAAACGTTGAGACAAGGTTAGATATATTAGATCACCTTGCAACGATATTTTTATACAGTTATAAACTGTAACTTTGTGTATATTATGCATGGAAGAGGACTTCCAAGATTTTGAAAAGTATATAGGTATATATACTGAATATTTTGCGACTTCATCGCATTAAGATATCAAAATTGGTTCATTTCTTTTGACCAAGACTTTCCTGAGTACTATGAGAAGGCTCATATATTGTAAATCATTATACATATTATTTTGGTGGGCTTGCTGCTCACCCTTGCTTTATTTCTTCATCACACAACAACAGTTAGGAAAGATGGCCAGACTCCAGCAGACCCAGCGCAAGCGCGTGGGAAGCGTCCCGCGTCTTCCCGTTGATGTTGTAGCTGCTATAGCTGCAGAGGTAGATCTATTGTAGATCAGACCATCTACTTTTGAGAATCAATTATGTATAATTATAACTTGTGGCAGATAATGGCAATTAACTGTAAATTTATCAAGAAATCATTTTGGGTTGTAATAACTTTTAAATTATGGATTCAAAGACTTGTACTTATTTAAATTTCATCTCTGAGACTATAACGGGTTGTGGTGTGTGTTAGTGTGGGGTCACAGCATAAGGTTATTATTATTAATTAAGTGAAGTGATATTGTGGAAAGAAAGACCGTGATGACCCGGATCCCCGACCCCGGATCTGGGGGTGTTACAAGTGTTGACTCAAAGAAATGGCATAGTGCCATGAAATCCAGAATGAAATCTATGTATACGGTATACAAAAGATAGATTATAGCAGATGGCCAGGTGGAGACCTATAAGGACATGCTTGTGGCAAAAGAATTCAAACAAAGGCAATGGATTGACTTTGATGAAACCTTTTACCTGTAGCCATGTTAAAATCAGTTCGAATTTTGCTTGTGAATGCTGCTTACTACGACTATGTGATCTGGCAAATAGCCAGATGGTTTTCTTTCCAAGGGAAATGAAAACCTAGTGTGTAAGCTGCTGCGAACCATATGTGGTTTAAAGCAAGCTTCTCGAAAGATGGAACATTCGTTTTGATGAGACAACCAAAGAGTTTGATTTTATCAAAAAAACGTAGATGAACCATGCGTCTACAAAAGGGTTAGTGGGAGCGCGGTAACATTTCTTGTATTGTATTGAATTATAGTTGACACACATAACAACATAACAGACCCACTCACAAAGCTACTTTATGAAAGTCACTTTGATCGTCATAATGACAAGATGGGTATTAGATACCAGAGTGATTGGCTTTAGTACAAGTGGGAGATTGAAAGGAATATGTCCTTAGTCCAATCATGTATAAGGATTTAGGAATAACTTTTATGTAATCTATTTTGATTTCAATGATATTAATAAAAGACTTGTTTTGTTTTTATTACGGGCTTTATCTATTTAAGTGTTTAAATAAGATATACCATAGTTTAGAGTAAAGCTTTTTATGGATTATGATGAGATCATAATAGTGAGACCTAAAAAAATGATAACTCTAAACTTAAATAGTTCCTGGTCATAGGATTACTAACTGGTAATTAATAATCCGCAAAGATCGGTACATACTATGCTTGCTTCATTATGAAGGATGTCTGTTCTCATAGACATTTGTGTGGTGACACTATAGCTAGTATGTAGGTGCTTATTATAGAATAAGTTCACTGAACATGACTCGCACAGCTGAACAACTGATGGAGTTCACTCACGTGTCAGCAGTTGTTCACATAGTGATAGTTGTACAAGTATCCTTAGACTTGAGGTCATCATAGTCATCTTGTGTACACTTAACTATGCTTTGGTTTAGTTCTTAGTCTCCAGGGACAATTATTAGGGCTCTTCTGGGTATAGGAATTTGTACACAAAGATAGTGTATGATCAATAAAGGATCTACCCCTTCCAGTGAAGGAAGCGAATGTTCAAGGCTGATCCACTTATGCTAGTTCAGGAATCTCTGGCCAGAGTAAATGAAATTAGAAAGGAGTTTCTAATTTGCACAGAACTACGCATAGTAAATGGTAAGCAAAGTGATTGAATTAGATAGGCTTGACACGAGATCCATGCCTTGTATTTAATCGGGACATTGTAGGGTAGAAGGAGTTTATTATAAGATAACTATTCACTGAATAGGTTCTTGGTATTCTAATCAGTGAATTCATATTATCCGGATAGTCGCGATATGCTGAGAAGTATCCCTCACGATGTAGAATAAATGTGATTAATTAATTAATCATATTTAATAAATTAGAGAATTTATATAAATAATGATAAAATAGTTTTTTTATTATTTATTTTTACTACCGGCTTAATATTGAACCTACAGGGTCACACCATAAAAAGAGAATGATTTAAAGGTGGAGGAATTAATTAATAATGACTAATAATTATTTATTTATGAAATAAATAATTAATTGGCAAATTTAATAATTGATTAAATGAGATTTAATTGATTATAAATTAATTAAGAAAAGTTCTTAATATTATTAATTAAGGATTTAATTTTTGAAAATTAAATCAAGAGAGAGAATTATTTCTAAAGTATTTAGAAAAAGGATTAATAATTAAAAGGTGTTTTAATTATTAATGAGAATAATAAATGGGATAATAATAATATTATTTATGGGAAAATTTCAGCTGAAAATTTTGCCTATAAATACACTATTATAGACCCTATTTTATTCTAACCCACATCGAACCCACACAAAACCCAAAAAGTTTGGAAAACCCAATTCTCTCCACCTCCTTCCTCCTCCTTAACATCGTTTTCTTGGTGGATACCGGTGGAGTGCTTCACACTTGAGGAGCAACTGCTAAGGATCTCTGATCGTTGTCTCCGAATTATTTTTAAAGGTTAGATTCGATCCCTCGAATTTTTATTCATGATCAGTATGCTTTTATTTGGATTTTATATGTGTAAAAGTGTTTTGCCATGCCCCCGATGCGTTTAAAATCCAACATACATTGTAACCTAGAAGCTCTTAGTGATATTTGTTCATCACTGAGAGAGAACAGTTCCATTGTAACAGAGTTTATTATATTGAATATATCTGTTTACTGTTACTTGTGTTCGAAATTGATTTGATTGTATTAAACACTGTATTCAACCCCCTTCTACAGTGTTGTGTGACCTAACAATTGGTATCAGAGCTTATCTGTAAACATACATACAGTAGAGATCCAAACAATCATGTCTGAAGAAGAACAAACTCCAACCAAGCCCACTAAAATTGAAGAAACTCAAAAGACTCAAACCCACAGTCGATATGAGACTATTAGGGTTCCCATACTGAGACCTTCTGAGTATCCCATATGGAAAGTGAAGATGGCTATGTTTCTGGAAGCTACAGATCCAGAATACCTTGACATAACTTAATGAAGGACCACATAAGCCAACCAAGCTCTCTGTTGTAGTTGCAGATCAACCAGCAAAGACCATACCAAAGGAGAAAAGTGAGTATACAGCTAAAGATATCTCATCCATTGCCAAGGATGCTAAGGTAAGACATTTGCTGCATAGTGCCATTGATAATGTCATGTCAAATAGGGTAATTCATTGCAAGACTGCAAAGGAGATATGGGATGCTTTGGAGACAAGATGCCAGGGAACTAATGCAATCAAGAAGAACAGGGGGACTATACTCACTCAAGAGTATGAGCACTTTGACTCAAAAGCTGATGAGTCATTAACTGACTTATATGACAGGTTTTTCAAACTCTTGAATGATCTGTCACTGGTGGACAAGGAATATGATCTTGAAGATTCAAATCTAAAATTCCTCTTAGCTCTTCCTAAAAGTTGGGATTTGAAGTCTACTACTATAAGAGACAACTATGCTCTTGATGAAACTACTCTTGATGAAATTTATGGTATGCTCAAGACTTATGAACTTGAGATGGATCAAAGGAGCAAGAGACATGGGAGAAAATCAAGGACAGTTGCTCTTAAAGCTGAGGAGGAATCCCCCAAGGTGGCTGTCTCAAAGAAAGGCAAAGGAAAGGCTCTCATCATAAAGTCTGATTCAGAATCATCAAGTTCTGATGATGATGATTCAGAAACTGAAAGTTTACCTGAAATAGATGATGATGAAGAGATGATGAAATTGTGTGCTTTTATGGTGAAGGGTATCACAAAGATAGCTTACAGGAAATTCAGAAGGGGAAAGAAGTTTTCCAAGAAAGTTGGAAGTTCTGATAAGAAAGGGTTCAGAAAGTATGAAGGTAAAAGTGCAAAGTCTGACAGAGGAGACAACTCAAATGTCAAATGCTACAATTATGGTGAAAGAGGCCACATATCTCCTGACTGTAAGAAAGGAAAGAGTGACAAAGGCAAGGCACTTGTCACAAAGAAGAAAAGCTGGACATACTCTTCAGATTCTGAAGATGAGGTGAATTATGCTTTAATGGCAAATGCTGATGGCAGCCCTGAAACTGCTGAATTGAAGGTACCTCAAACAACTTATGCTTTTCATACTGATGATATTACTGAGTTGAGATTATATCTTAAAACCATGTTTATTAGTTACAGAGATCAAACTTTAACATGTGAAAGATTAACTTCTGAATTGCTAAAATTGAATCAATCTCTAAAAACTGAGTTAGAAAAAGAAAGAGAGATTATCAGGACTTGGACTAACTCTGGAAGAACAACTCAGAACTTATTAAGTAGTGGAAACTAGAAAGAGGGCTTAGGTAATGGAGATGATAAAAGTGAAAAAGGAACTGAACAAATTAAGCCAATTGTTGTTAAACAAACTGCTAAGCCTAAGGTAAATCCTGTTAAGTTTGTAGCTAAAACTGTAAAGTCTGATTCTGAGAAGATGAAAGAGTCTGTGACAGAAGTTAAGGAAAAGTCAACTTCTGAAAAATTAAAACAGGATAAACCAGCTGAAGTTAACATATGCTTAATGACTAAAAAGCAACTTAAGCATAAGCTAAAAGAAATAAGGAATGTCAACAAGGTAAATGCAGTTAGGAAAAATAGGAATGGAAAGGAAGGTGTGAATAAAAACAATAATTATATGCCTGTTCCTAATGCTCCTAGAAAGAAATGTTATAACTGTGGAAACTCTAACCATCTTGCTTCTTCTTGAAGGAAGAATAAGAATATAAACTCTGTACCTCCTAAGTCAGGAGTTAAGAGTCAGTCTGTTAGGTTTAAGCCACAAAATCCTTGTTTTCATTGTGGTAGTTTATGGCATTCCATTTATACTTGTAAGGAATATCATAGTTTGTACTATGATTATTATCAAATAAAACCTTCTTTGAAGAAAGTTACTTTAATTCATTCTAGTGTAAAGTTTGATGCAAAGTTTGATATAAGTTCTGATAAACAACATGTTAACATATACTCTGATATTAAATCCGCTGCAAATACTAACAAACTTAAAAAGGCCAAAGGATCCAAACAAGCCTGGGTCCTTAAAACTAACCATTAGTGGTCTTTGTGATTGCAGGGCAACAGGAAAAACATCCTAGTACTGGATAGTGGATGTTCATGACATATGACTGGAAATAAAGCCCTGCTCTCACACTTTATGGAGAAAGCTGGTCCAGGAGTTTCTTATGGAGATGGCAACATGGGAAAAACTCTGGGATATGGCAATATTAATCTTGGGAATGTCATCATTGAAACAGTAGCTCTTGTCATGTCTATTGCAAAGAAGAAATATGCTATGGTTATAGTGGATGAGTTCACAAGGTACACTTGGGTGTAATTCTTGCACAAGAAGAATGAAACTGCATATACTCTAACTGATCATGTCAGACAGCTGGATAAGTTGGTCAAAGATTCTGTTAAAATTATAAGAAGTAATAATGGCGCTGAGTTCAAGAATTCAATCATGGAAGAGTTCTGCAAAGAGCATGGAATTAAACAGGAATTTTCTGCACCTGGAACTCCACAACAAAATGGAGTTGTAGAAAGAAAGAACATGACTCTCATTGAAGCTGCACGAACTATGCTTGATGAAGCAAAGCTGCCAACCTACTTTTGGGCTGAAGCTGTGCAGACTGCTTGTTTTACACAGAATGCTACACTCATAAACAAGCATGGAAAAACACCATATGAGATAGTGAAGAAAAAGAAGCAAAATCTGAAATACTTTCATGTATTTGGTTGCAAATGTTTTGTTCTTAAGACTCATCCTGAACAACTGTCAAAATTGGATATCCACTTTCCACAAAAGCCTTCAGAGTCTACAATTTAAGAACAAGGGTTGTCATGGAATCTATCAATGTATCTTTTAATGATAAGAAGATTACTGGACTTGAAGATTTCAATGATCATGATCAGCTGAGATTTGAAAATGAAGACTTAAATTCTGATTCTGCAAATTCTGATGACTTAAAATCTGATCCTGTAAGTTCTGACGGGTTAAGTTCTGATGTCATTGAAACTGTGGTAACAACTCCAAAGGAAAATGCACTTGTCCAGGGGGAGCAAGCTGGAAATCCTACCACATCTCAAGACTCTCAAGAAGCATCAGAACCTGTAACTGGCTCTTCAAGTTCTGATTCATCTAGTTCTGATGAGCCAAATTTTGATAATTCTGGAAACTCTGATACTTCAAATCCTGAAGGATCCAAGTCAAATTCTGAAGTCTCAGAGAGCATAACTACAGGGGGAGCATCAGAAAATGCTGATGGAGACAACATGGATCATGGGGGAGGATCCAGTTCTAGAAGTCAACTTTAATCTGCAAGGAAGTGGACCAAATTACATACACCTGACTTAATAATTGGAGATCCTGAAGCAGGTGTCAGAACTAGAACTGCAATATCAAATGAATGCCTCTAATTCTTTTCTATCCCAGACTGAATCAAAGAAAATGGAAGAAGCTCTTCAAGATGCTGATTGGGTGCAAACAATACATGAAGAGTTAAATGAATTTGAAAGAAATAAAGTCTGGACCCTAGCGCCAAGACCAAAGAACAGATCCATTGTTGGCACAAAATGGGTGTTCAGAAATAAAACTGACAGTGATGGCATAATTACAAGGAATAAAGCAAGGCTGGTTGCTAAGGGCTACTCTCAATATGAGGGTATTGATTTTGATGAAACATTTGCACCAATTGCTAGATTGGAAGCCATAAGAATCTTTTTGGCTTATGCTGCTCACAAAAAGTTTAAAGTCTTTCAAATGGATGTGAAAATTGCTTTTCTTAATGGAGAATTGGAAGGAGAGGTCTATGTTGAACAACCTCCAGGCTTTGTAGATTCAAAATTTCCAAATCATGTCTAGAGGCTTGACAAAGCACTTTATGGCCTTAAGCAAGCTCCTAGAACATGGTATGAGACTTAGCTCAATTTCTTCTGGAAAGTGGATTTCACAGAGGTACAATTGATAAAACACTGTTCTACCTCAACCATGGAAATGACCTACTTTTGGTACAGATATATGTTGATGATATCATATTTGGTTCTATAAATGCCAAACTCTGTGAAAGGTTTGCAAAACTAATGTAGTCAAGATATCAAATGAGTATGATGGGAGAACTCAGCTATTTTCTGGGACTTCAAGTCAAGCAAAATGAAGAAGGTACTTTTATCTGTCAATCCAAGTACACTAGAAATTTACTGAAGAAATTTGGAATGCAAGATTGTTCAACTGCATCCACTCCCATGGCCACTGCAACCAAGTTAGATAAAGATACTGGTTCATCAGTAGATATTACTAACTACAGAGGTATGATTGGTTCTTTACTCTATTTAACTACAAGTAGACCTGATATCATGTATGCTACCTGTCTTTGTGCAAGATTTCAGGCTGATCTAAGAGAACCTCACTTAATAGTTGTGAAAAGAATTCTCAAGTACCTCAAGGGTACAGCTGATCTAAGATTGTGGTATCCTAGAGAATCAAATTTTAAGCTAATAGGTTGCTCAGATGCAGATTTTACAGGATGCAAAATAGACAGGAAAAGCACTAGAGGAAGCTGCCAATTTCTTGGAGGCAGATTGGTTTCTTGGTTTAGCAAGAAACATAAGTCAATTTCCACATCAACTGCAGAAGCAGAATATATTGCTGCAGGAAACTGTTGTGCACAGATTCTTTGGATGAAGAATTAGTTACTGGATTATGGGTTAGAATTTTCTAAAATACCTATTTACTGTGATAATCAAAGTGCTATTGCTATGATAGGTAATCCAGTTCAACACTCAATGACAAAGCACATCAGCATTAGGTACCATTTCATAAGGGAACATGTGATGGAAGGAACAGTGGAATTGCATTTTGTTCCAACAGATCAACAACTAGCAGATATCTTCACAAAACCACTATGTGAAGCTACTTTTACAAGACTGGTAAATGAACTTGGAATAGTTTCAGTTTCTTTCTCTAAATCTGCTTAGTTTTTGTTCTCATGCATCAGACTTTATGATCAGTGTTTACAGATTTTCTTATCTTCATGTAATCTGTGCTTAAATTGAAATTCATTAAATGCTGATTGTTATCTGATGTGGATCTATATACTCTGATAAGTGTTTTGAATGTTCTATGACAATTCAATCCAATGAGGATAACTGTGCCAGATGCTGACCTAGTAGTCTTTAACATACTAGAAATCCCATGTTTGAATTAGTTGTTTATGTGGAAACTCATTAACACAAGCAAATTCTGATATTGAGATTAGTCAAGTTTACTTTGTGTATCTTATTACTAAGTCACAAACTAGATTCTTGCTTCTTATCTGTCAAATTCTGATGTCAGTAAATCTTAAGGATGAACTAAATGCTGATAAGCCTCACTTATCAAAAGAAAAGAAAAGAAAAGAAAAGAAAAGAAAAGTCAGGTACTCCTTTGAGATCTAGAGTAAATATGTGAAAGGGAAGACCCAAGTGCATTTCTGGTATTAAGTAATATGCATTAGAAAAGCAAATAAATTTTTCTTGGTGATTTTTCACATTCTCTGATTACTGGAGAAATACTCTGATAATAGAATAAATTTTGATAAGCAGTTATGACTCACTTACACTGAGAAGCCACTGTAAAAAGGAATTTCAAAAGATGCATAAAATAAGCACAAACAGTTGAAGTGGATTCCTGCATAAATTTGTTCTATAGTAGACTTCATGATTGATGACAGCTTTTAAGCACTTTTCATAGTTATGCCTTATTTCTAAGATGTACTGAAGTTTATCAGACTTTAATCTTTATCTGATATTCTGCTGAATGCACACACTTTCACTCCATATGAATGATGAAAATTACTGTGGTGATTAAGTTGTTTCTGATAAACAATTAAGTGTCATAAGCATAAATTCTGAGGACAAGTTCTGATGGAAATTCTGATGATTAAACTCTGAAGAAAATAAGTCAGTATTTGTATGAAGAATTACAGAAATAAACATTCACTTTTTGAGTACATAAGCCATATTCTAATGACCATTAAGTTCTGATAATAGTCAAGTTCTGATGTAAATCCTGATGGAAACTCTGATGCTTACGTGACATTATTTATTTACTTGACTTATTTGTGGTAAATACTGAACGGTCATATTTAATCAGAATATAATTAGGTGAGATTAAAACAGTCATAATCATTAAGGGTTAGTGGTAAACGTGTTTGTCTTGAAAAACTGCATGTGCACAGTAATTGTTACTTATTTCCTGTGCCCATTAACTTCTGCTTTCATTTTTTTACTGACTGTTATTATTACACATCGGTCTAGGGAGATGAGGCATCATTATTTCTACTCTTAATCGTTAAACAGTCCTCGAGTCCCTTGGTATTCCATTGGCTATTTAAACCGACATTTCATCTCAGCCAAATCATCTTCCATTCTCACACAAACTCATTCTCCCTCTTTTAATTCTCATCATTTTTCTCCTTCATAAACAAAAATGGTTCTTTTCAACATGTTCATGAACTATGAAAATTTCAATGTAGAGTTTAGTTGTGATGACTGGAAACAGGAATGGCATGTCACCGCCATTCCTGAAGAGATCTTGAACTTGATTCCATAAGAGGTTCACACAAACCTCTTGTTCTTTATGATGGACTATCAGCTCCATCTTGATCGTTTGGAAGAAGAACGGAGAGAGGCTCTTCTTCAGCAAGAACGGATCATCCGTCTTGCAGTGCTCTTTCTCAGCAGCAGAAGGAACTAGTCGATAGGTTTTCTTCTAGGACTAAGGCTGTTGATGTTCACGATCTTAGACTAGGCTTATCTTGTAATCTTTTGCATGAAATCTATAAATTTCATAAAATGTACTCTTTGGATATTTTAATGAAATTTCCTTTAATTGCAAGATTTCGTCTCTGTTTCTCTCATATTATGTGAATGTGAATGTTCTTATTGTAGTCTGTTAATCTTTACTTCATCTATTTGAACTATATCTCTTGATGAATGTTTTGATTAAAATTACGGTCAATAATAAATTGTGATGATTTGAGACATAATTGAAGCACAGGTTCATGCTTCAGAACCTGTGATAGTTGAAGCTGAGAATGTCAATTTTTAGAAAGAAACAGAATCTGAAGGGTCAATCCCTCAGGTAAATGCTGAAGCTCAAAGTTCTGATACTTTGAAGAGGAAAAGAACTGTAAACTCTGCTGAAAAGGCAACTCCTTCATTGGCAAGGAGACTAAAGAAAATGAGGGCAAAGAGGTATAATGCTAAATCTCCATCTGAAGATTCTGCAGAAGCTGAGGAAGGGGATCAGGAATCTCTGATCTTAAAAGAGCCAATTATCATTGAAGCCCTTCCTGCTAAAGCTCAAGACACTGAACCTAATACAGTGATCACTCCTACTGTTTCTCCGGTAAGAGAGACAACAATTGAAGGTCCAGGATTAAGTCCTGAAATTGATATCACTAGGCTACACATTCCAACTGTTCTTTTTTGGAAGCTCCTACAGCAGCTCAGCCATCTACAGTCAACTCTCCAATCTTAGATGCTGAGATACCATCTACACCAGTTCTGGAGATAAATTCTGATGCTCAGAATTTAGATGATGTTATTCCTGAATCTCTAGTTACTTCACACACTGTAGTGCTGTCAGAACATAATGAGTCTTCCTCAAGTTCCAAAGATAGTGTTTCTGTTGAGACTCCAGCTCCCATTCTAGGCAAGGAAGCATTGGTAAATAAATTTGTTGAACATGATGCACCTATTCCTTGGGAGAATACTCACAGAGGTGTGGAGTGGATCAAGAAGTGGAATGAATCATATTTTATTCCAAGCACCAAAATTCTGATAGAGCATGTGTCAAAAGCTGATGAGTTATTGTCAAATTCTGATTTTAAGACTCAACTCAAGGTTACAACTATGAGTACAAGAAGTCTTCATGGTCTACATTCTATTACTCATGCTAAGATTGATACACTAAAGGAAAATGCTGATAAGCTAGATCTACAGATCAAGCTTGACAAGAATAGATATATCAGACCTATTCTTGAGAAAGTTGAAGCCATTGAGAAGATTCAAGAGAAGCAACAGGCCCAAATTACCGAGGTCCTACAAAATCAAGCTTCTCAGAAAGCTCAATTGGATGAGATCCAATCTTCAGTTGAACTTTTTCTCTCTCTCTCTCTCTCTCTCTCTCTCTTACTTCCTGATGATGCCAAAAAGGGGGAGAAGGTAGTTAAGTCCAAATGCTCACCTACTCAAATACTGAAGAAGAAGGATGACAAAGGTGATGACCAGGGAAACTCTGATAAGAACAGAGGTCAATGAAAAGTTCAAGGAAAATTTTCACAGAAAGTAATTTCTGATGTTAGCAAATCTTCTACACAGAACAAGCCAAGTTCTGATGCTGTGAATGTTAAGAGTTTGAAGTCAAGTTCTGATAAGCAAAGTCTGATGTCAAGTTCTGATATCCTGATTCAGTCAGGATTTAAAGACTCTCAGAAGTTTTTACAAACTCTAAAGCTAAAGGGGAAGCAGACTACTGTTTATTACAAAGATCCTAAAATCCAGACACTTGATGCGGAGATAGCTAGAAGATTAATTCTGAAACAAAATCCAGGAATGGATTTGGAAACTCTCAAGGAGGAAGAAGCTAGATTTGCAAATGAGAAGACAAATCTAAAGTCTAAAGCTTCTGATGCAAAGAAACCTCTAAGGCCTAAGGAAAAAGGCATTGTGATCAAGGAAAAGTCAAATTCTGAGGCTTCAAAGTCAAAGACTAGATCACAAACTGAGAGTGATCCTAAGTCAAAAGGAAAAGAAAAGGTTGGTGAATCTTTAAAGATTTAGAAAAAGATAATTTCTTCTATTCCTGTATATCAAGCTACAATGCATGATGATGATTTGATAGAAGATGAACCTGTTCAAATTCTGAAAAGAAGAAAGTTAATTGAAGAATCTAAAACAACCTCTGACAATGCTCAAGTTGTTCAGAATGAAGAAAAACAAGCTATAGAAGAAACATCAAATTCTGATCAAGCTATCAAGAAATCAACCACTGACAATGATCAAGTTGATTTGAAAAAGATGACAATTGCTGATAAGAAGAAGCTGTTATGGAAGAAAGCTACTCCAGTTGAACCACAATCCAATCTTATGATTAATCAACTCGCAACATTTGTGTTGAGAGCCAAGAAACCTAGAGATAGAGCTGGATTAGGTTTTGATGAAGAAAAGATACAAACAGGAGTAGAAGTTACTCTAAGAGATCCTTTCATGTTGACAGACAAACCATATGAACAAATCAAACAAAAGCACCTTGACAAAGTGCTGTCTGCTCAAATTGTGATAGATGCTCATGATAAAAATGATCTAAAAGAGAAATTGATCTTATTTCTCAATGATGGAAGAACTTACAGACTAGCTGATACTGATGTGCTAAAGAAGTCTGTCAGAGAGCTTCAACATATTCACTATCTTCTGGAAGTAAAACCTGATATTACAAGAAGATGGTCAGAATACATTTTGAAGGCTATAAGAGATCTTCTCAGAATCTCTGGTACAAAGGCTTCTCAGTACATTCCAATGATTACTGAAGATGATGGAAGAGAAATTCCTATGCTGAAGAACTCTGCTAAGGTGGAAGTAATTATGAAAGGAAGATGCTTATGTTATAATGAAGACTCTTCACATCCTAGAGTTATCAGACTTGGTGATGGACTTGAAAGAACATCAATTCAAGCTCTCAGAACAGCCATTTATCAAATTGGTGACAGTGAAGATGAAGAACTGATGCAGGTCAAAGCACAGTTAGTTGAAGTTCTGAGAAAAGCTGAAGATAAGCTGGTAAAAGATTTTGTTAAGAATCATTATGGATTCAGATTGATCCAGTGATGATGGTAAAGCTGCATGTTCCGTAAGTTGTAGTTAATAGTCTTATTAAACTCTCATTGCATTTGAACTTAAATGTTTTTGACACCATCAAATCTATTAACTTGTATATTTTTGCATAATTTACAAGTTGGGGGAGATTGTTAGATATATTTGAGATGTCATGTCTAATATGTTTCATGTTTAGTTTTCAGATCTTAACAAACATGAAATATCAGTACTTACTGGAATCAGTACTTACTGGAAGTCAGAACTTAAGGTCATATCAGAACTTAAGGTTATGTCAGAACTTAAGTGCGGGAGGACTTACAGTTATGGAAGTAAGCTGATTTACAGGATAGAAGATCGAGACTAAAACAAAAGAAGATATGCATGGAAAGAGTTAGAAGATAAGAAGACTTGTATAGGATATCTTATTGATATATTTTAGGAGATAGAATTATATTCCATATCAATTAGAAGTTATCTTGTAACTGTGTACTATATAAACACATACATAGGTTTACACTATATGTGTTATCATTATCGAGAAGATTATACATTGTAACCTAGCAGCTCTTAGTGATATTTGTTCATCACTAAGAGAGAACAGTTCCATTGTAACAGAGTTTATTATATTGAATATATCTATTTACTGTTACTTGTGTTCAAAATTGATTTGATTGTATTAAACACTGTATTCAACCCCCTTCTACAGTGTTTTGTGACCTAACATAGGAATCCCAATTAAAATTTGTTAGAACCTGGCGAGACTCGGGATTACTTCGCGGCTGATCACCGGCTGTAATCCGTAGCGTCATAAAATGATTTTTGAGCAATGATTGATTTGAAAATGATTTTGACTTGAATAATGATGCCATCCACCCCAACTTCGAATTGCGAATTGCTATATTGTTAAATTCTATCTTATTATATATCTTGCTGAGCATTTGGATCACTTCTTGCTATTTATTCTTGTTATTTCAGCTAGCAAGTATGGTTAGATACAAGCAGACTACTCGTAAGTCCTCTGGAGATGCCGAGGCTTATGTGAGAGCTCAGGTAGTATAGCCGGTGATTGAGTGATAACCGGTAGTTATGTAAAAGATGTAATAGATGTTAGTGTTGAACTGTTCAAATACTAAACCTTTGCGATCTTGGATTATGTTGTAAGCAACCGTTTGTAATGATTTCTCAGTTATTATCTTTCAGTTTTATTTTCGGGCTGCCGTAGGTTTTGAAGTTGTACAAAATTCAGGGCGATCCGACCATTGGAACTCCGGAAAATGCAAAAATAAAATAACTAACTCAACCAGAATTTTTTTTATGAATTTTTCATATTAGCACCATAAACTAGCCCAACATTTAGTCTCAAAATTCTCCACTTCGTACATCATTTAATAGACCTCAAATTATGGACGAACACCAACACCTTGATATTTAAAGCTCAACCGGATGCATATACCCATAACCGGGATCAAGTCACCATAATTCTCATCATGGGGTGAAATCTCCACCTCACCCAGACACCTCCCTGAAGGGCAATCAACACATGTTGATATTGAGCAAGTTCAAACAATGTTGAAGCTTGCTCCCCACATGCAATGCGACTAAATCCCAAGTTTACTTCCTTTGTAGAGATTCCATCTATTCTTCCACTGCGGCCAAACAACTCTCACTATTACTATTCCGAATAACTTCCTTGAAGGAGATAAGCTTAACCTTCTACACCAAGAGTACATACTCTACTGCATTAACCTTCCCGTAGTATATTAAAGACTTATGTGACCCAAGTTTTTGAACCTGTTTGTATGCCCGTTTAGGTCTAGCTAAAGCTAAACTTTGCTCGAACTGCTGTTGTTTGTGTGCCTGAATATTTTCTTTCTCAAGCATCTCATACTCATGCTCATCATCCTCATTATCATGAATATCTCCATGATCTTCCTGTTGAACACGACTATAACCTTGATAACCTTCAGATTCTATCTTAAACACCTGAGACTTAGAAGTCTCAATGTCATTACCACCAGTCACTTTAGCTTTCGAAGAAGTTACCATAGTATTCTCATCAAACGTAACATTCTTACTGTTTACAAACATAGAATCATCAATAGAACAAAGACGATAACTTTTTACAGCTGTGCATACCCCAAGAATATAGCCTTCTTGGCATTCGCATGAAGTTTTCCCTCGTCGATATGGTAGTAAGCTGTGCATTCAAAAATTCCATGTCTCCCATAAATTGCATGTTTTCTGACCATACCTTGTATGGTACATCTCCATCTAGAGATGCATGAGGTGACCGATTAACAATATAGAGAGCCACATTATTTGACTCTGCCCACCATTCTTTACCCAAACTAGCATAGGATCACATACACATTTTTTTCCCTCAATAGGCGATTAAGCCTTTCTGCAACCCCTCGTCAATAGCTGCATTGCAATTTATTGAGATTTGTTCGCCTGCCACGTGACCGGTTTCAGATGTCTTCATCTCATTAATTGCTGCTAACGAGGAAAACCGAGATCCAGTGCCCGTAACGTAATATGTCTAGTCTCCTAGTGCCCTTTGGGAGGACGTTGCAGATGTCCGGGAGTGGCATTTTTCTCGCTGTCCAGTGTCTAACAATGTCATCCTGATCACAAAACTCCTTGAAAACACCATATGTATACTCTCTACCATTATCAGATCTCAGTGTCTTCAATTTCTTACCAATTATGTTCTCAACCATTATTTTCCACTTCTTGAATATGTTGAATATCTCATTCTTATGTTTCATGAAATATACCCAACCAAAATAGAATAATCATCAACAAAAGTGATAAAATACCTTGAGCCTCCCTTGGAAATAACTAGAGCCGGACCCCAAAAATCTATATGCACATAGTCTAATGTATCTCTACTTCTCTGTTTACTTGTTTTAAATTGAATCCAGTGTGCTTTATCGTACACACAATGCTCACAAAAAACCATGCAAGCATTTTTCATGTTCTTCAACAAACCCTTTTCAACAAGATAATTTAGCCTTTCTCCGACATATTCCCGAGCCGCCTATTCCATAAACGAGTGCATTTACATAAATCTTCACCACTACCAATAGCCGCAACAGCTGCACTTTTAGTCACTGTTGTACCCAAAGAGAATAAAGATTTTCTTGAAAAATATATTTCATTATTATCTAAGAAACACGAATAACTTTCATCTCACCATTATGTGTAACGATTTTACACCCACCAATCCATAGCACCAATAGAAATAAGGTTTTTCTTCAATTCAGGGACATGTCTCACATCTGTCAATGTTCTTACCACTCCATAATGCATCCTTATCCTTATAGAACCAAGTCCTACCATTTTACAAGCATGATTATCTCCCATAACTACGGTTCCACCTTTGACGCCTCTATAAGTCATAAACCACTTCCGATTCAAACACATATGGTAAGAGCAACCAGAATTGAGAATCCATCTATTTATGATTTCTCCTTCACAAGTGACAGAAAAACAATCATCACTTTCACTTTCTTCCAAAGAATATCCAATCTCTTCTTTCTCATGTGCTTTTACGATATCCTTGTTGTTCTTGTTCTTCTTCCACGTAACCCTTTTATTAGGATAATTTTCTCTGTAATGCCCAGGCTCACCATATTTGAAACACTTACCTTCCGTAGGAGGTCTAGATTTTGACTTATACTTTATCCTCCGCCTTTTCCTCAGTCATTAGTCTTACCCCTTACAAAAAATCCATGTGCCTGCTCATTATTCCCACTAGTAGTTATACCATTAGTGTGACGCCCTCCAAACCCGGGGTCTAGATTCGGGGGTCACTAGCCAATAAACCATAATAAAATAATCACAGCGGAATAGTATAATAAATATGACCCCTTGCATGCAACTAGATCGATCACAGGTTATAGTATGAAACATGCCCTAATACAAACCAACTGTTATTACAACCATAAGTCTAATCAGTTTTACAAATTATTCAAATTTTATTTCAAACCTCTAGACTATCCAAGTGTCCCAAACAGTCAACCTGGAATACACACCAACTATTTACAAGCATTCGACTTCTGATCAAACCTGGATCTCAAGCCTGCTCTGGCTTAGCTGAAAGATTAGATTGATAAACAAGTATGAGCGAAAGAAATGCTCAGCAAGCAATATAAAATATGCTTGAAATAATAAACCACATTATGATAATAATTGAACAACAGTATAAAATCAGTAATATTTGATCAATAATAAAAGCTTCACAAGCTATCAGCAATAAATGATAGTTTTTAGATTGGAATCTAACTGCGACGGACGTACTATCACATGCTGATCAGCCTGTGTGATAGCACAAGGTCATGATTCATAGAAACATGTCCCCAAAATACGAGTACTCTAATAAAAAGGCAATATACCTACCTGTGGTAAAAATGGTGTCATAATATTTCATATAACACATAGAAATAGCCCTCCGCTGGACCGTCCGTCCCGGTCACTTACGCATTCATCCAATCCAAAAAACATTTTGATCAAAGGAGCCGAATCAAAGGACATCCTTAACCATATAACTCCCCATTTCTCATGGTCCAGAGTTATCTCAATAATCGATGGCGAAATAACTAGAACAATTAGTTATTCGCTAATCTCAATTCAAAGCTTGACTGTATAGAGTAAGTTGTAGTGAAATGTAAAAATATTTAACTATTCTGAACTTAGAATAGTAGAGAGATTGAAAGAATAAATTTCAGAGTCAATATCACTTGAATGATATGTGATGACATAAATAATTGCATAATATTATTCGAAATAAACGTCACTTGAACGATAAGTGATGTTAGGGTTTTT
This sequence comes from Apium graveolens, assembly GCF_009905375.1. NCBI lineage: Eukaryota > Viridiplantae > Streptophyta > Magnoliopsida > Apiales > Apiaceae > Apium > Apium graveolens. Next base: position 147,186,509 of record NC_133655.1, read on the forward strand.
GCCTGATATGCTCGATAACCTCTTTACTATAACTCTGCTTATAGCTGTCGGCTACTATCTCCGTCTAACACTTGATCGCACTCCTTGCTACTCGATTCTATAAACAAAATGACTATCTTAATTGACAAAACCAAACTCAATCGACGTAACTATACGTCTTGACATCTACCCGATCTTCTTACAATCAATCTGAGCGTTATTTCGTGACAACCAATCCATTCCTAAAATAACATTAAATTCCCCCAACTTAAAAGGTATCAAGTTGGCATAAAAATGATGTCCTCCAATCTCAATGTCACACCTCGGGCACACACGGTCAACGGACACTTGATTCTTATTAGCTAACTCTATTGTTAATGCTTGTTCTAACAACTTAACTTCACAATGCAGTTTATCGACAAAATATTGAGAAATAAATGACCTTGTAGCTCCAGAATCAAATAAAACTTTAGCATCTACGGAGTTGACTGAAAGTGTACCTGCAACCACGTCTGAACTCTGAACAGCATCCTTCATAGTCATATTGAATGTCCTGGCCTTTGGCTGGTCCTTTGCTGGTGCCCCCTCAATCCTTGGCACATTAGCTACTGGTTCAGTTATCTGGCAGTCCCTGGCAATATGCCCCATCTTTCCATATTTAAAACACACTGTCCCTGATTTCCGAGCTGTAGTCTGACTTCGACACTCATTAGCATAGTGTCCCTTCTGATTACACTTGTAACATAATACATTAGCCTTACAAATCCCAAAGTGCCTTCTACCACAAAACTTGCAATCTAACGCTGGTGGACGATTGGGCCTTTGCTGATTTGAACGATTCCCATTTCCTGGCTGTGGTTTCTTAAATCCCACACTCTTATTATCCTGAAACTCTGGCCTTTTATTGAAACGGCCCTGGAAGTTACCTTGTTACTGACCTCCTCCTGAGGTTTCTATTTTCCTTTTCTTCCAATCCTTCCCTTTCTGATACATATCAATTTTACTTTCGATCACCATTGCTTTCTGAACCACTGCCACATATGAAGTTAATTCAAACATGGCCACCCTATTCTGAATCCAAAATCTCAATCCCTGTTCAAACCTTCTTGCTTTCTTTTCATCTGTGTCAACCTGGTCTGGCACGAACCTCGCTAACTCAGTAAACTTAGCCTCGTACTCAACTACAGTAAGATCACCCTGGGTCAGATTCAGGAACTGGATCTCCATTTGATTCTTCATATACCTCGAGAAATACTTCTCCAGAAACAACTCGGTAAACCTTTCCCAAGTTATAAACTCACCTCCTTTCAATGCTCGTGTGGATTCCCACCAAATAGTTCACCTCGCCCTTCAGAAAGTAGCTTGCAAACTTGGTCTTCTGTTCAGTTCCTGCTCCAACTAATTCAAAAGCCTTTTCCATTTCCTTAAGCCATGCATTGGCTTCCACAGGATCAGCACTTCCCTTGAACTCATGTGGCTTTACTGCTTGAAATTGCTTAAAAGTCACTACAGGTGGTGCTGCTGCTTGCTGTTGTTGTTACTGTTGCTGCTGCGTAAGATATAACATCTGCTACTGCATCAGTCCCAACATCTGGACAATCGCTGGATCTGTCCGACCCTCGGTACGATCCTCTCCTGAATTATTCCTTCTCTTTGGTGCCATTATTCTAGTAAGAAAACAAGCAACATATATAATAATCTGTCAAGCATTGTGTCAAATATGTAGCAATTTCTTAGCATATCAAAATTCTCAAACATTATCTCTTCTCAAAATATCATAAACTTACTACCATATTAACACAAGCGACATGATTATCACATAATCCTGCTTATTATCTTGAGAATAATAACACAAAGAAAATTTACGAAGAATTATCCAAACCTTTTAAACCTTACTCAAAATCTCAAATAAACCAACAAACAGTGGATAGGGTTGCAACACAACCTTCCAACCTTTCTTTCAACACTTCTTATCATTCTCAAAACCAACAAAATAACAAAGCAATGGCACAAAAGCCAAGAGCTAAATACAAAACAGGAAACCTAAACAACTTAACTATAACCCAGCCTAATAACCTAAATTTAATCCTATAGGAGCGAAACTACACACGCCTATCTTATGTGATCTTCCTATGATTCATCTATGACAATCCTAAGCCTGTTTTAATGACCATAACCAGTAGTTCTGATGCCAACCTGTGACGCTCTCCAAACCCGGGGTCTAGATTCGGGGGTCACTAGCCAATAAACCATAATAAAATAATCACAGCGGAATAATATAATAAATATGACCCCTTGCATGCAAATGGATCGATCATAGGTAGTAGTATGAAACAAGATCTAATACAAACCAACTGTTATTACAACCATAAGTCTAATCAGTTTTATAAATTATTCAAATTTTATTTCAAACCTCTAGACTATCCAAGTGTCCCAAACAGTCAACCTGGAATACACACCAACTATTTACAAGTACTCGACTTCTGATCAAACCTGGATCTCAAGCCTGCTCTGGCTTAGCTGAAAGATTAGATTGATAAACAAGTATGAGCGAAAGAAATGCTCAGCAAGCAATATAAAATGTGCTTGAAATAATAAACCACATTATGATAATAATTGAACAACAGGATAAAATCAGTAATATTTGATCAATAATAAAAGCTTCACAAGCTATCAGCAATAAATGATAATTTTTAGATTGGAATCTAACTGCGACGGACGTACTATCACATGCTGATCAGCCCGTGTGATAGCACAAGGTCATGATTCATAGAAACATGTCCCCAAAACATGAGTACTCTAATAAAAAGGCAATATACCTGCCTATGGCAAAAATGGTGTCATAATATTTCATATAACACATAGAAATAGCCCTCCGCTGGACCGTCCATCCCGGTCACTTACGCATTCATCCAATCCATAAAATATTTTGATCAAAGGAGCCGAATCAAAGGACATCCTTAACCATATAACTCTCCATTTCTCATGGTCCAGAGTTATCTCAACAATCGATGGTGAAATAACTAAAACAATTAGTTATTCGCTAATCTCAATTCAAAGCTTCAGTGTATAGAGTAAGTTGTAGCGAAATGTAAAAATATTTAACTATTCTGAACTTAGAATAGTAGAGAGATTGAAAGAATAAATTTTAGAGTCAATATCACTTGAATGATATGTGATGACATAAATAACTGCATAATATTATTCTAAATAAATGTCACTTGAACGATAAGTGAAGTTAGGGTACTTGCCTGGTATGCTCGATAACCTCTTTACTATAACTCTGCTTATAGCTGTCGGCTACTATCTCCGTCTAACACTTGACCGCACTCCTTGCTACTCGATTCTATAAACAAAAGAACTATCTTAATTGACAGAACCAAACTCAATTGACGTAACTATACGTCTTGACATCTACCCGATCATTTATAACTAAGCATGACATTTCAAAACTGTAAACAAATAGCATGCATATCATATAGCATGTGATCATGGCAATCGTACAACACGTAATCACATATTTCATGTAACACATAAGTCAAATCATTAAAAGATACGTCTCAGGGCGTATATAACTAAAATCAGGTCAATAGTAGCATTTACCGATCATATACCGACTCAAACTGATACACAAATCAAATGACATTGCAATACAAAAGAAACTAGGACTTAAAAGTATTTTTATTGGAAGCACAATATTTTTCTGAGTCTATACGCGTTCGTTTCGTATTAAACGGACGAACGGTTTAATTATTATGAATAAAATAAGAAATAAATGGAAATAAATCAATTAATAATAATATTAATTGATTTTTAAATACCAAAATATAATTTTTAAGATCCTAAAAATATTTTTTAGAAATTATTTGAATTAATTATAAATAATTTACATTTATTTAACTATTTATAAATAAAATTAATTGATTAATTGATTTGATTTTTTATAATCAATTAATTAAATTCATAAATAATTAACTAAAAATAATTATAAATAATTAAATCAAATTGTATTTTTGAAAATAATTAAGGAAAATAATTTTTGGAATTTAAAATAATTAAGAAAATAATTTTTAGAATTTAAAATAATTATTAAATGAATTTTGAAGTTAAAATATTTGATTTTTAGAATTTAGAAATGAATTTTGATTTAAATTTAAAACAGAAAATCAAAAACATGTCAGGGATATCGAGTCTCCTTCCTCACTGGATCAAAGGGTGGTGGACAAAAACCGGTGGCCGGAGTTCGTGAAGAACTCGGCCGGAAATTGGGAAATTACCCAGAAACCGGCGAGCCCCCCCGTATTCCGGCGACCCACAACAACGACTAAATCGAGCCGTTTCTGCTCGTTTATTACCTCAATTCGTTCCTAACGTCCTCAGCAACCCAGATACCTGATTCACTACCGCAAACACAATGCCAAACTCATTGCCCGACCAGAATCAAACGATTTTCCGGCAACATCACCGGAAAATCGTTCTCGTTAATTCCTCAACCAAAAATCAATATTTATATGCCAAAATGAAGCCCATATTAACTACAAACTATCCCCATCCTTCACAATCATCAATATCAACCCAATAATCCAGAAAATCAATTTGAAAGAAATCAAAAATCTTAGAACTCGACTTAAACACTCCAGGAATCAAACAACACATATTTATAATCAAATCGACTGTAAACCATCATCTAAAACTATCTGTAACAACAGAATCAATCAAAAATCAACACAACTCAAGAACGATTTCAAGAACAAAACTAAAAAAATCGATTTTACAGAATACTCACCCTCAAATCGTGATTTTGACATCAATAGAACGGGCTCGAAACAAGGATTATTTTGGTTACAAGAGCATCAACAGAGGATTCCTAGAACTCCTAATATCACTGGATTTGTGTTCTTGACAAGATTTTACCCCCAAAATTATATTCTTGATTTTTGGTTTTAATGAAATTAAAATAATATAAAAGAAATAATGGCCTATTTATATTTATACAAAAATTATATCCCAAAATAAATTAAGGGTGTTTTTATCCCCTAATTATATTAATTAGGGCCCAAAAATAATAATTACGGGGAATAATTTTAAAAACGATAAAATACAAAATTAATGTCAAAATTCCCCAAAAATTGCAAATAATTCAAAAAAACAATAATAAAGGGTATTTGAAATTCGAATAATTTTATAAAAATGAAAACACGGATTTTGTGGGGTTTGACGTCCCGGTGGGGTCCCGGTCCGTTAAATTTTGAAAAACAAAAACGATCCCTAAATTACCAAATAAACCCGAAAATACCTAAAATACACTCAAACGTACATAACTTGAAATAAAACAGATATCTTAATAAAGACGCTAATAAATACGCGTCCCGATTACAGATAAAGTCATATAATTGCAGTTTAAATGTATATTAATCAATCGAAAAATTTTCTGGCCTGCACAGAAACACACATAACAACTGTAACATCTAATATCATGGCAATGATTACTTTAAATTTATAAAACATATAATATTTATTTATTTAACACATAATATTCACATAATTTTTTCGGATATTAAAATTAGTTTCAATCTTGCGAGTTCTAATCTCATCTGTCGTAAGAGTATCACCCACAAGGATCAATGTCTGTACCCGATTCTCATTTGACTTTTGCAATAAAAGAAGTAATAAAAGTGTTTGATCTTCATCATATACCTCCACATCAATGTCTTTCAAATATGATATACACCTATCAACCTTGTTGGTGTACTCCCGGATATATGAACCTTCCTCCATCCTACAAGTATATAGTCTTGATTTCAAATATATCTGATTTGTTAGAGTCTTCATCATGAAGGTGGACTCCAACTTTGTCCAAATAGCCGTAGCCGTTAGCTCGCCATCAACCAAGAATGCAAAATCTCTCTCAAGGCATAACCTGATTGAAGCTCCTGCTTCAAGTTCTAATTATTATTAGTCTTCATCCGACATATCCTTGCTCTTATTTGTCATTAACCGACAAAATTTTGTGTAACTTTTGCGAGATCATCAAGTTTTTCATCTTCATTCTCCAACAGGAAAAATCATTCTTCCCATTAAATTTCTTTATCTCATACTTCCTAACTTTAACTACACCACCTGTAGACACAACCCAAAAACACCTTGTGTGCACCCCACAAGACACAACCCAAAAAAACCTCAAATTGGAGCTTTACCACCAAAATCTGATTCCGGCTCTGATGCCAATTGTTAGTCCCAAGCCAGGGACACCTTTGATTCAGAGGAATAATGCACATGAAAGAAGTTTATTATGTAGAAATCAGACCGAGTTCCACGACCACAAGTTATAAACTATAACACAAGCAATAGTTAAAGTAAAATCAAGAACACAAAGAGAGGATATTTTGTTGGCCAAGTGAAAGAGTCTTTTTTCTTGTATATATTGATAATCTGTATAAAATATAATACATGCCATAAAAAACCTTGCTAATTCACTACTGTTTACGTATCATAATAACCATGAGCCTAGTTTATGACTTAACCCAAAAGTACCTTTTGGGCCAAAAATACCCGGTACAAGTTGCCACACGATGGGGAGCCTAATTGTGATGCCCCCAAATCCGGGGTCAGGGATTTAGGAGGCCACGCCATCTTAAATCGTATTTAAACACTTATTTTGTACAATAATATAAATACTCACACATCCAAAACCCCACACTTACTGATACACACACACAGGTTATTGTCTTGGAAACGAAACAAACACATTACTAGAGTTATTGAATCCACAAGGTGATAGTTATTACATACCAAAATTAATTATGTCTTGCGACGGGTGTAACCTTTACTTAGGATTAGACCGATGACCAAATACACATTTCTTAATAACTACCTTACATAATTCATATTTATATATGAGCCGAGCTATGAAGAATTTAAAACTAATCCAACTCATACGGTCTACCTGTGGCACTGCTCCGAACAACCTACAAAAAAGTTGGTCATTTCCTACTCGCTTTCGAGCTGTTAGCTTTCTGACCTGCATCTTGGTTCACTATTGTGTTGTGACATTTTAAGAAAACAAGTGTGGGCTATATTGCCCAGCAAAATAATTAACAGTGTGAAAAGACTGTACAGAACTTATTATTGGATCCGTATATGGATATATGTTTAATTAAAGTAGTTTTCTTGTTGATACACACCTCTATTCAAAACAATGCTTTTAATTTACTTATTAGTCTATAAATACCTTAATGGTAAACCCAACACCTAGGCTCGGGTTACGGTATTGCATCTCAATTCCAACTGAAAAATTAGGACATTCACCTGAGCCCCTATTATACGACGATCAGTCATACAACAGAATATTATCATTGTTCTCTACATGTAGAAGGGCGACACCCTTACTCCCAGTTTTCACCCTTAGCCGCATTCGGGCTTTATATGCTTTCCCTTTCTCTCGGATATATTTTGGATACTTCACATGTTCATCGGTATACATGGCACCTTCTCATGCGGAATTAATTTAGTAGTCCCCCCAGTACGCTAAGTACTGGAGTCTACTCCTCCCTTGTACTTTTAAGAATCCTATAATATCTGGAACTTATATTCTTCCCCAAGCGAAATGCTTGTTGATGTGCGTGTGTGTGTGTATACTTCCGAGAATTTTTGGAGGAAGTATTATGATAATGTGAGTTGATCGTTTTCAACAGATAATTAAATAAAGGGTGGTTTCTATTGAGCTTAACATCAAAATATTTTAAATACGTCGAGATAACATTTTTCGACGATCCGAAAGTATTCGAATGATTTTCTGAAACTCAGAAAATATTTTAAATTAGGTTTTATGATTTTTAAATCATATAAATCATTTAATAAATATTTAGTAATTAAATAATAATTATTAAATAACTAAACCTCGAATGATTCTATTTTAAAAGAATATTTGGAATAATATCCCTCAACTAATTTATATTTTAAGTAATTAAATCAGTGTTCCAGAAATCGCTAGGCGTGTCAGGGTGGTGAGGGTACCTTCGAGAGATTAATCGGCAAGTCGGAGATTAATCAGACCGATTAATGAGAACATTCATCGGAAGAATATAAATATTATTTTTAATTTTTATAATTATATAATGATCAATATGTCATTAATTTGTTTGAAAAAAGAAATTAGAATGGTATTAAACAATATCTACACATTTGACATGCGTTATGTACTAATTATTGAGTTTACAATATTAACTATATTTTAATTCACACTTTTAAATTAATTATAATATGTTATTTTTATATTTTAAGTGAAAAAATAAATATATTAGATTACTTGTTACTTCTTACCAATACTTTTATATTAGAAATTGACATGATATTGTGTGAAATTATGAAATTAATGAATTAAATTTATAAAAACGTAAGAAAAATATTTTTTTAATTATATTCCGCCTAGACCGCCTATGACCAATTTTTGACTGCCTAGCCCGCCTAATCCCGATTTTGACCCGATTTTTTGAAGAAATGCCTAAATCACCGCCTAGGTCCAAGTCGGGGCGTTTTACCACCGCCTAGCGCCTAGACGCCGCTTAGACGACCGCCTAGACCAATTTTTAGAACGCTGAATTAAATTAATCTTGAATTAAATCTTGAATAATTTAATTTATTAAATAAAGTAATTGTTGTAGAGTATTTTTCCTTTTTAAATGAACATCTGAAATAATATTCATCGTTCGAATAATTAAATATAATTTGAGGGAATACTGTCTTTGAAAATTGTTTTAAATAAATTCGAGGTATTTAATACTTCGCAAGAGGATCGAGTCCCTTGGAATAAAACAATTACGCACTTTAATCGTCCAAAACATCTCCAGAATATTTTTTGGGTTTTTAATTAATACAAGCTGACCGACTTTCGGTCTATAAATTATACATCACGCTACTCACAGGCGTTAACATACATTATGGTATATACATTGTACTTCAATCAATATCGATATGTAAAACTTCGTAATTTGCAATCACGACAAACATGGCATTTATAAGAAACGTAGTAAACCAAATCTTTACAAAACAATAGTATATGGGACAGGGTTTGTAAAATTACCTGGGGGTTTCGAGGTGGAGGGTGCTCTCGAGTTTGTCTGAAAATCTATAATTATGAACATTAACGTTCCGTTAGTCTTTAGTCGTATTTATTGTTGTTTGTTAAATACACAACGTTTATAATTGAATAACATAAATCGCTCTACTCACGTCTTTTTAATAAGATACGAGTAGTCATTAACTTTATTTTCATTTCACAATATTGTTTTTCCATTATTTTCATTTTCTTTCACCAATCGGCTCCTCTCGTGATTCTTAAGAAATTCTACTCGCGTGACCTCGACTCCGACATTCTTAGAAAACTGAAAAATCAATATTTTCACTTAAAAATTTTTATGGAAGTTTTTATACTCCATTTTTTACTGTCTATAAAATTTTCATGATTTTAGAATAATTTAAGTTAGTCGTTTATACTTCCAAAGTTCGTAATTCGTAGCAGTTTTTGTCGCGTAAATCGTTTTCACTAAAACGGACCTAACTTTTGAAGCGTAAATCGAAATCAAGAGATTAAAACACCTTAATGATCCTTACAAGACATTCTATCATTATCAAGTCTTAATTTTCAAGAAAACACAGTTTATACATTCTGTGACTTTGCATAAAACTTAGTGTCGCGATTCGGGCGTTATAACGACGTTACGTTAACGATCCGTGTTTCATTTTAATTCTAAATCACTAATCAACAACCAACAACAATCAATCCAACATCTTAACTACTTAATCAAATAAAGAAAATCAAGTTCTTGATGCCACAATATCAATCTTAACATCCAATATACTAATACTCTTAAAATCAACAAATCAACCATCAAAATTATACTTTTATCCAAGATCCATGATTTTCTTGAAACATAAACTTAACCGAAGTTTGAAAGAAGCTTTATACCTTTCTTGCTTTCTTGGGAGGTTCTCTTATTGATAAATGTTGCTTGGTGTGTCCTTGGTGTGCTTAAGAAGCCTAAATCTTTCCAAGAGAATCTAGAAAATTCTTGAAGTTACTATTTGTCACTATTCATCATCACGTTCATCATTTTATTTAACCAAGTAAACCTAAATAAGAAGATATGAAAGATTTATCTTACCTTATTTTGATGATGATGAAGCTTGGAAATTAATTTGAGCATTTATGCATGGCTTAAACTTAGGGTTTAAGTTTTGGTTCCTTGATTTAATGAAATGGCCGAATGGAGTTTTGTACAAGGGGGAGAGAATGCTTCTCTTTGTGCTTGATTGCTTGGTGATGTTTGATAAGCGTGGTTTGATTTTTTTGACATAATGAAGTGTGTATATTATTTAATAAATCAAGAAGTATGGCCTTTTTCAAAACTTACAAGCTAGCCAAGGACATGCACACACTCTTCTACTACTCACCACATCACCTTACTATTTGCATTACTATTTGATTATCATTCTCTAATTGTATGCTATGTTAATTAATTTGTATGGCTTGCATGGGAAGTTGCATGGGCTCGATACCTTTATGTATTCGCTTACGTATTCATTTGGTCTCTCGATCGTTATTGTGATAAATCCTTGTAAGTGATTCATGAGGTAATCCTTTTCTTATAAATCCTTTATATTTTGTAATTTTGTACTAGGGTTTTATTCAAAGGATTTCAAATCATTAATTTCGGTGTGATTCTTGTGTTCCTCGATAGTTTGTAAGATAAGGTCATTTTACAAAATTGGTTTTCTTTAAAAACTAACGACTTTTACGTACACTCATTGGTGCGTATAATCACAATATTAACTCGGAAACTTAATTTACCATTCATAATATAGTGTGGGCTAAAAAGTTTTCCCCGATCTTCAGGGTTACTATTCATTGATTATTTTACAAAATCCCAAAAATTCGGGTTATTACACTAATTTGCTCCCTGGTGCAAAAACCCCTTCCCGTACTACCTTTTGGACTTCTAAAGCCAATTTCCATTGTTCATAATTTAGATACCTGAGCTAGGAAGACGCTGCCCAAAATTCAGGACGATCCGACCATTGGAACTCTGGGAAATGCAAAAATAAAATAGCTCACTCAACCAAAATTTTTTTAACGAATTCTTCACATTAGCTCTATAAACTAGCCCAACCTTTAACCTCACAAATATTTTCTTTGCTAATTTTTTGTAAAACATTTTTAAAAAATACTATACTATTAATCCTTATCTAAAAAAAATTTAAAACTTTCTAAAAAATATTATAATATTATTATATTATACACATATTCTAGTACTTTTCATCCAAAATTTTGACCATACACCGACAAAATAATATGAACCGTTGATCATATATTTTTAAAAATAGACGATCAAGATTATATCTTATTAGAATAAAAACTCATTACTTGAAAAGGAGACCAATCAAAAAAAGAATACCAATCTGTTAGTCCTAAAGTATTGTAAAGGGGGGTGAATACGATACCTATAATTTTTTTGATTTGTTTCAAGTTCTTCGTTAAAATTACGGAATCATAAATAGGCACAAAATAATTCGAGGTATATTGTTTTATTAATATAAACCTTGAGATTGCTACACTCTAATCAATAATAATTGGCTATAACAAATTTAGCAGCATAATATTATGTTTAAAAGCTTAATAAATATGGCCTTCAAGGGAGCTTCGTAAAGTTACAGTTGGTTGCTGAGAAGATGAATGCATAAGTGAATTTCTTCTGTTTCTTTTTGTTCAGACTTCAAAATCTTTGGACATATGGCATCATTATAGCCAACCATTCCAAAGTTTTGCTTCCTGTCACTTCTACAAATTGACAGAATAAAGACCATAAATTGACAACTTAGTATTGCATCCTGTATTACAAATCAACAATACAAACTGTGCTAATCGATAACACAATTCCAGAAATTGACAATTTATATTTCTAGAAATCGATAGTGATTTCTTAGAAATCGACACTACAAGGATTCACACAAATCGACAGTACATATATTTGTACAAATTGATAGTATAAATAACTTATAGAAATCGACCGTGCACTTGGTCGATTTTCAGATTTTAAAAAATTCTTCCTTGTCGATTATTAAATATGGGCATTGGGATTTTGGGCCTTGGGCTTGAATTGACTTGGGCTTGGCAATTTCTTTTAGGATAAATTTCCTTAGAACAATTTCTAAAATGATCCATTTCTTTTGTTCTTCAGCCCTTTAACCACTTTCCATTTTCAACTGAATTCTTTTGATTTGAACTTAAAGAACCATTTCCTGATTTATTGACGTTTAGTGCATCGGTATTGTTCAAAAATGACTAGCATCGAGCTGATTCTTTTTGTTATTGTTTAATACTCAGTTGATACATGTCTTCTTGTAGCTTCTTGACATTAGTCCACTAGAATCCCGAGATCTTTAATACTAAGAATTAGTGCATTTTCTAGTCACTTAGCCCTTTGATCTTTTATTCTTCATGGAGGCTTGAACATATTAATGAACTTCTTTCCATGACATGGGTACAAATTTAGTTCATTATTTCCATATTTTGATTCTTCTTATTTATCCAATCTTCGTCTTCGAGATTCATGTGCTTCACAGTTAATATTATTTTCCTGTTTCTTTTTCATGTTGAGTTATATTTCCTCGATTACATATTATGTTACATTATGGTTTACAATCTCCCCTTATTTGATTGTTAGAGTTCGAGTAGCAAATCCCTAAAGGAAACTCAACTGACAAATAAAGAAAAAGTAATTACGGAAAGCAGGAAATAATATTAAGTGCAATCTGGATCACTTATACAATTCTAGATTTCTTAAATGCAACTACAAGAAAAAGAAATGTTCCTTTAGACTGAACAAATAAACTATTTCTTCTTAGTTCCTGACTTCTTAGTCTTCTTGCTTTAGCTTCCTTCTCCTCCTTGAGTAGACTCTGGATGAGTAGTTTTTCTCTTAGAAACTCTTTTCTTTAACTCTAAAGCTTGTGCAGATTATTGATGATAAACATCATTCGGATTTTCTTCATCACTAATCTCTTTTAACTTGTCAATTTTTCTTCTGAATTTGTCTCGAGCAAGAATCTCCAAGGGATTTTCAGGAGGTGGAATCTCCAGTTTTTGCAACAACATGTCCATCCAGTAGATATTATGAACAATATGGAATTGATCAAGCATCAGTGAAGAATTATTTGAAAGCACATAGACTGTAACTCTTTGAGGATGATCTTGCACTCTGTGTATTTTATAGACCATTTCTTCTCCAACATTTCCTTGTAGGATGACATTATTGGCTTCAATACAAGTTTGTCTTTTTTACATATTAAAATTTTGACTTTGATTAGTACTTGATTGATTTCCCATGAATTGCTCAACCTAAAGTATGAGATCTTTATCTCGCTATCACTTATCTTGAAATCCATATGATCATCTTCATCTTTGCAGATAAGAGGTTCATTATCTCTCATTAAGTTGATCTCAGCTTCATCGCCCACATGAACTGTCTGATAGTATTCCCTTGCGACCCTTCTCATATCTCTTTCTTCATCATACAACATCTTAAAATTCAGTCTGTAGGCATAAAGAATCTCAACAAGAACGATATCTGTGTCAGTTCTTCTTACTCCCTCAAAGGTTACTTCTGCTCTGACACCCCTCAACCTACTTTCTAAAAATGTTAAATATTGATATTGCACTCTCTTCATACTTACATCCGCCAGGGTCAGATTGTGTGTTGTATTTTCTCCGAAGATCTTGATCACATTTGGTTTCTCAAATGCTTGAGGAGACATATATCTGATGGCTTGATAGATTTTATCTCTGAGATATTCATTTGCAAGTATGTTGGTGTTGGAGACTCGAATCTTTTTATCTAAAATAAATGTCTCAACCATGTTCATCATTTTTAGAAATCTAGAGGCTATCTTTATTAAGTTTCCAGATGAGTGATTCACACAAATTCTCCAACCCCCTGAGAGACACGTCATTGTCATGTTGGTGATCACTCGAATGAACACATGATATAATTCATGAATATCATCATATCGATTTCTTAAGTCCACTAAGATGTTTAATAGAAGTCTGTTCCCATCATCATTCTCAAGATATATTGTTGGTTTGTCAATCTTCTTTTTTATTCCATCTCACTAGCTACCTTGCCTGGTTTTCTTCAGAGTCTTCTCTCTTTCTGCTCTGGCTAATATCCTCACTAATGCTCATTTAATCCTTTCTCTCATCCTCGTGATTGAGTCCTAAGCTTCAGCATAAGTGTAATTGTTGATTTCATTGCCATATTTTAGGCAGTCATCTGAGAAGGCGTCTTCACCCTCAAATTCCTCTTCCTCAGAGACTTTAGTTTCCACTTTATTTAATCTAAATGATGGTTCAAATCCAACATGAGCATATTTTTTGATAATCTGTCCTTCTTATATTTCTTCTTCATATTCCATACTAGAAGGAAAGACATCCGTTAACAGCTTCTTCATCTATTTGATTATCTCACTTATACGGCCCTCCTTCGATACCGATTTCTCCCCCTAAGGTGCTTTATCTTTCTATGTTTATAAACTCTTATCAAAATCCTCTTTTAATTCTGTCTTCATCCAAACCTCAGTTGCTTCCTCTCTCACTGTTATCTCTTCTCTTTCTTCAAATGAGGTGTATGTAAATGGGTCACTGATTTGAGCTTCTGGCATACTTGTACCTTTAGCTTCCTTCAACACTGACACATCTTCTTTCTCCACTGTCGATTGGATAACAGGAGCAACAGAATCAACAAACTGTTTTACAGCTTCAACCACAGTTTCTTTTTCCAAGGACTTATCCTTCTAAACTTGAGCTACTTTTTATTTAAAAGCTTCCTTTTTCTCCCTCTCAGTTGGGTTATCCTTCTGAATCAGAGCAGGGGTTGATTGAGGTTCAAGTTTCCGTTCAATAAAATCAAGTCTCTGATCATGAATTTAACTATTTTTGATGATGTACCCTGAGTTACTTTCATCTATGACACTGCCATGCCCCAAGTTATCTTTTACTGAAGTTTAAGATTAACAATATCCTTTTTATGTTCCAGATGAATTCACTAAATGTTGTCGCGAATATCCGCATCTCTATGTTCAATCAATGTTACGACCGGTATTTAAGTACTCGTAATTGAGTTGTATTTAGACAATTGTGTGTAAATATTATAAACTTGCATGAATATGTGTCAATTAAATGTCTACGTGGCCCAGGGCAGCAGCATATTATAAATCGATAATCGAAGTATTTTATCTAGAATTTTTGTGTGTGATTTTCAAGATATTATTGGTTGATGAAAACTACTTTTTAAAAATATATTTTCTTCAAAATTATAAAAGTGATCTCATTAAATTTCTAAAATTCCAAGCTATTTTATAGTAAAATTCTTGTAATTTATGGAATTATATTTTTATTTATAAAAGTCATTCTTTTAAATGATATTTGGAATTGTGAATAAATATTTGTTAATTACTAAATTTCCCTTGCATACATTTGATCATCCAAAAGGAGAGGGACATTATGTCATTTCCAACCCCACTAACTTCTTTTCTATTAACCAATTTACTAGAATAACCTTACATGCAAAAACTTGGTTATTTTGGAGGAAGGGTAACTTGGTCCTTACTCACTCTACTATCTAATCAACATATAAAAACACATAATCATATCAAGTGGAATCATTATAGAGATCAAAAACTCAACCAAGTCACTTTCTTTTTCTCCCTCCTCTCTCTTTTCCTCTCTCTCAGCCGAACCAAACACACACACACACACACACTCAAATTTCATTTAGTCTTTCAAGATCCCAGTGTAATCTAACCCTCCAACCTTTGTTCAAGTTATATTTTTATGTTTTATGTATAAATTTAAGTGATTAAGTATTGCATGTCTAGTTTATTTAACAACTCAAGTGGAAGGGAGCCGAATGGAACCAATTTTAGTTATCTTCTTTGCTTTAGTGTAAAAACCATGTTTCCAAACATATATCTTGATTTAAGTTCATGCATGTCAATGATCTCTAAATTTTCAAGTTTTGCATGTTAGCATAAACTCTTGCATGCCATGTTTTTCTTAATATATGATGATATAAATGCTTGCATGTTAGTTTTAGGATATGAACTAAAGGTATTAGGAGAGTACTTTCAAGTTTAAATGATTTCATGACTATATGTTCAAATTTGTGAGGTTTTAATCTTGATATTGCTTTCCATGCATTAGATAATGAATTGATTTGCTATATTAAAGTATGATAAGTTGTTAAGTGAGTTTAATTAGTGGGTATCATGACTTGGTTTGAGGATTATATTCGAATATATGCATGTTAAGTTCGAAAATGTAATTAAGTATCATGCATGCATATATGTGTTATTTATCATTGGTTATTATGATTTTTAGAGTATGGAATGATCTCCTCAGTAGATAATAGGTTGAATAATATGGAGTGTGATTTAGTTTTTGTGGTCCTTGTGGTGAAATGTTTTAAGTCGAATGAGATTAAGGAAGGAAGGGTAGTTTTGCTCGAGTGTTGAGTTGAAGTCTTGGTCGAAAGTTTGGAGTATTTTGAGTGAGCATTTGTGAGGCCCTAAAAGGCCCAAGCTCCAGAATGTTAAGGCATAGTATACGATTGAGTTCAGTAGCAATAAGTTGAGGGAATGCTTTGGTTTTGGTGGGTGCATTGGTGTAAAATCGAGAGTAACCCAAAACAGAGATAGTTTTGGAGTTAGTGTGTTTATGGTCCAATTTAGGATTGGTTTTGGGTAAGTAACCACGGGTCTTGATAGTTAAATATGTAATGGAGTCTAAAGAATCTTATTAAGCCATTATAACCAACCTTAGAGCAAGATTAATGGGTTATAAGTTGGGTAAAACAGGGCAGTTTGCAAAGTTACAATCTGCAGAATTGTGTCAACTTCATAGTAAGCCATAAGTGAGCCCAAGTGATGCCTTAGTGTCAATCCTAGTTTGGGAGTTAGTTTTAGGAGTAAGGAGTTAGAAAAAGTCATAATTGAGTTAATTCACTATGTATAAGGGTTTGACTTTTCCAAGGCACACCAGGTGGTGCCGAATGGTGTTCTCGGGAAGATTAAGGTTGTGTGAGGTATTTTTGAGTTCAATTAGGTGAGGCCTAGGTGTGAATTGTCATGTATAATATAGGATAAGGTCATTAGAAGAGAATTTGCTAAGAATAATCAAGATAATTAGATGTATAGTACTTTAAAATTGCTAGGTTTGGTGACTAAAAATGAGAAATGGGAAGGATCGAGTGATCAAGGGTAGAGCATCTCGAGATCATTCGATACTCATCTAATTACGTGAACTATATGCCATGTTACTATGTGATTACTTTTAATTATATGTTATTATGTACACTAAGTGATTATGTGATAGAAATGCATGATAATAAGTGTACTCGTATAGGTAATACCTATGTGTTGCGTTAGAGTCGAATAAGTATATAAGAGTCCTCGAGTTATGTATAAAACCTTTAGTGATGAGTTTGTATTATATGTGTAGGTTCAAGAGAAGATAGAGAAAGACTGTTGCCATCAAAGTCGAGTAGGGGAGCTCAAGGTTGCTTTTGTGTTATCTAAGGTCGTTAGAAGAGGTAAGTGTTCCTCCCTTGTCAAACTTATTCTATGCAATTATTCTATTTTCCAACTCATGGTTATTTCAAGTGCCTTTCCCTTTCAAATATTATATTATGCAATTGGCTCTCTTTCGTAACTCATTTTATGCAAGTATTCTACTTTCCAACTTATGGCCATTGCAAGTGTTTCTACTTTATGCAAGTCTCTCAACCCTATCATTTGTGATTCCAAATTTATTCCCACAAGGAAATTCTCATACTGATCAATGCTTTTACATTGACACATACAACTATTTTGCCTTAACCTATTGATTATTGATATACTTCCTTTAATACTTTCTTCCTTAGTCATTGATCTTTATGATACCATGACTATGATTCTTTATCTTATGAATTATGCAAAATTAGTTCCTACTTTCGAACCTTTGATTTATATTGTAATTCTAATGATTAGAATCTTTGTAATTTCCCTCTGGCATCAGTTTTATAAAAGACAATTGCTTAAAAGAGATTTCAAACAAAAGAATATTTTTCTTGAGATTAATGTATTGGAATAAGACGCAAGTCCCTTTCATATTTATGATATTAGGCTTCAAAGTTGCTTAGGGATGCCAATTAAAGTTTGTTAGAACCCAACGAGGTTCAGGATTACTTCGCGGCTGATCACCGGCTGTAATCCGTTGCGTCATAAAATGATTTTTGAGCAATGATTTGGTTTAAAAATGATTTGACTTGAGTAATGATGCCATTAACCCCAACTTCGAGTTATAAATTGCTATAATATTAAATGTTGTTTCACTATATATCTTGCTGAGCATTTGACTCACTTTTTGCTATTTATTCATGTTATTTCAGCTAGCAAGTATGGTTAGATTCAAGCAGACTGCTCGTAAGTCCACTAGAGATGTTGAGGCTTATGTTATAGCTCAGGTAGTATAATCATCGTTCGTGTGAGGACCGGTAGCTATGTAAAAGTTGTAATAGTTAGTGTTGGACTGTTCAAACACTGAACCTTTGCGATCTTGGATTATGTTGTACGCAACTATTTGTAATAATTTATATTTCTCAGGTGTTATCTTTTGATTTTATTTTTGGGCTGCCACAATCAATCTTAGGAATTTTTTTTTCATTTTTAAGTAAAATTTCTTCCATATGATATATGAGAATGTATTGTGACATATCAAGTTGTGGTGTTGTTTGGATGGATGGTATCTCACTAGACTTCTCACTAAGTGTTTCTTTCTGCACTATTTCACTTGGCTTAGGGTCAAGGGTGTCACTCAACCTCTCTGGTAGTGTTTTATTCCACTCAGAGCTCCTTAGAAAAGATGTACCTGTAGGAGAAATCACTGGATCCATCCTTAAGGATGTCACCAATGGTGTAATGGAGTTTTGCAAATCCCCGTCCTTACCTAAGACAAGTTTCTTATCATCTAAAGATGATTGATTCAGGGTTGTGATCCCTGTGAGAGTAACTGAAGCCATCACTTTTGGAATTTGTGCCTCAGTTCTCTCTAGTGTCGGTGAAGACACGTTCCCCTTAGGCTCACCAGATGAACCTGCTTCATCGCCAATGAGCTGCCGACTTACACCTATGTCAAGTCCCCTATCCGCAGATGCATCCGGGGTAGTTTGTCTTGGGGAGGTAGGTGTTGTACTCTCAATGGAAGTAGCAAAAACACCATTTCCTAACACCTGTGAAGGTAATGGTTCCACTGAATGAACGACACCAGTAGATGTCCCCGTCATTGCTTCCCGAGTGTGTGCAAACTCACTATATGCAATAAGAATTGTGAATTCAGGTAGTGACACTCATTCAGATGTCATGGCCGACTGACAAATTTTAATAGATTCATCTTATTGAGAAGATGAATCTAGTAATTATTTATGTGCCATTTCAGCCTATACATCTTGTTGGAAAGTGTTAGGCCTTTAATCAACTATAGAGGGGGGGGGGGGTGAATACAGTTATTACAATCAATTCGACAAAGATTCAATAGAATTAACAGTTTTTATATTAACTGATAAAAACTTCTTACAAATGTACTCTCTCGAAAGGATGAACAAATATCCTTGAGAGCTGCTAGGTTATGTGAAAGATATAACAATGTCGCAATGCTTATAACATGAACCTAATCTATGCTTTATATAGAGCACAACTACACAATGTATAAGGAATCATATTCTACCAACAACAAGGAAACCTGCTTCTGAGATAAAGTCCTTCACCGCCTTGAGTTTCTGTTTCCTTTTCCTTCTCGAAGATCAACTGATGTGATAAATACTTATTTCATCATCCGTTGACATCATCATCCGTCGATATCCTTATCCGTCAATTATCAACATCCATCGATGTCCTTATCCATCGATATCAACATCTGTCGATGTCATCATCATCCGTTGATGTATAAGTTCTGATATGAACTTATAATAGTTTCTTCTTGATATCATCAATTGCTCCTAACAATCTCCCCCACCTTGTTCATTATGGAAATACGGACAAGTTCCAATTATTGATGTCAAAACTATCTAAATGCAGGATTCAAGTATGAATATTCAATCTTGCTTCAGTGAATATCAGACTTTACTCTTCATCATGAACTCCTTCTTTAACTTGAGCAATGTCAGAGGTTAATTCCAGTTCATTAGCTCAGAATGCTTCAATAATCTTCCTTCTTCTTTTTCTCATTTTTTTCAGTATCATAAGCTTGTACTACTGTATAGATTGGATCTATCAGTGTTTGAGATTTAGTTTCCTTAGATATTGTTTTCTTCGCAACAACTTTGGCTTTAGACTTCGAAATCTTTGACTTCTCTCCTATCTTCTCTTTTCCTTTAAGCTTCATGTCAGCAGTTACAGTAACTTATGATTTGAAATCTTCTGCTTGACTGATTTCCCTTACAACTACACCTCTGGTTGGTCTATTAGAAGGATCATCTTCATAAAGTACTTGAAAACTAATAGCAATATCAGCATTCACTATCTTTATGGAATTCTTGAAGTCTTCCTCCATTTGAATTAGCTGTTCAAGATCAACTACAGGATTTTCTTTTGTAAATATTCTTCTACTCACCTCAGAGTTAAATAATTGAATCTTTGGATCCTTGTAAAACAGATTTATCTTTCTTCTTTTAACTTTCAGAATTTGAAGAAATTGACTTGCTTCAGCACCAGCTTCTCTCTCCAGAATACCTTGGTCTTCATTAGCAGCAGTTGTGACTTGTAAAGATTATTGTATATTTGTAGTCACAGTCAAAGCTTTAACTCTTCAGTCATTCCTCTTACTCTCTCCACCTTGTCTACGATTGAAATATAGTGATTGCTTTTGATGAACCACTAACTCTAACTAGCTCTTCACCTCTTCTCCTTTCTTTATCCTTCTATCCCCCTTATTACCTCCATCGGGATTTTCATCATCAGTACCGGTCAATGTCAGCTGTTTGTATTTAGATTTAACAACCCCCTTTTTGGCATCATCACTAAGCAGTAGAGAAAGAATCAGCTCCATTGAATTCTGTACTTCTGTAAGTTGAGCAGACATTTGATCTTGTTTAGCTTCCAATCTAGCTTGACTGGCTTCAATTGCAGTTTTCCTGACAACTATTGGCAAAATTTGTTTCTGAATTTCCTGATGAGTAGTCAGCTTTGAAGCAATCAAAGTTTCTTTGATCTGATTGATTTGAGTAGTTGTTGCTTCATGAGCTGTGTGTAAAGATCTGACAACTAAAGTTGATGCTTTCAGATGATTGAGCATATCAGGATTTGAAATCTTCTGTTCTGCTGTCTCTAGATGTGCAACAACTTGTGTTCTAGAAATAGGATATGTATCATTTTTCCAATGAGCATTCCAGAGATTATCAGAATAATCCTGCTTCTTCTTAGCATCTAACTCTTTCAGTTTATGTTGTCTCACATGCACATGCATATCTTCAGGGAAGAAAAGATCATCCTCAGGATCTATAATAACATAAGAAATATTAGCTTCTTCACCATCACTAGATTCTTCAACATCAACCGGATTCTGCACTAATTGCTGAACTTCATCACCAGCTTCAGCATGTAGAATAAAATTAGAAATTGGTGCAGTATGTGATCCAGTAGCTTCAGAAGCTCCCACACCTTCAGCAGTGAACTCCACATCTTCAAGTATTGTAGATAAATGAATTGGAGCTTCGAGATTAACTTCCAGAATGTCAGTTCCTGTAATATGTTGTGGTGATTCTGAAATGGATAAAACTTTATGAATGGACTGTTGTGCTACTACATCTTCAGCAACAACATGGATTTCCTCAGGTGATGGAAAATTAGAGTAAATAGACTTTTTTTCAACAAAAACTGGGATTGTCTCATGTGGTGGAATAGTAGAATGTATGGACTGCAAGAAAGTATTAATACTTAGACTTGCAGGGAGATTAATAGCCGTTGGTACATCAGAGTTTTCTTGATGTTCAACAGACTGTTGTTCAGCATCTGTTTCTTTAGTACTCTGAGTACCTGCAAACATATAACAAATAAAACTTAGTCTCTCTATTCTTTTAAAGTAGTCTCACTACTCCCCACACCACACATCTCATGACTTTCAATAGCCAGAGCTTCCTCACAAGGATTACTAAATCCTATCTCTCATCTAACTCTCCTTTTTCCAGGAAGGATTCTGTTTTTATCTTAATCTTTTCACACATCTCAAAGAAAATGGCTCAGAAAGATTGTCCTACAGAAATAAGAGGTGGCTAAAGAAGGGTGATCTGTGGTCATACAACTAGAGGTAGTCCTTAAATAAGGTCTAGGAGTAATCATACCAACAGGATTTATATCATGAAAAATATAATAAATGCTGAAAGGACTAAATCAGTATTTAGAATAAATGCTGATAAAGTAATAAAAGTATTTATACCATGTGAATAGACAATTAAGCTCACAGTTGATACTGTGATTATGACAGTTGTTATTCATCAATAATGAGCACCTCCATTTGAATTGGAGAGGATTTGATCAGGTTACCTGTCATGTACCATGATCTCAAACCTTGTTCTACTTGCAAAAGACTAACACTTGAATGTGTTTATTGAAAGCTATCACAGAGTCTTTAGTAAAAACTGATGAAACCTCTGTGTCTCTGTTGGTATCATTAAGATCTACCTCAGCAAGTAGTCTCTAACCAACTAAATGTTGATTCTGAGTGGTGAGCACAATTCAAGAATTATGTCACTTGATTTTTGGCAAGATTTGAGAAAAGAATTCAAGTGTTTCAATTGTGAGAAGAAATTGAAGATTTAAGATGTGTAATGTTAAGAATTGAGTTTGAACAACTTTCTTGATGAGAAAAAGAAAGTTTTAAAGAATTTGGATAGAATGTAACACTCAAAGATAATAATCCTTATTGACCAAAGAATTAATTATTCCATAAATTCCTTCTTTAACAATAATTACCTCCTGCAGTGTGCTCTATCTGTACTGAATTGATCACATGAATTTAAATAGAGATTAGTTTATTAACATGCACTATTAAAAATATCTGAAGTTTAGCATGCAATACTGATTTGGATATAACATTTAAAAAGCATTTAAGCACACACAAGATACTAAATAAGTAGTCAAATAGATATCAAAGAAGATAAAAATATTTTATTAAACATGAAAAAGATGAATATAAAGTAGAATCATAAAATAGTCCTAACACAAGCTAGAAACTATTCCTAGAAACTATCCCATCTTCAACTTCTTCAGAGCTTCTTGCTTCTTCATGGCTCGGAGGTGATAAATTCTACTTATTATGCCTGCAAGAGAGATGATATTCTCTTGCAGCTCAAGAGCTTCAAGTCGAGCATGTTCCGCCAGTTCAGCACAGAGTTCTTCTTTAAGAAGAACTTCTGCGGTAAAGAAATGTGTTCCAACTGATCATCCCAAGAAAGATGATCATAGACTGAAATTGGAACTTCAGTTGGGTGGTAGAGTTCAAAACCAATATGAACCTTAAGTCTATAGGTATCAAAGTACATCTTTTTATTACAAGGATTAAAGATCGGTAGATAGCATCCACCGCTACGAGTATAAAACTGAGGCTGAACCATTTTTGATGAGTAATGTTGTGAATAGAGTGTTGAGAAGATGATGAGTTGAGTATGAAAACAATGAGAAATTTTGAAAGTGGAGGGATGTATTTATAGCAGAGAGGTTTAGAAACTGTAAGGACTCTTTGATTAACCATGTAATAACTGACCATAATGCAAATACACGATTACATGTATCCAGGTAAACAAAAAGTAATCTCTCTCGTCAGATTCCTATTCCCAATGTAAATACTCAATTATTACAAGATACTTGCATCGGTAGCTAACCCATTTAGCAATTAAAAGATATTCCACTATCTCACTGTATAATTAAAAATACTTCTTAATAATTTATTTCGAATAAATTCAAAATAATCACTGAAGTATAACAATCAATCAAGTTTTGATCATTATCAGTATCTTAATTACGACTATCAGGCCTTATCAATCAAAACTGGGTTGACCAATATCAGTATTAATCAACTACTGACAGAACCTATTAGACAAAATAAGTTTAACTAATAACAGATCATTTAAGCATGATCAGTAGTTCAACATGCAATTTTCACATAAATCATTTAGCACAATTTGCATGTTATCATGACATCATCATTTAACACAAGAACCAGTATCCAACAAGTATTGACAAATAATAAGTTACCATGCTTGAATAATATTAGCAGGTTTAATTATCAGAGTTTGAGAATTGTCCTGAAATCATTCCCAATTCATGCACCAATCTTATGAATGTAGCTTCACAGAGAGGTTTGGTGAATATATCTGCTACTTGCTGATCTATTGGAATAATGACCAATTCCACTATACCTGCTTTCACATGTTCCCTTATGAAGTGATACCTGATACTGATATGCTTAGTCATCGAATGCTGCACTGGATTTCCTGTCATTGCAATAATACTTTGATTATCACAATATATAGGAATAGAAGAATAGTCTAACCTATAATCCAGTAATTGATTCTTCATCCATAGAATCTGAGCACAACAACTTCCTGCTTCAATGTATTATGCTTCTGCAGTTGATGTGGAAATTGACTTTTATTTCTTGCTATACCAAGAAATTAATCTGCCACCAAGGAACTGGCAGCTTCCAGAAGTGCTTTTCATGTCTATTTTGCATCCTGGAAAATCAGCATCTGAATATCCAATTAGCTTAAAGTATGAATCTCTAGGATACCATAATCCCAGATTCATGGTGCCTTTGAGATACTTAAAAATTCTTTTCACAGCTAATAGATGAGGTTTTCTAGGGTCAGCTTGGAACCTTGCACAAAGACAAGTAACATACATGATATCAGGTCTACTAGCAGTCAAATACAGGAGTGAGCCAATCATACCTCTATAGTTAGTTATATCTACTGACGAACCAGTATTTAAATCTAACTTGGTTACAGTGGCCATGGGAGTTGATGCAGTTGAGCAATCTTGTATTCCAAATCTTTTGAGTAGATTCCTTGTGTATTTGGATTGATTTATGAAGATTCCTTCATTAGTCTGTTTAACTTGTAACCCCAGAAAATAACTCAGTTCTCCCATCATATTCATTTGATACCTGGACTGCATTAGCTTTACAAATCTCTTACAACGTTTATCATTAGTAGATCCAAAAATGATATCATCAATATATATCTGTACTAATAACAAGTCATTACCATGGTATTTATAAAAGAGAGTTTTGTCAATTGTACCTCTTGTGAAACCACTCTCTAGCAGATTTAGAGCAAGTGTTTTATACCAGGCCCTTGGAGCTTGCTTCAGTCCATAGAGTGCTTTATCCAGTATGTAAACATGATCTGGATACCTTGGATCAATGAACCCTGGAGGCTGTTCAACATAAACTTCCTCCTCGAGTTCTCCATTTAAGAATGCACTCTTCACATTCATTTGGAACACCTTACACTTCTTGTGAGCAGCATAGGCAAGAAAGATTCTAATTACCTCAAGCCTTGTAACTGGAGCAAATTTCTCATCATAATCAATGCCTTCTTGTTATGAGTATCCCTTTGCAACCAGTCTTGATTTATTCCTTGTAACAATGCCCTCACTGTCAGTTTTGTTTCTAAACACCCACTTTGTGCCAATTACAGATCTATTCTTTGGTCTTGGCACAAGATTCCAGACTTTGTTCCTTTCAAATTCATTGAGTTCCTCTTGCATTGCTGTGACCTAATCAACATCTTGCAGAGCTTCTTCAACCTTCTTAGGTTCAGTTTGAGATAGAAAAGAATGGTAGAGACATTCATTCTGAGTGGCTTTCCTTATTCTTACACCACTGTCAGGGTTTCCAATGATTAAGTCAGATGTGTGCGACTTAGACCATTTTCTTACAGATGGAAGTTGACCCCTTGAAGACTAACCTTCCCCTCGATCCATGAATTCTCTGTTATTTCTTTGATTAGTACCAATATCATTTTCTGATGCTCCCCTGAATCAGTGTTCCCATTGTTATCAGTATTTGACTCATCAGAATTTGAGGAAGATGAGTCTGATGATCTTCTACTGATGTCTCTTGAGATGAATCACTTATTGTAGTCTCTGGATTTGAGTCATGTTGCTCCCCCTCAACATATGCTTCAGTGTTAGAAGTATTTCAACTATTTTGTGGAACCTCAGAGCTTTGAGTGATATCAGGACTTACTATATCAGAGTCAGGATTTAAAAGTCCAGCATAAGGCACTTCATTTTCAAATCTCAATTTGTCATGGTAATCTACATCTTCTAGACCTATTATCTTCTTGTCATCAAAAGATACATGTATAGATTCCATGACTGTTCTTGTTCTCTGATTATAAACTCTGAAGGCTTTTATGGTCAATGGATAACCCACGAAAATTCCTTCATCAGCTTTCAGATCAAACTTGGTCAGCTGCTCCGGATGAGTTTTGAGAACAAAACACTTATAACCAATAATATGAAAGAACTTCAAATTTGGCTTCTTTCCCTTCACCATCTCAAATGGTGTTTTTCCATACTTGTTGATCAATGTTGTATTTTGTGTAAAGCAAGCAGTTTGCACAACCTCAACCCAGAATTAGGTAGGCAATCTTGCTTCCTCTAGCATGGTTCTTGCAGCTTCTATCAGAGTTTTATTCTTTCTTTCAACAACTTCATTTTGTTGTGGAGTTCCAGGAGTAGAAAACTCTTATTTTATCCCTTTGAGTTTGCAGAACTCTTCCATAGATCTATTCTTGAATTCAGTTCCATTATCACTTCTAATGATCTTCACTTTGTATGTTGATCCTTTTTCCAGCTCCTTCACATGATCAAGAAAGGTGGATGGAGATTCATCCTTGGTGTGCAGAAAATACACCCATGTGTATCTTGTATATTCATCAACAATTTCGAGTGCATACCTCTTCTTGGCAATTAACATAACATTCACTAGTCCAAAGAGATCAACATGAAGTAGATGATATGGTTCAAGAATTGAGGATTCAATTTTTCTCTTGAAAGAAGTTTTTATTTGCTTGGTTTTTTGGCATGAGTCACATAAGCCATCAGGAGTAAAAACTGCATTGAGCAATCCTCTAACAAGATCTTTCCTCACTAGTTCATTGATATTGTTGAAGTTGAGGTGAGAAAGTCTTTTATGCCAGTTCCAGCTGTCTTCCACATATGCTCTACTCAGTATACAAACTTTTGAATTATCAATACTTTTGGAGACCCTGGCTTCATATAAACTACCATGTATTACACCAATCAATGCAATCTTGCCATCATATTTGCTGACAATTTCACAATGCTCCTCATAGAAGTTGACATTGTAACCTCTTTCACATATTTGACTCACACTAATCAGATTATGCTTGAGTCCTGCAACTAGAGCTACATTTTTAATGATGACATTTCCAACTTTGATTTTGCCATATCCCAATTTTTCCTAAGTTGCCATCTCCATAAGAAATGCTTGGGCCAGCCTTCTCCTCAAATTCTGATAGCAAGGATTTACAACCAGTCATATGTCCTGAGCATCCACTGTCCAAGACTAGAGTATTCCTCCTGTCACCCTGCAATCAGTAATTTGAATCAGTTAGTGTTTTAAGGACCCAGACTTGCTTGGATCCTTTGGCCTTAATAAGTTTGTTAACTTATGCAGCAGAAGACTTTTTATCAGAGTTTATGTTAACATCCTTTCTATCAGTATTTATATATGCAAAACAGATTTTTCTTTAATTAAAGAGGGTTTTAATTTATAATAATTATAATACAAACTATGATACTCTTTACTTATATAAATAGAATATCAAATACTTCCATAATGAAAACAAGGACTCTGTGGTTTATATCTAACTTTTTTATTCCTAAACTCTGATTTGGAAGAAACATCATTTATCTTTTTATTCTTCTTGTAAGAGTTACCACGATGATTAGTGCTACCACAGTTTGAACAGGTCTTTCTAGGTGCATTAGGTGGAGTTACATAATTTCCATTCTATTAACATCTACCTTGTTATTCCTATTTTTCCTAGACCTTTTCCTCTTGTCTTTCATGTGTAGATCCTTTAGCTTTTGCTTAAGCTGTTTCTGAGTCATTGAACCAATATTTACTGAGTTTATGTGAACTTGTTCACTCTTATCAGTAATTAAGTTTAATCTAGGTGTTGAGGTTTTACCTTCCTCATGGATTGACTTAACAGTATTAGCACTAGGATTAAACTTAATGGTCTTTTTTTGAACCTTGTTCAGTTTGACCTTCCTATCAGTTTTTATTGGTTATGTTCTCTCAGTTTCTTTTCCATTTTTCTTATCAGAATTAGATCTAGCCGAATATCCTAATCCTGATCCCCAACAACAATTCTCTAAAATTTCCTGAGTTGACTTTCCTGAGTTAGTCCAAAGTCTAATAACTTCTCGTTCTTTAGCTAGCTCCTTCTCTAGATAAGCATGTTTTTCTAACAATTTTTCCTTAACATAAACAACATTATCTCTTTCTTTTTGAATTTCTAGCATGGAAAGCAACTCAATTTCTAGGTGATCATTCATTTTATTTAACATATAGTTTTCACTCTTGATTTTATTATTCTCTAAGGTTTGATCCCTAAAACTAACATACAGAGACTTAAGAAATAATCTTAATTCATAGATATCATCAGTATTAAAAGCAAGAGTAGTCTGAGGTACCTTTAAATCAACATTGTTACCCTCAGCATTAGCTTTTTCCATGAGAGCATAATTGACTCCATCATCTGAACCTGATGAATCATCCCAGTTTCTCTTCCTCGAGATCAAGGCTTGTTTCTTCTCAGCTCTGTTTTTCTTCAGTCAGCTGCAAAGTGTCCAATTCCATCACAGTTGTAACATCTCTCTTTTGACTTGTCAAGTTTTCCAGATCAGGATTCCTTCCCATCAGTAGTTCTCCTGTTGTTCCTTTTATCAGAGTTTGAGGAACTGGAACCTTTTCCTGAAAATCTTCTCCCTTTCCTGAAGTTCTTGTAGACCATATTCTTGAAGCTTTTAACCAGTAGGGCAGCCATTTGATCCATATCTTCATTGTTGTTATGATCACTATCAGTATCTGATTCAGTATCAGCATTTGAGTCATCATCAGAATTTTATGATTCAATATCTGACTTTGCAATTATGGCTTCCCCTTTGGAGTAGCTATTCCTCCTAGATTTCTCCTTTGGATTCTCTTTAACCTTGAGTGCAACTGGTCTAGCTTTTGATCCTTTTCTCTTGCTTCTTTGCTCCATCTCTAGTTCATGAGTTTTCAGAACTCCATAGACTCATCTAGAGGTGTGTTGTCAAGTTGATAGTTATCCCTTATTGATGTGACTTTAAAGTCCCACTTTTCAGGGAGAGCAAGTAAGAACTTCAGGTTTGAGTCCTCTAAATCATATTCTTTGTTGACAAGGGATAAGTCATTCAGCAACTTCTGAAATCTGTCATAGATCTCAGTTAAGGACTCATTGTCCCTTGAGTCAAAATGCTCATATTCTTGAGTAAATACTATCATCATGTTCTTCTTAATAGCATTTGTACCTTGACACTTTACTTCTAAAGCATCTCATATCTCTTTTGCTGTCTTACATCTAAGGACTCTATTGGACATAACACTATCATGACTGCTGTGCAAGATGTGTCTGGCCTTAGCATCCTTCATGATAGATGATATATCTTCAGGAGTATAGTCCTTCATGTCTTTGTCTATCATCTTCTCTGGTTCTCCTGCAAGCAAAACAGCTGCCTTAATTGGTCTATGAGGACCATCATAGATCCTGTTTAGATATCCAGGATCTGTGGCTTCCAAGCACATGGCCATCCTGACTTTTAGATTGGATATTCATGTATCTTCATGATAGGCACCTTGATTGCTTCATACCTACTCATGTTGCTGCTTATCTGTGATGTGGCTTGGGGGTTTGGCTTTGAATTCCGTGTTTCTTCTTCTTTGTCTGACATGGTTGATTGATTTTCAGATCTTAAATTGTTTGTATGTTAACAACAAGCTCTAATACCAATTGTTAGGCCCTTAATCAACTGTAGAGGGGGGTGAATACAGTTAATACAATCAATTTGACAAAGCTTCAATAGAATCAATAGTTTTTATATTAACTGATAAAAACTTATTATAAATGTACTCTCTCGAAAGGATGAACAAATATCCTTGAGAGCTGCTAGGTTATGCGAAAGATATAACAATGTCGCAATGCTTATAGAATGAACCTAGTCTGTGCTTTATATAGAGCAAAGCTATGGAATGTATAAGGAATCATATTCTATCAACAACAAGGAAACCTATACAATTGCTTATAATTTAAATTCCTTCACCGCCTTGAGTTCCTATTTCCTTTTCCTTCTCGAAGATCAACTGATATGATAAATACTTATTTCATCATCCGTTGACATCATCATCTGTCTATATCCTTATCTGTCGATTATCAACTTCCGTCAATGTTCTTATCTGTTGATATCAAC
Organism: Apium graveolens; assembly: GCF_009905375.1. Classification (NCBI taxonomy): domain Eukaryota; kingdom Viridiplantae; phylum Streptophyta; class Magnoliopsida; order Apiales; family Apiaceae; genus Apium; species Apium graveolens. Next base: position 147,217,100 of record NC_133655.1, read on the forward strand.
ATCCGTCGATGTCATCATCATCCGTTGATGTATAAGTTCTGATATAAACTTCTGATAGTTTCTACTTGATATCATCAATTGCTCCCAACAGAAAGGTGTAAGGGGTCAGTAGTTGTCTCAAGGATACTGTTTTCTTCCTGGAGAGACAGAGCTGCGAGTTCTCTCATAACATCATCCATATTTACTGCAATGTCTGCAATTTCTACATTAACACTCTCACTAAGTAATAGTTCCTTTTCACCCGTGGTTGTGAAGAATGGAGAAGTGTTTTGGTGTATGGTTCTAACGATGGATTCTGAATATGTGGGATTTCATATCCGGTATCCGACCTAATAATCTCTATAAAAAATTGTGTAAAATATTGTGCATGGATATCCATATCTTAAAATTTAGACAAACCAGTAAAAGTGTCAGAAGTATTACCCGGAGAGAGAGAGAGGAGGAGAGGGAGAGAGAGATGGTATGTAGACATTGTCATCTTGTTGTTTTGGCACCAACTCTGACTCTAGAGCTTCTTTAGGTGACTGGTTCTTGTTCTGGTTCAACTTTCATTGGGTCAGCTTCCAAATTCTCAACTCCAAGATTTTGTTCTTGAAGAAATGCCTCTTTCATTGCAATGCTTTGAGCATCTTCATTTTCTTGAGCTTAAAACTCTTCGTCTTTAGCTTGAACTTGCTGTGAAATCAGGGGGAATGTGGCCTGTAAATGTTCAGAAAGTTCTGCATTGTCTCCTCCAAGATTTTTTCCACATGCATTATCATTTATAAGAATCATTATTGTTGACCCTTTTTGAACTGATGGATCAATAGGATTTTCACCAGGCAAGATTGCAAGCTGTTCTAGGGAGAGCATCTTGGAGATAGCGATTTGAAGAAACCTCGGATAGATAATGTAGTTGGAATTTATGTCTAGATTCTCGTGAATCCATTGCATGGCCAACCGTACATAGTTGATTCTCAGATTTTGAGCGGTAGCTACACCAAATTGTTGAACCATTGTAGCCAAACTTACCTAGCCTCCAGTTTTTGGGCCTAAGGATTATGATATGATTGTGAAGAATAAGTTCCACTCTTTAAGCAAAGAACCCTTCTTGAATATCCCTGGAATTCGTCCATTTTCTAATGTAGCATTGATCCCTTGGAAGAAGGTAAGCAATTCCGCATCAGTGGGTGGCTCAACGAAGTTGACTCTTGGAAAACGGAGATGTTCGTTAAACTCATCTTCTGAAAGTCTTATTAGTTTATTACCCAATATAAAATCAATGCCAAGATTATCTCCATTATTAGCAACATGAGAATTATATCGAATAAAACAAAGCAACTCCACATTTAGTTGTGTATTGGCACTTAAGATTGTACTAACATGTGAATGCTGATTCAGATAACTTACCCAATAATAAAAATGACCATGTTTAGCACGAGCAAATCTAAAATGGACATATAATTTGTTCGCTTAATTACAAAATTTTCACCCGTTTTAAAAAATTAATGGTAATTAATTTGTAATTATCTTACAAAATTTTGTATCGACACAACCACACAAAAAAATGAAAAAACAGAAGAAAATAAAAAAGAAATAGAAATATTGAAAAAGCAATTAAATAAGCTAAAAGGAAAAAAAAGGATACAAGTGAAGTTTCTAGTACTGTGTCTACAAATAATAATACAAGTACTAGTGAATCGGAACAAGATAATTTAGGAAAAACTGTGAATATAATAGAAGAATATAACAGTAGTTATGAGGAAAATTCTGAAATAGAAATAGAAAATAATAATATAATAGAAGCTTTAGAAAGAATGAAAAATGTAAATGCAGTAATAAAACAAGAATCTAATAGTGACCAAGAAGATAAAGATAATTATACTGATATAGAAACTGAAGGAATAAAAAGTGAGGAGATGAATAACTACCCGGAAGAAGAAGTAACCGACCATAATATGGAAGTTATAACAAGATATAGGAACACGATACCAAAACACATACCAATAGGACAATATAATGAATTTAAAGAATTCATAGGATCCATGTCATAAGGCGTAAACTTAAATGGATACTTTTTAGACTTAGATAATGTATATGAAGAACAAGAAATTAGCAGAAGAATAACTGATTGGAATTTAGGAATGTATATAACATTAATGAACTCCACTCATACAGATGAGTTAGAATATACTTATAACTTGATCTCAAAAATGTTAATTGGAAAGGTAGCATATTGGATAAAATCCATAGAATATCAGTTAAAAACTGAAGTACTAAGGTATGCAACGGATTGGAAATCAATGTTACAAATATTTGATATGATATTAAAAAGAGAATTCTTAGGAGAACCTTGGATAGTAGCTAGAGACCAAGTTCTAATAGAAAGAAAAATAGAAATAATAATGAATCTAAATAACATGAAATGCTGTAAAATTAACAAGTTACCAGAATATACTATAAGTTTTACTAAATTCTTTTATGAAGCTAGATTCTTACCCGAAGAAGGACATATATATCAACAATTATATTATGATCATTTACCAGAACCTTATAATACTAAGATAACTAAGGAATATAATAAGTTAGAACCTCGTGAGAACACTCTGGGTGAAAGAATAAGAGTACTAAGAGGATATCTCATGAGAATATGTGAAGAATGTAGGGTACAACAGAAGGTTAAAAAGGATAAAAAAGTAGGATTAAGAGAAATATGTGAATTCACTGAAAGAAGACTAGTATTTGGATGTGAAGATAAAAAACCCTATAGGAACTATAAGAAGAGGTATAATAAGAAAAAATCATATGATAAGTACAGTAGCAAACAAAATAGAAATAATTATCCTTATAAATACAACAGATATAAGAGAAAAAGATTTAGGAAATTTAGAAATACAGCAGAAAATAGGAGAAGATATAAAAATAAGAGAAAGTTTAGAAGAAAACCTTTTAAAAAGAAAGATATAAGTGAATGTAAATGTTGGAATTGTAATGAAAAAGGACATTATGCTAATAAATGTCCTAAACTGAAAGAAAAGAAAGTAAAATATATAAATACATCACAATTCATAATGGAAATAGAACAAATTAAAGAAGATGACAATAGATGGTATGAATATGAAGAGTTTTATATTAGTGAAACTGATAATGAAATAAACTTTATAAATTATGAATCATCTAGTGAAAGCAACTGGGAGGAATGGTAGCAATATACATAGAAGCAGATGTAGAATATAAAAAATATAAATTCCTAAAATAAAAAATATTTATAGATAGTGGAGCAGATCTATGTCTAGTAAAAAAGGAAGTTTTAGCTTCATATAGATGGGAAAAATCTAATGCACATAGAACTAGGGTATCAGGATTTAATGAACAAAAGAAAGAATTAGATGTAATAGCAAAAAACATGAGAATAAAGCTAAATAAAACATTTTTCAGTCTACCTATTGTATATCAGAATAAGATGAAGCAATCTATATTATTAGGAAATAACTTCTTAGATTATTTTAAAACACATATAGTAACTTCAAATACCCTATCATTACAAACTCCGTGTAATAAGTGGATAGTATTAAAAAGAATTATGCCAATAAGTACTATAAATACTATAAGAATAAACAATCTAAGAATAGAAAGAAATAATAATCTACAAGAATTAACTGAAAAATATAATAATTTATTAAAATCCAACTTCAGAGAAAATCCTATGAGTTTATGGGATAAGGAAAAGATATATGCTGAAATAAAATTATTAAACCCTAATGATATAATAAGATCTAAACCTATAAGGTATAGCCCTTCAGACCAAAAAGAATTTGATAATCAAACCAATGAATTATTAAAACTAAAATTAATACAAGAAAGTAAAAGTCCACATAGCAGCCCGGCTTTCCTTGTAAGAAAACATAATGAACAGAAAAGGGGAAAAGCCCGTATGGTAATAGACTATAGAGAATTAAATAAGAAAACTATATTTGATGGATATTTCTTACCATATAAAAGAAATCTTATAAATAGACTAGGAAATAAGAAATGGTTTATTAAATTCGATTGTAAAAGTGGATTTTGGCAAATAAAATTAACCAAAGAATCAAGGCCTTTAACAGCCTTTAGTGCTCCGCAAGGACATTATGAATGGACAGTATTACCTTTTGGATTAAAAAATGCGCCACAAATATTTCAACGAGGAATGGACCAAATCTTTAGAAAATTAAAAGATTTCTGCATAGTATATGTAGACGATATATTAATATATAGTGAAACTCTAGAAGAACATATAAAACATTTAGAGCAATTTATAAAAACAATAAACCAGCATGGAATATTATTGTCTGAAAAGAAATATGAAATCTTTAAGAATAAGATAGAATATTTAGGATACAAAATAGATAAAGAAGGTATACAATTACAAGATCATATAGTAACAAAGATTGTAAATTTTAAGGATAAATTAGAAAATAAAAAAGAGGTACAACAGTTTTTAGGAATAGTAAATTATGCCTCAGATTATATTAAAAACTTACCTAAATTAAGAAAACCATTACAGGAACTAACAAAAAATAAACCTTTTGAATGGACAAAAGAACATGAAAACTGTATAAAAATTCTTAAGGAAAAGGTGAAAGATTTACCAAAACATAGAATACCCATAGAAACAGATCATTTAGAATTATATACTGATGCTAGCGATATAGGATGGGGAGCAGTCCTAATAGCATATGAGAAGGATGACATAGATAAAGAAAAGCCACATATATGTGGATATGCAGGATGAACTTGGAAACCTAATGAATCAAACTACCACATAAATGAAAAAGAACTATTAGCTGTAAAATATGGGATTAAGAAGTTTCATTATCATTTGTTACCTGTTAAATTTGTAGTAAGAACAGATAATACTCAAGTAAAAGCCTTTATTACTAATAAAAGCCTGTAGAATTCATAAAAAGTTTTGCTCTCGAAGGATTAGATGAAAATAATACAGAAAACCTAGAAGAAGCATATAAAGGATTTCTAGAAATAGAAAAACACATTGGTTATTATTTCACTCCTAATAGAAGGTATATTGATGAATTATTAATATCAATTATTAGAAAATTAAATGCCATTGAATGTCATGCATTTTGTTTTTGTAAAGGGAAAATTTAATTGTTTGTTGTTCTTAGCAGGATAACAAAAGATGGAAAATTTTGAGAAATATATCACTGATGTCACTTCTTATATATCAACCAATAATGAGATAATCACCAAACTCCAAAAGGAAATAGAAACCCTGGTTCAGGAGAACCAACATTTTTTGAAACAAATTATGGAAGCTGTAAAAGACAAAACAACTCTACAAGCTTCAGTTGCAATCCCTACAAAAAAACCTATGACATTTTCATCAAAGCTTGCAACCATGCCATCACCTTCAACCAACATATCAACTACTCTGTCAAATTTATCAATGAGTGATAAGCTGAAACACTTACCTGAGATAGTGAAAACATATGAGCAAATGATGAAATATTATGATTATAAATCTAACCCTGATATTTGCAGACTGACAAAATCTACAAAATATCCCAGATATATTTGTTGTGAAAATGCAAAACCTGACATAGTCTATAACCTGTTTATACATGGTTTTGTTGATAAGATCTTAACAAATGAAACCATGTATTGTATATCAAAGCTACCAAATATAATTTTCAAATCCATGGAAGCTATGGTACAGGAAATGGGAGCAGGCTCATACGGAATACAAGTTTTTGATGCATCAACTGATCTAGTTGGAAAACCCATAATAATATATCAACTATTTAAATTGGGAAGGAATATGGCAGACATTGTGGGAGAAACCAAAAGCTTGAAATTGCCAAATCCCTGTGATATTAACAAATTCCAGGAATGGTTATGTGAAAAACGAGCCATTGGACTAGCTACCCTCAAGTCCAAAATACAAGATATATTACGAGCTCGAAAAGTTATAATCATTTCTGAAAGCCATGGTGGAGGTTTTACCGAAAGTATAATAACCTTATATTATGATAATAATATACAAAATTCAGGTACTATGGCATTAGAGATAATGCTTGATAAAATAGAAAACCTGAAATATAATCATGCAAAACATACTACTGAATATTATCAAAGAATAACAGGTCCTAGAAAGAGACCTATTATCAGTCTAAAAGATGATGATAAAGGGAATTCTGATCCCTTTGCATGATAACAAAATGGTGTGATACACCAAAACACTGTAAATTGAATGGTGAAAACCAAAAATATAAAAGAGTTATATCACCAGGAGATAGAAGATTCCCTTCAGCAACAAAATATCAAGGCAAAATGACAAAAATGGAGAAAAAAGAAAAGAAAAAGCAGATTCCCTAGAAAAGATGACAGATCCTGCAAGATATCATGGCAGACACATAAGATAAAGATGAAGAAAATATGAAGAGACGACAAAAGAAGAAATGGCAGACAAAGAAAATAAAAGATTCCTGGAAAAAACCTGCAAAAGAGAATTATTAGTAATTATGTAAAAGAAACCGGTTATCCCGGTAATCTGTAACCATATAGAAGGACTACTATAAATAAGGTCATGCATGAAATGTAAAGGATATCTGAAAATTTCTGAAGTTCAATTCTCTCTTTGAATATGTCTGGCTAAACTTCTTCACTCTCTATAATCTCTACTAAGAATATATCATAATAATTGAAAAGATTATTTTATATGTATTATACACAATCAGGATTGATTCAGAAAAATAATACCTTAAAGAATAGCAATATGGAAGAGACCGTGTGAGGACTCCTGCATCCAGCCAAGAATATCCAAAGGAGCTTGGAGAGCGTTAAGGATAATAGGGCAAGGGTGAGTTGAGACTTCCGGTGACCAGAAAGCTATTGTAAGAGGTAAAAATTCTGATTTAAATCTTATTGTGTATGATAGCATTATAAAATAATGTTCTCTAAGATTATGATGTTTAATTAGTATGAGGTTATAGGGATGATTTCATTTAAAATAATGAATTCGTTTTTGTCTACTGCTTACTACATGCGAAAAATAAAAATAACCATATTAATCGATATGAATATGTATGCGCCTTCCCTCTTAGGGTTGTGAGATATATAAACTATCCAGAAATTGGTTCCCATATTCTATCACAGTTGTATCAATCTTAAACTCAGCTTTAGTTTCACTAGTTGTTTCTTTTTTTAATGGTTCATACTTATATTTTTCTCTTTCTAAAATTTCTTTTCCATGATTCTTTAAAAATGTTATCACATTATATTCTTTTTGTTCTTTAGTTTCCATTAGAACTTTCCTTTTTTACTAAGTTGTCCCAAATTATCTAATACTTTTCCTATTGGTTCAGATATATTAGGTTTCATTTTACTTATATCTATCATCATTGGCTCATTAACTCTTCTCCATGCATTTATAGCTTTTAGTTCTGGCTTATTTGTAATTTCTTTTTCTGGTATAATTTTTTGTTTTCCTTCTTCTAATTTTTCTTAACTTGTCTAGTATCATTTTTAAAGTAGGTATTTCAGAATTATTCCATAAGCTTGTTAACTCTTCTCTTATTATTTGTCTCAAATTTTCTTGATTATCTTGTTTTTCTATCAGTCTCATTATTGCATTTAGTTTTTCCTTAACTATTATTTCTTCCCATAAATTTTTTATAAATTCTGAGTCTAACATTTTATTATTTGTTGATTCGCTTCTTCCAACCATTTCCAACATCTATCCAATATTTACTAGTATTTTTACTCTGTTCTTCTAATTTCTTAATATCATTTTCTAACTTTGTTTGTCTTTCCTTACATTCTAAGTATTTTATTTGTGAATCTATTTCGCTCTCTAACATACTCTGTATCTTCTTTAACTTTTCTTTCTTATTTCTTAATTTTTCTTGTATATTCATAGTTTTTCTATAAATCTTTCTTTTCCTTGATCTATAATTTTTATTCCATTATTATTAATTTTATAATTTATCATTTTTAAGAAGTCGCTCCCTAATAATAATTCACTCGAACTATCATATTCTATTACTCCTATGTTTATATTATATTCCAAGTCTAATATTTTAAATTTTAAATTAATACATTTAGTAATAAATATTTCTCTATCATTTTCTGCATATCTGTAAGTCTGAGGTTCTATCCATTTACAATTTTCTTCATTTACCTTGCTTATGTGAATAAAACTTTTGGTAGCTCCTGTATTAATTTCTGCTATACAGTCTCTTGTTATTGTTTCGTCAAATATTATTATTTTTATTTTCAAACTATCAGTATCTATCTTTATTAAATCTATCTTTCTACTCGTCATACTCATTGATCTAATTAATCTTATAGGATTTTGTTCTTTTCTAAAACTTAATCTAGATCCTTCTAATATCGGTTTAATTCTTTGCCTTGGAATCATTTGTCTATTACTAAAATCTATTGTAATTTCTTCTGGGATTGTTATTTGAGATTCTTCTTTATGTTCAATATTTTCTAATATATCATTATATAACTTTGGTACTATTATTCCTAATTCCGTTTGTTTCTTTACGTGATGGTTTCCAGTCATAGCGTAAACCATTTTGGTTTCTATACTAATAAATTTACTTCCTTTTTGCATTTTTATTCCATCTAACTTATAGTATAATGTTAAAGATCTTTCTTTATTTTCATCCCTTAGTGATATACTGAAATCGGGTTGTATTATAAATTTTAATTTCTGATATATCAAGTTCCCTTTTATTACCGCTATTAATGAATCTTGTATATTTCCTATTATTCTATCATCCAATACATATATCTGTATAGGAGTATCGATATTTTTCTGAAAATATGCTTTTATTGTAAATTCTATTCCTCCAAAATATATATTTTTTAGTTTATTTGCTTCCTTTTGTTTTAATTTGGATAATTCTCTTTTTATTAATCCATCCGTTATTAAATTTATTCTTGTTTTTCCATTTATTTTATCTATATCTATTACATTCTCATGTTTTTGGGCTATATACCTAACTTCCTTATTTCTTTCAAAATATGATGTCTTGAATATCTTTTTTATTGTTAATTCTTCTGTTTCACTTTGAATTTGATTATATATATCTGGTTTAAAACTTAAGGTTTGTGATGTTCCTCCTTCGTATTCATCCATTTGATAATATATATCTTGTTTTTCACTTATTTCTTCTAATGACATTTTATCCATCTATATTTTATCCAGTTATATTATTTGTTAAAATTATTCTTTTAAGTCCTTGTATTCTTAGTTTATCATTTCTAAATGTTATTATCATATTTCTTCGCTATTCTCATAATTTCTTCGCTATTCTCTCTTGTCCATGTTATTTTATTTCTTCTTTCTAGTAATTTTTCCAGATCTATTTCTAATTTTCTTGATTTTTTATTAATTGTTTTAGTTTTCTATTATTTCTAGTTATTGCATTTGGATCTGTCCAATTCATTTTTTAATTTTTTGTCTTAAATCGTCTATTAATCTATATTGTTCAGTTAATACTTCTTTTAAGTCTTTTATTTCGATTTCTAAATTAGTTTCTTTAATAAATTTTTCTCGTTTTAATAAAAGTTTTTCTTCCTCTAGTCTCCTAATTTTTTCATCTCTTTCTTCCAACGTTGTTCGTAACATAGCTATAATATCTAATTTTTCATTTATTATTTGCATGCTTATCTTACAACTTTCAATATGTTGATTTATTAGCCTGTTATATGTTGGTTCTTTATCAGCTATATACTGAATTGATCGTATCCTCAAATCTTCCTTAAGTCAAATTCCTTGTATAAATTTTCTTACACATCTGTTGTGTTGCTTTGTTTTCTACTATAAATAAAATTAATAGAGTTGCTATTATTTTAGATTTATATTCTTTATTCCTTTCTCTATTTATTCTTGCCGGAGGTCTCATTTAACCTTCAAATTTTATTTTATTTTTTCTATTTATGCACCTTTTACTATTCATTAGTTACTATTCACTGTCTACTATTCACGGCTTACTATTCACGGCTACTTTTGCTACAGTGTTTTTACTGTTCATCTCCCGCCTATTACTAGCTCTGATACCAATTTCTGGGGGAACCAATTTCTGGATCGTTTATATATCTCACATCCCTAAAGAGGGAAGGCGCATACATATTCATATCGATTAATATGGTTATTTTTATTCTAACCAAATTTAAGTATGGTATTCTATGATAAATTTTCTACATAAACACAAGTTTAGAAATTTTAATCAATCAACAAATAAGGTCTAAATCTCAAGCCAAAGTCAAATCGGTCCAAAACTAGATCTCTAAAAATACTCAGTCAAATTCTATGAACCTATAGTCGAAAGATAGATCAACAGATGGGGTACAAAATTTTATATTCGAAATAAAATTTTGGTAAAGTAACCTTACAGAAAAAGTCAATCGAAAAATTACCAACTCGAGGTCAAATAATGGTGTAAGTATATGTGTATATTACTCTGGAAATAAAAAATGTGAAAGAAGAACAAAATAAAAGAATGTTAAGTCCTAGTACATCAGTTCTTGTACAAATCGATAATAATAAAATAAAAAAGTAATAAAAAACTACTAATCGACAAGTGTTAACGACATTGTCGGTTTTTAGGATTTTATACCGATTTCTGCTGCTAATCGACAACAGCAATCGACTTGTCAATTTTTATTAATATGACTTGTCGATTTCTATGTATCTAACTTATCGATTTGTATGAATTTGACTTGTTGATTTGTAAAAATCTGACTTATCAAATTTCACACATACATAAAAAAGTGAAGATTTTAATCCAAAAGAATAATTTGAAATATAGAATATTTATAAAAATTCACTGAATTAATCAACTCACAATTTTTATCATAAAAAACTACGCCATAGATTGCATGTGGTGCCCTCCAAACTCGGGTCAGAAGTTTGGGGTCCACAACACAAACACAACATGTAAACCTGTATATAAGATATTATTTGTAATGACCCTTCTTTACATAACCACAGATCGCAACATGTTAAAGTATGAAAACAAGCCACAACCTTAACTTTTATTACATCGTACCAAATCCCGACTAATTTAACTTACAACTGATAATAAAATTATTCTTACTATCTCACTACCGCAATAAGCTCCTGCTAGCTTGATCCAACTCAATCTGGAATCCTAGCTCGTACATTGAACTGGGAAACCTCGCTATCAACCGTATCCTTCTTAACTGTAGAATACATAAAAAGATTCGAAAGAGTGAGCTAACTAGCTCAACAAGTCACAATGACAATAATTGAGATTAATCAATGATCAAAAGAGATGATTCAGTGGAATTAAGTTTATTGCTAAACAATCATTAGAATTGGACATTCATTTTAAGTTTTTAAAACCAAGGTTAGGCTGCTGATCAGTCACGCACTAAAAAAAACTATCCAATTCTAAAGCAGTTCAATATGATAAACAATATAATTCGATAAACAAGATCATAATAAATGATGGTTAAACACTTGAATAGAAACGTAAAGAACTCATGGATATCTCAAGGGTATATCAAGGTATGTATAAGAAACAGTTTTCAGTCTGTAAAATGATCAGGTATTGGACGAATACTGATTTTTCAAGGTATAGTTCTTTGATGTTATAAAGAATGGCTGGAGTATAAAAGTTTTTGTGTTTTCAAACAATTTTTTCTCCAGTGTTTGGTGTTTGGTAGTTATACATTTGGGGAGGGGTATCATATTTGTGTGATTTGGTATCTGAGAATCAACAAGGGATGTTTACAAAGAACAAGGCTTACGGCTCAAGATCAAGAAATATCAGGGTTCAAGGGTAAATAGTTTAAGCACTTGCAATATAAACAAGAGTTATTTTGAATAAGAGCGACATGTTTTGAAACAGTTCAAAAATAATTGCGATATATCTTGAAGAAAATTTCGGAAGTACTTGCCTTACAGTGCTTTATAACTATTACTGATCAACTCTGAGCCGATTCTGTCGCTCAGGCTTTAACGTCCAACCACTAGATCATATCGGATTCAACTTCGACACTCAGGTTTTTCTGTTGAAACTCTATTGAGCTCGTCGACTGACCACTAGGTTATCTTTAGTCCATCGTCCACTTTCAGGTTCCCGACTATAACCTACAGGGTCGAAATACCCCACGTTAGACATCTAGGTATGCTTGACATATCCTCGATACCAATTTTACCCAACAATATTCAAACCCGACTCGTAATTATGTATATTATAATAACACACACAACAAGTAGGGTTCACAATCTCGAAAATCGGTTCGGTGTTCATTTTTGGTAAATACATATACTCTTTATTTTACGAAATTAGGGTTATCGATTTGGCAGAATATTTCATCACATCGTACAACCAAGTTTCGTATAAAACACACATACACACATATATATATATAGTCTCTCAACGTCCCAATATTCACCGGATATGTTCCTGTATTTAAGTAGTTCAATTTCTCGGAAATCGGGCAGCGTCTCCTTCGTTTATCGGACTACCCGTCGAATACAATCGACGTCAATTCAACAACAAACAACCCAACAACTACTTCAACCGATACCATAACCGAAATCCACGTCACAAATCCCAATCACCAATATTATTCGATTATTTACTATTATTTACATTTTAGATTTTTTTTTTCGTATTAGGACTCAGAATTAGCTCATCACCGTCCACCGTCGGCTCGCAGAGGCTCATCGCCGACGGCGATAAAATTCGCGGGTACCCGAACAATTTCGGGTTTCCAACGCAAATTCTGTCGATTAATAAAATTAAATCTCACAAATACCGAGTAGTTTATTTCATAAAATCAGTCAAGTATATGGGAACAATCCAAATATATTCAAATTAATCAACACAATAACATCACAGTAAAAATACAGGGACCAATAGGACTGCCGTACGCACAGGGCACACACGCGCCACGCGCGTAACCAACAAAGACACCACCCTTTTGCCGGAATCCGGCGAAAGGCGACAGCAACCTCGGCATTCAAATGAACCAATTCACGTATACACAGCATCATCCACACACAGATAAACACACACGCACCCATAGCACACACACTCACGCACCCAGACACCGGAAAACAACACAGTACGGGAAGGAACAAGCGGCGATGTCGCCAGGAAATCGGAGCAGCGGCGGCTTACCAGCAAAAGCCGGAAGGAATGAAACCGAAAACGGATTATGGAGAAGGGAGAGGGGAGAAATCGATCGAAGGAGAGGGAGAGAGACAGAAATAGGGATATAGACTACATAGATGAGGGAAGGAGGAATAGCCGACTGCCAAGAAAAATAAGCACAGGGGTGTATTCGTGTTTGTTTATTTTGCATAAGACGTGTCCAGCTATTGGACACGTACCCTTCTGTATAATCAAATTTTTATTTCGTGTTTCGATATATACGACCCGAGGTGCACTTTAAACAAATTCTGAAAATTATGGAAATAGTCTTAAAATATCATAAATATCCCGATGTTCGTAAAAACATAAATTTCGTAAATTTAAAATAATTTCCGAAAGGTAGTTTTTACCCGCTTTTAATAAATAACCGAAACAACGCGCGGGTGAAATTAGTCCCGAAAATTTCCGAAATAATTTTAAAATTTCCGGAATATTCCAAACTTAAATAAATATGAGTTTCATAATTTTTGAAGAATTCTAGAATTAAATATGGATTTTACAAATAAAAGCATTCAGAAAATCATTTAAAGATAAATAATTAATAAAATATTGATTTCTCAATTTTATAAAATCCTAAAAATAATTATTGTAATTATATAATCATAAAAACAATTTTAGAAACATTCCCAATATTTATGCAAATAAATTTGCACTAAATCCACTTTTGAAATTAGAAATAAATCAATATAACTCCATAATTAATCACGCGGACAACCTGGTACACCATAAATCACACATAGCTACTAATCAAACAACACATAGCGGTCAAAACTAATACACATATTTTATTTATTTAATAATTTCTATAGTTACATATTTAAATAATTCAAAAATACACGAGTCGATATATCCTTTCCCCCTTAAAAAGATTTTGTCCTCAGAATCTGGTTTAACTAAACAAGTGAGGATATTTGTTAAGCATATCTGACTCTAATTTCCAAGTAGATTCTTCTATTCGAGGTTTGAAATGTACTTACTATGGATATATTCTCATTCCAAAACTCGCCTTTAAGGATTAAGAATTTGGATTGATCACTATATGCAGAATAAACTTAGACAACAGCTCATTTGCTCCTAACCAATCGCTTAATTCAAATCAAATACTTATCGCTTTAGCATTGACAGGAAACACACATTATATGTATACACGGTTGTGACGGTCACATCAACTCATAAACAACTTTACCTATATTTATCAACACCTCGAATGGTTTACTAATTTTAGGACTTAACCTGTCCCTTTTTACTCAAACTTATCCAGTCTCTTTCAAGAAGAAACTTGTGCTAACACTACTGGTCCTATTTCTATACTCATATTCTCTCTCGATACAATCTCACCTTCTTTCTTTGTCTACTCAGAGCTGCTTTAATCAATATTACTACGCTGTTAGTGTGCTGAATTAACTTAGAATTTGACAACTTTCTTTCTCCCACTTTATCCCAATAAAAATGGGGACCTACACTTGCGTTCACATGAAGCTTGGTAAAGTGGCATTCCAAAGCTGACATCACTGATAAATGATCATTCTAGTGTTTCCTTAAAACTCAACCTCTCAATATATCTTACATTTTCTGAATCACTTCCGTACTTTTGACTCTCCGTTTAAGGATGATAGGCAGTGCTCGTTTTCAACTTGGTTTCCAAACATTTAAACATTTCTTACTCTTTTCCATCAGGTGAGACTTATAAGTAATCTCATATATTCACGTATTATCACCTTTAAGTATTTGAACTTCAGATTTTACTCTTTCCAATTCGTTTATTAACTCCTTGGTGGTCTTAATTACATCCAATCCTTTCTGTCGGCATAAAGCATCTGTTACCATACTGTTTTGCTTAGGTAGTTGTTAATGGATTAATTCAGAATCTTTTGTTAACCTTAGTCAAAATTTCATTCTTGAAGACTCAACGTATAGTTGCTTTCCTTCTGATCTTTGGAGAAAAATCCTTGGGCATCCTACGCAGACTTTCTTATTCCTTTAGTAGCTGAGGATGTTATCAATAAATACAGTTTGCTTATCTAAGTACTCCTTATACACCACGTTCCTTAATTCCTTATAGCCGCCTGATACACTTGTCATTTCACATAATATCACCAGAGCTTGCAATGCTCTTAACTCACTTTAATCGTAATCTCTGATATTTTCTCAGGTTGGATCTTAAGTTAATCCTCGAGGTATAATATATTGCTTGAGTTAGGTCTCGTAAGTAGTCAATTCTTTTATAAGGTCTCACTTTTTCTTATTCGTTGAACTCCCGCTAATTAGTACATAATCTCATAATTTTATTCCTTTTCTCCAATAACTTTACTGATACATTTTACGATTCGCTTCTTGTAAAACCACTCCTTGGTCTGCCTTGTTTATTAGGCTTCCGTTACTTTGCTTTAATTCTTTGGCATGTCTAACACTTCCCAATCTATTTTAAAATCCACTTCTTATACCTGGTTTATCACTATTTTTCTTTAAATTTCCATATATCTTGGCATCTCTTCAATAGCTTAAATACTTAATATTGTGAATTCCCTGTGGGACCTCATTCCTTAATTCTTCTACTTGTAGCATCCAAGTGCTGGAAGAAAACCTGGGGATATTGTGATCGTCCTCCTGAGCGCATAAATTTCCTCTTTCTAACCGTTAATATCGCGATCCATTATCTTCCCTTAACATCTCCTTATCTCTCCCTTAACAACTTCGACTGAAAGGTCATACTATCTATCTTTGCTCCTTCTTGGATTATAAACTCTGACTTCCAATTCCAACTTCTAAAATTCCATAAAAAATTCTTCTGGTACAGTTTCTATGTTCGTTTTCTCCTTTTTGCTTATCGCTTTCCTCTATCTTTGCTTTTCCTCGTGAATACATACTTCAACCTCTTATGGTCCGTATAGATCTTACACCTTTCTCCATACATATCATGTTTCCCAATTCTTTCAAAGCGAATATTATTACTGTTAATTCCACATTATGAGTAGGATACTTCTGCTCATAAGGTTTCGGTTGTCTGAATACATATACAATAGCTTTATTGTGTTGCATCAACACACATCCTATTTCCTAATGAGAAGCATCACTATAAACTACCAAACCTTCTTGATACTTTTAAATTGATAAAACAGGTGCTGTAACCATTCTTTCATTTAACTTCGCACAACTTTCCTTCACCCTTCTCCACTTCACAAAACTTCTTGCTTTTCTTGATTAGCTTCATCAAAGGTATTGCATTTTTCAAGAAATCTTACGCAAATTTGCGGTATAACTGGTCCATGGTAAAACTTCTTACTTTTGTTAGTGCTTTTAGCCTTTCTTTATTCATAGTAACTTTAATTTCTACTGGTTCTCCTTTGGTCTCCTTCTCACTAATTATTTATGCTTTCTACCATCAAAACTTTCATCTTGTAAACTTTACATAAAACTTCTTTCTTCTCCGACTCCCCAATTGTCATTAAATGCTTCGCATGGTCCTCCGTTGACTTTAAGTAACATAATTACAACTCATCCAGATATTCCTTAAAGATTATGTCCATAGGTTCAATCTCCAATTGGTAATGCCCAAATCTTAAATCAATTTTAGAAAATACTTTGCTTCTTCTGTTTGATCAACAAATCAGTAGTTCGAGGTAACAGATACTTACTCTTGATAGTAAACTTGTTGAGCTTTCTTTAGTCGACGCATAATCTCATACTTCCATTTTCTTATTAACAAATTAATACCGGTGCACCTCATGGGATCCACTGGGTTTAATCGCTTCTTCTTCTAGCATCTCTTGCATCTGCTTTGCTAACTCCCTTATTCTAATTGGTGCCATTTTATGTAAGACCTTGGTCACTGGCTTCGTCTCAGGTGCTAAGTCAATCACGAACTTCATTCCTCTACCTGGAGGAATATCGATAACTCATCTGGAAATATATGTCAAATCCTCTTATCTTCCATGGTATCAATTCTTCACAACTTATTGCCAGAAATCTCAATTCAACTATTTGTACTCACTTATTTAACAACTACACGTTCTTGACTTGCTAGTCCTTTAATCACAATCTTGTCAAGTCAACAGGGTAATTTATCTTATCAACAAAATCTTGAGAGATAAACAATTAAGTTTCTTTCACATCTTATAATACTTTAACGCATAAGGTATTCACCATAATCATCCATGTCATCACGTCCGTATTCTAAATAATATATTTCTTAGGAAAATCGCATATTCTCGTCCAAAAAAAAGGTATTCCTTATTGGAGTAGATTCCCTTGACTCTTAGTGGATCCTTCATTGGGGCTAGTAATTTGCAATCCTCGCCAGGTGCCCTTATTTCCTTCCCATGCATAAGACGTAGATGGAACTTCGTCCGCTTAATTCAGGATACGTTGATTTCTGTTTGAAAACCCCTTGCAAAGAACGACAATACAACGAAATGACTAGAAGGATTCAAAGTCCAACAAAAATTAGAGTTTAAAAGAAAGAAGAAACAAGGATTTGAATATGAATAAGACAACCACATTGGTACTTAAGATGGCCAGTCTTTCATACCATATGGCATACAGCACATGATTAGGTGGCGTCCCACCCGACTCTTCGTCATTCTGACAAAGTGTCTTACCATAACACTGTTTGTCCCAATCAGAAAGCAAAACTTGAGGAAAACAATTAAATTTGAAAGGAATGCAATATCCTCCTTTTCGATATCATCATAAGGAGTTTATTAAGATAAGAAGTTCATATATTTTTAGGAATAAGAAAGGAATATATGCTGCAATATTGAAGACAAGAACGACACCATTGGTCACCATCCACATTTCACTTGTGTTCATCTTTCGAGCTTGTTCAATCATATTCCCATTGTTTAATATAATAATTTTAAAAAGTACGCTGAAATGTCTTTGCAAATTAAGCATTATGGTAGATTCTTACTTGTTAAGTCTTGCATCCCTGGCATCGCACCTACACGTATAATACTTTAACAATTCAATCATATTGGCGTTCTTATCTGATAACTTCGGGCTTTCTCTTTTAATTTAGAATAACCACGAACCATTCGACATAACGATCCTTTTGTTAATAATATTCTTCTTTTAGAGAGGTCTGGAAATCTTTCCAATATTCTTCGATCACGCTCCGGCTTCTGTTAAATTAATGAATTCTGATAGTCCTAGTAATTGAATGTATAGTTACTCCGTACGCTGATTCTATTGTAAATTTTATCAAACAATATATGCATTTTATTGTTAGGAATAATCAACTCCTTCATAATCGCGGGTTACTTTATCCTCTGAATTAACAATACTAAGTTTGAAACAAATACCCTTCCAGGTAATCCGGGTTTTTTAACAAACAAGAAACTCAAGTAGTAACCTAACAACCAGTGTTTAAAACTTATTTTATTCAAAAAGGCTTTTAAAAATTTTATAAGGAAAAATCTTTTTCAAAAACTTGTTTGAGAATTTTGAAAATCACAAACCTGGTTGTCCTTACTATATGAGTTGGTTGTTGTCCTTCCTTCATATAACAAGGTACCGAATTAAATAAACGATCACATAAAGGTCCGTTCACTTCAATCTACCTTTTTTCCTTCATCGTGTCCATTTACCTTCCTTAATCGATGAAACTTCAGTTATCGTTGCATGCTATCTTATTTGTAGCTTCACATCAAGCTTCCATACTGGTAATACTCCCGTTATCCACTATACAATCGTTAAGTGGAACAGACTATCCAATAGTCAACAAGTCGACTAATGTCACATCATCTTGTTAAAATATATATCACATCATCATAACACTATTATCTAATTCCAAGAGATCCCCAGATCCATAATCTTCTCTAACTCTCTATTTTCAACACTTATTTACTCTATTCCACAAGCTAGTCAGGGGTGGCCTAATCACTAATAGCTTCTTGTAACCAGGTAACAGCTATCCTCCGAAACACTTGAATCTTCTTTCCAAACTTCTTCTCACCTTTATTTGTATCTCAATACTCACCATTTACTGCGACTCCCGCATCCATCCTCATAGGTACAATTGCTTTATAGGACAAGTTTTAAACTGAAGGTATAGAATAGGGTGTAGGGTAAACTGAAGAGATACACTCACAGCCAAATGTCTAGTAAAACAAGAATACACAAATGGAGGTTCTTAAATAGGTAGTCTCATATCAAGAGGTGGTGGGATAACGTAGAATAGCTTGAAGAGGTATAACTGTTACAATAGAAGGTAATACTATTAATATTGACCGAAGAACAAGGTGCAATTCAAATCTGGGAGAAGATGATGATCCTCAAACGGAAGGCTCCAAACGATCAGATGATACCGGGAAATCAGGATCTGCCATTGCCGTTGTCTGGAAATCACATCGCAAACTAAGAATCTCGAATCGCAATACAAACTGTGCCAGAGACCTATTATACAGTCGCACTCAACCTCACAACATCCTATCTTTATATTCCCTATTCCTAATCCTAACCCTCTACCCAATCCCGACAACCTAGGCTTGTTTCAGTGACTTATAACCTGTAGCTCTGATACCAACCTGTGGCGCCCTCCAAACCCGGGTCAGAAGTTTGGGGTCCACAACACAAACACAACATGTAAACCTGTATATAAGATATTATTTGTAACGACCCTTCTTTACATAACCACGGATCGCAACAGGTTAAAGTATGAAAACAAGCCACAACCTTAACTTTTATTACATCGTACCAAATCCCGACTAGTTTAACTTACAACTGATAATAAAATTATTCTTACAATCTTACTATCTCACTACCGCAATAAGCTCCTGCTAGCTTGATCCAACTCAATCTGGAATCCTAGCTCGTACATTGAACTGGTTAACCTCGCTATCAACCATATCCTTCTTAACTGTAGAATACATAAAAAGATTCGCAAGAGTGAGCTAACTAGCTCAACAAGTCACAATGACAATAATTGAGATTAATCAATGATCAAACGAGATGATTCAGTGGAATCAAGTTTATTGCTAAAAAATCATTAGAATTGGACATTCATTTTAAGTTTTTAAAACCAATATTAGGTTGCTGATCAGTCACGCACTAAAAAAAACTATCCAATTCTAAAGCAGTTCAATATGATAAACAATATAATTCGATAAACAAGATCATAATCAATGATGGTTAAACACTTGAATAAAAACGTAATGAAACTCATGGATATCTCAAGGGTATATCAAGGTATGTATAAGAAATAGTTTTCAGTCTGTAAAATGATTAGGTATTGGACGAATACTAATTTTTCAAGGTATAGTTCTTTGATGTTATAAAGAATGGCTGGAGTATAAAAGTTTTTGTGTTTTCAAACAATTTTTTCTCCAGTGTTTGGTGTTTGGTAGTTATACATTTGGGGAGGGGTATCATATTTGTGTGATTTGGTATCTGAGAATCAACAAGGGATGTTTACAAAGAACAAGGCTTACGGCTCAAGATCAAGAAAAATCAGGATTTAAGGGTAAATAGTTTAAAGCACTTGCAATATAAACAAGAGTTATTTTGAATAAGAGCGACATGTTATGAAACAGTACGAAAATAATTGAGATATATCTTGAAGAAAAGTTCGGAAGTACTTGCCTTACAGGGCTTTATAACTATTACTGATCAACTCTGAGCCGACTCTGTCGCTCAGGCTTTAACGTCCAACCACTAGATCATATTGGATTCAACTTCGACACTCAGGTTTTTCTGTTGAAACTATACTGAGCTCGCCGACTGACCACTAGGTTATCTTTAGTCCATCGTCCACTTTCAGGTTCCCGACTATAACCTACAGGGTCGAAATACCCCACGTTAGACATCTAGGTATGCTTGACATATCCTCGAAACCAATTTTACCCAACGATATTCAAACCCGAATCGTAATTATGTATATTATAATAACACACACAACAAGTAGGGTTCACAATCTCAAAAATCGGTTCGGTGTTCATTTTTGATAAATACATATACTCTTTATTTTATGAAATTAGGGTTATCGATTTGGCAGAATATTTCATCACATCGTACAACCAAGTTTCGTATAAAACACACACATATATATATATAGTCTCTCGACGTCCCGATATTCACCGGATACGTTCCCGTATTTACGTAGTTCAATTTCTCGGAAATCGGGCAGCGTCTCCTTCGTTTATCGGACTACCCGTCGAATACAATCGATGTAATAACCCCAATTTTTGGAATTTTTGAAACCCTTATGAATAGTGTTATGCTGAATAAGAAAACTTTTCATGCCACACTATGTAGGGGTTCTTTTATTGATCTTCTGGGATATTATTAGTACTCTATGTGGTATATAAGTGTATGTAAAGATCGTCAGAATCCAAATTTGAACCTTTTGATTTTTCCCGAGAATCCACCAGATACCGAAAGAATTGAGTATAAGGTAACATGATTGAAAGGATTTAAATTCAAGGATTATAAGAGAGGATCATAAAAGGAATATAATGTATTGAGAAAGGTTAAGGGAACCCAAGTAATAAAATCCCGGGTATGATCCCTCAAATGATAAACGAGAACGAAAGTTAAGCGAACCGTATAACAGATCAGCGGTCATTAGGCAAACAATTAGGAAGTTAATCAAGGAGGATAGGGATGATGAAGTCATCCAACCAATAAGAAGAGGGCAAGTAAGGGATGATGACATCACAAGGTGACATAAGCATGACATAGGGGGGAAGGAGGTGTGGATGAATGATAACCACACAAAGTTCAAGGTTAATAAGGTAATTAACCAAAAAAAAATCAAAAGCAACCAAGCTAGGCAAAACAACTCACAAACACAAAAATCATTTCACTTCTTCAACATTTGCTCTCGGCTTTTCTTCATTTCAAGAAGAAGAAATTTCAAAGTTCAAGTTCCAAGCTTCCTTAATTAGCAAGGTAATTATCTAGTACTCCTTATGCATAGATATGACTATCCTATAAGTTTAAGCCTCCAATTCATTCTCAATCTTCTCCAAGAAATCAATGAAGAAGATAATGAATAGTGATTTCAAGATTTTTAACTTGATTTTTCTTGTTTTTCCTTTAAGATCCAAGCATCCCTAAGACATCTCAAGGCTTCTTAAGGCTTCCTAGCTACTCCAATCACTTCAAGGAAGGTATAACATCTCCAAACCCTAGCTTTACTTTGTATATTAGGATGATTTTGATTGTTATGGTAAAAAGAGTAGCTTGATGCTTGTAGGTTTAGAGTTTGGGTTGGAGTTGTAGTGAATTGAATGTTGAATCTTGTTGATTAGTAAAGGACTTAAGTATAGTTTTAAATTCATGTTGAGAATAACATAAATCGGAGAACTTGAGGTGTTGGGGCTGTTGTAGTGTGATATGGATGGATTTTGGTTGTATGAATGAATTGGGATTCATTGGTGGTTGATTTGGAATGGTATAAATTTGGGAAATTGCGTAAACATAGCTGTCGTAATGTCCGATTTACTTTAGACTGCTTTTGTTCATAACATTAGGACTCGAGAAATCCCTGCTAGGTTTTGACCATTGCCATGATTAGATAGTTCATGTTACGAGCTTCGTTTTGATATGTGGTTCGTTTGATTCCGATGTACGGTTTAGGAGAAACGGCCGTTTTAAGTAACGACGTTTTGCGAACGAACCATTACCCCTCGCCTTACTTTGAAACATTGGTTAAAGACCTTAAAGGACTAGTTGGAGTATGAAACATTTATGTAAAGTGTAATAGGCAGTTGGTAAGACACTTGCAAAAGAATCGCCTTAAAACTCGTAATGGTTAATTTATTAAAAATGGTGGAGCCGAGGGTACTCGAGCGACTTAAGTGAATCGTTAAGCGCAAAGCGAGCGTTAGAGTCTAAATTGGTTAAAGTATAGATTTATAAGTGACTTTGGTTTAATTCCAACTTATATGTTGTTTATAGGTTACCAGACTCGTCCCAAGCCATTTGTAACCCCCAGTCGCTCAGGCAAGTTTTCTACCCGTATAACTGTTGTTGTGATGTATATGTGTATATGCATGATCTTGTGATAAATGCATATTTGTTATTAGCAAATTCTTGCGATATATTGTAGCATGTGATATGGTATATATGCATGCTTGTTTCGTATTCTTGAATTATATATCTGTTGGTTCAAATGCTTATTAGTTGCATAATACCTATGCTAGAGATAAGCAGTAGTTGCGTATACCCTGAGTATATGGGACCCAAAGGTGAACCCTTTTCTAAAACCGGGAGTAGATGTTCCCGAGTATATGATATATATATATATATATATTTGTATATATATATTGATATAGTTTTCAAAACTATTAATCGAACAAGGTCTATTCCATAAGTTTATATTATTTAATGAATATTACTTGAATATTCATTTGAGGGCTTATGACTCAGTTTATTTAATTAATTGAATATTACTTGAATATTCATTCGAGGGCTTATGACTCAGTTTATTTTATTAATTGAATATTATTTGAATATTCATTCGAGGGCTTATGACTCAGTTTATATTATTTAATGAATATTATTTGAATATTAATTTGAGGACCTATGACTCCGACTATTTGCTGAGATATATACTTTATTTTATTAAAGAATAAGGTGTCGATAATCAAACTTATCTTTGGTTATTCAAATAAAGATGGTACTTTCGTATAAGTATATCTTTGGTTATTTAATACTCATTTCAAGTATAAGTTTTACAACTTCTACCTCAATTATTTGTTTAAAGATTATTCTTTATGGGAATATTATTTAAATAATAATATTCAGATATTTTCTAATATATTGGGACTGATTTGCTTTATTAAATCAGCATTTCTTCAAACACTCTTTAAAGTGTTTTCGAGTCTTTAAAATGATTTTTCAAAAGTTAGAGCGGATCCCAAAACTCATTTTTATATATTTAAGATCTTCTTTTTTAAAGGGGATTTAAATACTCGCTCAAAACCAGAGGGATCCGGCTCTGTGGTGTATTTTATATTCGCAACAAGGTTGCGGTTTTGGTAAATGAATTGATTACTTACCCAACATTCGGGAAGTAAGTCCATCTATCGAGTCAGCATAAACAACATGGGCTCAGTGGGCGTCCATGATAGTGTAAGTGGCTCAGTGGGAGTCCATCAAATGCGTAAGTGGCTGAGTGGCAGTCCAGCATAAGGTCCTATTGCGACCAGTGTGATGACCAGTGGGGAATTCGTCCATCTACTAGTAGAAAAGGTTACTTATTGGTATCTTTGCCTGATCAGCAAGATATCAGGTTTATGCCAAGGTTTTCTCCTTTCCAAATTTATTGGATATTGCAACTCTGTTTATAATTTTCATAACAGAGGTTTTCAAGGAGTGTATGAAATGTATATATATAGGTGTGTATATATATATCAGGACTTAATGAAGTATCTCGTAACTTCATTATTTATAATGATATTTCAAAGATTGAATCTATTCAAGTCTTATCTTGTAGTCTCATCAGTGTGATGAACTTTTGAAACTAATTATAACTTGAATGGTGGTAGTTCAAGTAGTATTCGGAAAAGATATAAGTATATTGGAGTATCTTGTAACTTCATCTTTTAAACTTATATCTAGTTAATGATTATCTTATGCATGACAAAGATTTTCAGAAAAACGTTGAGACAAGGTTGGGCATATGAGATCACCTTGCAACAATATTTTTATACAGTTATAAACTGGAACTCTGCGTATATTATACATGTCAGAGGATTTCAAAGATTGTGAAAAGTATATATGTATATACTGAATATTTTGTGACTTGGTCGCGTTGAGATATCAGCTTGGTTCATTTCTTCTTGACCAAGACTTTCATGAGTACTATGAGAATGCTCATATATTGTTAATCATTATACATATTATTTTGGTGGGCTTGTTGCTCACCCTTGCTTTCTTCTTTCATCACACAACATCAGATAGACAAGATGAACAGGACCAAGCTCCCAATTCGCGAGCAGATAGGAAACGTTCCGCAGTTTCCTATAGGCGTTGATGTCGTTGTAGCTGAGGTAGGAACTACCAATAGGCTAGGCTTTCAACTTTTGATGTACCAGACTTATGTATCTTTATCAATTGTAATAATGGCAAAGAAATGTAAATTTATTCAGAAACCTTTTTAAGGTGTAATGACATATAATTTTGGAATAAAATGACTCGTGTTATTTTTGGATATTCATCTCTGAGACTATAACTTGTGGTGTGTGTGTTTATTATGGGGTCACAGTACAGAGTAGTTGATTGTTTATTAAGATTGGGTGTTATTAAGGGAAATGGAACTCGTGACAACCCGGATCCCCGACCCCGGATTTGGGGGTATTACAGAAATGGTATCAGAGCTAAGCGTTATAAACCTCAGAGATGATATGACGTTAAAATAATAAGTTCACTAAGATAATAAGAACTCTTGCCAAGTTCATAGTCGGACTACCTAACGTAGTACTGACAGTTAAAACCCTTATGGGAACCCTTATAAATATCGTGATAGAAGCGTAGTTCGTTATCGTATATGGTAGCGGGACTCCGAACCCTGGGGTTGAGGAGCAACAACGCGATGATGTTTTATTACTTATTGGAGATCAGATTATGGATCCGATAGAGTGTCCTAACGCGGGACCGGATAATGTTCATATTGAGGATGTAGCGGTTGAGAATGTTGTCTCAGAAGGGATTGTTGCTGAGAAGAATCCCGTGGAGGATCCTGACAATAATGAATAAAGGACCACTGAGGAATTGATGAATATGGTTAGGGCGACTACCAGAGGTAGGATTGGCCGGTCACTACCGGAGGTGCGTTCAAGTTTGTAAAGATAGTAGCCCTTTAACGCGGCTTACTCGTAAGACTGAGAAGTTCGAATAGACAGAGAAATGCGAGAGCAACTTTTAAGAACTGAAGCAAAGGTTGGTGACGTCCCCTATGTTGGCATTGCCGTATGGAAAATGAGATTTTGTGAAGCGTAGTGACGCTTCGCATAAGGAATTAGGATGCTTATTATACAGCACATCAAGGTAATCGCGTACGCGTCAAGACAATTAAGGGAATATAAAATTCGATATCCCCACCCATGAGTTGGGCTCGTGGCAATAGTTTTGCCCTAAAGATTAGAGGCACTACTTGTATGGAGAGAAATGCGAGATTTACCTAAGCCATAAGTGCTCTAGTACATTTTCCCGTAGAAAGAGCTCAACATATGCCAGAGGAGGCGGTTATGCTAATCAAGAATTACGATTATGAGATTCTTTATCATCCAGGGAAAGCCAAAATGGTGGCTAATGCCCTTAGTATAAAAGAGAGACTCAAGATGAAACTGTGTTTGGGATAGTTGATAAGAGATTTTGAGGAAATGGAAATAGGAGTGAACGCAATCGGAGTCGGTACCGAAAAGTTGTTTGAGATTGTAATGCAGCCGAGTTATTGGAAAAGATTAGATTGTGCCAAGAAAAAGTAATGAATGAAGGCAGAGAGTCAATGACTGGAGAAGAGATCCATACCAAGAAAAATGATAAGGGAATAATGAGGTGTTCTTACAGAATTTTGGTTCCAAACGTTCAAGTGCTTAAGGACGGGATCTTAGATGAAAGTCATAGTTCGAGGAATAAGATTTAGGGCAAACCCTGAATGTGATAGTCAGGGAGGTCGCCATCAAGATAGAAGGAACCCATAACATAATGAAGTGGAAAATGAGGATTTAAAACATGTAGGATGACCCCGATTATGGGGAGGAGGAGGAAACATTTCATAATGAGAAAATAGAAGTCGAGCAAGATAGGAAGAACCAGGATGGTACTCCTATTGGGCAATTTATGGACCTGCCTAAACAAAACTTATACTTTTATCCCCAACCACCACCCTGAAGAATCAATGCGGTGGGAAATTCTTTCATGACCTTTAAGTCGCTAAGCTCTCAGAGTTCCAAGGAACAGGTTGACCCAGTCGAGGCAAGAGACTGGCTAAAGGAAATATAGGAATCATTTGAGATTCTAAATGATTGACGAATCACAAAAGACTGTTTTTGTCACTTACCCTCCTAAGAGAGAGACCACCCACTGGTGAAAGACCAAGAAAGGCACAGAGCCAGAGGTTAGAATAAACTGATTAAAGTTCAGTCAATTATTTTCGGGAAAGTAATTCCCAAGGTTATGGAGAGAGTGTAAAAGCTTTAGAGCCAGAACAAAGGCGGACGAGTATGATGAAATATGAAGCTAAGTTGTAAAAGTTGTCAAGATTCATTCTGATGACAAGAATCTCAGAACGATGTGATGTTTGAAATCAATGCTTATGTTGGGTTGGTTCATGAAATAATGATAAGAGAAAGGAAAATAAAAAGAAATTGAAGTGGAAAGGAATATAAAGGCAATAGAGATTGAGGAATGATAAGGAAGTTGGGTATGAGGAAACCCTAAAGACTCGTAGCAATAGAAATAGAAAAGTATGTAATCGTCAGGATGAGGGTGATTCACCATGAGTTAAATAGATGGTTGAAGGCATAAGAGATACATATATTTTATCCCCTGTAAGTTGGGAGGACTCAAGGAAACCTTGAGATAGTTCGAAGGATAAATAATGAGACGCGGATAGACT
Source organism: Apium graveolens (assembly GCF_009905375.1). Taxonomy (NCBI): domain Eukaryota; kingdom Viridiplantae; phylum Streptophyta; class Magnoliopsida; order Apiales; family Apiaceae; genus Apium; species Apium graveolens. The sequence goes on from NC_133655.1 coordinate 147,244,844, forward strand.
GAGGAGACAAGGAAGTAAGAAATTAGGAAAATTGGATGAAGGAAGTGACCTTCAAGAATGTGAAGTGTAAGACCGGTGGCTTGATACCCAGAAAGGGAGACGCCAGGTATGAAAGATATCCCAACATTGAGGTGACTGTTGAGATAAACAACAAAAGTAAATAAGGAATTATTAAGAAGAAGTTCACGTTGAACACGACCAATATCTTCCAGAACATCCTTGTTATCGTTACCAAATTAGGCAAGAAAAGCGGATAACCGTTGTTATCTTTTGGAGGCCATATTGATTGACCTCATTTTGAATACAGATGTTATTGTGAAATTAGGCATATACTATCGAGGTGGAAATGATTGAATAAGACACCCTTATCAGGGATATATGACTTGATTTATCCATGGAAGGATGCATGTACCTTTTTAAAGGTGGAATTAAGGATAAAACATCGGTAACTTAAAATAAATCCTAGGGGAATGCATAAAAGTTGGCATTTCACCCTTAATAGGGATAGAATGAGTTTTGACAGTATGAATTGGAAAGGATTAAGGTAATAACAACCTTTAAGAATCAGTGGAGAAATTTTTCAGAAGTATATAGACAATGATTCTTGTATTAATAAAGGGTATCTTGATATGCCCTGTATCTAGGGAATACAGGAGGAACGATTCAAGGATAACCTTAGAGGTTTTACAAGGAGAAAGGTAATATTCAAATTTCTCAAGAATAGAAATGTTGATAAAGGAAATATGACGTAATTATAATGATGCCAAGTGGGGCACGTGTTAAACCACGAGAAAGTATGGATCGAACCAGTAAAGGTCGAAATTGTTCAGGGCAATTAGGGCCTAAGATAAAAGATGTTCTAAGTATGATTGAGAGTCAGTCGTGACAGTGATTAACCTCTAAAGACTGAGGCAATAACTTATGGAAAAATGGTGATATTTTTTTTTACTCATCAGATTTTAAGGAAAACATCTTCACACAAGTAGTGATTGAAGTGAGGTAGAAAATTTAGTTGGAGGTGGTTAAAAGGACATGATTGTAAGGAAATTTTACAATCAGGAAAGGCCAAAGAGGTGGCCAACACTTTAAGTGTAAGAGGACAATTATAGGCGCTTGTGCCAAAGGAATACAGTGATGATGGTTAAAGCTGTGAAGGTTGTATTATGGTTTGGAAGATTGACATTCCTTCTGATGACTGTGCAATACCCAACCGTAACAGTAGTTGGTAAAGGTTTAATTCGTGTAATCGCCATGAGCAGGCTATCTATCTCAGAAGGTACTATCTTGAGATAAGCCAGGACCATGTTTCAAAAAGGACTAGACGAACCTTTGAGTTAAGTCTTCTATTTAGGGCGTATGATTAAGAATGGTATTAACTCGCTATCGTTGCTTTGATTGAAACTCTTCTGCAATTTTATCTGCTTCATGTCATATGTACGTCAAGTTCTAGAGAGTTCTTCATGAATCATGAACGGTGATCATGTTACCTCCTTAGAAGAATTCGATACGAGATGTATGGACTCCGTATAGTTAGCTATTAAGACTTCATGGAAAATGAATGATTACAGTAGGTCAACGGTGGACCCTAGTAGTGCAGCAATGATTCTGCGAGTAATGAGTCGATTACAACCGTGAGAGTTGTATTTGGAATGGATGTTGAGATTGAGTACCACTAATCGGGTCGTGGTGGTGTATAAGTTATCATTGATAAACTAATTAAGTAGATTATCTACCTATTGAATACTTATTCCTTCTTATCAATAGAGAGTCGTATTACTATACGAGAAAGGTTGCGGTGCAAGCATAGAATTCTAGTAACGATGATGTATAGAATGAGATGTCACGCCCCCAACTTAAACAGCAAAATTAAATATAGCTAGTACAATATTTTAAAAGAAGAATACACAACCAACTCCAAGATCTTACAGTTTAGGGTTTGGAACAGCCCAACACTACCAACTATTACATCTGATTTTAAATACCGAGTCCTCACACAAACTATTATTACTTATTCTACCTGAGCTCGAACATAAGCATCAGCACCACAGGTCTTACGGGCAGTCTGCTTGAATTTAACCATAGCTGCTAGCTGTAATATCAGGGTAAAGTAAGAAGTGAGCCAAATGCTCAACAAGTGCTAACAGTATGACACAAAACATAAATCGAGATATACATTAAAGAATGACAATGGAAAGACATATCCAATGATAACGAGGAATAAAACTAAGAGTGATGGCATCATTTTTACTTGTATCAAAACAATTTCAAAATCATGTCTTAATCAAAATAATTTTATGACGCTACGGATTACAGCCGGTGATCAGCCGCGAAGTAATCCCGAACCTTGCTGGGTTCTAAAACATTAATGGGAATCCCTAGGCAACTTTTAAGCCTAATATAAGTGTGGAAAGGACTCGCGTCTCAGTCCAGATCCACCATTCAAAGAAAACATTTATCCCCCTTTAGGACTGAAAAATTCACATTTTATTTATTTCAAAAACTGATGCCGAATTATGACAAAATCTCTTTTTACAATAAACATCTTTATCAAGGGATTATAGATCAACTCGAAACACGGGGAAATGGTGCTAACTCCCAGAGCCATGAATCACAAAACTAAACTCTATTAGGGTAACTGAATGGTTTTCATGTATCAAAGTTTGGACAAGGGAATTTAGTGAGGCTATTGGATATCATGAAAGAAAGTGCCAAATTGGGCTTAAAGCAATGGTTTCTCATCAAGGTTCAAGTGCTGGATCATCAAGAATGTAAGCTTCATGAATACCAAGGGTGTTAAGGTATGAAGAAATGATTTTTAGCTCATGATATATCAGAATTGACAAGCTTTAGGATAAGAAAGAGGGGTATCAATCAATTAGGGACAACTTTGATAAATATCTGGCTTTCAGGTATCAAGGTAAGGTTCTATATGGGTTCAAGTATCAGGATGAGATATCATTACTTAGGAATCATTAGCATGGTAATCAAGAGGATCAACCGAGTGCTATAACAACTCTTTATTTTATCATGGCATTCGAATTACTTTAATATACTGTCATGATAAGACTTTTGAACTACTTGCAAAACATACTCGAGGGTTCATGGCATTTCTATATGATTCACAGATAAACATAAGATACGCTTGATTCAAATATAACAACATGACTCAGGATAGTTGCAGCAATGTATGAACCATTAGCAGTAAATACGAAGGTCAAGTTGAATCACTTGCCTTGAGAAAGGCTGGTCTGGTCTGACTGGTAGGAGCAACTGGAGCTTTACTCGACCTTTATGGAAAGTTTTCCCTCATCTCGAGATCCTACATAAATAATAATAATCCTCATTATAATATATTCTCACCATCTTAACCTATTTACAACCCAAAATTAAACACGGATGGCACTTAGGCCTATACGCACTTAATTTTATATTCACTTTTAAATTATAATTGTACACACATAGCCACATAATCACATATCATATATTAATACCAAATAACACCATATATACCATAATGCAACACTAGGCTTGGATGATCTCGACTCACAACGTAAGTCACTTGGTCGCTAAACTAGACATAGTCTTCTAATTTTGGCTTCCTAACTCGATGTGCCTTTACCAAACTATCCAAAACCTATTGACCCTAACTTGTGCCTTTTTCTCTACTGACCTTATACTATCTTACAACTATGGTGGTCGACCTAATACTCACTTCTAAGTGTTCTAAAACTATGTGATAAGTGAAAGTGCTCACTGGTGCAAATTTCAGAATGACAACTATGGTTTCTTGAGTGCATTAGACACTCTTAAACTACAAGTTTTCCTTCAAACTTTTTACACAAGATTCTCCTGACCTAAGGGCATCTCACAAACTTAATGTGGCTCAAGGGCCTGGCTTGGGCCTTCTTGGGCCTAAGCTAAAAGTCCAAGGTTCCCCTGTTTTTCTGGGCAGAAAACGCCCTGACTTGAATTAACTTGTGACACATGGTTCTAACTCATATCCTATGAAATATGGTTGGAACAACTTCTCTGACACTCCCTATAACTAAGGCCCAACAGGGCCTAATGAGGGCCTACCCATGACATGGTCAAATCTTCCTATTTCTAAGTTGCAACAAAACTGTCCCCTGCTGGACAGATTTTGTTATTCTACTTGTGCACCTAACCAAATGACATGCAAACCTCCAACCAATACCTAAAACCTTTTATATACTCCCAATAATAACTTCTGGTGGCTTGGGCCTCAAAGTGCACATCAATGACATGGTCAAAACTCACTCTAAACCTCAGGGTACTAAACTGATTTTCTGCAGAAACTATAACTCTCATTTCTCCAAAGTCTTGACTTGACAAACTCAACTACCAACAACCCAATACTCAAACCAAGACTTAAACATGGCAATATTCTGAACTAACTCCCTTATTCTCAAAATAACTTTGGGTGAGATCATCCTTACCTAAGGTACAATTATGGCAAAACAAAAGAGATCACATTTCTCAACTCACCAATCATTAAGTTTTTGAAACAACAAGATATGCATTTTTATAAACAATAACCACGAATTCTTACCATGCAACAAGAAGCATAAATAAATATTAACACATTACTCCTACTGAAATTAAGGCTCACTAACAAAATCTTTCCAAATGATCAAAATCTTATAACATTCTAAGAGAAATCCACATGCATGCATGTCTTCGGGTTTTGCAACCCAAAACAACATATTTTCTACATATATTCTATCATAAAATTGACATGCAAGCCTAACATAAGCTATACCTAGATGATCACTTAGCATGCAAAGAGTTTTATCAAATTTTCACCACAAAATTCAAGTCATTATCACATAAACATGCAAAAATTGAGTTAAGCAACAAGAATAGTCTTAAGGACCATTCATTCGGCTCCCATATGGTCATGGCCGAATGAAATGGATGGGAATGGCCATTTAATCATCAAGAGTTTCCCTCTCAAGACTTGGAACTTCTCCATTCCTTGTAGTCCTCTCAAAAACAACCCTAAACTCACAAGAATCAAGGTTGTATTTTGAGTTTCACTAGAACCTTTACATGCAACCTTTAAACTTAAACTTTCTACTCAAAACTCTTTGAAATATGAATGATCATGGTATGGGAAATAACATTTACTTGTATAAAGAGTAGAAGCTTGGTTGAGGATTGAAGAAAAATGGGGAGGGGTGGTTCTCGGCTAAAAGCCGAGAGTGAGGTGGGGAAGGAGGGCCGAGAGGAGGGAGAAGGGAGGGAGGAGAGAGTGAGGTGTGGGTGGAGTATGAAAATGATCATGACACTTTCCTTGTTTTATGGTATTTGATTTGACAAAATTTGAGTGGAAAGGAGAATTGACAAGACTATCCCTCCACTTATACTTGGTTCATTTTGCATGCAAGGGTAAAGAAGGAAATTGGCTAGAAAAATAAGAGTTAGTGGGGTTGGAATTGTCCTCTTTGTCCTTAAAAAGAATGAGAGGGTGGTTTGCATGCAAGGGTTTTCTTGTAATTTGCTAAATATGACAACTAAAATTTATAATGATTTATTTTTATAAAATAAAATACAAGTTCAAAAATTATAAAATTGATACCATAAAATAACTTGGATTTTTAGAGACTTTATAAAATCATTTTCAAAATTTGTGAACAAAATACCTTTTAAAAGAAAATTTTTCCAAGGCTTAGAATATTCCTTATAAATCAAAAATAAAGAAATTAAATAAACTCTTGCTTTGAAAAATCATATACTACATAAAGCAAATTTATAATGCAGAAATTTTCACTCACACAAACGTATAATCATTGAATATATTTCATTCGGCTTTAATATTATACCAAATCCACAAATAATATTTCACGAAAATACCGGTTGTAACATCCTCTCCCCCTTAAGGGATTCTGTCTCCAGAATCTAAGAGAACAGATGAGGATACCGGGAATGCATAACAGACTCTAACTCCCAAATCGATTCTTCGACCTTAGGGTTCCTCCAAAGTACTTTCACTAACTTTATCGACTTATTCCTAAGACTCTTTACTTGCCAGTCGAGTATTTTGACAGGTTGCTCCACAAATGACAGGTCTGCCTGAATTTCTACAGGTTTATATTCTATCACATGGCTAGCGTCAGGATTGTATTTCTTAAGCAACGATACATGGAACACATTATGCACATGCTGATACTGAGGTGGTAAGGCCAACTCCTAGGCCACCTTTCCCACTTGACTCAATATCTCAAAAGGACCTATGTATCTAGGTGCTAACTTCCCTTTCTTGCCAAATCTCATCAACCCTTTTCTAGGTGACACCTTCAGTAACACAGCTTCGCCAATTTGGAATTGAACATCCTTACGCGCTGGATCCGCATACTTCCTCTGTCTATCTTGAGCAGCAAGCAACCTTTTCTGAATTAACTTGACCGAGTCATGCAACTGTTGTACCAATTCCGAGCCGAGAATTCTTCCTTCTCCTACTTCATCCCAACTTGTTGGTGATCTACATTTTCGCCCTTACAAAGCTTCGTATGGTGGCATGCCGATACTGGAATGATAGTTGTTGTTGTACGAGAATTCAATCAACGGCAAATGGTCGTCCCAACTTCCTGCAAAATCGATTACACAACTGCGCAATATGTCTTCAATTGTTTGGATTATCCTTTCACTCTGGCCATTAGTCTGCGGGTGGTACGCCGTGCTCATATTCAACTTCGTGCCAAGACATTCCTGAAATTGCTTCCAGAATCTCGAGTTAAATCGGGGATCTCTGTCTGAAACTATTGATACGGGTACTCCATGCCTTAGTACGATTTCGCGCACATACAGATGAACCAACTTGTCTAGTGACGACTTCTCGTTTATTGGAAGGAAATGTGCCGACTTCGTAAGACGATCAATTATAACCCATATTGCGTCATGCCCAGATTTCGTTCTCGGTAGTCCTACTATAAAGTCCATAGCGATATTTTCCCATTTCCATTCTGGAATCTTCAGGGGCTGAATTAATCCGCTTGGTCGTTGATGTTCTGCCTTCACTTTCTGACAAGTATAATACTTCGCAACCCATTCTGCCACGTCTCGCTTCATATTTGGCCACCAAAAATTCTGCTTTAAGTCCCGATACATCTTGGTACTTCCCGGGTGGATTGAAAATTTCGAATTGTGGGCTTCATGGAGGATCCCATTCTTTAATTCAGGTACATGAGGAATCCATATTCTGGAAGAGAACCTTAGTATCCCTTGCTCATCCCTTTGAGTATTAATCTCCTCTCCAGATAATTGATTCTTCTCTTTCTTCATTACTTCTTCTTGACATTTCTTTATCTTTTTTACTAGTGTTGGCTAAAAGGTCATTGCACGACAAACTTCCTCAACTTTTCTGCAAGCACAAAGTTCCAGTTCAAATCTCTCGATTTCTTCAGATAACTCTTTTGATGTTATCATCATATTCAGTCTCTCCTTCCTACTCAGAGCATCGGCCATAATATTCGCCTTTCCAGGATGGTAATTTATCGAGCAGTCATAGTCCTTGATCAATTCCAGCCATCTCCTCTGCCTCATATTGAGCTCCTTCTGAGTGAAAATGTACTTTAAACTCTTGTGATCCGTGTATATTTCACACTTCTCTCCGTAGAGGTAATGTCTCCAAATCTTAAGTGCGAACACTATGGCGGCTAGTTCCAAGTCATGCGTCGGGTACTTTAACTCATGCGGTTTCAATTGTCTTGACGCATATGCGATCACTTTACTGTGTTGCATCAACACACAACCCAAACCCTTATGTGAAGCGTCGCTGAATATTACAAAGTTCCCTTGATCATCTGGTAGTACTAACACCGGAGCTGTTACCAATTTCTGCTTCAACTCTTGAAAGCTATCCTCACATTCTGCACTCCATTCAAACTTTTGATTCTTTCTGGTTAACTTGGTCAATGGCGTGGCGATCTTCGAGAAATCCTTGACGAATCTTGTATAGTATCCGGCCAATCCTAGAAAACTTCGCACTTCCGTAGGAGTCTTTGGCCTTTCCTAACTCATAACTGCCTCAATATTTGCCGGATCCACTTTAACTCCCTCATTTCTAATGACATGCCCCAAAAATTGAACTTCCTTTAACCAAAACTCACATTTGGTAAACTTGGCATACAACTTCTCTTGACGAAATATTTCCAATGCTATCCAGAGGTGCTGCTTATGTTCTTCTTCCGACTTAGAATAAATAAGGATGTCATCAATGAATACCACGACAAATTTGTCCAAATACTTCTTAAATACTCGATTCATCAGATCCATAAATACGGCCGGAGCATTGGTCAATCCAAATGGCATTACTAGGAATTCATAATGCCCATATTTGGTCCTAAATGCGGTCTTGGGAATGTCTTCTTCCTTGATCTTTAATTGATGGTATCCCGATCTCAAATCGATCTTTGAAAAGCATTTTGCTCCCTTCAGCTGATCAAAAAGGTCATATATTCTTGGTAGCGGGTAGCGGTTCTTGATCGTTACCTTATTCAATTCCCGATAATCTATGCATAGTCGCATACTCCCATCTTTCTTTTTGACAAACAGAACAGGTGTTCCCCATGGCGACATACTTGGCCGTATCACTCCCTTATCCAATAATTCTTGTAGCTGGCTCACCAACTCTTTCATTTCTGCTGGTGCCATTCTATATGGGGCCTTTGAAACTGGTTCCGTGCCTGGAGCAAGGTTGATCTCGAACTCGATTTGTCGATCTGGTGATAAGCCTGGTAGTTCATCGGGAAACACATCGGGAAACTCGTTAACTACAAGAATATCTTCTATGCTGGGACTACCTTTTTCTGAATCCACTACATACGCTAGAAATGACTCACAACCTTTTCTAAGTAGCTTCTTAGCCTGAACAATTGTAAGAAATAGTTGCTCTTGCCTCTGCCCCTTAAATACTACCTTCTCTCCACTCTTCATCTTTAAATACACTTTCTTGGTCTTACAATTAATCTGAGCGTTATTCTCTCCTAACCATTCCATTCCTAAAATTATGTCAAACTCTCCCAACTTGAAGAGTATCAAGTCGGCTGAAAACTTATACCCCGAAATATCGATCTCACATTTTGGACAAAATTGATTCACAGGAATCTTCTCTTGGTTCGCAATTACCACATTTACTATCTCACTCATAATCATTTTATCACATTGAAGCTTATCAACAAAAGATTCTGATATGAAAGATCTTGTTGCTCCCGAATTAATCAATACTTTAGCTTTGACATTATTGAGTAAAAGTGTACCTGCTATCACCTCAGAATTCTGAACAGCATCCTTCATCTTCAGATCAAATGTCCTTGATGTTGCTTGCGGGGTTGGTGTAGGTGGTGGAGGTAATGCCAATACCTCGGCTGGCACGCTTGCACTAGTACTTGCCACATTCATTAAAGCTTTGACTGGTCCGGTTGCCTTACACTCCCTAGCTATGTGTCCAGTCTTCCCACACTTGTAACACGTAACTCCTGGCTTCGGTATCTTGCACTCATTTGCCAAATGTCCCTTCTGGAATCCGACCATCTTTACATTCCGATCTTGTGAACTTCCTACTTCAGACTTTTCTCCATAAAATGGAACCTTCCTCTTCTTGTTATCCCTTTCCTTCCTTGACTGCGTCCCATTATTCTCAATCAGAGCAGCTTTCTGTACTACTCCTGCGTAAGTTTCAAGCTCAAACATAGCCACTCTATCTCTGATCCAAGGCTCCAATCCTTGTTGAAATTTCTTGGCTTTTTCCTCCTCAGTGCTGGTATACTTCGTCACAAACCTTGACAACTTAGTAAACTTCTTCTCATACTCCAGTACAGTCATGTTCCCTTGCTTCAACTCAAGAAATTTAAGTTCCATCTTATTCTGCATGTACTTAGGGTAATACTTGTCCAAAAATAATTTCTTAAATCTCTCCCAAGAAACCTGCTGAGTGACTTCCATAGCTTTTACTGATTCCCACCAATAGATGACTTCACCCTTTAAGAAGTAAGTAGCATACGGCATCTTCTGATCGTCTCCTAACTGTACCAACTCAAAAGCCCTTTCCATCTCCTTGATCCATGTGTTAGCTATCACTGGATCAGTGGTATCATGAAATGCAGGTGGATTCACATTCTGAAAAGCCTTGAAAGTGACAATTTGTCCAGGTGGTACTGGTGGTTCAGGTGGTTGGTGTGGCTCACGGTTATCTTGGTTTTCAATTCGTTGTTGAAGAGTTAGTTCTTGTTGAGCTATAGCATTGGTTTGCTGTTGCAAAGTTTCCAGTAGTCGAAGAATGTTTGGGTCTGTGGTGGATGTGGTTGTTGGGTTCTTCTTTTTGGGAGGCATGATCCTGAAATAAGAGTTATGTCAAAACAGATATGAATGATTCGAGGGTATCGTATGGCATTCTCATTTACATATGGGGTCAAGTTTCCAAATTAAGCAGATATGATGATAAAAATGTAAAATAACAGTTGAGAGCAAATGGAATAATAGCACATAATTATTGAAATTTTAAAGGTCACAATACATAGGATTAGGACAAAGTCTGATTCTAGGAATAACAAGCTTATTTTAAGGAAACAACGGAAACAACTAGGGATTCCACAGAGTCGGATAGTACAACAACATGAAAGGTAAATGGAAAGAACTAAGGCTCCACTCCATCTGAACGGGGCTTGGTAGTCTTTTCCTCTCGAAGCGTCTTCACAATGCTCTGGAGCTCATCCGCCACCATCTGAATGACATACTGGCTGGTGCGGTCCCGGTGCGCTGGCATCTCCTCAAGCTTAGTGTTGACGTACTGAACCAAGGTCTTAAGTCTCACAGTCATCTGCTCCTTGGGCTTCCCTTCGTAGTTTTGGCTGTCCGGATATACGTTCTTCAGTCGGTCTATCAGTCGGTCGTACTTGCCCTGAAGCATGTCGAACTTGCGCCTCAACTCAGTATACACTGTGAAAGCAATAGTGTCGTCTGAACCAGAGGATGACGAGGAATGCGCCCTTTGATGACAACCAATAAGAGGAGTATTAATAATAAATTTACTTAACCTACTCTCTCGCATATTATCTATAACCTACACACATATCCTATAACTTATTTGGGCTGTCCAGGGACTCTAAACCGTAGCTCTGATACCAAAACCTGTCACGCCCCCAACTTAAACAGCAAAATTAAATATAGCTATTACAACATTTTAAAAGAAGAAGACACAACCAACTCCAAGATCTTACAGTTTAGGGTTTGGAGCAGCCCAACACTAACAATTATTACATCTGATTTTAAATACCGAGTCCTCACACAAACTATTATTACTTATTCTACCTGAGCTCGAACATAAGCATCAGCATCACAGGTCTTACGGGCAGTCTGCTTGAATCTAACCATAGCTGCTAGCTGTAACATCAGGGTAAAGCAAGAAGTGAGCCAAATGCTCAACAAGTGCTAACAGTATGACACAAAACATAAATCGAGATATACATTAAAGAATGACAATGGAAAGATATATCCAATGATAACGAGGAATAAAACTATGAGTGATGGCATCATTTTTACTTGTATCAAAACAATTTCAAAATCATGACTTAATCAAAATCATTTTATGACGCTACGGATTACAGCCGGTGATCAGCCGTGAAGTAATCCCGAACCTCGCTGGGTTCTAAAACATTAATGGGAATCCCTAGGCAACTTTTAAGCCTAATATAAGTGTGGAAAGGACTCGCGTCTCAGTCCAGATCCACCATTCAAAGAAAACATTTATCCCCCTTTGGGACTGAAAAACCCACATTTTATTTATTTCAAAAACTGATGCCGAATTATGACAAAATCTCTTTTTACAGTAAACATCTTTATCAAGGGATTATAGATCAACTCGAAACACGGGGAAATGGTGCTAACTCCCAGAGCCATGAATCACAAAACTAAACTCTATTAGGGTAACTGAATGGTTTTCATGTATCAAAGTTTGGACAAGGGAATTTAGTGAGGCTATTGGATATCATGAAAGGAAGTGCCAAATTGGGCTTAAATCAATGGTTTCTCATCAAGGTTCAAGTGCTGGATCATCAAGAATGTAAGCTTCATGAATACCAAGGGTGTTAAGGTATGAAGAAATGATTTTTAGCTCATGATATATCAGAATTGACAAGCTTTAGGATAAGAAAGAGGGGTATCAATCAATTAGGGACAATTTTGATAAATATCTGGCTTTCAGGTATCAAGGTAAGGTTCTATATGGGTTCAAGTATTAGGATGAGATATCATTACTTAGGAATCATTAGCATGGTAATCAAGAGGATCAACCGAGTGCTATAACAACTCTTTATTTTATCATGGCATTCGAATTACTTTAATATACTGTCATGATAAGACTTTTGAACTACTTGCAAAACATACTCGAGGGTTCATGGCATTTCTATATGATTCAAAGATAAACATAAGAGACACTTGATTCAAATATAACAACATGACTCAGGATAGTTGCAGCAATGTATGAACCATTAGCAGTAAATACGAAGGTCAAGTTGAATCACTTGCCTTGAGAAAGGCTGGTCTGGTCTGACTGGTAGGAGCAACTGGAGCTTCACTCAACCTTTATGGCAAGTTTTCCCTCGTCTCGAGATCCTACATAAATAATAATAATCCTCATTATAATATATTCTCACCAACTTAACCTATTTACATGTAACACCCCCAAATCTGGGGTCGAGGATCTGGGTTGTCACGAGTTCCATTTCCCTTAATAACACCCAATCTTAATAAACAATCAACTACTCTGTACTGTGACCCCACAATAAACACACACACCACAAGTTATAGTCTCAGAGATGAATATCCAAAAATAATCACAAGTCGTTTTATTCCACAATTATATGCCAATACACCTTAAAAAGGTTTCTGAATAAATTTACATTTCTTTGCCATTATTACAATTCATAAATATATATAATCTGGTACATTAAAAGTTGAAAGCCTAGCCTATTGGTAGTTCCTACCTCAGCTACAGCGACATCAACGCCTATAGGAAACTGCGGAACGTTTCCTATCCGCTCGCGAATTGAGAGCTTGGTCCTGTTCATCTTGTCTATCTGATGTTGTGTGATGAAAGAAGAAATCAAGGGTGAGCAACAAGCCCACCAAAATAATATGTATAGTGATTTACAATATATGAGCATTCTCATAGTACTCATGAAAGTCTTGGTCAAGAAGAAATGAACCAAGTTGATATCTTAACGCGACCAAGTCGCAAAATATTCAGTATATGTGTATATATACTTTTCAAAATATTGGAAGTCCTCTTCCATGCATAATATACACAGAGTTCCAGTTTATAACTGTATAAAAATATCGTTGCAAGGTGATCTCATATATCTAACCTTGTCTCAACATTTTTCTGAAAATCTTTGTCATGCATAAGATAATCATTTACTAGATATAAGTTTAAAAAATGAAGTTACAAGATACTCCAATATACTTATATCCGAATACTACTTGAACTACCACCGTTCAAGTTATAATCAGTTTCAAAGTTCATCACCCAGATGAGACTACAAGATAAGACTTGAATAGATTCAATCTTTGAAATATCATTATAAAAAATGAAGTTACGAGATACTTCATTAAGTCCTGATATATATATCCATAAATATATATATCTCATACATTTCCTGAAAATCTCTGTCATGTAAAGTATGAACAGAGTTGTAATATCCAATGAATTTGGAAAGAAAAGAATTTTGGCATAAACCTGATATCTTGCTGATCAGGCAAAGATACCCATTAAGTAACCTTTTCTACTAGTAGATGGATGAATCCCCCACCGGTCATCACCCTGGCCACATAAGGACCTTGTGCTGGACCGCCACCCGACCTCTTACGTGTTGATGGACTGCCACCCAGCCACTTACACTTTGATAGACCGTACCCCGGCCTGTCGCTTATGCCGACTCAATTAGATGGACTTACTTCCCGAACGTTGGGCAAGTAATCAAATTGTTTTCTCAAAACAGCAACCACGTTGCGAATGTAAAATACACCACAGAGCTGGATCCCCCAGGTTTTGAGCGAGTATTTAAATCCCCTTTGAAAGGAAGATCTTAAATATAAAAATGAGTTTTGGGGTCCACTCTAACTTTAAAAATCATTTTGAAGACTCGGAAACATTTTTAAGAATGTTTGGAGTACTGCTGATTTATTAAAATAAATCAGTCCCAATATATTTAGAAAATATCTGAATATTATTATTTAAATAATATTCCCATAAAGAATAATCTTTATAAAAATAATTGAAGTAGAAGTTTTAAAACTCATACTTGAAATGGATATTAAATAACCAAAGATATACTTATACGAAAGTATAATCTTTATTTGAATAATCGAAAATAAGTTTGATTATCGAAACATTATTCTTTAATAAAATAAAGAATATTATTAAATAATAAGCGGAGTCATAATACCTCGAATGAATATTAGAAATAATATTCATTAAATAAAATAAACGGAGTCATACATCCTCAAATGAATATCCAATTAATAATCATTAAATAGAATAAACAGAGTCATAAGTCCTCGAATGAATATTCAAATAATATTCATTAAATAAAATAAAGTTATCGAATAAACCTTATTCGATCAATAGTTTTGAAAACTATATCCATATATATATAAATATATATATATAATATACTCGGGAACATCGACTCTCGGTTTAGAAATATGTTCACCTTGGGGTCCCCTTTTCTAAGGGTATATGCAAATTACCGCTTATCTCTAGCATAGGTATTATGCAACTAATAAGCATTTGAACCAACAGATATATATCAAGATTACGAAATAGACATGCATATATACCATATCACATGCTCCAATATATCGCAAGAATTTGCTAATAACAATCATGCATTTATCACAAGATAATGCATATACACATATACATCACAACAACAGTATAACGGGTAGAAAACTTGCCTGAGTGCTCCCGGATAGACTTAAGCTTAGAGTGGGTCCGATAGCCTATGAACAACAACATAAGTTGGAATTAAATCCCGGTCGCTTAAGAAACTAGACTTTAACCAATTGAACCCTAACGTTCGCTTATGGTCACTCCTACGCTTAACGAATCACCTAAGTCGTTCGAGTACCCTCGGCTCCACCATTTTTAAATAAATTAACCATTAAGAGTTTTAAGGCGATCCTTTCGCGAGTACCTTACCAACTGTCTGATCCACTTAACATAATTGTTTAATATCCCAATTAGTCATTTAAAGTCCTTAACCAAGGTTTCAAAGTAAGGCGAGGGGTGATGGTCCGTTCGTGAAACGCCGTTACTTAAAATGGTCGTTTCTCCTAAAACGTACATCGGAATCAAACGAACTACATATCAAAACGAAACTCGTAACATGAACTATCTAATCATGGAAATGGTCAAAACCTTACAGGGAGTTCTCGGGTCCTGATGTTAAGAGCAAAAACAGTCTAAAGTATATCGGACATTACGACGGCTATGTTTACGCGATTTTCCAAATTTTTACCTTTCCAAATCATATCAATCCAACTACCAATCAACAACAACTCAAGATACACATCAATGCTACTGATTTCAGTCATAATAAGCTCAAGGATCTCAATCCAATCATATATTATAACATCTCCAAATTCAACTAAACTACTTAACAATTAAGCTCGAATCATGCTTATCATTCAAATTACTACTCGTCCATCAAAACCATCGCCAAACTTCAACATTCAAACTTATTACTAAAGGGTGTGAAGATTTATACCTTTATTGGAGGGTGGAAAGTTACTAGGAAGCCTTATGGAGCCTCCTACAAGCTTGATCTTTCCAAAGAAATCAAGAACACAAAGTTAGGCTTTAAAGTTTCTAAAAGTTGGATTGAAAGAACTGTAAAAATGAGGGTCTTACCATACTTATTTGGACGAGACTTGTGAACAAGAGTTGTAGGCCATCTCAATACCTTTCTAACGAGCTATAGAAAACAACATTTGAGTGAGTATTGAAGGAGATATGGCAGTTTGAAGTTGCTGGTTTTGTTTTAGCCGAGAGCTTTCTTCTTGAAATGGGAAAGTCAACTTTCAATTTGTATTTGTGTTATGATATTTGTTGGTTGGTTGCTTCCTTTTGTCTTGGAAATAAATTAAATTTTTACCATGGTGAAAAATGTGTGGCTCACAATCAACCAACCAATCCTTCCCACTTGTCATGCTTATGTCACCTTGTGATGTCATCCTCCCTCACTTGCCCTCTTCTTATTAGTTGGATGACCTCATCATCCCTAACCTCCTTGATTAACTCCTAATTGTTTGCCTAATGACCGTTGATCTGTTATACGGTTCGCTTAACTTTCGTTCTCATTTCTCGTTTGAGGGATCATACCCGGGATCTTATTACTTGGGTTTCCTTAACCTTTCTCAATACATTATATTCCTTTTATGATCATCTCTTATAATCCTTTAATTTAAATCCTTTATATCCTGTTACCTTATACTCAATTCTTTCTGTATCTAGTGGATTTCCGGGAAAAAATCAAAGTGTTCGGAATTGAATTCTGACGATCTTTACATACACTTATATACCATATAGAGTACTAATAAAATCTCAGAATATCAATAACAGAACCCCTACATAGTATGGCATGAAAAATTTTCTTATTCAGCATAATCTGCAAAATCACTATTCATAAGGGTTTCAAAAATTTCCAAAAATTGGGATTATTACAGTCTCCTCTCCTTAAAAGGATTCCGTCCCGGAATCAGATAGAAAATGAATAGGGATACTCTCTTAGCATTGCACTTTCTAACTCTTACGTAATTTTCCCACATTGTGGTTCTACCATCAAATTCTGACTAGTTTGATAACTCTTCTCCTAAGCATTTGTTCCTTTTCACTCTATAACCCTTCCTGGTTGCTCCATATAGGTTACGTCGGGTTGCATGTCTATGTGCTCATATGCCCCTATTTATCTGGCATCCGAATTACACTTCCTTAACATTGATACGTGAAACACGTTATGAACTTGCTACAGGTTCGGGGGTAGGGCTAGCTCGTATGCTAACTTCCCAATATGTTTTAGTATATCCAAGGGTCCGACAAATTGTGGACTTAGCTTTCCTTTCTTTCCGAACCCCATCAATCCTTTCCAAGGGTTTCCAAGGGGATACCTTTAAACACACTAGGTTCCCTACTTCCTATTCTTTGTCCTTTTGTGTCAAATCAACATACTTCTTATGTCCATCTTGGGCTACTACCAGCCGTCCTCTGATTAGATCTATTATATCCTTGGTCCTTTGGACTACTACGGGTCCGAGCATCTTGCGCTCTACAACTTCATCCTAACATAAGGGAGATCGACATTGTCTTCCCTCAAGGATCTCATAAGGCGATATCTCAATACTGACATATGATCTATTATCGTAAGAAAACTCAATCCGTGTTAAGTGATCATTCCAATTTCTTTCAAGTCTACTGCACAGACTCTCATTATAGCTTCTAGCGTTATAGCTTTTGCTTCTCAATACTCATTCTTTTCTAATTTGTAAGCGTTACTATCTTCCGTACATAATACTATGCTGGTTACACTTTTGCTCGTTAGCGTTCTATAACCTTTTAATAACCTCGTCAACCTTAGTATCACAAATGTGTTTCCATTCCGAATACCACCACAAGTTTACTACTCCTTTTTCAGCTGCTTCTATCTTTGAAAGCTTAGTCCTTCATATAGAAGTAAAAGAATTTATTGAGAGATCACTATGATCATGAACACTTGTTATATCACATAGTTAGTACAGAAGGTGGCCAGCCTTTAGTACTTGACAAGCAATTAAACAACATGTGCTATCCTACTAGGCTTCTATCACACAGATATATAGTCATTCAGCAATACCTCCCCTTCTGGAAGGGTTGTTCTTCTCAACTTACATGAAATAAAAATGAGAGAAAAAAATGAATTGAAGAGAATTGTATATATAAAAAATATACTGCCACCAAATATCTGGCTTGGAACCTACCTCTGAACTATAGAGGTTTGCCATGGGAGAACAAAACATATATGTATTTATATCAACATCAAGTATTATAGCATCGTATTTCACATGCCTAAATATTTTTGCTATTCTGTCCATCATTCTATGGACCCTTGCTCTTCCTCGAGCTTATACACAATCACCTTTGAAACTCCCTCGATATCGAAAATCGAATCTGGGATCTCATTCTAGACATCATCGTTACTAGAATTCTATGCTTGCACCGCAACCTTCCTCATATAGTAATACGACTCTCTTTTCATAAGAGGGAATAAATATTCAATAGGTAGATACTCTACTTAATTAGTCTATCAATGATAACTTATACACTACCACAACCCGATTAGTGGTACTCAATCTCAACATCCATTCCAATACAACTCTCACGGTTGTAATCAGCTCATTACTCGCAGAATCATTGCTGCATTACTATGGTCCACCACTGACCTACTATCGTCATTCACTTCCCATGAAATCTTAATATCTAACCATACGGAGTCCATACATGTCATATAGAATACTTCTAAGGAGTTAACATAACCACCAATCATAATTCATGAAGAACACTCCAAACTCTGACATACTTTCATGACATGAAGTAGATAAAATTGCAGAAGGGTTTCAGTCAAAGCAACGATAGCAGGTTAATACCATTCTTAATCGTATGCCTTAAATAGAAGACTTAACTCAAGTGTTCTTCTAGTCCTTTTTGAAACATGGTCCTGGCTTATCTCAAGATAGTATCTTCTGAGATAGATAGCCCGCTCATGGCGATTACACGAATTAAACCTTTACCAACTACTATTACGGTTGGGTATTGCACAGTCATCAGAAGGAATGTCAATCTTCCAAACCATAATACAACCTTCATAGCTTTAACCATCATCACTGTATTCCTTTGGCACAAGCGCCTATAATTATCCTCTTACCTTTAAAGTGTCGGCCACCTCTTTGGCCTTTCCTGATAGTAAAATTTCCTTACAGTCAATGTCATTTTAACCATCTCCAAATTAATTTTCTACCTCATTTCAATCACAGCTTATGTGAAGATGTTTTCCTTAAAATCTGATGAGTAAAAAAAAAGATCACCATTTTTCCATAAGTTATTGCCTCAGTCTTTAGAGGTTAATCACTGTCACGACTGACTCTCAATCATACTTAGAACATCTTTTATCCTAATTGCCCTGAACAATTTCGACCTTTACTGGTTCGATCCATACTTTCTCGTGGTTTAACACGTGCCCCACTTGGCATCATTATAATTACGTCATATTTCCTTTATCCACATTTTTATTCTTGAGAATTTTGAATATTACCTTTCTCCTTGTAAAACCTCTAAGGTTATTCTTGAATCGTTCCTCATGTATTCCCTAGATATAGGGCATATCAAGATACCATTTATTAATACCAGAATTATTGTCTATAGACTTTTGAAAAAAAAAATTCTCCACTGATTCTTAAAGGTTGTTATTACCTTAATCCTTTCCAATTCATACTGTCAAAACTCATACTATCCCTATTAAGGGTGAAATGCCAACCTTTATGCATTCCCCTAGGATTCGTTTTAAGTTACCGATGTTCTATCCTTAATACCACCTTTAAAAAGTTACATGCATCCTTCAATGGATAAATCAAGTCATATATCCCTGATAAGGGTGTCTTATTCAATCATTCCCACCTCGATAGTATATGCCTAATTTCACAATAACATCTATATTCAAAATGAGGTCAATCAATATGGCCTCCAAAAGATAACAACGGTTATCCGCTTTTCTTGCCTAATTTGGTAACGATAACAAGGATGTTCTGGAAGATATTGGTCGTGTTCAACATGAACCTCTTCTTAATAATTCATAATTTACTTTTGTTGTTTAATTCAACAGTCATCTCAATGTTGGGATATCTCTCATTCCTGGTGTCTCCCTTCCTGGGTATCATGCCACCGGTCTTACATATACTTCATATTCTTGAAGGTCACTTCCTTCATCCCATTTTCCTAATTTCTTACTTCCTTGTCTCCTCAGTCTATCTACGTCTCATTATTTATCCTTCGAACTATCTCAGGGTTTCCTCGAATCCTCCCAACTTACAGGGGATAAAATATATGTATCTCTTATGCCTTCAACCATCAATTTTAACTCATGGTGAATCACCCTCATCCAGACGATTACATACTTTTCTATTTCTATTGGTACGAGTCTTTAGGGTTTCCTCATACCCAACTCCCTTATCATTCCTTAAACTCTATTGCCTTTATATTCCTTTCCACTTCAGTTTCTTTTTGTTTTCCTTTCTCTTATCATTATTTCATGAACCAACACAACATAAGCATTGATTTCAAACATCCCGTCATTCTGGATTGGTGTCCTCAGAACGAATCTTGACAACTTTTACAACTTAGATTCATAATTCATCATACCCGTGTGCCTTTATTCTGGCTCTAAAGCTTTCACACTATCTCCATAACCTTGGGAAGTACTTTCCTGAAAACAATTGACTGAGCTTAAATCAGTTTATTATAATCTCTTGCTCCGTGCCTTCCTTGGCCTTTCACCAGCGGGTGGCCTCTCTCTTAGGAGGGTAAGTGACAAAAATAGTCTTTTGTGATTCATCAATCATTTAGAATGTCAAATGATTCCTATATTTCCTTTAGCCAGGCTCTTGCCTCGACTGGGTCAACCTGTTCCTTGGAACTCTGAGAGCTTAGCGACTTAAAGGTCATGAAAGAATTTCCTTCCGCATTGTTTCCTCAAGTTGGTGGTTGGGGATAATAGTCTAAGTTCTGTCTAGAAAGGTCCATAAATTTTCGTATAGGAGTACCGTCTCGGGTCTCCTTTCCTTACTCGACTTCTATTTCCTTAGTCTGAACATTCCCTCCTCCTCCCCATAATCGGGGTCATCCTACATATTTTAAATCCTCATTTTCCACTTCATCATGTTATGGGTTCCTTCTATCTTGATGGCGACCTCCCTGACTATCACGTTCAGGGTTTGCTCTAAATCTTATTCCTCAAACTAGCTTTCATCTAAGATCTCATCTTTAAGCTCTTGAACATTTGGAACCCAAATTCTGTAGGAATACCTCATTATTCCCCTATCATCTTTTTCGGTATTAATCTCTTATCTATTTGTTGGCTCTCTGCCTTCATTCATCACTTTTTCTGGCACAATCTGTTCTTTTCCAATAATTCGGGCTGTATTGCAATCTCAAACAGCTTTTCGATACCGGCTCCGGTTACCTTCACTTCTATTTCCATTTTCTCAAAACCTCTTATAAACTCTCTCAAAGACATTATCATCTTGAGTCTCTTCTTTTTACTAAGGGCATCAGCCACCACATTGGCTTTCCCCGAATGATAAAGAATCTCATAATCGTAATCCTTGATTAGCTCTAACCGCCTCCTCTAGCGTATGTTGCGCTCTTTCTGAAGGAATTTACGGATGAGCGGAAGCGTGAGATAACAATTATTCCGTAAAAACCATATACCGCACATATAGAAAAACATATAAAAGGGAAAAAGTGAGGAATCGAAACCATACCTCGTGAATCGAAGCTTTATAAAATTGGAGTGCTAGCAGTTGCTCCTCAGTGTGTGAAGCACTCTACCGGTATCCACCAAGAATGATCCTCTTTGATGAACCCTTTTATAAAACTAAGCTTTTATAAAATGGAGTTTTAGGAGAGAGAGAGAAAAGAAGAAGATGGAGGCTAGGGTTTTCACAAAACCAAAGTTGTGTATCCTTGTCCAAATGAGCCATCCATCTCATTCTATTTATAGGACTCTCCTAGGGTTTTATAATATATCTTTATATATTTTAACCCCCACATTTTATCTTCATAAAATGCTTTAATAATAATTAAAATTATTTTAATCATTATTTCTTTTTCTTAACTATTTAGAAAAATAATTCTCTCTCTCATTATTCATCAAAGGAAACATTCTTTTATGGTGTGACCCTGTAGGTTCAATATTATGCCGGTAGTAGAAATAAATAATAATAAACTTTTTTATTAATTATTTATATGAATATAAAAATTCACTAAATATAATTAACTAATTAATTATATTTATTCTACATCGTGAGTGATGCTTCTCAACATATCGCGATTATCCGGATAATATGAATTCACTGCTTAGAATATCAAGAACCTGTCAGTGAATAGTTACCATACAATTAACTCCTTCTACCCTCCAATGTCCTGATTAAATACAAGGCATGGATCTTGTGTCAAGCCTATCTAATTTAATCATTTACTTTCCCATTCACTATGCTCAGTTCTATGTAAATTAGAAACTCCTTTCTAATTTCATTCACTCTGGTCAGAGATTCCTGAACTAGCATAAGTGGATCAGCTTAGAACATTCTCTTCCTTCACTGGAAGGGGTAGATCCTTTATTGATCATACACTATCTTCGTGTACAAATTCCTATACCCAGTAGAGCCCTAATAATTGTCCCTAGAGACTAAGAACTAAACCAAAACATAGTTCAGTGTACACAAGATGACTATGATGACCTCAAGTAAAAGGATACTTGTACAACTATAACTATGTGAACAACTGCTGACACGTGAGTGAACTCCATCAGTTGTTCAGCTGTGTGAGTCATGTTCAGTGAACTTATTCTATAATAAGCACCTACATACTAGCTATAGTGTGACCACACAAATATCTATGAGAACAGACATCCTTCATAATAAAGCAAGCATAGTATGTACCAGCCTTTGCGGATTATTAATTACCAGTTAGTAATCCTATGACCAGGAACTATTTAAGTTTAGAGTTATCATCTTTTAGGTCTCACTATTATGATCTCATCATAATCCATAAAAAGCTTTACTCTAAACTATGGTATATCTTATTTAAACACTTAAATAGATAGAGCCCGTAATAAAAACAAAACAAGTCTTTTATTAATATAAATGAAATCAAAGCAGATTACATAAAAGTTATTCCTAAATCCTCATACTTGATTGGACTTAGGACATATCTCTTTCAATCTCCCACTTGTACTAAAGCCAATCACTCTGGTATCTAATACCCATCCTGTCTTTATGACGATCAAAGTGACTTTCAGAAAGTGGCTTTGTGAGTGGGTCTGCTATGTTGTTATCTGTGTCAACTCGCTTTCAATACAATACAAGAAATGTTACCGTGCTCCCACTAACCTTTTTGTAGACACATGGTTCATCTATGTTTTTGATAAAACCAAACTCTTTGATTGTCTCATCAAAACGGATGTTCCATCTACGAGAAGCTTGCTTTAAACCACATATGGTTCGCAGCAGCTTACACACTAGGTTTTCATTTCCCTTGGAAAGAAAACCATTTGGCCATTTGCCAGATCTCATAGTCGTAGTAAGCAGCAATCGCAAGCAAAATCCGAACTGATTTTAACAGGGCTACAGGTAAAAGGTTTCATCAAAGTCAATCCATTGCCTTTGTTTGAATCCTTTTACCACAAGCCTGGCTTTAAAGGTCTCCACCTGGCCATCTTCTCTAATCTTTCTTTTGTATACCGAATACATAGATTCCATTTCAAATTTCATGGCACTTTGCCATTTCTCTGAGTCAACACTACTCATAGCCTCATTATAGGTCATAGGGTCGTCATTATCAATGATTGACAACTCATTGTCATTCTCAATGACAAGGCCATAATACCTCTCAGGTTGGCGAGACACTCTCCCTGACCTATGAATGGGCCGTTCCACAGAAGGTTGTTCAGTTTGAACAGGTGTTTCCACTTGATTCGTAGTAGTTTGTGCTTTTTGAACTTCATCAAGTTCAATTTTGTTCCCACTGTTTCCTTCAAGGATAAACTCCTTTTCCAAGAAGGTAGCATGTCTGAAGACAAACACCCGATGATTGGTGTAAAAGTAATACCCAAAAATCTCTTTAGGATATCCCACAAAACTACATTTTACGGATCGAGATTCCAGCTTATCTGGGTCAACCTTCTTGACATAAGCTGTACATCCCCAAATCTTAACGTGTTTAAGACTCAGTTTCCTTTCTTTCCATATCTCATATAGAGTTTGAGGAACAGATTTGGAAGGCACCTTATTCAGTAAATATGCTGAGGTTTCCAATGCATAACCCCATAAGAATACTGGAAGATTCGCATAGCTCATCATGGACCGAACCATGTCTAACAAAGTTCAATTTCTCCTTTCAGATACCAATCTGGAGGAGTCCACTGGGAGACTATACCATTTTCTTTGAGATAATCCAGAAACTCTCCATTCAAGTATTCACCACCTCGATCTGATCGAAGAGTTATAATACCATTTTTGGTTTGTTTCTCCGCTTCATACTTATACTCTTTGAACTTTTCAAAGGCATCAGACTTGTGTTTCATCAAACACATATCTGAATCTAGATCTATCATCTATGAAAGTAATGAAGTATGAAAATCCACCCATGGCTTGCATAGACATTGGTCCACATACATCTGTGTGTACCAATCCTAGCAAATCTGCAGCCCTCTCTCCATGTCCACTAAATGGAGACTACAGTGCCACAATGATGTGAGATTTTCATCATCCCTTTTCTTTTATTAGTTTGTTCAATCTGAAGTAAATTATGTCACATACATACAGACCATTATTTAAAATACCACGTCAATAAAGAATATTATCTCTAAGGATAGAACATTCATTATTCTTAATAATAAAATGAAAAACCATCCAAATCCAACATATGAATAGAAACAATATTCCTTACAATCGAGGAAACAAAATAACAATTGTTTCAAACAATAGTCTTGCTCGTAGGCATATGTAAATGAAATGATCCTACATCTTCAGTAGCAACTCTTGCTCCATTTCCCATCAGTAGAATCACCTCCTCTTCCTCAAGAGTCCTACTTCTCCTTAGTCCCTGCAACGAATTACAGATGTAAGAACCACATGCGGTATCTAATACCCAAGTAGAAATTTAACTTAATGACATATTCATTTCTATCATGAACTTACCTGAATCAAGTCTCACTCCCCTTCTTCTTCTTCAACTCTGCAAGGTAAACCTTGCAGTTCCTCTTCCAGTGCCCCACCTTGTTACAGTGAAAGCAAACAACTTTGCTCTTGGGGTCTTCAGCTTTTGGTGGAACCGGCTTTTCTTCACCTACTTTCTTCTTCTTGGAAGGGTTCCTCTTCCTTATATTAGGATTGGAACCTTCACCAATTAGAAGAACAGAACTCTTCTTAGGGGGAAAATTCGATTCCGCAGTCTTCAACATGTTGTGGAGTTCAGCCAGGCTGACATCCAGCTTATTCATGTGAAAGTTCACAACAAACTGCGAGAACGAACTCGGAAGTGATTGCAAGACCAAGTCTTGGCTCAGCTCCCCATCCATGGCAAACCCAAGTTGTCCAAGACGTTCAATCAAATTGATCATCTTAAGTACATGGCCATTCACGGATGATCCCTCAGACATCCTACAACCGATCAGCTCCTTCGATATCTCATATCGAGCTGTCCTCCCTGCCACATCATACAACTCTTGTAGATGCATAAGGATAGTGTGAGCATCCATATGCTCATGTTGCTTCTGTAGCTCAATGTTCATGGAAGCTAGCATGATGCATTGAGCAACATTTGCATCATCTATCCACTTACGATACACAACATGTTCATCATTATGTGCATCGTTAGCAGGTTCAGTAGGCTTAGGTGAGTCAAGCACATATTCCAGCTTCTCCACCCTGAGAACAATTCTCAAGTTTTGAAGCCAGTCAGCAAAATTAGGTCCAGTCAACTTGTGAGCATCTAGTATACTCTGGAGTGATAGTGCAGAAGACATAACGAATATAGTAAATCTGTAAATGATAAACACATAACAACACTTAGCAAATATTCAATTTTATTTCAAAACACTATATGAATTGGGTCTTTATTCATAAGTGGCTCCCACTAGTTTATCTAATTTATACACCCCTAAGTGAAAATTAGACATTCATAATGCTAGTGGGAATAGGGATCCTACATTCCATTACACAACCTCGGCTGTAGCACGAAACGTCATGTGATGTTCAATAGGCAGACAACTCTTGTCAATTACATCTTATGTTATTCCCTAATATAATTTTAGCCTCTTGAATAATTGAGTCACGGTTGTGGCACGACAAACTCAATATTCTAAGTCAAGTCTAACCCAACATTCCGTACAATTGAATCAGTCTCCAACGGCCCACGGCTGTGGCACGTAACGACCTTTAGATTCTAATTCAATGTACACATCTCTATGTAATAGACAAGTATTTCTTATTTCGAAATCAAAGCCCTCGGCTGTAGCACAAAACGACAATGATTTGAAATTAAGAACCACTTTCTATCATGTTGGAAGGCTATGACCGACACAAGCCCATTGTGTCATTGGCCAATTACTACTTGATATTATTTAATTTTAGAGGGATTATATTACGTTACAATCATAATCATATTATAAAGAGATTCTTCCTTTTAAATTAAATATTTCAAATCAATAATCGATAATCAGATGATTCCCAGATCGGGTGGAGCATTGTCAAGAGACGTCACTTAATAACCTTTTTTACAGATAGAAATCTGTTGTTGACAGAATCATCCTTTCTCTCAAAATTGAAAATTCATATTTAATTACGTGTTTCATAAACACAAGAATCACATGATTGTATTCATAATATTATTGTCAAGGCAAGAAACGATTTCTATTCTAGATTTTCTAGAGCACGCCTTATATTGATTTAAATTCACCTAAATCTATCATCACATGGTAAATAAGGCATATATCTCATATATAAAAAATAAATAAACAAGTAAGCATGCTAGTAATATCATGTCACACATTGATATAATGATGTATGGATTTATTATATCATTTAAAAGCAATTAAAACAATTAAAATGTGCTTTAAAACACTTTCGGGAATATAAACAGTTCAAAACTTTTATATAAAAAATATTTGACCACTCTATTAGATCCGTCTCGGAAAAACGAATCCAACGATATATTGCACGCCCAAAACGGAGTTACGAAACTCCTAAAAAATCAAATTTAATGTGGACATACGGGCTGTAACGCATGTACGTAATGCGTTACACCACTGTTGAGCCATTTACGCGTGTAACGCATTCCGTAAATGCGCAACAGTGTGTAACACATTCACAGACTGCGCAACACGCCCCTTCCCCGCGTGCAGCGCACGCGCCTGCACAGCCGTAGCAGGTTTTTGCAAATAATTTTTTTTTGTTTCTACCTGCTACCTGTTTGTTGGCTTGCCTGCTGTTACAAAAAAAATAGAAGTAACTCCCCTTTTCCTTTACTCCCTTATTATCCCTTATTAATAACTCTTTATTAATATGTTATTATTTTAATTTTATTATTAATAAATTAATTAACATTTAATTAATAAATTAATAAAAATCAAAATAACATGATTTCTTAAATCAGGGAGTAGCAGAAAAATACCAAATCAGCCATGGGTCCTTGTGCAAATTTTAATCATAATTATTCACATGCATAATTATTTTATGAATTTTAATTAAAACAATTTTAAAAAATTCATAACAAATAATCTACACATCACAAAATTATGAAAAAAAATACCTAGATGATCTACAACACTTGTAGAACCCAGATCAGTAGTCAAAATTTCACGCAAAAATTATTTCGAATTAGTTCATAATTAAATCCGAATAAACTTGCAAAAATCATAATAAATCCATACATGCATTAAAAAATCTGAAATTTTTTATATGAATCTCTATATGCAGAATCTAGCTTTGATGCCAATGAAAGAATTTACGGATGAGCGGAAGCGTGAGATAACAATTATTCCGTAAAAAGCATATACCGCACATATTGAAAAACATATAAAAGGGAAAAAGTGAGGAATCGAAACCATACCTCGTGAATCGAAGCTTTATAAAATTGGAGTGCTAGCAGTTGCTCCTCAGTGTGTGAAGCACTCTACCGGTATCCACCAAGAACGATCCTCTTCGATGAACCCTTTTATAAAACTAAGCTTTTATAAAATGGAGTTTTAGGAGAGAGAGAGAAGAAGAAGATGGAGGCTAGGGTTTTCACAAAACTAAAGTTGTGTATCCTTGTCCAAATGAGCCATCCATCTCATTCTATTTATAGGACTCTCCTAGGATTTTATAATATATCTTTATATATTTTAACCCCCACATTTTATCTTCATAAAATGCTTTAATAATAATTAAAATTATTTTAATCATTATTTCTTTTTCTTAACTATTTAGAAAAATAATTCTCTCTCTCGTTATTCATCAAAGGAAACATTCTTTTATGGTGTGACCCTGTAGGTTCAATATTATGCCGGTAGTAGAAATAAATAATAACAAACTTTTTATTAATTATTTATATGAATATTAAAATTCACTAAATATAATTAACTGATTAATTATATTTATTCTACATCGTGAGTGATGCTTCTCAACATATCGCGATTATCCGGATAATATGAATTCACTACTTAGAATATCAAGAACCTGTCAGTGAATAGTTACCGTACAATTAATTCCTTCTACCCTCCAATGTCCTGATTAAATACAAGGCATGGATCTTGTGTCAATCCTATCTAATTTAATCATTTGCTTTCCCATTCACTATGCTCAGTTCTATGTAAATTAGAAACTCCTTTCTAATTTCATTCACTCTGGCCAGAGATTCCTGAACTAGCATAAGTGGATCAGCTTAGAATATTCTCTTCCTTCACTGAAAGGGGTAGATCCTTTATTGATCATACACTATCTTCATGTACAAATTCCTATACCCAGTAGAACCCTAATAATTGTCCCTGGAGACTAAGAACTAAACCAAAACATAGTTCAGTGTACACAAGATGACTATGATGACCTCAAGTCAAAGGATACTTGTACAACTATCACTATGTGAACAACTGCTGACACGTGAGTGAACTCCATCAGTTGTTCAGCTGTGCGAGTCATGTTCAGTGAACTTATTCTACAATAAGCACCTACATACTAGCTATAGTGTCACCACACAAATATCTATGAGAACAGACATCCTTCATAATGAAGCAAGCATAGTATGTACCAATCTTTGCGGATTATTAATTACCAGTTAGTAATCCTATGACCAGGAACTATTTAAGTTTAGAGTTATCATCTTTTAGGTCTCACTATTATGATCTCATCATAATCCATAAAAAACTTTACTCTAAACTATGGTATATCTTATTTAAACACTTAAATAGATAGAGCCCGTAATAAAAACAAAACAAGTCTTTTATTAATATAAATGAAATCAAAGCAGATTACATAAAAGTTATTCCTAAATCCTCATACTTGATTGGACTTAGGACATATCTCTTTCACTTTCTACGTGAAAATACACCAGAGCACTTATGGCTTGTGTAAATCTCGCACTTCTCTCCATACAAGTAGTGCCTCCAATATTTAGGGCAAAACTATTGCCACGAGCCCAAGCTCATGGGTGGGGATATCAAATTTTATATTCCCTTAATTGTCTTGACGCGTACGCGATTACCTTATTGTGCTGTATAAGAAGCACCCTAATTCCTTATGCGAAGCGTCACTACACCTCACAAAATCCCCTTTTTCCATCCGGCAACGCCATCATAGGGGCCGTCACCAACCTCTGCTTCAGTTCTTGAAAGCCGTTCTCGCATTTCTCTGTCCATTCGAACTTCTGAGTCTTATGAGTAAGCCGCGTTAAAGGGGCTACTATCTTTACGAACTTGAACGAACCTCCGGTAGTGACCGACCAATCCTACCTCTGGTAGTTTCCCAAACCATGGTTATCAATTCCACAGTGGTCCTTTATTCATTCTTGTCAGGATCTTCCACGGGATCCTCCTCAGCAACAATCCCATCTAGGACAACATCCTCAACCACTACATCCTCAATATCAACATCATCCGATCCCGCGTTAGGACGCTCTATCGGATCCATAATCTGATCTCCAATAAGTAATAAAACATCATCGCGTTGTTGCTCCTCAACCTCAGGGTTCGGAGTCCCGCTACCATATACGATAACGAACTACACTTCTATCACGATATTTATAAGGGTTCCCATAAGGGTTTTAACTGTCAGTACTACGTTAGGTAGCCCGACTATGAACTTGGCAAGAGTTCTTATTATCTTAGTGAACTTATTATCTTAACGTCGCATCATCTCTGAGGTTTATAACGCTTAGCTCTGATACCACTTCTGTAACACCCCCAAATCCGGGGTCGGGGATCTGGGTTGTCACGAGTTCCATTTCCCTTAATAACACCCAATCTTAATAAACAATCAACTACTCTGTACTGTGACCCCACAATAAACACACACACCACAAGTTATAGTCTCGGAGATGAATATCCAAAAATAATCACAAGTCATTTTATTCCACAATTATATGCCAATACACCTTAAAAAGGTTTCTGAATAAATTTACATTTCTTTGCCATTATTACAATTCATAAATATACATAATCTGGTACATCAAAAGTTGAAAGCCTAGCCTATTGGTAGTTCCTACCTCAGCTACAGCGACATCAACGCCTATAGGAAACTGCGGAACGTTTCCTATCCGCTCGCGAATTGGGAGCTTGGTCCTGTTCATCTTGTCTATCTGATGTTGTGTGATGAAAGAAGAAAGCAAGGGTGAGCAACAAGCCCACCAAAATAATATGTATAGTGATTTACAATATATGAGCATTCTCATAGTACTCATGAAAGTCTTGGTCAAGAAGAAATGAACCTAGTTGATATTGTGGCGCCCTCCAAACCCGGGTCAGAAGTTTGGGGTCCACAACACAAACACAATATATCAACCTGTATATGAAATATTAATTGCAATGACCCTGCTCTATGAAACCATGGATCGCAACAGGTTTAAGTATGAAAACAAGCCACAACCTTAACTTTTATTACAACGTACCAAATTTCCTTTTTATTTAACTTACAACTGATAATAAAAGTATTCTTACAATTTGACTATCTCTCTACCCCATGAAGCTTCTGCTAGCTTGATCCAACTCAACTGAAACCTTAACCCGCACTTTGGACTGAGAAACTTCACTATCATCCATGTCCTTTTCAACTGTAACATATATAAAAAGATTCACAAGAGTGAGCTAACTAGCTCAGCAAGCCATGATAACGATAACCGAGGTTAAACAATGATCAAATGAAATGATTCAAAGGAATCAAGTTTCTTTTTAACTAATCATTAGAATTGGATATTCATTTTAAGTTTTAAGAACCAAGGTTAGGCTGCTGATCAGTCACGCACTAACCCCGAGCAAGCACACAGCACTGCTCTAATTACTGGATCCAAGGCACACATTGGCCTAACTTGACCATTGGTATGGTCTGACCACGAATCTGGTCCACATATATAAAAACTATCCAATCCTAAAGTAATTCAATACGATAACAATGTGATTCAATAAAACAAGATCATAATCAATTATGGTTAAACATTTGCATAAAAACGTAAGGAAACTCATGGATATCTCAAGGGTATATCAGGGTATGTATAAGAAACGGTTTTTAGTTCGTACAAGGGTCAGTTATTTGACCAGTAATGATTTTTCAAGATATGGTTATTTGATGTTATTAAGAATGATTGGAGTATAAAAGTGTCTGTATTTTCAAATCATTCTCTTTCAGTGTTTGGTGTTTGGTAGTTATACCTTTGGGAAGTAGTATTATATTTGTATGGTTTGGTGTCTGAGGATCAACAAAGGACGGATTACAAAGAATAAGGTTTATGGCTCAAGATCAAGAAAATCAGGGTTCAAGGTTAAATGGTTTGAAGCTCTTACAATATAAAACAGGAGTTATTTTGTATAATATCGACATGTTATAAAACAGTTCGAAAATATTGGTAATATATATCTTGAAGAAAAGTTCAGAAATACTTGCCTTACAAGGCTTTACTACTATTACTGATCAACTCTGAGCCGACTCTGCTGCTCAGGCTCTAACGTCCAACCACTAGATCCCATTGTATTCGATTTCGACACTCAGGTCTTTCTGTTGAGACTCTACTGAGCTCGTCGACTAACCACTAGGTTATCTTTAGTCCATCGTTCACTTTCAAGTTCCCGGTTATAACCTACAGGGTCGAAATACCCTACGTTAAACATCTAGGTATGCTTGACATATCCTTGATACCAATTTAACCAATGATATTCAAACCCGACTCGTAATTATATACATTATTACAAATAAGGCATCAGTTAGGGTTCACGTTTTCGAAAATCGATTCGGCGTTCCTTTTCAGAAAGTATGTATACTTGTTATCGTATGCAATTAGGGTTATTGGTTTTGGCAAATCGTTTCACTATAATGTACAATTAGGTTTTGTATAAAACATACGTTTATGTATATACTTATACTCGCTCGACATCCCGATAATCCCCGGATACGCTCCCGTGTTTCCGTAGTTCGATTTCCCGGAAATCGGGCAGCGTCTCCTTTGTTTATCGGACTACCCGTCGAAACAATTCGACGTCAACCAACAATAATCAAATTCACAACAATCACAATCCAACAATCCAATCACAATCCAATTATCTACCCAACTTTGATATAACATAAGATTTTCGCTTCAAAAATTAATTTCACGCACTAAATTTTATTTTAAAAATTTTAGGACTCAGATTACATCATCACAGTCCACCATCCGCTCGTAAAAACTCATCGCGTATGGCGGCAAAATCCATTGGTGCCCGATAAATTTGGGTGTCCAAATGAAATTCACCGATAAATTCTATTTTATCCGCATAAAATATATCGAATTTATTTCATTAAAATATTCAAATAGGTTCCTGCAAAATTTAAGAAACCCGAATCAAAATTGCATACAAACGGAATAGCAGGACAACAATCGGAAAAACAATAATAGCAACATAGCCTCCAGTCCAATTAAATGATGCATACATACATACACATGCGTGTATGTATGCAATCAACAAAAACCAAACTGGGAAAATCAGAAAGTACCAAGGCGGAGCCAGCAACGGAAATAATAACAAGAAAAAGGAACAGGAGCAGCTATGGTACCGGAACAACCGTGTTTCGCCGGAAACCATGGCGGTAGCTCGGAGACAGGAAACAGGCAGAAAAATTAAAGAAAGAAAGAGGAGAGGGAGAGACTGCCATGAGAGAAACAGGGAAGCTAGAGAGAGAGGTGGAACAAATCGAAGGGGAGGAGATGAGATCGCCGGGAAAGAAGAAAGAACAGGGCAGGGGTATATTATTATTTTGTTCTCTTGTTTATAAGGCAGCACGTGTCCACGACTCTACTGAAACTACGACACGTATATTTTTGAGATAATCACGAAAGTCCTGAGACTCAATTTGTCCCGATATTTGATTTTTAAACGAATGATTTAAAGGCGATAATAAACCAAAAATTTACCAAACTAGTTTTAAAATTTTATAAAAATCCCGAAACTAATAAAATAAAATTTTCATAATTTTCAGAGCACTTTTGAAACGCAACTCGTATCTGCATTTCACAATTAGCGAACCAAACTGTATTTAAAACAAATTCAGAAAATTGCGAAAATAGTCTTAAAATACTACAAATATCCCGAAGTTTATAAAAACATAAATTTTGAAATTTTTAAACAATTTCTAAAATGCAACTTGTACCCGCTTTTATCAATTAAACGAATCGACACGCGGGTGAAACTGACTTCGAAAATTCCCAAAATAATTTTAAAATTCTCAAAATAATACGCACTTAATAAAATATTAGTTTCATGATTTTTGAAGATTTCCATAATTAAATATGGATTTTACCACTAAACACACTCAGAAAATCATTTATAATTAACGAAGTATTGATTTCTTAATTTTATAAAATCCTAAAAATAGTTAGTTTAATTATAAAATCATAAAAATAATTTTAGAGACACTTCAAATATTTATATAAATAAATTTGCATTAAATCCACTTTAAAAGTGAAACAATTCAATACAGTCCATTAATTAATCATGCGGACAACCCAATACATCATAAATCACATCTAGATAATAATCAAACAACACATAGCGGTCAAAACTAATACACATATTTTATTTAATTAATAATTTTCACGATAATCACCTATTTATATAATTCAAAAACACACGAGTCGTTATATCCTTCCCCCCTTAAAAAGATTATGTCCTCAGAATCTGGTCTAGTTACACAAGTGAGGATATTCGTCAAGCATATCTGACTCTAGTTTCCAAGTAGACTCTTCTACTCGAGGATTTCAAATGTATTCACTATAGATATACACTTATTTCCAAGGATTCGCCTTTAACGGTAAAAAAAATTTGAATCGATCAATATATGCATAACAAACTTGGACAAGAGCCCATTGGCTCCTAATCAATTACTTAATTCAAATTAGATACTTATCGCTATAACCTTAACAGGCCAAACACATTACATCTATACACTTGTTGTGACGGTAACGTCAACTCATGAACAACTTTATCTATATTTATCAATACCTCGAATGGTTCACTAATTTTAGGACTTAACATGTCCCTTCTACTTAGACTTATCCAGTCTCTTTTAAGATGAAACTTGTACTAACACTACTGGTCCTATTTCTATACTCATATTCTCTCTCGATACCATTCCGCCTTCTTTCTTTGTCTACTTCGAGCTGCTTCAATCAATATCACTACGCTCTTGGTGTGCCGATTTAACTTAGAACTTGACAACTTTCTTTCTCCCACTTTATCTTAATAGAAATGGGGACCTACACTTGCGTTCACATAAAGCTTGGTAAAGTGGCATTCCAAAGTTGACACCGATGATAAATGATCATTCCAGTGTTTCCTTAAAACTCAACCACTCAACATATCTTACATTTTCTGAATCACTTTCGTACCTTGACTCTTCATTCAAGGATGATAGGCGGTGCTCGTTTTCAGCTTGGTTTCTAAACATTTAAACATTTCTTACTCTTTTCAATTAAGGATGAAAAGTAATCTCATAGATTCACGCATTATCACTTTTAAGTATTTGAACTTCAGATTCCACTCTTTCCAATTCATTTATTAACTCCTCGGTGGTCTTCATTATATCTAATTCTGTTTGTCGGCATACGGCATCTGTTACCATATGGCTCTGCTTAGGTGGTTGTAAATGGATTAATTCAGAATCTTTTGTTAACTTTGGTCAAAATTTCATTCTTGAAGACTCAACGTATAGTTGCTTTCCTTCTGATCTTTGGAGAAAAATCCTTGGGCATTCCACGCTGACTTTCTTATTCCTTGAGTAGCTGAGGATGTTATCAATAAATACAGTTTGCTTATCTAAGTACTCCTTTTACAACATGTTCCTTAATTCCTTATAGTCAACAGATACGCTTGTTATTTCACATAATATCACCAGATCTTGCAAGGGGTCACTCATTTTGATAGTAATCTTTGTTATGTTCTCAGGTCGGATCTTAAGTTAATCCTCGATACATAGCACATTTCTTGAATTAGGTCTCATAAGTAATCAATTCTTTATAGGGGTCACTTATTCTTATTCGTTGTTTTGTTAAATTTCCTCTAATCAGTACATAATCTCATAATTTCATTCTTTCTTCTCCTTAACATCACTAGTATACTTCACGATTTGCTTCTTGTAAAACCACTTCCTGGGTCTGCCTTATCCACTAGGCCTCTCATACTTCGCCTTAATTCTTGGACATGTCCAACACTTCCTAATCCATTTTGAGATTTCTTTCTTATACTTGGTTATCACTATTTTCTTTAAAAATTTCCGTATATCTTGGCATTTCTTCAATGAATTTAAATACTTGATATTGTGAATTCCCTGTGGAATCTCATTTCTTAATTCTTCTACTTGTAGCATCTAAGTGCTGAAAGAAAACCTGGGGGTATCGTGATCGTTCTCTTGGACACATAAATTTCCTCTTACTAACTACTAACATCGTGATCTATTATC
This sequence comes from Apium graveolens, assembly GCF_009905375.1. Classification (NCBI taxonomy): domain Eukaryota; kingdom Viridiplantae; phylum Streptophyta; class Magnoliopsida; order Apiales; family Apiaceae; genus Apium; species Apium graveolens. The sequence continues at coordinate 147,280,841 of NC_133655.1, forward strand.
TTCTCTTGACATCTCCTTATCTTTCCCTTAATAACTTCGATTGAAAGGGCATACTATCCATCCTTGCCCCTTTTTGGATTATAAACTCTGACTTTCAATTTCAGCTTCCAAAATTCCTTAGAAAATTTTTCTGGTACAGTTCATATGTTCGTTTTCTTCTTTTTGCTTATCGCTTGCCTCTATATTTGCTTTTCCTCGTGAATACATACTTCAACCTCTTATGGTCCATATAAATCCTACACCTTTCTCCATACATATCATGTTTCTCAATCTTTCAAAGTGAATATTATTACTGCTAGTCCCAATTTGAGTCGGATACTCCTGCTCATAAGATTTCGGTTGTCTGAGTGCATATATAATAACTTTATTATACTGCATCAACACACATCCTACTCTCTTATAAGAAACATCACTATAAACTGCTAAATCTCCTTGATACCTTTAAAGTAATAAAGCAGGTGTTGTAACCATTCCCTCTTCCAATATCGCAAAACTTTCTTCACCCTGCTCCATTTCTTATAACCTTCTTACTTTTGTTGGTGCTTTTGGTCTTCCTTCATTTATAATAACTTTAATTCCTGTTGGATCTCCTTTTTGCCTCTTTCTCACTGATTACTTATGCTTTCTACCATCAAAACTTTCACCTGGTAAACTTTACATACAACTTCTTTCTTCTACGGCTCCCCAGTTGTCATTAAATGCTTTGCATGGTCCTCCCCTGAATTTAAGTAATACAACTACAGCTTATCCGGATATTCCTTAAATATTCTGTCCATCAAGTTCAAATATCACTGGTATATTGGTTAATCCAAATGGCAATACGAAAATTTTATAACATAATACTTAGTTCTAAAAATTATCGTTGATATGTCCATAGATTTAATCTTCAATTGGTGAAATACCTAGCCTTAAATCAATCTTATAAAAATACTTTGCTTCTTTCGTTCGATCAAACAAATCATTGGTTCGAGATAACAGATACTTGCTCTTGATAACAAACTTGTTGGGCTTTCGCTGGTTGATGCATAATATCATACTTCTATCTTTCTTATGAACAATTAGTACCGGTGCACCTTATGGGGTACACTAGGTCTAATCACTCCTTCTTCTAACATCTCCTGCATTTGTTTTACTAATTTCCTCATTTTAACTGGTGCCATTTTATGTAAGGCCTTGGTTACCGGCTTCGACTCAGGTGCTCAATCAATCGCGAGCTTCATTTCTCTATCTAGAGGAAATGTTGACAGCTCATTTGGAAACATATCTTGAAACCCCTTAATTGCTATAAAATCTTCAAATTTTTGTTTGCTTCTGACTTTTTTTGTATCCCATAATCACCATAATGCTCATATCTTAATCACCGTTATCATTATTAACAAATTCTTTACCTTCTTTCATCTTCTGAACCTCGTCACCTTCTCATTTGGCGTCCTCAGAATTTATCTTTTCATCACGACGGCCTGCCTGGACATCACGCTTTAATATTTAATCCATCCCTTAGAATAATATCAAATCCTCTTATCTTCCATGATATTAATTCTTCATAACTTATTACCAGAAATTCCACTTCCACTATTGGGACTCACTTATTTAACAACTACACATTCTTGACTTGCTAGTCCTTTAATCACAATCCTATCAATTCAACAGGGTAATTCCTCTTATCAACAAAACCTTGGGAGCTAAACAATTAGGTTACTCTCACATTTTTCAATACTTTAACATATAAAGTATCCACGATAACCATTCACATCACCACATCCGTATTCTGAATAACATATTTCACAGGAAAATCGCAGTTTCTCGTTCTTGGAGACGTATTCCTCATTGGAGTAAATTCCCTTGATTCTTAGTGCATCTCTGACTGGGCTAGTGATTTGCAATTTTTGTCATATGCCCTTGTTTCCTTTCCATATATGAGAGGTAGATGGAACTTCATCTGCTTGGTTCATAATACGTTGATTTCTGTTTGACAACCTCTTGCAAAGAATGACAGTACAACGAAATGACTAGAAGAATTCAAAATTCAACAAAAATTAAAGTTGAAAAGAAAAAAAAAGTAAGGATATGAATATGAATGAGACAACCATATTGGTACTTAAGATGGCCCGTCTTTCATACCATATGGCATACAACACATGATTAGGTGGCGTCCCACCCGACTCTTCGTCATTCTGACAAAGTGTCTCACCATAACACTGTTTGTCCCAATCAGGAAGCAAAACTTGAGGAAAACAATTAAATTTGAAAGGAATGCAATATCCTCCTTTTTTTTATCATCATAAGGAGTTTATTTAAGAAAAGAAGTTCATACTTATTTAGGAATCAAAAAGGAATATACGCTGTAATATTGAAGACAAGAATGATACCATTGGTTACCATCCACATTTCACTTGTATTCAACTTTCGAGCTTGTTCGATCATATCCCAATTGCGTCATATAACAACTTTAGAAGGTCTACTGAAATGTCTTCACAAACTAAGCATTATAATGAATTCTTACTTGCTAAGTTTTGCGTCTTTAACATCGCACTTACACGTATAATACCTTAACAATTCGATCATAATGGCGTTCCTACCAGGTAACTTCGAGATTCCTCTTTTAATTTAGAATAACCATGTACCATTCAACATAACGATCCTTTTGTTAGTAATATTCTGCTTTTAGAGAGGTCTGGAAATCTTTTCAATCTTCTACGATCACGCTCCGGCTTCGGTTAAATCATTGAATTCTTCGAACTCTGATAGTCATAGTAATTAAATATATAGTTACTCTGTACGCTGATTCTGTTGTAAATTTTATCAAACAATACTTGCACTTTACTATTAGGAATAATCAACTTCTTCATAATCATAGGTTACTTCGTTCTCGAAATTAGCAATATTAAGTCTAAAACAGCATCCTTCCAGGTAATCCGGGCTTTCTAACAAACAATAAACTCAAATAGTAACTTGACAACCAATGTTTAAAAATTATTTTATTCGAAAAGGCTTTTAGAAATTTGTAAAGGAAAATCTTTTTCGAAAACTTGTTTAAAAAGTTTGGAAAATCACAAACCTGATTGTCCTTACTATATGTGTTGGTTGTTGTCCTTCCGACCTATAACAAGGTACCAAATTAAAGAAAAAATCACATAAAGGCCCGCTCACTTCAATCTACCTTATCTCCTTCATCGTGTCCACTTACCTTCCTTAATCGACGAAAACTTCAATTGTGGTCGCACATTATCTTATTCGTAGCTTCACATCAAGGCTCACATACTGGTGATACTCCCGACATTATCGTTGCAGTAGTTAAGTAGAATAGGCTATCCAATAGTCAACAAGTCTATTTCATAGAACAAAGTTTGCTCGTATCACATCACATCACTACTTTACATATCACATTTATCATAGCACCATCATTTAATTCCACAAAAATTCCAGATTTATACCTTTCTCTCTTACTCTTTCAAGATTCATCTAGTTCATCCCATAATTATTCACGGGTGGCTTAGTCACTAAGGCTTCTTTTAACCCGATAACAGCTATCCTCTGAAACACTTAAATCTCCTCTCTAAACTTCTTCTCACCTTTATTTATATCTCAAGCGCTCACCATTTACTGTAGCTCTCGAATCCATCCTCGTAGGTACAATCGCTTCATAGGACAAGTTCTAGACTGGGGGTATAGAACAGGATGTAGGGTAAACTAAAGAGATACACTCACAGCCGAATGTCCAGTAAAACAAGAATAAACAGATGGAGGTTCTTGAATAGGTAATCTTGTATCAAGAGGTGGAAAATTAGCGTAGAATAGCTTGAAGAAGTACAACCGTTATAACAGAAGGTAATACCATTAATGTTGGTGGAAGAATAAGGTGCAAATCCAATCTGAGAGAAGATGACGATCCTCAAACGGAAAGCTCCAGATGATCAAATGACATTGGGAAATCAAGATCTGCCATTACCGTTGTCTGGAAATCACGTCGCAAGTTAAAAATCCCGAATCGCAATATGAACCATGCCGGAGACCTACTATACCATCGCACTCAACCTCACAACGTCTTATCTTTCTATTTCCTATTCCTATTCCTAACCCTCTACCCAATCCCGATAATCTAGGATTGTTTCAGTGATTTATAACCTGTAGCTCTGATACCAACCTGTGGCGCCCTCCAAACCCGGGTCAGAAGTTTGGGGTCCACAATACAAACACAATATATCAACCTGTATATGAAATATTAATTGCAATGACCCTGCTCTATGAAACCATGGATCGCAACAGGTTTAAGTATGAAAACAAGCCACAACCTTAACTTTTATTATAACGTACCAAATTTTCCTTTTATTTAACTTACAACTGATAATAAAAGTATTCTTACAATTTGACCATCTCTCTACCCCATGAAGCTTCTGCTAGCTTGATCCAACTCAATTGAAACCTTAACCCGCACTTTGGACTGAGAAACTTCACTATCATCCATATCCTTTTCAACTGTAACATATATAAAAAGATTCACAAGAGTGAGCTAACTAGCTCAGCAAGCCATGATAACGATAACTGAGGTTAAATAATGATCAAATGAAATGATTCAAAGGAATCAAGTTTCTTTTTAAGTAATCATTAGAATTGGATATTCATTTTAAGTTTTAAGAACCAAGGTTAGGCTGCTGATCAGTCACGCACTAACCCCGAGCAAGCACACAGCACTGCTCTAATTACTGGATCCAAGGCACACATTGGCCTAACTTGACCATTGGTATGGTCTGACCACGAATCTGGTCCACATATATAAAAACTATCCAATCCTAAAGTAATTCAATACGATAACAATATGATTCAATAAAACAAGATCATAATCAATGATGGTTAAACATTTGCATAAAAACGTAAGGAAACTCATGGATATCTCAAGGGTATATCAGGGTATGTATAAGAAACGGTTTTTAGTTTGTACAAGGGTCAGTTATTTGACCAGTAATGATTTTTCAAGATATGGTTATTTGATGTTATTAAGAATGATTGGAGTATAAAAGTTTCTGTATTTTCAAATCATTCTCTTTCAGTGTTTGGTGTTTGGTAGTTATACCTTTGGGAAGTAGTATTATATTTGTATAGTTTGGTGTCTGAGGATCAACAAAGGACGGATTACAAAGAATAAGGTTTATGGCTCAAGATCAAGAAAATCAGGGTTCAAGGTTAAATGGTTTGAAGCTCTTACAATATAAAACAGGAGTTATTTTGTATAATATCGACATGTTATAAAACAGTTCGAAAACATTGGTAATATATATCTTGAAGAAAAGTTCAGAAATACTTGCCTTACAAGGCTTTACTACTATTACTGATCAACTCTGAGTCGACTCTGCTGCTCAGGCTCTAACGTCCAACCACTAGATCCCATTGTATTCGATTTCGACACTCAGGTCTTTCTGTTGAGACTCTACTGAGCTCGTCGACTGACCACTAGGTTATCTTTAGTCCATCGTTCACTTTCAAGTTCCCGGCTATAACCTACAGGGTCGAAATACCCTACGTTAGACATCTAGGTATGCTTGACATATCCTTGATACCAATTTAACCAATGATATTCAAACCCGACTCATAATTATATACATTCTTGCAATACAGGCATCAGTTAGGGTTCACGTTTTCAAAAATCGATTCGGCGTTCCTTTTCAGAAAGTATGTATACTTGTTATCGTATGAAATTAGGGTTATTGGTTTTGGCAAATCGTTTCACTACAATTTACAATTAGGTTTTGTATAAAACATACGTTTATGTATATATTTATACTCGCTCGACATCCCGATAATCCCCGGATACGCTCCCGTGTTTCCGTAGTTCGATTTCCCGGAAATCGGGCAGCGTTTCCTTTGTTTATCGGACTACCCGTCGAAACAATTCGACGTCAACCAACAATAATCAAATTCACAACAAGCACAATCCAACAATCCAATCACAATCCAATTATTTCACGCACTAAATTTTATTTTAAAAATTTTAGGACTCAGATTACATCATCACAGTCCACCATCCGCTCGTAAAAACTCATCGCGGATGGTGGGCAAAATCCATTGGTGCCCGATAAATTCGGGTGTCCAAATGAAATTCACCGATAAATTCTATTTTGTCCGCATAAAATATATCGAATTTATTTCATTAAAATATTCAAATAGGTTCCTGCAAAATTTAAAAAACCCGAATCAAAATTGCATACAACCGGAATAGCAGGACAACAATCGGAAAAACAATAATAGCAACATAGCCTCCAGTCCAATTAAACGATGCGTACATACATACACATGCGTGTATGTATACAATCAACAAAAACCAAACTGGGAAAATCAGAAAGTACCAAGGTGGAGCCAGCAACGGAAACAATAACAAGAAAAAGGAACAGGAGCAGCTATGGTACCGGAACAACCGTGGGTTCGCCGGAAACCATGGCGGTAGCTCGGAGACAGGAAACAGGCAGAAAAATTAAAGAAAGAAAGTGGAGAGGGAGAGACTGCCATGAGAGAAATAGGGAAGCTAGAGAGAGAGGTGGAACAAATCGAAGGGGAGGAGATGCGATCGCCGGGAAAGAAGAAAGAACAGGGCAGGGGTATATTATTATTTTGTTCTCTTGTTTATAAGGCAGCACGTGTCCACGACTCTACTGAAACTACGACACGTATATTTTTGAGATAATCACGAAAGTCCTGAGACTCAATTTGTCCCGATATTTGATTTTTAAACGAATGATTTAAAGGCGATAATAAACCGAAAATTTACCCAAATAGTTTTAAAATTTTATAAAAATCCCGAAACTAATAAAATAAAATTTCATAATTTTCAGAGCACTTTTGAAACGCAACTCGTATCTGCATTTCACAATTAGCGAACCAAACTGTATTTAAAACAAATTCAGAAAATTGCGAAAATAGTCTTAAAATACTACAAATATCCCGAAGTTTATAAAAACATAAATTTTGAAATTTTTAAACAATTTCTAAAATGCAACTTGTACCCGCTTTTATCAATTAAACGAATCGACACGCGGGTGAAACTGACTTCGAAAATTTCCAAAATAATTTTAAAATTCTCAAAATAATACGCACTTAATAAAATATTAGTTTCATGATTTTTGAAGATTTCCATAATTAAATATGGATTTTACCACTAAACACACTCAGAAAATCATTTATAATTAACGAAGTATTGATTTCTCAATTTTATAAAATCCTAAAAATAGTTAGTGTAATTATAAAATCATAAAAACAATTTTAGAGACACTTCAAATATTTATATAAATAAATTTGCATTAAATCCACTTTAAAAGTGAAACAATTCAATACAGTCAATTAATTAATCATGCGGACAACCCAATACATCATAAATCACATCTAGATAATAATCAAACAACACATAGCGGTCAAAACTAATACACATATTTTATTCAATTAATAATTTCCATTATAATCACCTATTTATATAATTCAAAAACACACGAGTCGTTATAGATATCTTAACGCGACCAAGTCGCAAAATATTCAGTATATATGTATATATACTTTTCAAAATCTTGGAAGTCCTCTTCCATGCATAATATACACAGAGTTCCAGTTTATAACTGTATAAAAATATCGTTGCAAGGTGATCTCATATATCTAACCTTGTCTCAACGTTTTTTTGAAAATCTTTGTCATGCATAAGATAATCATTTACTAGATATAAGTTTAAAAAATAAAGTTACAAGATACTCCAATATACTTATATCCGAATACTACTTGAACTACCACCGGTCAAGTTATAATCAGTTTCAAAGTTCATCACCCAGATGAGACTACAAGATAAGACTTGAATAGATTCAATCTTTGAAATATCATTATAAATAATGAAGTTACGAGATACTTCATTAAGTCCTGATATATATATCCACATATATATATATATATCTCATACATTTCCTGAAAATCTCTGTCATGTAAAGTATGAACAGAGTTGTAATATCCAATGAATTTGGAAAGAAAAGAATTTTGGCATAAACCCGATATCTTGCTGATCAGGCAAAGATACCCATTAAGTAACCTTTTCTACTAGTAGATGGATGAATCCCCCACCGGTCATCACCCTGGCCACATAAGGACCTTGTGTTGGACCGCCACCCGGCCTCTTACGCGTTGATGGACTGCCACCCAGCCACTTACACTTTGATAGACCGTATCCCGGCCTGTCGCTTATGCCGACTCAATTAGATGGACTTACTTCCCGAATGTTGGGCAAGTAATCAAATTGTTTTCTCAAAACAGCAACCACGTTGCGAATGTAAAATACACCACAGAGCTGGATCCCCCAGGTTTTGAGCGAGTATTTAAATCGCCTTTGAAAAGAAGATCTTAAATATAAAAATGAGTTTTGGGGTCCACTCTAACTTTAAAAATCATTTTAAAGACTCGAAAACATTTTTAAGAATGTTTGGAGTACTGCTGATTTATTAAAATAAATCAGTCCCAATATATTTAGAAAATATCTGAATATTATTATTTAAATAATATTCCCATAAAGAATAATCTTTATAAAAATAATTGAAGTAGAAGTTTTAAAACTCATACTTGAAATGGATATTAAATAACCAAAGATATACTTATACGAAAGTATAATCTTTATTTGAATAATCGAAAATAAGTTTGATTATCGAAACATTATTCTTTAATAAAATAAAGAATATTATTAAATAATAAGCGGAGTCATAATACCTCGAATGAATATTATAAATAATATTCATTAAATAAAATAAACGGAGTCATACATCCTCAAATGAATATCCAATTAATAATCATTAAATAGAATAAACAGAGTCATAAGTCCTCGAATGAATATTCAAATAATATTCATTAAATAAAATAAAGTTATCGAATAAACTTTATTCGATCAATAGTTTTGAAAACTATATCCATATATATATAAATATATATATATATAATATACTCGGGAACATCGACTCCCGGTTTAGAAATATGTTCACCTGGGGGTCCCCTTTTCTAAGGGTATATGCAAATTACCGCTTATCTCTAGCATAGGTATTATGCAACTAATAAGCATTTGAACCAACAGATATATATCAAGATTACGAAACAGACATGCATATATACCATATCACACGCTCCAATATATCGCAAGAATTTTCTAATAACAATCATGCATTTATCACAAGATAATGCATATACACATATACATCACAACAACAGTATAACGGGTAGAAAACTTGCCTGAGTGCTCCCGGATAGACTTAAGCTTAGAGTGGGTCTGATAGCCTATGAACAACAACATAAGTTTGAATTAAACCCCGGTCGCTTAAAAAACTAGACTTTAACCAATTGAACCCTAACGTTCGCTTATGGTCACTCCTACGCTTAACGAATCACCTAAGTCGTTCGAGTACCCTCGGCTCCACCATTTTTAAATAAATTAACCATTAAGAGTTTTAAGGCAATTCTTTCGCGAGTACCTTACCAACTGCCTGATCCACTTAACATAATTGTTTCATATCCCAATTAGTCATTTAAAGTCCTTAACCAAGGTTTCAAAGTAAGGCGAGGGGTGATGGTTCGTTCGTGAAACGCCGTTACTTAAAACGGTCGTTTCTCCGAAACCGTACATCGGAATCAAACGAACTACATATCAAAACGAAGCTCGTAACATGAACTATCTAATCATAGCAATGGTCAAAACCTAACAGGAAGTTATCGGGTCCTGATGTTAAGAGCAAAAATAGTCTAAAGTATATCGGACATTACGACGGCTATGTTTACGCGATTTCCCAAATTTTTACCTTTCCAAATCATATCAATCCAACTACCAATCAACAACAACTCAAGATACACATCAATGCTACTGATTTCAGTCATAATAAGCTCAAGGATCTCAATCCAATCATATATTATAACATCTCCAAATTCAACTAAACTACTTAACAATTAAGCTCGAATCATGCTTATCATTCAAATTACTACTCATCCATCCAAACCATCTCCAAACTTCAACATTCAAACTTATTACTAAAGGGTGTGAAGATTTATACCTTTCTTGGAGGGTGGAAAGTTACTAGGAAGCCTTATGGAGCCTCCTACAAGCTTGATCTTTCCAAAGAAATCAAGAACACAAAGTTAGGCTTTAAAGTTTCTAAAAGTTTGATTGAAAGAACTGTAAAAATGAGGGTCTTACCATGCTTATTTGGACGAGACTTGTGAACAAGAGTTGTAGGCCATCTCAATACCTTTCTAACGAGCTATAGAACACAACATTTGAGTGAGTATTGAAGGAGATATGGCAGTTTGAAGTTGCTGGGTTTGTTTTAGCCGAGAGCTTTCTTCTTGAAATGGGAAAGTCAACTTTCAATTTGTATTTGTGTTATGATATTTGTTGGTTGGTTGCTTCCTTTTGTCTTGGAAATAAATTAAATTTTTACCATGGAGAAAAATGTGTGGCTCACAATCAACCAACCAATCCTTCCCACTTGTCATGCTTATGTCACCTTGTGATGTCATCCTCCCTCACTTGCCCTCTTCATATTGGTTGGATGACCTCATCATCCCTAACCTCCTTGATTAACTCCTAATTGTTTGCCTAATGACCACTGATATGTTATACGGTTCGCTTAATTTTCGTTCTCGTTTCTCGTTTGAGGGATCATACCCGGGATCTTATTACTTGGGTTTCCTTAACCTTTCTCAATACATTATATTTCTTTTATGATCCTCTCTTATAATCCTTTAATTTAAATGCTTTTTATCCTGTTACCCTATACTCAATTTTTTCTGTATCTAGTGGATTTTCGGGAAAAAATTAAAGTGTTCGGAATTGGATTCTGACGATCTTTACATACACTTATATACCATATAGAGTACTAATAAAATCTCAGAATATCAATAACAGAACCTCTACATAGTATGGCATGAAAAGTTTTCTTATTCAGCATAATCTGCAAAATCATTATTCATAAGGGTTTCAAAAATTTCCAAAATTTGGGGTTATTACATTACAACCCGAAATTAAACACGGATGGCACTTAGGCCTATACGCACTTAATTTTATATTCACTTTTAAATTACAATTGTACACACATAGCCACATAATCACATATCATATATTAATACCAAATAACACCATATATACCATAATGCAACACAAGGCTTGGATGATCTTGACTCACAACGTAAGTCACTTGGTCGCTAAACTAGACATAGTCTTCTTATTTTGGCTTCCTAACTCGATGTGCCTTTACTAAACTATCCAAAACCTATTGACCCTCACTTGTGTCTTTTGCTCTACTGACCTTATACTATCTTACAACTATGGTGGTCGACCTAATACTCACTTCTAAGTGTTCTAAAACTATGTGATAAGTGAAAGTGCTCACTGGTGCAAATTTCAGAATGATAACTATGGTTTCTTGAGTGCATTAGACACTCTTAAACTACAAGTTTTCCTTCAAAACTTTTACACAAGACTCTCCTGACCTAAGGTCATCCCACAAACTTAATGTGGCTCAAGGGCCTGGCTTGGGCCTTCTTGGGCCTAAGCTAAAAGTCCAAGGTTCCCCTGTTTTTCTGGGCAGAAAACGCCCTGACTTGAATTAACTTGTGACACATGGTTCTAACTCATATCCTATGAACTATGGTTGGAAAAACTTCTCTGACACTCCCTCTAACTAAGGCCCAACAGGGCCTAATGAGGGCCTACCCATGACATGGTCAAATCTTCCTATTTCTAAGTTGCAACAAAACTGTCCCCTGCTGGACAGATTTTGTTATTCTACTTGTGCACCTAACCAAATGACATGCAAATCTCCAACCAACACCTAAAACCTTTTATATACTCCCAATAATAACTTCTGGTGGCTTGGGCCTCAAAGTGCACATCAATGACATGGTCAAAACTCACTCTAAACCTCAGGGTACTAAACTGATTTTCTGCAGAAACTATAACTCTCATTTCTCCAAAGTCTTGACTTGACAAACTCAACTACCAACAACCCAATACTCAAACCAAGACTTAAACATGGCAATATTCTGAACTAACTCCCTTATTCTCAAAATAACTTTGGGTGAGATCATCCTTACCTAAGGTACAATTATGGTAGGAACTACCAATAGGCTAGGCTTTCAACTTTTGATGTACCAGACTTATGTATCTTTATCAATTGTAATAATGGCAAAGAAATGTAAATTTATTCAGAAACCCTTTTAAGGTGTAATGACATATAATTTTGGAATAAAATGACTCGTGTTATTTTTGGATATTCATCTCTGAGAATATAACTTGTGGTGTGTGTGTTTATTGTGGGGTCACAGTACAGAGTAGTTGATTGTTTATTAAGATTGGGTGTTATTAAGGGAAATGGAACTCGTGACAACTCGGATCCCCGACCCCGGATTTGGGGGTGTTACAATCGACGTCAATTCAACAACAAACAACCCAACGACTACTTCAACCGATACCATAACCGAAATCCACGTCACAAATCCCAATCACCAATATTATTCAATTATTTACTATTATTTACATTTTAGATTTTTTTTCGTATTAGGACTCAGAATTAGCTCATCACCGTCCACCGTCGGCTCGCAGAAGCTCACCGCCGACGGCGATAAAATTCGCGGGTACCCGAACAATTTCGGGTTTCCAACGCAAAGTTTATCGATTAATAAAATTAAATCTCACAAATACCGAGTAGTTTATTTCATAAAATTAGTCAAGTATATGGGAACAATCCAAATATATTCAAATTAATCAACACAATAACATCACAGTAAGAATACAGGGACCAATAGGACTTCCGTACGCACAGGGCACACACGCGCCACGCGCGTACACCAACAAAGACACCACCCTTTTGCCGGAATTCGGCGAAAGGCGGCAGCAACCTCGACATTCAAATGAACCAATTCACGTACACACAGCAGCATCCACACACAGATAAATACACACACACCCATAGCACACACACTCACGCACCCAGACACCGGAAAACAACGCAGTACGGGAAGGAACAAGCGGCGATGTCGCCAGGAAATCGGAGCAGCGGCGGCTTACCAGCAAAAGCCGGAAGGAATGAAACCGGAAACGGATTATGGAGAAGGGAGAGGGGAGAAATCGATCGAAGGAGAGGGAGAGAGACAGAAATAGGGATAGAGACTACATAGATGAGGGAATGAGGAATAGCCGGCTGCCAAGAAAAATAAGCATAGCGGTGTATTCGTGTTTGTTTATTTTGCATAACACGTGTCCAGCTATTGGACACGTACCCTTCTGTATAATCAAATTTTTATTTCGTGTTTCGATATATACGACCCGAGGTGCACTTTAAACAAATTCCGAAAATTATGGAAATAGTCTTAAAATATCATAAATATCCTGATGTTCATAAAAACATAAATTTCGTAATTTTAAAATAATTTCCGAAAGGTAGTTTATACCCGCTTTTAATAAATAACCGAAACAACGCGCGGGTGAAATTAGTCCCGAAAATTTCCGAAATAATTTTAAAATTCCCGGAATATTCCAAACTTAAATAAATATGAGTTTCATAATATTTGAAGAATTCTAGAATTAAATATGGATTTTATAAATAAAAGCATTCAGAAAATCATTTAAAGATACATAATTAATAAAATATTGATTTCTCAATTTTATAAAATCCTAAAAATAATTATTGTAATTATAAAATCATAAAAACAATTTTAGAAACATTCCCATTTATGCAAATAAATTTGCATATTTTATTTATTTATTTAATAATTTCTATAGTTACATATTTTATTTATTTAATGATTTCTATAGTTACATGTTTAAATAATGCAAAAATACACGAGTCGTTATATTGCATGCTGCAACTTACAATAAGGGTTTCTAAATGCCAAAAAACTGTTGTTATAGGTTCCAAAAAAGCTATTGCAACACTTCGGGGGTTGCAATTTTAGCCGTTGGGAAAATACTTTATTGTAAGCTGGCACACCCTATTGCAATACTGCTTATCTGTTATAGAAACTGTTTACTGCAACGGTAACCAAGGTTGCAACATGAGTTGATCAGTATTGCAATAGGTGTTTGACAATCAGTTGAATATGTGGACCCCACATGTGGGCTCCATAATTTTTAAAACTATATAATACGTGTTATAGCACTTTCATAATTAAAATTTAATAAAAACTATTTTTGTTAACATACATTTACCACCAATAAGAGACCTATTCATTTCATAAATATGAAATAATTTAATACAAACTAAATTTACAAGATATATATAAACTTGAACATGTAAGATTGGAATTATTCTATAAATTTTAAAAAAAAATGCAATCTTTTGCATAATCTTTCTAGAGACTAAACTATACAACATATTTAATAGGAGCAAAAAAAATACGCATTAATCTCAATCCAAGTCAACTTGATTTGCAAGGAGATGTAGGCTTCCACATGACCTTTTTTCCTCTTTCTCAACTTGAACGTCGTTTATAAATTCAGCCTTTCTCTTCTAGGAATACATACTTCCTCCAAACTTCTGGACCAGAGATATATTTTTTGTAAGCTTTTCTTCATCATAAAAATTGGTAAATGTAAATAAATAAATAAACTGAATTGAAAGCTTAATAAATTTGTACAACACTCGAGAAACTTGTGATCAAAGCGATTAAACTATTAAGAATCGTAGCATAGACCAAGACAATACCTGCACATAACATCTTCTAGCTCCAAGCTTCTAATAAAAATAACAACTCCAAAGAAGTTATAGCAGCTATGATGGTTTTGGTTTAGTGTTATTTTCTTACGTAACAAGGGAACAAAAGAAATCTTACCAAGAATAGAGGGCACAACAGGTACCTTCTGCCCAATGCCCGCACAGGTGACCACTATAGTAAAGTTGCAACCCGTAATAGCTGCCATATAAGAATCTATAATTCAGATTAAGATCAAAAATTATAGTATTACAATGACTCTACTTTCATAGGACTTTAAAAAATATCTTATAACAAAATTCATTTGGTTGGCTCAAACACAATGTGAAAAAACCTAAAACTAAAGCCTTATTAGCCACAACCCTTGACTAAGATACATACATATATAGTTGGTGCATAAAAAAATATTGTCTAGGCTTAAAAAATGTTATAATAAAATTACACTCAGATTAAAAAGGCTTGGGGGTCATTCAGAAAAATGTTGATATGTTGTGCTTGATATGAAAATGTCACAAAGCAAATAAGATAGGTACAAACATGACACACCAATGGAAGCAGACCACTCTTTTCAAAAGAACATTGTAAGGTATTAGATAAAATTAAGAAACATAATTCCAAACCAAACTACCTTTACATCACAACCCAGCCACATAACAGGCCACACCATAGCGGAAATAAATGTATTGACATATATAATATTGATATACTCACACACATATACGATAATACGAAGCCAAAAATAGCATACTGCATGTAATTAAAATCTTCTATTTTGAAAAGTATAGAGGTCTGCAATAGACCATGGGATTGAAAAAAAGATGTAATGACTTGATGATGTCTGGTAAGACCTATTTGCATTACAATGGTACGGAAATGAGAAACAAAAAATACACTTTTGTTACAAAATCATGACTAGCCTCTCTACAACTTTAAATCTATAAAACTTTTCTTGCGCTTTTAATATTAGAGATATATTACTTTAAGTATGTTAGTCGCTAAATACGCGCTAAAATTCATGCAAGTATACGCGTTCGCAAGTAATATATAATAATTTCTAGTTTGTTCCCTCAGGGACAGGTTTAGGTTAACTTTAATCAATGCTAAGATGATTAACAAATTGAGGTTTTTATCACTACGATTAACTAAGAGATTAAACTAAAGAACATTAACTACGAGAGTAAAGAGAGTTGAATACTATTTGACCCAAATATGAGATTCTAACTTCATTAGATACTTCATTCAATTGCCTTTTCGTTCTTAACCTTAACATGTAATGGTGATGATACTAATCAGATAACACGAAACTGATAAACGCCAACTTTCGTTGCACGAATACCATACTACCAGACATCCACAAAAGAGATAGAAGCTGAATAGACACCAATTATATTGAGACCCTATATGTATATAGAATTTGACAACATAACGGTTTAATGCACAAGTTATCTATCATGATTACATAGGGAAAGTAAGATGGTTAAAATTACCTACGAATCATGCATATCAAATACATGAACCTATGCTAGCATGGCAAGTTCTAAACCCTTAAATTCACTTTCGCTTCATTAAGAATTAACACTCTATCTTATAAGTTCGCCGATCATAAGACGAATAAGCACAACCAAAACTAGGTTATCATACAATCACCATACACTAAGGCATCAAAACGAATTAACTAAAGAAATCCATAAATAAATCCGCTAGAACCCCACGATAACGATTAGCCCATAATCGGACTCATCATCAACGTGGGTTCCGATGAAAGCATGGTATAATTAACGTAGTCTTTTTACTGAATAAATAATAAACAAAGTACAAAACAAGAGTATAGGTTCACGAATAAGAAAACTAGCATCCAAAGTTACAACTTAAAACAAAGAATCACAAGTAAAAACTAGATCTTCTTCGCCTTGGTTAAATTTTGTTCTTCGGTCTTCTTACGCCTTCTCCTTAAGCTCTGGTACGTCTTCTTCTGTAAAACGAGCATAGGTTATATTTATATAGAATCCCATATAGATTAGAAGTCCAACGGATCAAAATTCCAGAAGAAACAAGATTTAATTTTCCCGACCTAGCGCGGGCGCGCGCTTGACCAGCGCGGGCGCACTAACATTCTGCTCTTTGGGCGTGCTATCATAGCGCGGGCGCGCCGTCTCTCTAGAGAAACTTCTGACTTCTTCTTTTCCTTGCTGATTTGAGTTGGTCTTTTCACGAGCTTTTATTCTAGACATCCTCCTAACACCATATTAGCATCAAAATAATTCTAATTCACCTGTATTCCTGATAAATGCATGAAATGCAAAAACACTACAAAAATACGTTAAAAACACTAACAACTTGAGTACAAATCATCAATTTAAAGCTTTACGGAGTGTTATAAAGTGTCATAAATGCCACTCAACATACCCCAAACTTGAACCAATACTTGTCCTCAAGCATAAACAAACTCAAAAAATAAGAAATAAGAATGCATAAATGCAAACTATATGAATACAACGATCCCCATAGAATAAGTAGACCAATCAACAAGTAACATCTCAACAATTGCAGTTATTCACATAAAGATTAATCAAGCCCTACAAATCAACCTACAAACCATAAACGTGCATGTGTGCAACTACTTACAGATATACTATCGTAACTAGATCAATAATCATGACTCACTACTCATCAAAGCAATCGCAAGGTTATAAATAGAATAAAAAGCTAGACTCAAAATGACTTATAACACTTCAATTCTTATATCGGAGTTTTTATAGGGATTCCTGATTTTATTCACAACATAAAAATAACACAAATATGCTTATTTGACTGTGCAATGAGTGAGGTCTACAAAAGACTTATACAATAATACCCATGTAGCGAGCGTTAGGTTAGTGGATCCCAGACCATAAAAAGCCTTAGGTCACTAGGCACAAAGTCCCCTAAGAACTTAATAACTCGAGTATTAAAGAGCCCACTCGTGGTCAATTAAGCATAAACACATATATTTTTTCTTTTCTTTTTTTCTTTTTTTTCACAAATTTTTGAACAAGTGCGTTTTGCTCCATCTCACTCAACCCTAGACTACTCATATAAAATGAGCCGGCTACTAGCCATTTGACACCTAGCCACACAACTAGCAATGAAATCCAATTTTCTCCAATTTTTAAATATCCATGTTAATTTATCATTAATAGAATATCCTAAATCCTAAATATAAACAAGCGATTAAACTCCAACAAACAAATAAACCATGATCATGATCTAGCACTCAAGTAACCTATAAGACTTGGTGAATTACAATTGTCTCTAGCATGCAAATCAACTCGATACAACTTAACTTTACTAAATACGACATCACTACACTAGCATCAATATCACAAATTAATCAAAAAAATCATCTAAGGGATCATGTTATTATGCAAATGCATGAAACTATATGCAATTTATCATAAAAACTGCAAAAATAAAATAAAATAATAAAAAAAATACATGGAAAAATATGCAACTATATGAGCAAAACTAGAATGACAATGCAATGTATATGCTACTCACACAAACACATATAATCCTGAACTACTACCCCAAACTTAAAATATTCATTATCCTCAGTGAAAATAATAGCAAGGAATCAGGCATACCTAATCAGAAACAGGGTCATCACCCTCAAAGGGTGGAGTGTCGGGAGTGCTGGAGGTGGATACGCAGTGTCCTCACCGAATACTGGCCACTGGATATCAACTCCTGTGGTTCTGAATGCAGTCCCCAATGCCTGGGTGAGGTCATGTACAAACCTTCTATGGATGTCATGCATCGCATCCATCCTCCTAGCTAAATGCCTATACTGCGTCGAACTCAAACCATCACTGCCCTATGGTTCCTCCTGCTGCTGATGCTGATGCTACGATCCCGAAGGACCGGCCTCCTCTCCCAACTGAGCTCTCCTAGCTGCTCTACGGGCCTACGAAGAACCACCCGCATACGCATAATTATTTGGCCATCCTTCTAGCAGATGATCATAAGAATATCCAAGCCCCTTAGGATCGGGCTTCCCACCATACCACTCCTGCATACTCAACAGTGTAGAACTGTCGATAGGAGCACTGGGAAGCTGCAGCTGCTCATGTGCGGGCCAACGAACACCAACTGCCACACATAAATTCATCACAATGGATGCATAGGGTATCAAACCCGTAGTACTCTCTCGCAAGAACCTCAAAATACTTTGATGGATAACCATCCCAAGATCCACGTGGTCGCCCTGAAGAATACCCCACAACAAACGAGCATGCTCCATAGTAATCTTATGCATGTGAGAAAATGGCATGATATTAGCATAAATAAAATAATTCTATGCACGTGCAAACCTGTTCATGCACGAAGCAGGAAACGTGGCATACTCGTTCGTGCCCTTCTTGAACCTCCAATAAGTCTTAGGCACACACAAAGTAGTGACAATCAAATCCAAATCAAACTCCTGCAGAGTTTTCTCGTTCCAGTTCTCCTAATCCTCCCTCCTCTCGGGCTGCTCAATCACCCTACGAATTGCCTCGAAACTATAGTCCACAGTCATCCCCTCACCACAGTGAAACCGTTCTTCTCTGCCTTAGCATTAGCATAAAACTCACACACCACACTCATAGGCACAACAGTGGGTGCCACACAAAAAGTAACCCAACCCATCTGCAAGATCATCTCCAAAAACTTACCATCTTTTCCCAATGGCAGAAAACCACGCTCCTTGGCTATAGGCTTCGATAACAGCCTCACATACTCCGCCTCAGCCTCGGGAGTTGAAAACCTTGGCCGCACACCACCTGCACTCGAAGAATCAGTGGTGCTGCTGCTAACTTGGGTTCGTTGTCTCTTTGGTGCCATAGAGATTGAATAAGTTTGAGAGAATAGAAGTAGTATAAGAGATTTGTGTGTTAAGAGTTTGAGAAGTGACGGAGAAGTTTGTGTATAAGTGTATGTATATATAGGAGTTTGGGAGAGAATTAGTTATGAAAAAGGAGTGGGAATTGAATATGGGAATAATGAGAGTAATGGAAATTCATTTGGAGAGGGATATATGGGATATGGTTGAGTAAAAATCGGGTTTGAATTGATTTTGGAATAAAAGTCCCGATTTTCCTCTTTATTCTACTGTCTTTTTTTTCAAACTCAGGACCCAGCGCGCCCGCGCTACCTTGGCACGGGCGCGCTGTCGGCATTTTATGTAATATTATCTGTGGATTTTGTGTGATATTAAAGCCGGAAGTAAATATACTTAATGGTTGTACCTTGTGTGAATGAAAATTTTTTGCATTTTAAATTTGCTTTATGTAGTATATGAGTTTTTAAAGCAAGAGTTTATTTATTTCCCTTATTTTTGATTTATAAGGAATATTCTAAACCTTGGAGAAATTTTCTTTTAAAAGTTATTTTGTTCACAAATTTCGAAAGTGATTTTATAAAATTTCTAAAAATCCAAGTTATTTTATGGTATAAATTTTATAATTTTTGAACTTGTATTTTATTTTATAAAAATAAATCTTTACAAATTTTATTTGTTATAATTAGCAAATTACATAGAAGAACTTGCATGCAAATCACCATTCTATTCTCTCAAAGGGCAAATAAGACCTTTCCAACCCCACTAACTCATTTGTTGATTACTAAATTACCACACTAACCTTGCATGCAAAATGGCCTAACTTTAGCTAGAGGACATTTTTGTACATTCTCACTTCCACTCATCATTTTGTCAACCAAAAAGCATAAAACTAAAATCAAAGTGGGAGAAGTCATTCCACTCACTCCACACTCCAACACACCATATTTTTTTTTCTCTCCTCCCCCTCCCACCATTGCTCTCGGTCGAAGCCCCATTCCCCTACCCCCTTCCATTTTTCATTTCATTCTTCATCTTCCCAAGTGTAAATATTCTACCTATATTCATCTTATATACTTTCCAAGAGTTTTGTGACTTGGAAGTTGAAGTTCCATGGATGCATGTGTAGTTCTTACGTGATCTCCAAAGAGAAACTCTTGATTCTTGTGAATTCAAGAGCCCTCTATGAGATATATTTGATATATGTGCTAACTAAGTGTTTTATGGAGATATCATGCTTTAAAATCCTTTGCATGCTACTGAAATTTCATTATATATTTATGTTTAGCCATGCATGCTAGTTTTAAGACATTAAAATGATGATCAACCATGCTTTTCATGCTACTCTTTTTGAAATCATGTTGCTCTGTCTAAAAATCTATAAATTCGAAATATGTGTGCTTAAAATAGATTATTTCCATGATAAATTTCTTATTAATAGTTAATAGAAGATATATTTCATGATTATTAAGGATAAGTAATAGGTATAAGTCGAATTTGCAAGCATTTAAACTTTATGCCTAGCCGAAATCTTGTTATGTATTTTCCATGAGTTGCATGATATATTTTTTTAGTTGCATGTTGTTGATTCTTGGGAATGGATGATCTCCCCTTCTGTTGAGGCACTATTTTAGGACATTAAGACACTAGGTTTGCTTTGGAAAGAGTTGGATGCTTGGTTATTAAGTGGGAGTTAAGGTGGAAAGGGATTAGTTAGTGTTTGCATTTTTCCAGATTTGATGCACTAGTTATGGGGAAGTTTTGAATGAGCATTTGTTGTGCACTTTGAGGCCCAAGCCACCAGAAGCAATAACTAGGAGTATATAAAAGGTTTTAGGTGTTTGTTGGAGATTTGTAAGTCGTTTGATTAGGTGCACGAGTGAAATCATAAAATATGTCCAGCAGGGGACAGTTTTGTTGTAACTTAAAAATAGGAAGTTTTGACCATGTCATGGGTAGGCCCTCATTAGGCCCTGTTGGGCCTTACTTAGAGGGTGTGTCAGAGGAGTTTTTCCAGCCATAGTTCATAGGATTTGATTTAGAACCATGTATCATAAGTTAGTTCAAGTCAGGGCGTTTTCTGCCCAGAAAAACAGGGGAACCATGGACTTTAAGCTTAGGCCCAAGGAGGCCCAAGCTAGACCCTTGAGCCACATCAAGTTTGGGAGATGCCTTAAGGTCAGAAGAGCCTAGTGTAGAAGTTTTGGAGGTAAACTTGTAGTTTAAGAGTGTCTAATGCAGTCAAGAAACCATAGATGTCATTCTGAAATTTTCCTTAGTGAGCACCTTCACTTATCACATAGTTTTAGAACACTTAGGAGTGAGACCTAGGTTGACCACTATGGTGGAAATATAGTATAAATCTAGTAGAGTAAAACGCCCAAGTGTGGGTCAATAGGTTTTGGATAGTTAAGTAAAGGCACATTGAGTAAGGAAGCCAAAATTTAGAGACTTTGTCTAGTTTAGCGACCAAGTGACTTAAGTTGGGGATCGAGATCATCCAAGCCTAGTGTTGCATTATGGTGTGTGTGATATTATTTGGTATTAAAATATGATATGTGAGTATATGTGGCTATGTGTACAATTATATTTATAAGGTGAATATAAATTGCGTGCATATAGGCCTAAGTGCCATTTGTGTTGTAAATAGGTTAAGTTGGTGAGAATATATTATAATGAGGATTATTATTATTTATGTAGGATCTCGAGACGAGGGTAAACTTGCCATAAAGGTCGAGTGAAGCTTCCAGTTGCTCCTACCAGCCAGACCAGACCAGCCTTTCTCAAGGCAAGTGATTCAACCTGTCTTTTGTACTCACTGCAAATGTGTAACAATTAATTCATATATATATTGATGCGATTATCCTGAGTCATTTTGTTATACTTGAACCAAGCGATTCTTAAGTCTATCTTTGAATTATATAGAAATTCCATGAACCCTCAAGTACGTATTGCAAGTAGATTAAAGGTCATATCACGTTAGTATATTAAAGTAATTGGAATACCATGATAAAATAAAGAGTTGTTATAATACTTGATTGATCCTCTTGATTAACATGCTAATGATTCCCAAAGTATTGATATCTCACCCTAATGCTTGAACCCCTATAGAAACTTTACCTTGATACCTAAAAGCCAGATATTCATCAAAGTTGTCCATAATTAATTGATACCCCTCTTTCTTACCCTAAAGTTTGACAATCCTGATATAGCTTGAGCTAAAGATTATTTCTTCATACCTTAACACCCTTAGTATTCATGAAGCTTATCTTCTTGATGTTCTAGCACTTGTAACTTGTTGAAAACCATTACTTTAAGCCTAGTTTGGCATTAATCTTTCATATTATCCAATAGCCTTGGTAAATCTCCTTGTCAAAGTTCTTGTATATGGAAACCTTTCAATTACCCTAATATAGTAAAGTCTAGTGGATCATGGCCCTGAAATTTGGTGACATATTTCCAGTGTTTCAAGTTGATCTATAATCCCTTGATAAAAATGTTTACTACTTAAGAGATTTTGTTATAAATCAGCATCAGTTTTTGAAATGATTAAAATGTGGATTTTCAGTCCCAAAGGGGGATAAATGTTTTCTTTGAATAATGGATCTGGACTGAGACGCCGAGTCCTTTCCACACTTATATTGTAGGCTTAAAAGTTGCCTAGGGATCCCATTAATGTTTTAGAACCCAGCGAGGTTCGGGATTACTTCGCGGCTGATCACCGGCTGTAATCCGTAGTGTCATAAAATGATTTTGATTAAGATATGATTTTGAAAATGTTTTGATACAAGTAAATGATGTCATCACCCAAAAATTTCATCTCTGATTATTATCAATTATATCTTCACATTATCATTCTTTAATATATATCTCGATTTACATTTTGTATAGTATTGTTTAGCACTTGTTGAGCATTTGGCTCACTCCTTGCTTTACCCTGATATTACAGCTAGCAGCTATGGTTAGATTCAAGCAGATAGCACGTAAGACCTGTGACGCCGATGCGTATGTCCGAGCTCAGGTAGAATAAGAGATAGTTTGGTGTGAGGACTCGATATTAAAATCAGTTGTAATAGATGGTAGTGTTGGGCTGTTCCAAACCCTAAACTATAAGATCTTGGATTCGGTTATGTTTACTTTCATCTAAATATTGTAATAGTTATATTTATTTTGTTTGTTAAGTTGGGGTTGTGACAGGTTTTGGTATCAGAGCTACGGTTTAGAGTCCCTGGACAGCCCAAATAGGTTATAGGATATATGTATAGGTTATAGATAATATGCGAGAGAGTAGGTTAAGTAAATTTATTATTAATACCCCTCTTATTGGTTTGCCAGGAAAGGGCGCATTCCTCGTCATCCTCTGGGTCGGACGACACTATTGCTTTCTCCGTGTATGCTGAGTTGAGGCGCGAGTTTGACATGCTTCAGGGCAAGTACGACCGACTGATAGATCGACTGAAGAACGTGTATCCGGACAGCCGAAACTATGAAGGGAAGCCTAAGGAGCAGATGTCTGTGAGACTTGAGACCTTGGTTCAGTACGTCAACACTAAGCTTGAGGATATGCCATCACACCGAGACCGCACCATCCAGTATATCGTCCAGATGGTGGCAGATGAGCTCCAGAGCATTGTGAAGACGCTTCGAGAGGAAAAGACTACCAAGCCCCGTTCTGATGGAGTGGAGCCTTAGTTCTTTCCATTATCTACCTTCCATGTTGTTGTATTATCAGACTTTGTAGAAATTCTCAGTTGTTTCCTTTAAATAAGCATGTTATTCCTAGAATCAGACTTTGTTCTAATCCTATGTATTGTGACCTTTAAATTTCAAATATTATACACTATCGTTCCAATTGCTCTCATCTGTTATTTTACGCTTTTGTATGCATTACCATATCTGTTTAATTTAAAACTTGACCTCATATGTAAATAAGAATTCCATGCAATACCCTCGAATTATTTCAT
Source organism: Apium graveolens (assembly GCF_009905375.1). Classification (NCBI taxonomy): domain Eukaryota; kingdom Viridiplantae; phylum Streptophyta; class Magnoliopsida; order Apiales; family Apiaceae; genus Apium; species Apium graveolens. The sequence continues at coordinate 147,305,366 of NC_133655.1, forward strand.
CTTTCGTACCTGTTTTGATATAACTCTTATTTCAGGATCATGCCTCCCAAAAAGAAGAACCCAACAACCATATCTACCACAGACCCAAATATTCTTCGATTACTGGAAACTTTGCAACAGCAAACCGATGATATATCTCAACAACAACTAACTCTTCAACAACGAATTGAAAACCAAGATAACCATGAACCACACCAACCACCTGATCCAGCAGTACCACCTCGACAAGTTGTCACTTTCCAGGCATTTCAGAATATGAATCCACCTGCATTTCATGATACCACTGATCCAATAATAGCTAACACATGGATTAAGGAAATGGAAAGGGCTTTTGAGTTGGTACAGTTAGGAGACGATCAGAAGATGCCATATGCTACTTACTTCCTGAAGGGCGAAGTCATCTATTGGTGGGAATCAGTAAAAGCTATGGAAGCAACTCAATAGGTTTCTTGGGAGAGATTTAAGAAGTTATTTCTGGAAAAGTATTACCCTAAGTACATGAAAAATCAGATGGAGCTTAAATTTCTTGAGTTAAAGCAAGGGAATATATCTGTACTGGAGTATGAGAAGAAGTTCACTGAGTTGTCAAGGTTTGTGATAAAGTATACCAGCATTGAGGAGGAAAAAGTTAAAAGATTTCAACAAGGATTGGAGCCTTGGATTAGAGATAGAGTGGCTATGTTTGAGCTTGATACTTATGCAGGAGTAGTACAAAAAGCTGCTCTGATTGAGAACAATGGGATGTAGTCAAGAAAGGAAAGGGATAATAAGAAGAGAAAGGTTCCTTTTTATGGAGAGAAGTCTGAAGCCGGAAATTCACAAGATCGGAATGTAAAGAGGTTGGATTCCATAAGGGTGGAAATTTTCAAAAGAAAGGGAATTTTGGCAAAAGACAAGAATTGAAGGGGAGCAACCAGGCAAGCCAAGGGCAAGTTAGAGAAAACAGGTTCCAGAAACCGGAATGCAAGCACTGTGGAAGAAGGCACCCCGGAGTATGTAATAAGCTGAGCATGACATGCTATAGGTGCAACCAGAAGGGACATTTGGCAAATGAGTGCAAGATGCCGAAGCCAGGAGTTACATGTTACAAGTGTGGAAAGACTGGACACATTGCTAGGGAGTACAAGACAACCGGACCAGTCAAAGCTTTAATGAATGTGGCAAGTACCTGTGCAAGCGTGCCAGCTGAGGTATTGGTATTACCTCCACCACCTACAACAACTCCGCAAGCAACAGCAAGGACATTCGATTTGAAAATGAAGGACGCTGTTCAGAATTCTGAGGTGATAGCAGGTACACTTTTACTCAATAATGTCAAAGCTAAAGTATTGATTAATTCGGGAGCAACAAGATCTTTCATATCAGAAACTTTTGTTGATAAACTACAATGTGATAAAATGATTATGAGCGAGGTAGTATATATGGTAATTGCGAACCAGGAGAAGATTCATGTGAATCAATTCTGTCCGAAGTGTGAGATTGATATTTTGGGGCATAATTTTTCAGTCGACTTGATACTCTTCAAGTTGGGAGAGTTCAATATAATTTTAGGAATGGATTGGTTAGGGAAGAATAATGCCCAGATTGATTGTAAGACCAATAAAGTGTATTTAAAGATGAAGAATGGAGAGAAGGTAGTATTTAAGGGACAGAGGCAAGAGCAACTGTTTCTTACAATCGTTCAGGCTAAGAAGCTACTTAGAAAAGGTTGTGAGTCATTCCTAGCTTATGTAGTGGATTCAGAAAAAGGCAACCCCAGCATAGAAGATATCCCCGTAGTTAACGAGTTCCCAGATGTGTTTCCAGACAAACTACCGGGCTTACTTCCAGATCGACAAATCGAGTTCGAGATCAACCTTGCTCCAGGTACAGAACCAGTATCAAAGGCCCCGTATAGGATGGCACCAGCAGAAATGAAAGAGTTGGCGAGCCAGCTACAAGAATTGTTGGATAAAGGAGTGATTCGGCCAAGTACGTCCCCATGGGGAGCCCCTGTCCTGTTTGTAAAGAAGAAAGATGGAAGTATGCGGCTATGTATAGATTATCGGGAGTTGAATAAGGTAACGATCAAGAACCGCTACCCTCTACCAAGAATAGATGACCTATTTGATCAACTGAAGGGAGCAAAGTGCTTTTCAAAGATTGACTTGAGATCAGGATATCATCAATTAAAGATCAAGGAAGAAGATATTCCCAAGACAACATTCAGGAGTAGATATGGACATTATGAATTCCTAGTAATGCCGTTTGGATTGACTAATGCCGCGGCCGCATTTATGGATCTGATGAATCGGGTATTTAAAAAGTATTTGGACAAGTTCGTAGTGGTATTCATTGATGACATCCTTATTTATTCTAAGTCGGAAGAAGAACATAAGCAGCACCTCTTGATAGCATTGGAGATACTTCGGCAAGAGAAGATGTATGCCAAGTTTTCTAAATATGAGTTTTGGTTAAAGGAAGTTCAATTTTTGGGGCATGTCATTGGAAATGAAGGAGTTAAAGTAGATCCGGCAAAGATTGAGGCGATTATGAGTTGGTAGAGGCCAAAGACACCTACGAAAGTACGAAGTTTTCTAGGATTGGCAGGGTACTATAGAAGGTTTGTCAAGGATTTTTCGAAAATTGCCACGCCAGTGACTAAGTTAACCAGGAAGAATCAGAAGTTCGAATGGAGTGCAGAATGTGAGGATAGATTTCAAGAGTTGAAACAAAGATTGGTAACAGCTCCGGTGTTAGTGAAAGGAATATGTCCTAAGTCCAATCATGTATTAGGATTTAGGAATAACTTTTATGTAATCTGTTTTGATTTCATTGATATTAATAAAGACTTGTTTTGTTTTTATTACGAGCTTTATCTATTTAAGTGTTTAAATAAGATATACTATAGTTTAGAGTAAAGCTTTTTATGGATTATGATGAGATCATAATAGTGAGACCTAAAAAGATGATAACTCTAAACTTAAATAGTTCCTGGTCATAGGATTACTAACTGGTAATTAATAATCCGCAAAGATCGGTACATACTATGCTTGCTTCGTTATGAAGGATGTCTGTTCTCATACACATTTGTGTGGTGACACTATAGCTAGTATGTAGGTGCTTATTATAGAATAAGTTCACTGAACATGACTCGCACAGCTGAACAACTGATGGAGTTCACTCACGTGTCAGCAGTTGTTCACCTAGTGATAGTTGTACAAGTATCCTTAGACTTGAGGTCATCATAGTCATCTTGTGTACACTGAACTATGCTTTGGTTTAGTTCTTAGTGTAACACCCTCCAAATCCGGGGTATAGATTTGGGGCATTACTAATAATAACTACTCACTAATCTCGCACAAGCGGAATATAATTGAAATAGTTACCCCGAACTACTACTACTCAGGATCTTTTAAGGTTAAGATTTGAAAACAAGAACCACATACTAACTTTATTACAAACCAAATAAAAACAATCCATCTCAAGAACTCTCTTTATTACAAAACTATATTCTATCTACATGCTCACCACACAACTTTTATTCAAACCATAATAGTACTTATCCTGTTACACCTGATCTGATAACTCAAAGCTCTCTTCAGGGATAGGGATAAACACCCTTGGTATAAGAGGGTCCCGCTGCTTGACTCGCTTCTTGACTACGCGGGTTCTGATGGGTTTCATTCTCTACCTTAACTGTAAGACAATAGGAATAACAATAAAAGAGGATGAGCCAAAATTGCTCAACAAGCCTGCAACAATATAGATAGTATAAAGAGAGAGAAATAAGTGAACCAATAAGCTGCTGGTTTGATCAACCATCTGAGTCTGTATAGACTAATAATTTGCCAATACTGGCGAGTGCCAAATGAACAAGACTGGAAACAAGAACCAACATATGCACTATAACCCGCTGATCAGTCAGGATACAGTGCGAATCTATACCCAACTATATAGATCCAACCAACATAAAGAGTACTCAGGCAGCTATGGCCTATTAATTAAAGGTCTGAGTAAAACCCAGCCTGTATCGTAACCATCCAGTTCGAAGTTTAGCATCCGGAACAATCGGAATGCTTTTGATGTATCCCAACATCAGGATATATCATAATATATGTAACAAGGGTAAAAATATTAGAATATGAATAGAGGATTTAATAAATTGGGAGAAATCAAAATCGAAATGAAATAGAAACAGGAATCAATAGATATGTATCAGTGCATATGAACAAGAATTATCAAAGTATAATTGATATGAAAAATGGGGTATAATTCACTATTCTGAATTTAGAATAGGGGAAAAACTTGCCTCGCGCGTACTTAACCTGATCCAACTCACCGACTTCTGTCCCTAGCTTACTCTGCCTTGCTAACACTGAACCAATCATGGAAAGATAGTTGTTTAGATAACTTACTATATACGTGTATCTGGAATTGATATCACGTAACCTTATCAGTCTATCCATGCGTTTCTATCTGATTCGCATATATATACACATATATTGATATAGCACATAGGTTCACATAATCACATAAAACACATAGCACATAAAGCACATAATCAATTTTTTTAGACTTATAATTATTTTTAGAATTGATTCTAGACTCATACCTGCATTAACTAGCCTTATCTGACTTTATTATAATTTTTCGGGATTATTCGATTAAATTATACCCCTATTAGGGCCTACGAACTATTAATTATCACCAAACCATTCTCTTTTGGAGGAAATTATAACTAACAATTATTTTTATTGGATTCGTTTCATTTTTCTGAGTCTAGGGGTCTTCGTTTCGCTCAAATCGGATTAACGGTTGAATTATTATGAATTAAACAAGATTTAATTAATTAATAATTAATTATAATTAAATAATCCTTAATTACATTTTTAAATAATTAACTAATAATTATTGTATTTTAAAATAATTAATCCCTAATTATTAGGATTAATTACTATTTATTACAATTATTTACAAATTAATAATACTTACTCGACTCGATCAAATCGATTATTTATAAATAAAAATCGATACAACTAACTGATACCATACTTATCGAATAAATAAATATTATTCGAATCATAATTCAACGAGCAACTACTCGTATAAATACGAGCTACTCGCGAATTCTCGAATAACTATCGAACTGTTATTATTATTATTATAACTTATACAATTCGTTAATTAATTATCGATATTTAATTATTCGATACGAATAATTAGTACGATATTCTTCGAATAAATATCGCTCGATTAATAATTCTAACTTAACGAATCACTACTCGTATGAATACAAGTTACTCGTAATATTAACTAATTATCGGATTATTAATCATATTATTTAATCCTTATTTATTAATTAATTACCTAATTATTAATTAATTACCTAATTAGTAATTACTTAGATAACTAATAAATAATTATATAAATAATTAAATAATTAATTAAATAATTAAATTCGAATTTCAAAATTAATAAAATAATTTAAAAATTAATTATAATATTTTTCAAAATTTAAAACTAATTTTTATTTACTTTTTAGAATTACTAAAACTAATTTCTGATTTTAGAAAAATAAAATAAAAAAAAAAACCAGAAACATGAAAACAAAAACAGGGTTAGGGTTATATGGATCAACTCCGGGTCAAATAAAAACCCAACCGGGTCGGATCCGGGTTGGCAAGAACACCCACCGGTGTTCTTCACGTTTCTAGAACACGGCGAAGTTCCGGCCACCGGAGCCCAACTCCGGCGATACCAATTCCTGACCAAAAACCGTGTGGTTCGACTCGTTCCTGCTGCAAATTAATTCCTCACCATCCCAGCCATTCATCCCTGCCATTCTCCTCCTTCCCCGTCGCCTGTCTCATCTTTCCCGGCGAAAACCGATCCAAAATCGGCGACCTTCAACTCCATGGCCGGTGAAATCGTTTTTGACGAATACAAAACCAAACAACGTGATTCCGGTGTCAAATTAAAGCTACAGAGTTCTACAATTACTTTCTAACATCAATCGCGAGCAAAAACATATATAAATCTAAAAATCAAAAATCAAAAATAGTTAAACTGAAGAACTCGACATATCGATTCAGGGGTTGTAAAATTATAATAAAAATACCTGATTACTCCTAAGACTACAACGAAACTAACTACATAATCCAAACAATCAAATGATTCTTCAAAATCAAAAAACCGAAATTCATGCCAAGAACATAAAAATCGATTTTGAGATTAAACAAACCTCAGTTGTTGATATTAGTATCAATAGATTCGTCTCTTCACAAGGATTGTATTGGTTACTCGAGCGTTTTCAGTGGATTAGTAAATCTCCCAAAATCACTGTTTGATCTTCTCCCTTCTTCAAGAACACAAACTTCACCCACACTTTCTAATTTTTATTTTCTGATTTTTTAACAATTAATTAATGAATAATTAATAATAAAATAGGTATTTATACTAATGAAAATAATACCCCTAAATAAAATTAAGGGTCTAATTATACATCTAATAAAAATATTTGGCCCCAATTTTTATAATTTTTGGGTATTAATAATGAAATTTTAAATATCTAATAAATACAAAATTAATGTCAAAAATTCCCAAAAATTGTGAATATTACAAAAATGCAAAGAAAAATAATATATGATAATTTCATGATCATATAAAAATAAAAATGTGATTTTTGTGGGGCTTTTGGTACCCGAAGGGGTCCGGAAAAGTCATTTTTCGCGAAAAAGGTAAATTTGTAAAACGTTTAGGGGTTCAGAATAGCGATATGGGATAGGGCAATTTTGGCAAAATAGGGCCAATGATTTTGTTTGAAATACGGGCTTTTAAAACATAGTTTTGAGCTGTACAGGTTTTGATATAATATATATATAACTGATGATAAAATGCTCAATAAATATGCAAAACACGTTTGGATCAAAACAGCCAACACATATCACATAGCAGTTAGGGTTTAACGACTTAACACATTTAACCACATAATAATACACATAATTTATCATTATTATAATATAATACAAGCGTAATTCCTCGGTCGTTACATTCTCCCCCCCCTTTAACAAGATTCTGTCCTCAGAATCACATTATGCAAATAATTGAGGATACCTTTCTAACATTTCACTCTCAAGCTCCCAGGTTGATTCTTCAACCACTGGGTTTCTCCATAAAACTCTCACTAATGACACAGACTTATTTCTTAATATCCTTTCTTGCCTATCTAAAATTCTTATTGGCTGCTCTACATATGACAAATCTGCCTGAAGTTCTACTGGTTCATATTCTATTAAATGCCTTGTATCAGGATTATACTTTTTAAGCATAGATACATGAAATACGTTGTGAATGTGCTGCATATGGGGTGGTAGAGCTAACTCGTACGCAACCTTCCCAATTTTCTTCAAAATCTCAAATGGTCCAACGTATCGTGGCTTCAATTTTCCTTTATTGCCAAATCTGGTCACTCTTTTCCATGGCGATATTTTGAGCAATACGCGTTCTCCTTCCTGATAGTCCACATCCTTCCTTGCTTGGTCTGCATATCTGCTTTGCCTGTTTTGTGCTGTCTCGATTCGTTTTCGAATGAGTTTAATCTTTTCTTTTGTCTGCTGAATTAATTCTGGACCCAAAATCTTGCGTTCTCCAACTTCATCCCAATGCACTGGTGATCTGCATTTCCTTCCATATAATGCTTCATACGGTGGCATTCCAATACTGGCGTGATAGCTGTTATTATAAGAAAATTCCACTAGGGGTAAATGTTCATCCCAACTACCTTCAAAATCGATCGCACAAACTCGTAACATGTCTTCAATCGTTTGAATTGTCCTTTCACTTTGACCGTCAGTTTGCGGATGATAGGCTGTACTCATATTCAACTTCGTTCCTAGACATTCTTGGAATTGTCTCCAAAATCTTGAATTGAAACGAGGATCTCGATCCGATACAATTGATACTGGTACTCCATGACGCATCACAATTTCTTTAAGATATAAATGCACTAGCTTGTCCAATGAAAATCTCTCATTAATTGGAAGAAAATGTGCTGATTTCGTCAATCGATCAATAATAACCCAAATTGCATCGTGATTGGCTTTCGTCCTTGGAAGTCCCACTATGAAATCCATCGCTAGATGTTCCCATTTCCATTCTGGAGTGTCTAATGGTTGCAATAACCCACTCGGACGTTGATGCTCTGCTTTAACTCGCTGGCATGTGTAGCATTTACTCACCCATTCTGCTATCTCCTTCTTCATATTCGGCCACCAAAAGTTTTCCTTCAAATCGCGATACATTTTCGTGCTTCCTGGATGAATGGAATACTTCGAATTGTGCGCATCTCGCATAATTTCTTCTTTTAATTCTACCACGTTAGGGATCCAGATTCTTGACGTAAAACGTAAAATTCCTTCATTATCTTTCTGAGTTGTAATCTCTTCTCCTGTTAAGTTGTCGTCTTGACTCATCACTTTATCTTGACAATGGCGAATCTTTTCTAGCAACCCTGGTTGAAAAGTCATAGCGTAAATAGTTCCTGCAGATTCATGAGGAATACGAATCTCAATTTCCAATTTGTCGAATTCTTTAACCAATTCTTCACATGAAGTTAACCGATTCAATCTTTCTTTTCTGCTTAGTGCATCTGCTACAACATTTGCTTTTCCTGGATGATAACTGATTGTAACATCATAATCTTTAATCAATTCCAGCCATCGACGTTGTCGCATGTTCAGTTCCTTTTGCGTGAAGATATACTTCAGACTTTTATGATCCATGTAGATTTCGCATTTTTCACCATACAGATAATGTCTCCAAAGCTTCAATGCAAATACAATTGCTGTCAATTCCAGATCATGCGTAGGATATTTCTGCTCATGAGGTTTAAGTTGTCTCGACGCATATGCAATGACATTACCATGTTGCATCAACACACATCCTAAACCACGATATGAAGCGTCACTGTAAATACCAAAATTTCCTTGCTCGTCTGGCAGTACTAATACTGGTGCAGTCACCAACCGATTCTTCAACTCTTGAAAACTTTCTTCACATTTACTATTCCATTCGAACTTTTCACTTTGTCGAGTTAATTTGGTCAACGGTGTTGCTATCTTCGCAAAATCTTTGACAAATCTTCGATAATATCCTGCCAAACCTAAGAAACTTCGAACCTCTGTCAGCGTCTTTGGTCTTTCCCAATTCAACACAGCTTCAATCTTTGCTGGATCAACTTGAATGCCTTCTCTGCTGATGATATGCCCTAGAAACTGCACTTCTTTCAACCAAAATTCACATTTTGAAAATTTTGCATAAAGCTGCTCCTTTCGTAATATCTCCAATGTCGTTCTTAAATGCGCTGCATGCTCTTCTCCCATCTTTGAGTAGATCAAAATGTCATCAATAAATACAATGATAAACTTATCTAAATACTTCTTGAATATTCGATTCATCAAATCCATAAACGCTGCAGGTGCATTCGTTAATCCAAAAGCCATCACAAGAAATTCATAGTGTCCGTACCTCGTTCTAAATGCTGTCTTTGGAATATCTTCGGCCTTGATCTTTAACTGATGATAGCCTGATCGTAAGTCGATTTTCGAAAACCATGCTGCTCCTTTTAATTGATCAAATAAATCATCGATGCGAGGTAAAGGATATTTATTCTTGATAGTTAACTTGTTCAGCTCACGATAATCAATACACAGTCGCATACTGCCATCCTTCTTTTTCACGAACAATACTGGCGCGCCCCATGGGGATACACTTGGCCTTATAATTCCTTTATCGAGAAGTTCTTGCAACTGCTTTGCTAATTCCCTCATTTCAACAGATGCCATCCGATATGGAGCTTTCGAAATTGGTTCGGTCCCTGGCGTCAAGTCAATAGTGAACTCGATTTCTCGATCTGGTGGAAGTCCTGGTAATTCGTCTGGAAAAACATCAAGAAATTCACAAACTAATGGAATATCTTTAATCTGTGGATTTCCCTTATCAGCATCACGTACATAGGCTAAATAAGCTTGACATCCTTGGCGTAGCAATCTTCTTGTTTGCATTATTGATAGGAAATTCTGCTTTTGCTTCTCACCTTTAAATATTACCGTTTCATTTTCTTCAGTATGCAATTTCACTCTCTTATTCGCACAGTCAATTTGAGCATTATTACTCGATAGCCAATCCATTCCTAGAATAACATCAAACTCCCCTAACCTAAAAGGTATCAAATCAACTGAAAAATGACATCTTCCTATCTCAATATCACAACTCGGGCATACTCGATCTACTGCAACCAGATCATTATTTGCTAATTTTATGACTAACACTTCATCTAACCACTGTACCTCACAATTTATTTTAGAGATAAAAGCTTCAGAAATAAAAGATCTAGTAGCTCCTGAATCAATCAATACCAAAGCATTTACGGAATTTACAGGAAGTGTACCTGCAACCACATTCGGACTCTGTACCGCTTCCTTCATTGACATGTTAAAAGTCCTTGCTTTGGGCTGATATTGCTGTGGTAGTGGAGGTGGAGGTAATGCTAAAACTCTTGGAATACTAGCGGCCATTGCAATTCCTCTGCAGTCTCTGGCGATATGTCCTTTTCTTCCATATTGAAAACAAGTAACTTCTGCTTTTCCCATCGGACATTCTCCAGAATAGTGTCCCCTTTGCTTGCATTTGAAACACGTGACATTTGGCTTGTTGCAAATTCCTGTATGCTTCCTACCACACGTTCTGCAATCAGGTACAGGCGGTCGAATAAGCCTTTGCTGAGTTGGGGCAGGTAATCGATTACCCATCCTCTGGTTGTTTTGTTCTGGCCTCCTAAAGTTTACTTTTCCTCGAGCTTGAAATCCCGGCCTTTTGTTGAAACGATTCTGAAAATTCCCTGGTCCTTTCTCTTTCTGAGCTGCTTCGCTTTCTCATTCAATAATCATAGCCTTCTGAACAATAGCCGTATAAGTTGTCAATTCAAACACAGCTACCCTGCTACGAATCCATGGTTTTAGTCCTTGCTGAAATCTCTTGGCCCGCTTCTCGTCCGTATCCACCTGCTCTGGAACAAACCTTGCCAATTCCGTAAACTTGGTCTCATAATCCGCAACCGATAAGTTGTCTTGTTTCAGCTCCAGGAACTTGATCTCCATCTGGTTTTTCATAAAACGAGGAAAATATTTCTCCAAGAAAAGATCAGTGAATCTATCCCAGGTCACCACACCTTCTTCTTCCAAAGCTTTCTTCGATTCCCACCAGTAATTAGCTTCGCCTTTCAGGAAATAGCTAGAAAAATCCGTCTTCTGCTCTTCCTCAACCTTTACCAACGAAAAAGCCTTTTCCATCTCTTTCAGCCAAGCTCTCGCTTTTGTAGGATCCGTGGAACCCATAAATTCCGGTGGCTTCACCGACTGAAATTGCTTGAAAGTGGTCGTAGGCGCTGCTGGTGGTACTTGATGTCCTGGATGAGCGGCTTGTTGTAACATCTGTTGCTGGAACTGCTGCTGTTGCTGCTGCATTTGTTGTTGCATCATCAACATTTGCTGTTGCATGAGATTAAACATCTGATCCATCTGTTTATTATTGTTTTGGCCCTCGGTGTTCCCATTCGATGAATCGGGTTGTGTTTTTCTTTTAGGTGCCATCTTTCTGGTAAATAAACAACGACCTTCTTTAATAACAGTATATTAAACATATATTAAAACAGTCGATTTGAGAAAATAAAATAGCTTATTAAATAACTGAATAGATAAAACAGTATGATGTGTGTTTTTTTTTTTTTACATAAGGATACAACATGATCGTAAATAAAACTACATTTATAAATATGCAATGGTACTGAAATAAATATAAATGCTTAAATAACTGGAAATAAAATAAAGAAACGTGCAAAAGATCATCTCGTATATATACATGTAGAACACCAGCTACAGGTGTCAGTGCTTGATACAAAAACCTATGATATAACAGTCATACTGCTACTACTACTATCGGTCAAAGTCAGTAGCTACACTCATACACACTAGTCATACAATACTATGCTGCCTCTATCTACAAAATATACATAATACCACACTCATTGATCTGCTGGTCTCAAAATCCTGGTGGTACGTGGCTCAACTCCTCCTGCAATGCCTCTAGCACTGCCTCGGTAAGTCCCAATGCTCTGCGATATGCTATCTCCGCACTAAGATCCTGCTGTCTCAACTCAGTAAGCTGCTGCGAACTAACCCGGTGAATATGATGTAGGCTCTCTCTCAGTATATAATCCGGTCGTAATGCTCTGACAGGACCATCCGTCTGTGTCTCATACAACCCAAGGATCTCCCTACACTGGTTCTGCCATCTAATCCTCTCCTCCCTCTCTGCCTGAAAGCGCTGGTATGTCACGGTATGATGCTCCCGAAGATCAGTGCTGGAACCTCGAGAAGGTAATGGTCCATCCACCACAATATCATCCATAAACTCTGGCTGAGGAAACTGATAAACTCCTGGAACAGGTGCATAAATGGCTAATGGGGCAGGAAATAAGACAGGCTGCTCCATCGGCGCATACACTGGCGGCTCTGCCTCTAGCTCCATATGTGGCAGCTCTGGAATCTCGACTGGTGGCATAGGAATCTGAGGCTCTAAATCCTCCCACTGCGGAAGATCAATCATGTCAGGAATATCGAACATCAGGAACTCTAGTGGTGGAAAATCTGGTATCTCTGGCTCAAAATATGGAAAATAATCTACAAAACCTGGTACCTCTGGGGGAAGTGGTATCTCTGGTGCTGGCTCAGGTGGCAATGGAGGTAAGATCTGCTCTAACACTGGGGCTACTACCGGTGCATCCCCTGGATCTGTCTCGGTCCTCTCCGTAGATGATGATAAAGAAGCCATCTAATATACATAAAAATAATAACACAAAAACAATCAAATCACAATCCTAAACTCATAACTCCTAATCACATAGACAAACAATCCTAACATTCTTACTCACATCCTATCTCATTTTCCTATCTTATCTTAGCCCTAACGTTCTTGTTTTCAAAGGTCAAACCTAAGCTCTGATGCCAACTGTAACACCCTCCAAATCCGGGGTATAGATTTGGGGCATTACTAATAATAACTACTCACTAATCTCGCACAAGCGGAATATAATTGAAATAGTTACCCCGAACTACTACTACTCAGGATCTTTTAAGGTTAAGATTTGAAAACAAGAACCACATACTAACTTTATTACAAACCAAATAAAAACAATCCGTCTCAAGAACTCTCTTTATTACAAAACTATATTCTATCTACATGCTCACCACACAACTTTTATTCAAACCATAATAGTACTTATCCTGTTACACCTGATCTGATAACTCAAAACTCTCTTCAGGGATAGAGATGACCACCCTTGGTATAAGAGGGTCCCGCTGCTTGACTCGCTTCTTGACTACGCGGGTTCTGATGGGTTTCATTCTCTACCTTAACTGTAAGACAATAGGAATAACAATAAAAGAGGATGAGCCAAAATTGCTCAACAAGCCTGCAACAATATAGATAGTATAAAGAGAGAGAAATAAGTGAACCAATAAGCTGCTGGTTTGATCAACCATCTGAGTCTGTATAGACTAATAATTTGCCAATACTGGCGAGTGCCAAATGAACAAGACTGGAAATAAGAACCAACATATGCACTATAACCCGCTGATCAGTCAGGATACAGTGCGAATCTATACCCAACTGTATAGATCCAACCAACATAAAGAGTACTCAGGCAGCTATGGCCTATTAATTAAAGGTCTGAGTAAAACCCAGCCTGTATCGTAACCATCCAGTCCGAAGTTTAGCATCCGGAACAATCGGAATGCTTTTGATGTATCCCAACATCAGGATATATCATAATATATGTAACAAGGGTAAAAATATTGGAATATGAATAGAGGATTCAATAAATTGGGAGAAATCAAAATCGAAATGAAATAGAAACAGGAATCAATAGATATGTATCAGTGCATATGAACAAGAATTATCAAAGTATAATTGATATGAAAAATGGGGTATAATTCACTATTCTGAATTTAGAATAGGGGAAAAACTTGCCTCGCGCGTACTTAACCTGATCCAACTCACCGACTTCTGTCCCTAGCTTACTCTGCCTTGCTAACACTGAACCAATCATGGAAAGATAGTTGTTTAGATAACTTACTATATACGTGTATCTGGAATTGATATCACGTAACCTTATCAGTCTACCCATGCGTTTCTATCTGATTCGCATATATATACACATATATTGATATAGCACATAGGTTCACATAATCACATAAAACACATAGCACATAAAGCACATAATCAATTTTTTTAGACTTATAATTATTTTTAGAATTGATTCTAGACTCATACCTGCATTAACTAGCCTTATCTGACTTTATTATAATTTTTCGGGATTATTCGATTAAATTATACCCCTATTAGGGCCTACGAACTATTAATTATCACCAAACCATTCTCTTTTGGAGGAAATTATAACTTACAATTATTTTTATTGGATTCGTTTCATTTTTCTGAGTCTAGGGGTCTTCGTTTCGCTCAAATCGGATTAACGGTTGAATTATTATGAATTAAACAAGATTTAATTAATTAATAATTAATTATAATTAAATAATCCTTAATTACATTTTTAAATAATTAACTAATAATTATTGTATTTTAAAATAATTAATCCCTAATTATTAGGATTAATTACTATTTATTACAATTATTTACAAATTAATAATACTTACTCGATCAAATCGATTATTTATAAATAAAAATCGATACAACTAACTGATACCATACTTATCGAATAAATAAATATTATTCGAATCATAATTCAACGAGCAACTACTCGTATAAATACGAGCTACTCGCGAATTCTCGAATAACTATCGAACTGTTATTATTATTATTATAACTTATACAATTCGTTAATTAATTATCGATATTTAATTATTCGATACGAATAATTAGTACGATATTCTTCGAATAAATATCGCTCGATTAATAATTCTAACTTAACGAATCACTACTCGTATGAATACAAGTTACTCGTAATATTAACTAATTATCGGATTATTAATCATATTATTTAATCCTTATTTATTAATTAATTACCTAATTATTAATTAATTACCTAATTAGTAATTACTTAGATAACTAATAAATAATTAGATAAATAATTAAATAATTAATTAAATAATTAAATTCGAATTTCAAAATTAATAAAATAATTTAAAAATTAATTATAATATTTTTCAAAATTTAAAACTGATTTTTATTTACTTTTTAGAATTACTAAAACTAATTTCTGATTTTAGAAAAATAAAATAAAAAAAAAAAACCAGAAACCTGAAAACAGAAACAGGGTTAGGGTTATATGGATCAACTCCGGGTCAAATAAAAACCCAACCGGGTCGGATCCGGGTTGGCAAGAACACCCGCCGGTGTTCTTCACGTTTCCAGAACACGGCGAAGTTCCGGCCACCGGAGCCCAACTCCGGCGATACCAATTCCTGACCAAAAACCGTGTGGTTCGACTCGTTCCTGCTGCAAATCAATTCCTCACCATCCCAGCCATTCATCCCTGCCATTCTCCTCCTTCCCCGTCGCCTGTCTCATCTTTCCCGGCGAAAACCGATCCAAAATCGGCGACCTTCAACTCCATGGCCGGCGAAATCGTTTTTGACGAATACAAAACCAAACAACGTGATTCCGGTGTCAAATTAAAGCTACAGAGTTCTACAATTACTTTCTAACATCAATCGCGAGCAAAAACATATATAAATCTAAAAAAAACAAAATCAAAAATAGTTAAACTCAAGAACTCGACATATCGATTCAGGGGTTGTAAAATCATAATAAAAATACCTGATTACTCCTAAGACTACAACGAAACTAACTACATAATCCAAACAATCAAATGATTCTTCAAAATCAAAAAACCGAAATTCATGCCAAGAACATAAAAATCGATTTTGAGATTAAACAAACCTCAGTTGTTGATATTATTATCAATAGATTCGTCTCTTCACAAGGATTGTATTGGTTACTCGAGCGTTTTCAGTGGATTAGTAAATCTCCCAAAATCACTGTTTGATCTTCTCCCTTCTTCAAGAACACAAACTTCACCCACACTTTCTAATTTTTATTTTCTGATTTTTTAACAATTAATTAATGAATAATTAATAATAAAATAGGTATTTATACTAATGAAAATAATACCCCTAAATAAAATTAAGGGTCTAATTATACATCTAATAAAAATATTTGGCCCCAATTTTTATAATTTTTGGGTATTAATAATGAATTTTTAAATATCCAATAAATACAAAATTAATGTCAAAAATTCCCAAAAATTGTGAATATTACAAAAATGCAAAGAAAAATAATATATGATAATTTCATGATCATATAAAAATAAAAATGTGATTTTTGTGGGGCTTTTGGTACCCGAAGGGGTCCGGAAAAGTCGTTTTTCGCGAAAAAGGTAAATTTGTAAAACGTTTAGGGGTTCAGAATAGCGATATGGGATAGGGCAATTTTGGAAAAATAGGGCCAATGATTCTGTTTGAAATACGGGCTTTTAAAACATAGTTTTGAGCTGTACAGGTTTTGATATAATATATATATATAACTGATGATAAAATGCTCAATAAATATCCAAAACACGTTTGGATCAAAACAGCCAACACATATCACATAGCAGTTAGGGTTTAACGACTTAACACATTTAACCACATAATAATACACATAATTTATCATTATTATAATATAATACAAGCGTAATTCCTCGGTCGTTACACTTAGTCTCCAGGGACAATTATTAGGGCTCTTCTGGGTATAGGAATTTGTACACAAAGATAGTGTATGATCAATAAAGGATCTACCCCTTCCAGTGAAGGAAGCGAATGTTCAAGGCTGATCCACTTATGCTAGTTCAGGAATCTCTGGCCAGAGTGAATGAAATTAGAAAGGAGTTTCTAATTTGCATAGAACTACACATAGTAAATGGTAAGCAAGTGATTGAATTAGATAGGCTTGACACGAGATCCATGCCTTGTATTTAATCAGAACATTGTAGGGTAGAAGGAGTTTATTATACGGTAACTATTCACTGATAGGTTCTTGGTATTCTAAGCAGTGAATTCATATTATCCGGATAGTCGCGATATGTTGAGAAGCATCACTCACGATGTAGAATAAATGTGATTAATTAATTAATCATATTTAATAAATTAGAGAATTTATATAAATAATGATAAAATAGTTTTATTATTATTTATTTCTACTACCGGCTTAATATTGAACCTACAGGGTCACACCATAAAAAGAGAACGATTTAATGGTGGAGGAATTAATTAATAATGGCTAATAATTATTTATTTGTGAAATAAATAATTAATTGGAAAATTTAATAATTGATTAAATGAGATTTAATTGATTATAAATTAATTAAGAAAAGTTCTTAATATTATTAATTAAAGGATTTAATTTTTGGAAATTAAATCAAGAGAGAGAATTATTTCTAAAGTATTTAGAAAAAAGATTAATAATTAAAAGGTGTTTTAATTATTAATAAGAATAATAAATGGGATAATAATAATAATAATATTTATGGGAAAATTTCAGCTGAAAATTTTGCCTATAAATACACTATTATAGACCCTATTTTATTCTAACCCCATCGAAACCCGAAAACCCAAAAAAGTTTGGAAAACGCAATTCTCTCCACCTCCTTCCTCCTCCTTAACATCGTTTTCTTGGTGGATACCGGTGGAGTGCTTCACACTTGAGGAGCAACTGCTAAGGATCTCTGATCGTTGTCTCCGAATTATTTTAAAAGGTTAGATTCGATCCCTCGAATTTTTATTCACGATTTATATGCTTTTATTTGGATTTTATATGTGTAAAAAGTGTTTTGCCATGCCCCCGCTGCGTTTAAAATCCAACATTGGTATCAGAGCATAGGTTCCATGCATATAGATCTGTGGTAAAAATTTCAGAATTTTATGTGCTTGTATGAATTAATTATGATTTTTACAAGTTATATCATGGATTAATTTTGTCTGATGAGAAATCATTTCTCAGAATAATTTTGATTGTTGATCTGGGTTCTACAAGTGTTGTAGATCGTCTGGGTATTTTTTTCATAATTTTAGGATGTATAGATTTTTTATTATGAATTTTTGAAGTTGTTACAATTAAAATTCATAATTTAATAAGTATAATTATGTGTATATATAGTATATATATATATTTGTATTATCTGTACATCTGCACTTCTGCTCTGCATCTACTGCTGTTGTTTGAGTTCTGCACGGAAGAAAAGACATGCACGTTTTCCAAGGAAAGATGTCAGGCGGATGGTCAGATAAGCGGCGAACAGGATCAGGCATGTGCAGCGCACGCGAGAAGGCCTATTGCGCATTTGTAGAATGCGTTACACCCTTTTTGGCTTAAAAGGGGTGTAACGCATCACGGGAATGCGTTACAGGTCTTGTAACGCGTTCCTGTAATGCGTTACAGCCCTTCTGTTGATTTTAAAATTGATTTTCTGGGAGTTTCGTAACTCCGTTTTGGGCGTGCAATATACCGTTGGATTCGTTTTTCCGAGACGGATCTAATGGAGTGATTAATTTTAGTTTATATAAAAGTTTTGAACTGTTTATATTTCCATGAAGTGTTTTAAAGCTGTTTTAGTTGCTTTTAAATGCTTCATGTGATACATAGAGATGTATAATGCTTAGACCAATATGCTAGATGATGTAAAATGCCTACCTTGATGTTTATTCATGTTTATATATGTGATATATGCTTAGTTTATCATGCGATGATAGATTTAGGTGAACTTAAATGAACATAAGGCGTTTGTTAGACAACCTAGTATAGTGAAATTGTTTCATAACCTTAAGAACAATATTATGAATACAATCATGAGATTCTTGTGTTTGTGAAACACGTAATTGAATATGAATTTTTGATATAAGAGAAAGGATGATTCTGTCAACAGCAGATTTCTATCTGTAAGAAAGGGTTATTAAGTGACGCCTCTTGACAATGCTCCACCCGATCTGGGAATCGTCTGATTATTGATTATTGATTTGAAATATTTAATTTAAAAAGAAGAATCTCTTTATAATATGATTATGATTGTAACGTAATATAATCCCTCTAAAATTAAATAATATCAAGTAGTAATTGGCCAATGATACAACGGGCTTGTGTCGGTCATAGCCTTCCAACATGGTAGAAAGTAGTTCTTATTTTTGAATCATTGTCGGTTTGTGCTACAGCCGAGGGCTTTGATTTCGAAATAAGAAATACTTGTCTATTACATAGAGATGTGTACATTGAATAAGAATCTAAAGGTCGGTACGTGCTACAGTCGTGGGCCTTCGGGGACTGATTCAACTGTACGGAATGTTGGGTTAGACTTGACTTAGAATATTGAGTTTGTCGTGCTACAGCCGAGACTCAATTATTCAAGAGGCTAAAGTTTGATTAGGGAATAACATGAGATGTAATTGACAAGAGTTGTCTGCCTATTGAACATTGCATGGCGGTTCGTGCTACAGCCGGGGTTGTGTAATGGAATGTAGGATCCCTATTCCCACTAGCATTATGAATGCTTAATTTTTCACGTAGGGGGTTGAATAAATTAGATAAACTAGTGGGAGCCACTTATGAATAAAGACCCGATTCATATAGTGTTTTAAAATGAAATCGAATATTTTCTAAGTGTTGTTATGTGTTTATCATTTACAGATTTACTTTGTACGTTATGTCTTCTGCACTATCACTTAGGAGCATACTAGATGCTTACAAATTGACTGGTCCTAATTATGCTGACTGGCTTCGAAACTTGAGAATTGTTCTCAGGATTGAGAAGCTGGAATACGTGATTGACTCACCTAAGCCTATTGAACCTGCTAGTGATGCACATAATGATGAACATGTTGTGTATCGTAAGTGGATAGATGATGCAAATGTTGCTTAATGCATCATGCTAGCTTCCATGAACATTGAGCTACAGAAGCAACATGAGCATATGGATGCTCACACTATCCTCATGCATCTACAAGAGTTGTATGATGTGGCAGGGAGGACAGCTCGATATGAGATATCGAAGGAGCTGTTCGGTTGTAGGATGTTTGAGGGATCATCTGTGAATGACCATGTACTTAAGATGATCAATTTGATTGAACGTCTTGGACAACTTGGTTTTGCCATGGATGGGGAGCTGAGCCAAGACTTGGTCTTACAATCGCTTCCGAGTTCGTTCTCGCAGTTTGTTGTGAACTTTCACATGAATAAGTTGGATGTCAGCCTGCCTGAACTCCACAACATGTTGAAGACTGCGGAATCGAATTTTCCCCCTAAGAAGAGTTCTGTTCTTCTAATTGGTGAAGGTTCCAATCCTAAGAAAAGGAAGAGGAACCCTTCCAAGAAGAAGAAAGTAGGTGAGAAAATGCCGGTTCCACCAAAAGCTGAAGACCCCGAGAGCAAAGTTGTTTGCTTTCACTGTAACAAGGTGGGGCACTGGAAGAGGAACTGCAAGGTTTACCTTGCAGAATTGAAGAAGAAGGGTAGTGAGACTACCGCTTCTGATTCAGGTATGTTCATGATAGAAGTGAATATGTCATTTCTACTTGGGTATTAGATACCGCCTGTGGTTCTCATATCTGCAATTTGTTGCAGGGACCAAGGAGAAGTAGGACTCTTGAGGAAGAGGAGGTGATTCTACTGATGGGATATGGAGCAAGAGTTGCTGCTGTAGATGTAGAATCATTTCATTTACATATGCCTACGGGCAAGACTATTGTTTGAAATAATTGTTATTTTGTTCCCTCGATTGTGAGGAATATTATTCCCATGTTAGACTTGGCTGGATTTCATTTATTATTGAGAATAATGAATGTTCTATTCTTAGAGATAATATTTTTATGGACGTGGTACTTTAAATAATGGTCTGTATAAATGTGACATAATGTACTTCAGATTGAACAAACTAATAAAAGAAAAGGGATGATGAAAATCTCACTTCATAGTGGCACTGTAGTCTCCATTTAGTGGACATGGAGAGAGGGCAGCAGATTTGCTAGGAATGGTACACACAGATGTATGTGGACCAATGTCTACGCAAGCCATGGGTGGATTTTCATACTTCATTACTTTCATAGATGATAGATCTGGATTCAGATATGTGTTTGATGAAACACAAGTCTAAGGCCTTTGAAAAGTTCAAAGAATATAAGTATGAAGTGGAGAAACAACCAAACATAGTATTATAACTCTTCGATCAGATCGAGGTGGTGAATACTTTAATGGAGTGTTTCTAGATTATCTCAAAGTAAATGGTATAGTCTCCCAATGGACTCCTCCAGATTGGTATCTGAAAGGAGAAATCGAACTTTGTTAGACATAGTTCGGTCCATGATGAGCTATGCAAATCTTCCAGTATTCCTATGGGGTTATGCATTGGAAACCTCAGCATATTTACTGAATAAGGTGCCTTCCAAAATCTGTTCCTCAAACTTCGTATGAGATATGGAAAGAAAGGAAACCGAGTCTTAAACACGTTAAGATTTGGGGATGTCCAGCTTATGTCAAGTAAGTTGACCCAGATAAGCTGGAATATCGATCCGTAAAATGTAGTTTTATGGGATATCCTAAAGAGACTTTAGGGTATTACTTTTACACCGATCATCGGGTGTTTGTATCCAGACATGCTACCTTCTTGGAAAAGGAGTTTATCCTTGAAGGAAACAGTGGGAGCAAAATTGAACTTGATGAAGTTCAAGAAGCACAAACTACTACAGATCGAATGGAAACACCTGTTCTGACTGAACAACCTTTTGTGGAACAGCCCATTCATAGATCAGGGAGAGTGTCTCGCCAACCTGAGAGGTAAGATGGCCTTGTCATTGAGAATGACAATGAGTTGTTGATCATTGATGATGACGACCCTGTGACCTATAATGAGGCTATGAGTAGTGTTGACTCAGAGAAATGGCATAGTGCCATGAAATCCGGAATGGAATCTATGTATACGGTATACGTAAGAATGATTAGAGCAGATGGCCAGGTGGAGACCTTTAAGGCCAGGCTTTTGGCAAAAGGATTCAAATAAAGGCAATGGATTGACTTTGATGAAACCTTTTACCTGTAGCCCTGTTAAAATCAGTTCGGATTTTGCTTGCGATTGCTGCTTACTACGACTATGAGATTTGGCAATTAGCCAGATGGTTTTCTTTCCAAGAGAAATGAAAACCTAGTGTGTAAGCTACTGCGAACCATATGTGGTTTAAAGCAAGCTTCTCGAAAGATGGAACATTCATTTTGATGAGACAATCAAAGAGTTTGATTGTATCAAAAACGCAGATGAACCATGCGTCTACAAAAGGGTTAGTGGGAGCACGGTAACATTTCTTGTATTGTATTGAAATAGAGTTGACATACATAACAACATAGCAGACCCACTCACAAAGCTACTTTTTGAAAGTCACTTTGATCGTCATAAAGATGAGATGGGTATTAGATACCAGAGTGATTGGCTTCAGTACAAGTGGGAGATTGAAAGGAATATGTCCTAAGTCCAATCATGTATTAGGATTTAGGAATAACTTTTATGTAATCTGTTTTGATTTCATTGATATTAATAAAGACTTGTTTTGTTTTTATTACGGGCTTTATCTATTTAAGTGTTTAAATAAGATATACCATAGTTTAGAGTAAAGCTTTTTATGGATTATGATGAGATCATAATAGTGAGACCTAAAAAGATGATAACTCTAAACTTAAATAGTTCCTGGTCATAGGATTACTAACTGGTAATTAATAATCCGCAAAGATCGGTACATACTATGCTTGCTTCATTATGAAGGATGTCTGTTCTCATAGACATTTATGTGGTGACACTATAGCTAGTATGTATGTGCTTATTATAGAATAAGTTCACTGAACATGACTCGCACAGCTGAACAACTGATGGAGTTCACTCACGTGTCAGCAGTTGTTCATCTAGTGATAGTTGTACAAGTATCCTTAGACTTGAGGTCATCATAGTCATCTTGTGTACACGGAACTATGCTTTGGTTTAGTTCTTAGTCTCCAGGGACAATTATTAGGGCTCTTCTGGGTATAGGAATTTGTACACGAAGATAGTGTACGATCAATAAAGGATCTACCCCTTCCAGTGAAGGAAGCGAATGTTCAAGGCTGATCCACTTATGCTAGTTCAGGAATCTCTGGCCAGAGTGAATGAAATTAGAAAGGAGTTTCTAATTTGCATAGAACTACGCATAGTAAATGGTAAGCAAGTGATTGAATTAGATAGGCTTGACACGAGATCCATGCCTTGTATTTAATCGGAACATTGTAGGGTAGAAGGAGTTTATTGTACGGTAACTATTCACTGACAGGTTCTTGGTATTCTAAGCAGTGAATTCATATTATCCGGATAGTCGCGATATGTTGAGAAGCATCACTCACGATGTAGAATAAATGTGATTAATTAATTAATCATATTTAATAAATTAGAGAATTTATATAAATAATGATAAAATAGTTTTATTATTATTTATTTCTACTACCGACTTAATATTGAACCTACAGGGTCACACCATAAAAAGAGAATGATTTAATGGTGGAGGAATTAATTAATAATGGCTAATAATTATTTATTTGTGAAATAAATAATTAATTGGCAAATTTAATAATTGATTAAATGAGATTTAATTGATTATAAATTAATTAAAGAAAAGTTCTTAATATTATTAATTAAAGGATTTAATTTTTGGAAATTAAATCAAGAGAGAGAATTATTTCTAAAGTGTTTAGAAAAAGGATTAATAATTAAAAGGTGTTTTAATTATTAATAAGAATAATAAATGGGATAATAATAATAATATTTATGGGAAAATTTCAGCTGAAAATTTTGCCTATAAATACACTATTATAGACCCTATTTTATTCTAACCCCATCGAAACCCGAAAACCCAAAAAAGTTTGGAAAACCCAATTCTCTCCACCTCCTTCCTCCTCCTTAACATCGTTTTCTTGGTGGATACCGGTGGAGTGCTTCACACTTGAGGAGCAACGGCTAAGGATCTCTGATCGTTATCTCCGAATTATTTTAAAAGGTTAGATTTGATCCCTCGAATTTTTATTCACGATTTATATGCTTTTATTTGGATTTTATATGTGTAAAAAGTGTTTTGCCATGCCCCCGCTGCGTTTAAAATCCAACAGTTAGTACTACCAGATGACCAAGGAAACTTTGTGATATTCAGCGACGCTTCACATAAAGGATTGGGCTATGTGTTAATGCAACACAGTAAGGTGATCGCGTATGCGTCAAGACAGTTGAAAGCGCATGAGTTGAAGTACCCGACGCATGACTTGGAGCTAACCGCCACAGTGTTCGCACTTAAGATTTGGAGACATTACCTCTACGGAGAAAAGTGTGAAATCTACACGGATCACAAGAGTTTAAAGTACATTTTTACTCAGAAGGAGCTCAATATGAGGCAAAGAAGATGGTTGGAATTGATTAAAGACTATGATTGCTCGATAAACTATTATCCTGGAAAGGCGAACGTTGTAGTCGATGCTTTGAGTAGGAAGGAAAGATTGAATATGATGGCAACACCAAAGGAACTGTCTGAAGAGATTAAGAAATTTGGATTAGAATTTTTTGATTGTGGAATAGTTGAAGAAGTTTATCGTGCAATGACTTTTCAGCCAACACTAGTGGAAATGATGAGGAAATGTCAGGAAGAGGTAATGGAGAAAGGGAATAATCAGCTAACTGGAGAGGATACTCAAAAGGATGAGCAAGGTATACTAAGGTTTTCCTCAAGAATTTGGATTCCTCATGTACCTGAATTGAAGAATGAGATCCTACAAGAAGCCCACAATTCAAGATTTTCAATCCACCCGGGAAGCACCAAGATGTATCGGGACATAAAGCAGAACTTTTGGTGGCCAAATATGAAGCGAGACGTGGCAGAATGGGTTGCAAAGTGTTATACTTGTCAAAAAGTGAAGGCAGAACATCAACGACCAAGCGGATTAATTCAGCCCCTAAAGTTTCCAGAATGAAAATGGGAAAATATTGCTATGGACTTTATAGTGGGACTACCGCGAACGAAATCCGGACATGACGCTATATGAGTTATAGTTGATCGCCTTACGAAGTCGGCGCATTTCCTTCCAATTAATGAGAAATCATCATTGGACAAATTGGTTCATCTGTACGTGCGTGAAATCGTACTAAGACATGGAGTACCCGTATCAATAGTTTCAGACAGAGATCCCCGATTTAACTCGAGATTCTAGAAGTAATTTCAAGAAAGTCTTGGCACGAAGTTGAACATGAGTACGGCGTACCACCTGCAGACTGATGGTCAGAGCGAAATGACAATTCAAACAATCGAGGACATGTTGCGCAGTTGTGCAATCGATTTTGCAGGAAGTTGGGACGACCACTTGCCATTGATTGAATTCTCTTACAACAACAGCTATCACTCCAGTATTGGCATGCCACCATACGAAGCTTTGTATGGACGAAAATGTAGATCACCGATAAGTTGGGATGAGGTATGAGAAGGAAGGATTCTAGGCTCGGAATTGGTACAACAGTTGCATGAGACAGTCAAGTTAATTCAGAAAAGGTTGCTTGCTGCTCAAGATAGACAAAGGAAGTATGCGGATCCAGCACGTAAGGATGTTAGATTTCAAGTTGGCGAAGCAATTTTGTTGAAGGTGTCACCAAGAAAAGGGTTGTCTAGATTTGGCAAGAAAGGGAAGTTAGCACCTAGATATATAGGTCCTTTTAAAATTTTGAGTCAAGTGGGGAAGGTAGCCTACGAGTTAGCCTTACCACCTCAGTATCAGCATGTGCATAATGTGTTCCATGTGTCGTTGCTTAAGAAGTACAATCCTGACGCCAGCCATGTGATAGAATATGAACCTGTAGAAATTCAGGCAGACCTGTCATTTGTGGAGCAACCTGTCAAAATACTCGACTGGCAAGTAAAGAGTCTTAGGAATAAGTCGGTAAAGTTAGTGAAAGTACTTTGGACGAACCCCAAGGTCGAAGAATCAACTTGGGAGTTAGAGTCTAATATGCGTTCCCGGTATCCTTATCTGTTCTCTTAGATTCTTGGGACAGAATCCCTTAAGGGGGAGAGGATGTTACGACCGGCATTTTATGTAATATTATCTGTGGATTTTGTGTGATATTAAAGCCGAAAGTAAATATACTAATGGTTGTACCTTGTGTGAATGAAAAATTTCTGCATTTTAAATTTGCTTTATGTAGTATATGATTTTTCAAAGCAAGAGTTTATTTATTTCCCTTATTTTTGATTTATAAGGAATATTCTAAACCTTGGATAAATTTTCTTTTAAAAGTTATTTTGTTCACAAATTTCGAAAGTGATTTTATAAAATTTCTAAAAATCCAAGTTATTTTATGGTATAAATTTTATAATTTTTGAACTTGTATTTTATTTTATAAAAATAAATCTTTACAAATTTTATTTGTTATAATTAGCAAATTACATAGAAGACCTTGCATGCAAATCACCCTTCTATTCTCTCAAAGGGCAAATAAGACCTTTCCAACCCCACTAACTCATTTGTTGATTAATAAATTACCACACTAACCTTGCATGCAAAATGGCCTAACTTTAGCTAGATGACATTTTTGTACATTCTCACGTCCACTCATCATTTTGTCAACCAAAAAGCATAAAACTAAAATCAAAGTGGGAGAAGTCATACCACTCACTCCACACTCCAACACACCACATTTCTTTTCTCTCATCCCCCTCCCACCATTGCTCTCGACCGAAGCCCCATTCCCCTACCCCCTTCCATTTTTCATTTCATTCTTCATCTTCCCAAGTGTAAATCTTCTACCTATATTCATCTTATATACTTTCCAAGAGTTTTGTGACTTGGAAGTTGAAGTTCCATGGATGCATGTGTAGTTCTAATGTGATCTCCAAAGAGAAACTCTTGATTCTTGTGAATTCAAGAGCCCTCTATGAGATATATTTTATATTTGTGCTAACTAAGTGTTTTATGGAGATATCATGCTTTAAAATCCTTTGCATGCTACTGAAATTTCATTATATATTTATGTTTATCCATGCATGCTAGTTTTAAGCCATTAAAATGACGATCAACCATGCTTTTCATGCTACTCTTTTTGAAATCATGTTGCTATGTCTAAAAATCTATAAATTCGAAATATGTATGCTTAAAATAGATTGTTTTCATGATAAATTTCTTATTAATAGTTAAGAGAAGATATATTTCATGATTATTAAGGATGAGTAATAGGTACAAGTCGAATTTGCAAACATTTAAACTTTATGCCTAGCTGAAATCTTGTTATGTGTTTTCCATGAGTCGCATGTTATATTTTTTTAGTTGCATGTTGTTGATTCTTGGGCATGGATGATCTCCCCTTCTATTGAGGCACTATTTTAGGACATTAAGACACTAGGTTTGCTTTGGAAAGAGTTGGATGCTTGGTTATTAAGTGGGGGTTAAGGTGGAAAGGGATTAGTTAGTGTTTGCATTTTTCCAGATTTGATGCACTAGTTATGGGAAAGTTTTGAATGAGCATTTGTTGTGCACTTTGAGGCCCAAGCCACCAGAAGCTAGCATTAGGATTATATAAAAGGTTTTAGGTGTTTGGTGGAGGTTTGTAAGTCGTTTGATTAGGTGCACGAGCGAAATCATAAAATCTATCCAGCAGGGGACAGTTTTGTTGCAACTTAGAAATAGGAAGTTTTGACCATGTCTTGGGTAGGCCCTCATTAGGCCCTGTTGGGCCTTACTTAGAGGGAGTGTCAGAGGAGTTTTCCAGCCATAGTTAATAGAATTTGATTTAGAACCATGTGTCACAAGTTAGTTCAAGTCAGGGCATTTTCTGCCCAGAAAAACAGGGGAACCATGGACTTTAAGCTTAGGCTCAAGGAGGCCCAAGCTAGACCATTGAGCCACATTAAGTTTGGGAGATGCCTTAAGGTCAGAAGAGCCTAGTGTAGAAGTTTTGGAGGTAAACTTGTAGTTTAAGAGTGTCTAATATACTCAAGAAACCATAGATGTCATTCTGAAATTTTCCTTAGTGAGCACTTTCACTTATCACATAGTTTTAGAACACTTAGGAGTGAGACCTAGGTTGACCACTATGGTGGAAATATAGTATAAATCTAGTAGAGTAAAACGCCCAAGTGTGGGTCAATAGGTTTTGGATAGTTAAGTAAAGGCACATTGAGTAAGGAAGCCAAAATTTAGAGATTTTGTCTAGTTTAGCGACCAAGTGACTTAAGTTGGAGATCGAGATCATCCAAGCCTAGTGTTGCATTATGGTGTGTGTGATATTATTTGGTATTAAAATATGATATGTGAGAATATGTGGCTATGTGTACAATTATATTTATATGGTGAATATAAATTGCGTGCATATAGGCCTAAGTGCCATTTATGTTGTAAATAGGTTAAGTTGGTGAGAATATATTATAATGAGGATTATTATTATTTATGTAGGATCTCGAGACGAGGGTAAACTTGCCATAAAGGTCGAGTGAAGCTTCCAGTTGCTCCTACCAGCCAGACCAGACCAGCCTTTCTCATGGCAAGTGATTCAACCTGTCTTTTGTACTCACTGCAAATGTGTAAGAATTAGTTCATATATATATTGATGCGATTATCCTGAGTCATTTTGTTATACTTGAACCAAGCGATTCTTAAGTCTATCTTTGAATTATATAGAAATACCATGAACCCTCAAGTACGTATTGCAAGTAGATTAAAGGTCATATCACGTTAGTATATTAAAGTAATTGGAATGCCATGATAAAATAAAGAGTTGTTATAATACTTGATTGATCCTCTTGATTAACATGCTAATGATTCCCAAAGTATTGATATCTCACCCTGATGCTTGAACCCCTATAGAAACTTTACCTTGATACCTAAAAGCCAGATATTCATTAAAGTTGTCCATAATTTATTGATACCCCTCTTTCTTACCCTAAAGTTTGACAATCATGATATACCTTGAGCTAAAGATCATTTCTTCATACCTTAACACCCTTAGTATTCATGAAGCTTATCTTCTTGATGTTCTAGCACTTGTACCTTGTTGAAAACCATTGCTTTAAGCCTAGTTTGGCATTACTCTTTCATATTATCCAATAGCCTTGCTAAATCTCCTTGTCAAAGTTCTTGTATATGGAAACCTTTCAATTACCCTAATATAGTAAAGTCTAGTGGATCATGGCCCTGAAATTTGGTGACATATTTCCAGTGTTTCAAGTTGATCTATAATCCCTTGATAAAAATGTTTACTACTTAAGAGATTTTGTTATAAATCAGCATCAGTTTTTGAAATGATTAAAATGTGGATTTTCAGTCCCAAAGGGGGATAAATGTTTTCTTTGAATAGTGGATCTGGACTGAGACGCGAGTCCTTTCCACACTTATATTGTAGGCTTAAAAGTTGCCTAGGGATCCCATTAATGTTTTAGAACCCAGCGAGGTTCGGGATTACTTCGCGGCTGATCACCGGCTGTAATCCGTAGCGTCATAAAATGATTTTGATTAAGATATGATTTTGAAAATATTTTGATACAAGCAAATGATGCCATCACCCAAAAAATTCATCTCTGATTATTATCAATTATATCTTCACATTGTCATACTTGGAAGTTGAAGTTCCATGGATGCATGTGTAGTTCTTATGTGATCTCCAAAGAGAAACTTTTGATTCATGTGAATTCAAGAGCCCTCTATGAGATATATTTTATATTTGTGCTAACTAAGTGTTTTATGAAGATATCATGCTTTAAAATCCTTTGCATGCTACTGAAATTTCATTATATATTTATGTTTAGCCATGCATGCTAGTTTTAAGCCATTAAAATGATGATCAACCATGCTTTTCATGCTACTCTTTTTGAAATCATGTTGTTATGTCTAAAAATCTATAAATTCAAAATATGTGTGCTTAAAATAGATTGTTTTCATGATAAATTTCTTATTAATAGCTAAGAGAAGATATATTTCATGATTATTAAGGATGAGTAATAGGTACAAGTCGAATTTGCAAGCATTTAAACTTTATGCCTAGCTGAAATCTTGTTATGTGTTTTCCATGAGTCGCATGTTATATTTTTTTAGTTGCATGTTGTTGATTCTTGGGCATGGATGATCTCCCCTTCTATTGAGGCACTATTTTAGGACATTAAGACACTAGGTTTGCTTTGGAAAGAGTTGGATGCTTGGTTATTAAGTGGGGGTTAAGGTGGAAAGGGATTAGTTAGTGTTTGCATTTTTCCAGATTTGATGCACTAGTTATGGGAAAGTTTTGAATGAGCATTTGTTGTGCACTTTGAGGCCCAAGCCACCAAAAGCTAGCATTAGGAGTATATAAAAGGTTTTAGGTGTTTGGTGGAGGTTTGTAAGTCGTTTGATTAGGTGCACGAGCGAAATCATAAAATCTATCCAGCAGGGGACAATTTTGTTGCAACTTAGAAATAGGAAGTTTTGACCATGTCATGGGTAGGCCCTCATTAGGCCCTGTTGGGCCTTACTTAGAGGGAGTGTCAGAGGAGTTTTCCAGCCATAGTTAATAGAATTTGATTTAGAACCATGTGTCACAAGTTAGTTCAAGTTAGGGCATTTTCTGCCCAGAAAAACAGGGGAACCATGGACTTTAAGCTTAGGCTCAAGGAGGCCCAAGCTAGACCCTTGAGCCACATCAAGTTTGGGAGATGCCTTAAGGTCAGAAGAGCCTAGTGTAGAAGTTTTGGAGGTAAACTTGTAGTTTAAGAGTGTCTAATACACTCAAGAAACCATAGATGTCATTCTGAAATTTTCCTTAGTGAGCACTTTCACTTATCACATAGTTTTAGAACACTTAGGAGTGAGACCTAGGTTGACCACTATGGTGGAAATATAGTATAAATCTAGTAGAGTAAAACGCCCAAGTGTGGGTCAATAGGTTTTGGATAGTTAAGTAAAGGCACATTGAGTAAGGAAGCCAAAATTTAGAGATTTTGTCTAGTTTAGCGACCAAGTGACTTAAGTTGGAGATCGAGATCATCCAAGCCTAGTGTTGCATTATGGTGTGTGTGATATTATTTGGTATTAAAATATGATATGTGAGAATATGTGGCTATGTGTACAATTATATTTATAAGGTGAATATAAATTGCGTGCATATAGGCCTAAGTGCCATTTGTGTTGTAAATAGGTTAAGTTGGTGATAATATATTATAATGAGGATTATTATTATTTATGTAGGATCTCGAGACGAGGGTAAACTTGCCATAAAGGTCGAGTGAAGCTTCCAGTTGCTCCTACCAGCCAGACCAGACCAGCCTTTCTCATGGCAAGTGATTCAACCTGTCTTTTGTACTCACTGCAAATGTGTAAGAATTAGTTCATATATATATTAATGCGATTATCCTGAGTCATTTTGTTATACTTGAACCAAGCGATTCTTAAGTCTATCTTTGAATTATATAGAAATGCCATGAACCCTCAAGTACGTATTGCAAGTAGATTAAAGGTCATATCACGTTAGTATATTAAAGTAATTGGAATGCCATGATAAAATAAAGAGTTGTTATAATACTTGATTGATCCTCTTGATTAACATGCTAATGATTCCCAAAGTATTGATATCTCACCCTGATGCTTGAACCCCTATAGAAACTTTACCTTGATACCTAAAAGCCAGATATTCATCAAAGTTGTCCATAATTGATTGATACCCCTCTTTCTTACCCTAAAGTTTGACAATCCTGATATACCTTGAGCTGAAGATCATTTCTTCATACCTTAACACCCTTAGTATTCATGAAGCTTATCTTCTTGATGTTCTAGCACTTGTAACTTGTTGAAAACCATTGCTTTAAGCCTAGTTTGGCATTACTCTTTCATATTATCCAATAGCCTTGCTAAATCTCCTTGTCAAAGTTCTTGTATATGGAAACCTTTCAATTACCCTAATAAAGTAAAGTCTAGTGGATCATGGCCCTGAAATTTGGTGACATATTTCCAGTGTTTCAAATTGATCTATAATCCCTTGATAAAAATGTTTACTACTTAAGAGATTTTGTTATAAATCAGCATCAGTTTTTGAAATGATTAAAATGTGGATTTTCAGTCCCAAAGGGGTATAAATATTTTCTTTGAATAGTGGATCTGGACTGAGACGCGAGTCTTTTCCACACTTATATTGTAGGCTTAAAAGTTGCCTAGGGATCCCATTAATGTTTTAGAACCCAGTGAGGTTCGGGATTACTTCGCGGCTGATCACCGGCTGTAATCCGTAGCGTCATAAAATGATTTTGATTAAGATATGATTTTGAAAATGTTTTGATACAAGCAAAGGATGCCATCACCCAAAAATTTCATCTCTGATTATTATCAATTATATCTTCACATTGTCATTCTTTAATATATATCTCGATTTATGTTTTGTATCGTATTGTTTAGCACTTGTTGAGCATTTGGCTCACTCCTTGCTTTACCTTGATATTACAGCTAGCAACTATGGTTAGATTCAAGCAGATAGCACGTAAGACCTGTGACGCCGATGCGTATGTCCGAGCTCAGGTAGAATAAGAGATAGTTTTGTGTGAGGACTCGATATTAAAATCAGTTGTAATAGATGGTAGTGTTGGGCTGTTCCAAACCCTAAACTGTAAGATCTTGGATTCGGTTATGTTTACTTTCATCTAAATATTGTAATAGTTATATTTATTTTGTTTGTTAAGTTGGGGGTGTGACAGGCGCCGTACTTCTGTTAAATCAGCGTGGCCGCATGCCAGGTTAGCGCGGCCGCGCCCAATTTCTGGAAAAGCATCGCGGCTGCCCTGCTTTTCAGCGCGGGTGCGCCGTGCTACTATAGTTGGCA
This sequence comes from Apium graveolens, assembly GCF_009905375.1. Classification (NCBI taxonomy): domain Eukaryota; kingdom Viridiplantae; phylum Streptophyta; class Magnoliopsida; order Apiales; family Apiaceae; genus Apium; species Apium graveolens. Next base: position 147,338,319 of record NC_133655.1, read on the forward strand.
CTAAATTTTTTGTTTCCTGATTTTTTCCTTTCTTTCTTTTTCCTCTAGCTACTAATGTACAACAAACTTGGGTTGCCTCCCAGGAAGCGCTTGGTTTACGTCGTTAGCTTGACGTAGAATTTCAAGATCAAGTAGACAATAAAACGGCACTAACCACCTCGCGGTTTGTCGTATTCACATAGTAGTGCTTCAACCTCTAACCATTTACTTTAAATGCATGGCCTGGATTATTCTCAAAAATCTCCACAGCGGCGGAAACACAATTTTGATTATGAAAGGCCCGGACCATCTCGACTTCAACTTTTCAGGAAAAAGACGGAGACGAGAGTTAAACAAAAGAACTTGCTGCCCCGACACAAATGATTTGAGCACTAGACCCTTATCGTGCCACCTCTTGACTTTCTCCTTGAACATTTTGTTATTCTCATATGCTTGAAGCCGAAATTCGTCGAGTTCATTCAATTGAAGCATTCTTTTCTTACCAGTTGCATCCAAATTAAGGTTCAACTTCTTCAAAGCCCAATACGCTTTATGCTCGAGCTCCACAAGAAAATGATACCCCTTACCGTAAACTAACTGAAATGGCGACATTCCTAACGGAGTCTTGTATATTGTTCTATACGCCCAAACAGCTTCATCAGGCTTCAAAGACCAATCCTTCCTTGATGGACACACAACTTTCTCTAGAATACGTTTGATCTCTCTGTTAGACACCTCAGCTTGACCATTCATCTGAGGATGGTAGGCTGTAGCAATGCAATGATTCACATTATATCTTTGCATCATGGCAGTGAACTTACGATTGTAAAAATGATCCCTCATCACTGATTATGACTCTTGGAGTCCCAAATCGTGTGAATATCTGCTTATGAAGAAAATTAAGCACTACATTCGCATCATTTATCGGCAAAACATTGACTTCAACCTATTTCGACACATAATCGACCGCCAGCAAGATATACTGATTATTACAAGATGATACGAATGGCCCGATGAAGTCGATTCCCCAAACATCAAAGACTCCAACCTCGAGAAGCACATTAAGAGGCATCTCATCCTTTTTAGACATATTACCTACACGTTGGCACCGACCACACTTCAAAACAAATTAATGCGTATCCTTAAACAAAGTAGGCCATAAGAACCCCGCTTGAAGGACACGAGCTATTATCTTCTCTCCACCATAGTGGCCTTAATACACAGTCGAATGACATTCTTGCAAGATCGCCCCTGTTTAGCTGTATGGAATACATCTTCTGATGATTTGGTTAGCTCCTTGCCTAAACAGATATGGTTCATCCCACACATACCACTTCATCTCATGAAGAAACTTCTTCCTTTGAGCATAAGACAAGTCTGGAGGCAAAATATTACTCACAAGGTAGTTCACAATGTCTGCAAACCACGGCTCTTCCTCCTGCACTCCAAACAACTGCTCATCAGGTAAAGACTCATTTATCAATGTCTTATCCTGTGAAGTTGCACTAGGATCTTCCAAACCAGAAAGATGATCAGCTACTTGATTCTCAGTACCCTTTATGTCCTTGATCTCTAATTTAAAATCCTGAAGCAAAAGAACCCACCTAATCAATCTAGGCTTCGAGTCCTTCTTTGAGACAACATATCGAATTGCTGCGTGATCAGTGAAAACTGTAACTTTTGTCCCAAGCAAATATGATCGAAATTTCTCAAAACCGTAAACAATGGCTAAGAGTTCTTTTTCAGTAATATTGTAATTCATTTGAGCACCATTGAGGGTCTTACTAACATAGTAGACCACATGAAATATGTTGTTCTTTCTCTACCCAAAAACTGCTCCAACTGCATAGTCACTTGCATCGCACATCATCTCAAAAGGTTCATTCCAATCAGGTGCAGTTATGACAGATATTGTGATCAAACTCTTTTTCAAGAACTCAAAAGCAGCTAGGCTCTCATCATCAAACTTGAATGGGACATCCTTCTCTGGCAGATTGCACAAGGGTTTAGAAATTTTTGAGAAATCCTTGATGGACCGTCTATAGAAACCCGCATGTCCAAGAAAGCTGCGAACTCCTTTAACATAAATTGGTGAAGGAAGATTTTCAATGACCCCCACCTTGGCTTTGTCCACCTCCAGACCTTTACTAGAGACCTTGCGACCAAGAATAATGCCTTGTCGCCCCATAAAGTGATATTTTTACCAATTAAGAACCGGAATGGTCTCAACACACCTTTTAAGAACGTTACCAGTATTCTGCAAGCACTCATCAAAAGAATCGCCAAACATAGAGAAGTCGTCCATGAACACCTCCATATTCTGACCAATCATATCAGAAAAGATGGCCACCATGCATCTCTAAAATGTGGCAGGTGCACCACACAGACCAAAAGAAACTCGTCTGAAGGTGAAGGTAACAAATGGACAAGTGAAGGTAGTCTTTTCCTGATCTTCTGGAGTGATACAAATCTGATTATAACCCGAATAACCATCCAGAAGATAGTAGTACTCATGCCCAGCCAACCTATCGAGCATCTGATCAATAAAAGGCAGAGGGAAGTGATCTTTCCTTGTGGCCTTGTTCATCTTCCTGTAGTCCATACAAACTCTCCACCCCGTGACTGTTCGAGTAGGAAAGAGCTCATTATTCTCATTAGCAACAACGGTGATACCTCATTTCTTCGGTACACACTGAACTGGACTCACCCAAGAACTGTCGGAAATGGGATAGATAATCCCTGCATCTAGCCACTTGAGAATTTTCCTTTTCACCACTTCTTTCATGATAGGATTAAGCAATCTTTATTGCTCAACAGTAGGCTTGCTACCTTCCTCTAGCAGAATTTTATGCATGCAATAAGAAGGGCTGATTCCCCTAATAATTGCTATAGTCTACCCAATTGCGGATTTGAACTCTCTCAGAATCCTTAAGAGTTTTTCATCATCACTATCTGAAAGGTCAGATGCAATAATCACAAGCAAAGTAGATGCATCACCTAAAAAAGCAACCTTAAGTGTTCAGGTAATGGTTTAAACTCAAGTGTAGAAGCTTCCTTAATAGATGGCTTGAGGCATTTTGGAGATTTGTTCAGCTCCTCCATTTCAAGAGATTAAAAAGGCATATCCATCTTCTGCTTCCAGGGAGAAGCATTCAAATATTGCAATTTCTCATCACCTTCATCATCTTTACTATCTGAATTCCCCAACAAGCCCTTCTCTAAGGCATCAAACCTTAGCAATTGATCAAGTTATGAAGTAACCACATAATCGACCAATTCTACCTTTAAGCACTCCTCATTATCCGTAGGATTTTTCATGGCAGTGAACACATTAAAAGTCACATCCTAATCCAGCACTCGCATAGTAAGCTCACCCTTCTGCACATCTATCAAGGTACGACCAGTAGCCAAGAAAGGTCTTCCAAAGATTATGGGAATCTTCTTATCCTCCTCGAAATCAAGAATTACAAAATTAGCAGGAAATATGAGTTTATCTGTAACGCCCTCCAAACCCGGGTCAGAAGTTTGGGGTTCACAATACACACCCAATATATAAACCTGTATGTTAAATATTATATGCATTGACCCTTCTTTACACAACCACGGATCGTAACATGTTAAAGTATGAAAATAAGCCACAACCTTAACTTTTATTATATCGTACCAAATCCCAACTACTTCAACTTACAATTGATAATGATATCGTTCTTACAATCTTACATAACTCATTTACAATATAAAGCTCCTGCTAGCTTGATCCAACTTAACCGGGAACCCTAGCTCGCACACTGGACAGGGAATCCTCGTTACCAACAATTTCCTTTTCAACTGTTGAAAACATAAAAAGATTTGCAAGAGTGAGCTAACTAGCTCAGCAAGTCATAATAGAAAATAACTGATGTTAAACAATAACCAATTGAAATGATTCAGAAGAATCAAGTTTCTGAATAAGCAATGATTAGAATTGGATATTCACTTTTTATTTTAAAAACCAAGGTTAGGCTGCTGATCAGGCACACACTAACCCCGAGCAAGGCTCCCAGCTTCGCTCTATATACTGGATCCAAGGCACACATTTGCCTATTATGACCACGAATCTGGTCTGACCACGAATCTGATCCATATTTATAAAACCATCCAATTTTAAAACAATTCAATATGATAACCAATGTAATTCAATAAGCTGAATCATAAACAACATTTATCATGAAGCATAGGGTGATTCACAATACCATGAAGGTATAACAAGGAATTCAAATGATTGGCTTTCAATCAAGGAAAGAATCATAAAGTAGAAGACCAAGGATTCAAGGGTTACAAGGATTGGTCTTCTGTTCAACAAGGAATAAGGGTGGTATGTCATGCAATTCAATATCAGAAATCAGTATGTGGTAGATATGTATTTGTGGAGTAGTATCGTATGTGTCTGGCTCGTATATGAGAATTTAACAATCAATGGTTTATGAAGAATAAGGCTTATGGCTCAAGATCAATAAGTATCAGGGTTTAAGGTTGAATAGTTTTAAGCGCTTGCAATATAAAACAAGATTTATTTTGAATACTAGCAACATGTTATGAGAAAATTTGAAAATATTTGCAATATATCTTGAAGAAGGTTCAGAAGTACTTGCCTTGTCATAGATGACTCGCAATCACTTGCTTTCTTTTCCTACGCTTCAGTTCTATTTACTGAACACAGACTTTCTTTTCTATGTCTCGCTTACTCTGCTAGGCATCACAAGTATATTTCAATATTAAATCTCATATTATTCTAATCATCATATAGACGTCATAAGCTTTATCTACCCTTCGTTTTACCCAAATCCGATTTACGGACGGAAAGTTATGAGCAAAACCATCAAACAATGCACATACAGTCATATTATACATCAATCAGATCATATATAACACGTAGCATGTCAGATATTCAATTAAAATATTTTTTCAAAGAAGATTCAGGGTCAAAATGTTCTTCACTAGTGCAGACTGGACTTTTAGCGTCGGTTTAAATAGCACTAAGGCGTCGGTCAAGTGGCGAAGTAAGTGTGGGAGACGCTATAGGTATGGACCTACAGCGTCGGTTGAACGAGCGACACAGAAACATTAATTGCGTCAGTTAAAAGACACACGTCATAAGTTAATCAACCGACGCTGTAGGTTGACTTATAGCGTCGGTGTTATAGATATAACCGACACTATTTGTCGCCTTGCAATGCGTCGGTTGGACAAAATGCCGACGCTTTTGGTTTGATTAATTACGTCGGTTATATCCAATGCCGACGCTATTGGTTCTAACTTGTTGCCTTGGTTCACTAAAATGCCGATGCACTTGCTTGTCACCTGTTGCGCTGGTTCACCTGTTTGTTAACCGACGCTATTGCTTCTCACCAAATGCATCAGTTAGCAGAAATGTCGACACACTTGCTTCTCATCAATAGCGTCGGTTAGATAGAATGCCGACGCTTTTTGTCACTGAAAAATAGATTTTTTCCTGTTTTCTATTGATATTTTATATATTTTCTATAAACCTGTTTCATAATACAATTAATACTAAAATCCCAAAAGTACAGTACAACAAAAAATTAAATTGTACAACTTAAAAATTATATATTACAATAAATTTAGAAAATTTAAATATACCAATCTTGGAAGAAAAGTATATATTGAATTACAAATACCATCCAACTCTTTCTATTATGTTTACCTTACAGATAAAATAACACATAATGTGTCTCCCCTAACAAGTACTTCAAAATCTCCAAGTCCCCCTTTTTTTTCTGTAAATCGAGATAGCAAAACTACATATTGTCTTTTGACACGAACATGAGATGCTTTTAAATGCTTGACCATCCGTTCTCATTTTTCTCTGAAATGTTCAATAAAAAATAAATTCACAATCATGCAAATTATAACCAACACGAAGATTCTATATTTCAGTTAAATGTTTGAAATAGCAAGGTAAGAAATGCTTTTATGCTTCTTCACACATATTGTAAACAAATAAAATCAACAACACATCCAATTATAAAATGGTTATATGCTTCTATCAAGTACTTATAGCACAAATGGAGGATCTAAAAGTTTAAAAGAAATTACCTTGCTAGAAACATTCTAAAGTAAAAAATTGTGCCCAAAGCTCTCGTATCTCTTTAATTTCCTTTTTGGTATAGTTCCTTGAACCAAGACCCTTCAAAATATGAAAGACAAAGTATTAAAAAATTCTCTATTTGATCAATATTTGTAAAACAATGTGGAGATTATTTTTCTTACCACTTTTCAATTTATAATGGAATTTTTTTGAGAAAGCATGATTATGTCGTGCATGTACCTCATAACGAAAAAACCACACTCCGTGCCTCCTTCTTGTCGAGGATACTGCGCATAAAGCAACATCATTTTTCAAGTTATGTATAAAAAAACAAAAAAAAAATCAAATATGTAAACAATTAATACTTGAACCTCAGAATGATGCCAGAGAAATTCTTTTCTATTATTCATTAATCCACCTTCTCTTACGTATAATTTATACGCCCTGTGAATTAAGCATACATATTCACATTTATTATGAAATTAGAACAATACATTATGCAAAACTAAAATTCATATTTAACTTACGTCAGGGCAGGTTTTGCCAAACGTATTTTCCGTTCTTGTTTCGATGGATCAAACACATATATAGCACTTTCCTTGAGACAAAACAGAAGCAATATCCAATGGTTGCTACAATGATACAAACATATGTAATAAATATTTTGGATTACACTAGTAATAAAATTAGTGATAGAGACTTATTTTGTTCGTACTCTTGAATATATGGTGCTAGGATAAAAGGTTTTTTTATTTTCTACCAAAGCATTTGCCATATAATCAGCTGCTTCCCGTTGACGTTGATAGTCACGATTATGTGTTATGACTAATCAAGATGGCAACATGAATCCAAATGTATCCTTGCACAAAGTGCTAACGTACCTACAAAAATTACTTATCACAATAGGCATGTGTGTTGATAGATTTTACAGTAATTAAGGAAGAAAAAGCTTGGTCTTACTTTAGAAATATTTCCAAAACGGATATGTTTAACCAACTCATTTTCAAAAACTGATCAACATCTTCAGGCGTGATGTATATTGGATCCTCTCCATTTTCTTCATACTTAAAGACCTCACTTTTTTAGTGGGAGGCCTCTTATTAAACAAGAAACGTAGAGATGGACAATGCTCACTTGAGTGTATGTCATCATTAAACAATGGTGTGGTTTTCTTTATAGGAGTCCCTGAACCGTTACTTTCAACTTTTTTTGACACCTGGACATTAATACAACACAATATTCAATATGCATGTGTATCTGTCACTGGGTGTATAGGTCTAACCTGGCTGGTGAGAAATAGTGCAGGCTTATTCAATCCTCCTCTATTGGCACCTCTGGAATATCAAACCTATCTTCTTCAATTGTTTTGTTAATCACATAAGCAGGAGAAGGTGAGAATAAGTTAAGGAAGTATGAATTTATGTTTGTGGTATCTATGCCTAAAATACAAAGGATAATCTAACTAACAGGGAACAACTTGTAGAACATGTATGCTTACTTAATTTAACGGTACAGCAAATTGGGTCTACAGGTAGTATACATGGTAACATTTCTAGTGAAGATAATAGAGCCAATGAAAATTAGAGCTCTTTGGCTTTATTATATTTACAAAATTATCTCACCTAATCAACAGATAGCAATCCAGCAAAGACTTCTAGACAGAAAAAGTTAAAAGCAGATACGAAGTGCCTGTTCAATTTTTTACTGACTAAAACATAGCTTATACATATACATATTTCCCCATTACTTCTATTAGTAACCTTGACTACCAATTAAACATTTAGATTAAGATTTTAATTTGTCGAGAACACGAGAACAATCTAGATATGAGAACTTAAGGAGTATTATTCTGCAAAAACAAAAGGATATATATTGACATAAGGTCATCCTCTTTCTCTCCACGATTCCGACTGTTCTTCAGCTCCCTACATATTTCAGGAGTAACCTGTATTTAAACAAAATACAATTACTTGCAATTTCATGTTTAGAAGAAATTCATAGAAAAGTTGCAAAAGTTACTATCCTTACTAATCTATGCCATTGTCTTTCTACAAGAGTGTTAAGGTTGAGTTTGTCTTCTTTCACCAACTCATTTTTATACCTGTAATGACGGTTGTAAGCAAACACATAAAACAAAAGTAAAACTACTACAATGATATTAAAGGGAGAACAAGGGCAAACATATTATGATGAAAGTAAGTTAAACAATAACTAATCTTAAGCCTGCATAACATTATTTTGCATTAGTTACGGCTGAGAGGCATTGGACAACTCAAATCCTGATTTGTTTATGAACAAAATGTCACTAACAGTAGACACACAGCAAAAGTGAGAGAGTAAAGCTTGTTGATATATGAATGAGCATGACATCAATGCATTACTTCAAGTGCAGTTAGTATTTCAAATATTAAACTAATTTCAGCAAAAAACATACTAATTGATTATATGGCTAGCTAGTGCAGAACTTAGCTTTGGCACTTTTGGGCACTTAAGAAAGTAAATCACGGCACAGGAATATGAAATAAATCACAACACCATTAGAATATGGAATCAACCTTTGCACGAGGGCAAGAAGTGATTGATGCCAGATCACAGGCATTGTCCTTTCATCATTAAGGAAGGCCATAAAATGTTCAACTAAGGCATCAAGGACACGATATGGCAAAGTATACTTCTTCTCAACTAAAAGCTTTATAAAATAGCTGCATCAAATACCAGAAGCAAAAAAAAAGAAGGTTAAGTAACACTTTCTTGATAACAGTAGCCAAGTTAATAAAAAATATAAAAATATAACCTAGAAAATAGCTTATTTTAATATAACCTAGAAAATAGCTTATTTTATATTAAAATATTCGAACAAAGCTCACTGTCGAATGTGTCCAAGACTATAAAACAAAGAAGCATACTAGACATTACAGTCATTTAGTACAGCCAGAGTACTGTCTGTCTTGATTCCTGATCAAATCTTTAACTCAGTTTTTTTCCTATTTACAACTAATATACCAAGATACATACCAAGACACTTCCTTGAATCTCAAATTCAGATTTTTTTTTCTCACGAGACTTTTATCAAATAGTTTGCAGTCAAATTGTATATCTAGATACATAGATACATACGACTCTGTATTGTAAATTTACCTGAAGTTCGTTCTATTTTAATGAGTGATCGCCTCGGTCCTATTGGATAGGGTATCGAATTCGCAACAGAATAGGGTATCGAGGAATAGGAATAACTGGGTGTGTCGGTTTGGGTGTCTGTATCTCTCCGTGGTATTGATTTTTTGTCTCGCTTAACGGCCGTCTATACAAAAATAATTTTTAAATACGATAAATGATTATTTTAACTTTTCATTGAATTGTCTTACTTTCTTTTCTTTGAATCCTAAAAGAAAATTTTTTTTATCACCGATCCCCGCCGTCCCCGCCGGATCGGGATTCTCGCGGGGATGCAGGAGATGTAGGGAATAATTTAAAAAAACAATTTTACATTTTTAGTATTTTTTTTTTAAAAAAAGTCTACTGATCCGTTATATAAAAACATTGATTATATCTAATATTTTTAATATCAAATTATATTAAAATTTATTTATAATGTAAATGAATGACAAATTAAAAATATATATTATATCATAATGTAAAAAAATTGAATAATAAAATTATAGATTATTTGAAAATTATTATTATTTTTTAAAATACTATTTTTATAAAAAAAATTTAATAAAATATATATATAAAGTATCGGGGTTGACTAAGAGAATTTTTAAATGTGAAGTGAGTGAAAAAAATATGAAGTGGTGACAGTTTTAAAATTTTATAATAAAACTACAAAAACTAAATAAAAAGGAGACCCGTAAATAATATAAACTAATATTTTACTTACTCAAAAATTAAATTAATAAAAAAGAATTTGTTAAAAAAAAGGATGTAGCTCATCTAATAAAAATTTTAATGTAAACTCAAGAATATATGTAGTACAATGGTAGTGACATAAAATTTTTGAGTAGGAGATTTGGGGTTTAGTAGATACAACAATATACCTATTTTTAACAAAAATTGTGTGAGAAATGACATTTTATAATTTTCCAACATAAAAGGGCAACATTGTATTTTTACCACTATTAAAATGTCTAAATTTATCCATAATCCTCTTTTAATATATAGAGGGAGATATAATATAAGTTAAACTACGAAAATTAAAAAAATAACATTAATTAAATAATGTAAAGCAACATTTTATTTACTCTAAAGTTAAAATAATGAAAAAGGATTATGATTGAAAGAGGTGATCTGGTTTATCTAATAAGATTTTTAAAAAGGAATCAATGAGACATGTAGAATAATGGTAGTGATATGTATTTTGACAACATAAGGTTATGGGTTCGAATCTCCTTGTATACATAATTTCCTAATTTTAGCTATCTCTTTGTATACACAATTTCCTAATTTTAGCTTAAATTATATATAGAGTGTCACTTTTGTAATTTTTGAAAATAAAAGGGTAAACTAGTAATTTTACAGCAATTTGCCCATGTTTCCCTTTAATATATAGAAGGAGATGTTCTATTTTAAATTGTTCTCTATTTCAAATTTAATATATACATATATGTTCTATTTTAAACTGTTTTCTATTTCAAATAAAAATTATTTTCTATTTCAAATATAATATGCATATATGTGTTAAATTTTAGATTGATTTCTATTTCAAATAAAAATTGTTTTCTATTTCAAATATAATATGCACACAAGTGTTCTATTTTTTTTTTCTATTTCAAATATAATATGCAGATATGTGTTTTATTTTAAATATAATAAATATGACCAAACCGACTACCAACCAAAATTGTATTGTTTCTTCTTTTATAAATATTATTTATTAGTTTCTTTGCGATACGTTAGTTATTTTCAATTTTATTTTTCAAAATATTTTTCAAATACTAGATCCCTTGGAGCTTATTTATCGCACAATACTTGTAAATATCTATTCTCTATACAATTATATGATTAATTGTCATTATTGTTATTTATTTTGCTTATTCGATAAATATCAACGTTTTTTTTTGTATATTATACTCGCTTAGTAATAATTTTGTATTTATTTTTCAAATCAAAATATATTATAACTAATGTAGATAAAAATAAAAATTTTGATTCATGTTATTTAAAAAAATTTAATATGGAAGATTTTTTTCAAAAAATACACTTATTATGGAGTATTTGCATTAGTGCATGCACTATCCACTCTTAACACCTAAGTTTTTTTATATAAAATTAAAATTTCAATTAATTTTTAAAATTTGAAAAATAACATTTCAAATCTACTAATTATTAACATTTAAATTAATTAGTTAATTCAATTATTAGAATTTTTCAGTGAAATATCAATTCTTTTGTAATTATAAAATTATTTTATTTAATTTCTTTTATATTTTAAAAGAATTTAAAGTTCAGTATATCCTATATATTTAATTTCCTACTATTTTTAATGATTTTAATAATTTCCTACTATTATTTAAATTTTTTGTTAAAATTATTTAAAAAAAATCACAACCTATAGCGTCGGCATTCAAAAGACGATGCTTTAAACCAAATCTACAGCGTCGGCAATTAAACGTCGACGCTTCAAACCAAATTTGTAGCGTCGGTATTTACAAGCCGACGCTTTAAACCAAACCTATAGCGTCGGTATTTTAAATGATGATGTTGTACGTAGAAGCTATATCATCGGCATTATAAAGACCGACGTTGTATAAGATTTTAGGCGTCGGCGTTTTAAAACCCGACGCTACAGATTGTCAAAAGCGTCGGTTGTATAAAAGACCGACGCAACAGATCATGCACAAATGCCTTAAGGCGTCGGTTAAAGTTACAACCGATGCTTAAAGTATGTTTAAGCGTCGGTTCTATATTCAACTGATGCAAAAAGTGTTTCTTTTTAAAATTATTTTAAAAAGAAATATGCGCTAACATATTTTTAAGAATTGATTTAGGAGAATCTGGATTGAAACCGGGTCGGGAAGGCGGGTCGACGAGTCGCATAATTGGGTAGCTGAGATCAGCCAGAAAATTGGCAGAATCCGGCGACCCTGTTTTCCGGCAACGCCGTCCCCGGCCTCACCCTTCCGTTTCCAGCTGATTTCTTGATGCCAATACATTTTAAACTACTACAACATCATTAACAATACTTTAAAAGATCACAAACACTCATATAACTCCGATTCTGGCTAAATCCGCCATGAAAACCGGCTGGGTTCGAGGTTTTTCGGCGACTCAATTCCGGCCTCCAATATCTGATTTGCTTACATAATTTGATTGGAAATGAAACGATCTATAGGATGGTGCTTTCAATTTCAACCCAGAATCAATAGATCAAAAGCTCCCAAATTTAATTAAGAACATTCAAATGGTTTAAACACTTATTTAACAATCCGAGAATCAAACATCAATTTGGACATGTTATTGAACTCCAAATTAGTCATATAATATACCAAAATGAGCAGGAAGATCACACAAACAACATCAAGAACAAAAATTCATATTTAAATTACTAAATAATTCAAATTAAAATAATTAAATAAGAAAATCACCTTGACTTCTGCACTAAAATGGTTGATTGATTTAGAAAGAACTTTTCGAGAGCTTCGTTTTGATATATGGCACGCTTGAATTGGAGTTCGATAACGCCTTCGTTTGTGCATTTGATTATGAAGAACACGACATTTTTAGGGTTTTTCTCTGTAAATTCTATATTTCTACTGATCGATTATGATTATACGAATACAATGAAATAATAAAAGGGCTAGATATATTTATGGAATATTGGTTCATGTTGGATCATTTTGGATCAATAAATTAGTTACTTAGCCGCTAAGTAACTGCAAAAATGATCCAATTTGATACCCGTATTGGATAATTATTCAAACCGGGCTTTTTATAAAACACTTTATACGAAAATAATGTAATAATACCCCGTCTTTCGGGAATACGAGTTTTATTGATTCACCGAAATGATTATCGTATCGAAAATCTTGCGTCGGGCCGCGCACAGGTCAAACCGTAATCCGGATTGAAAAAGTCAAAACACGGAAAATGTCAGGAATTACCAGACTAGGTTAGGAAGGAGTTTTCGGAAGATTTTCGGGTTGTAAAAATGTAAAAACGGTTGAGGTTGGACGATTCCCGGCTTTATAAAATAATTTTGTAATTATTCAGAAAATAATTAATAAATTCATAAATCAATATAAAATTAAATAATAGTCCAAAAATTACCGAAAAATACCTTAATTACCTATATTTTATTCTGGTCATAATAAAATTAACACACTTATACTTTACCACAAGTAAGCATCCACATATCCAGACCAATCATCTGGTAACTTACCAAAAATCATATAATAATCATTTATTGATAAAAATATTTACACGCGATATCCCGGATATTACATTATCCACCTTGACCAAAACATCCTCCACAATGCCACGTGGGTAAGTAATAGAACGATCAGCTAACTGCAAGGTCAGATAAGTTGGCTTTGGATCAGGTAAGTCCAACTTCTTGAAGATTGACAAGGGCATCAGATTAATGCTAGCTCCCAAGTCACATAAGCATTTGTCAAATGATACTTTTCCAATAGTGCATAGAATAGTGAAGCTTCCAGGATCTTTAAGCTTTGGAGGAAACTTCTGTTACAGCACAGCACTACATTCCTTCGTAAGAGAAAAGGTCTTTAAGTCATCAAGCTTCACTTTCCAAGAAAGAATACCTTTCATAAACTTTGCATAACTAGGCATCTGTTCAAGAGCTTCAGAGAAAGGTATGTTGATATGAAGTTTCTTGAACACCTCCAGAAACTTCTCAAATTGCTTATCCAACATTTTCTTCTGCAGCCTCTTAGGAAAGGGCGGTGGAGGATAGATATATTTCTCCCATGTATTACCCTCAGGAGGAGTGTGCTCAACAGTAGTCTTCCTTGGTTCCACTTCTGCTTCCTTCTATACTTCTTCTTCAGCCACAGCTTATTCATCTGAAACTTGAGATTGTTCAGGATTTGCAACTTTCCCAGACCTCAATGTGATTGCCTTTACCTGCTCTTTAGCTTCCCTCTTTCCTGGTACTTCAGTGTCACTCGGGAGTGTACCAGGTTGACGATTCAGCAAGGCATTGGCAATTTGTCCAATTTGATTTTCCAAGGTCTTGATAGAAACCGCTTGGCTCTTATACAAAATCTTCAACTCCTCCAATTTAGATTTTTCATTAGAATGTTGTAGCTGGAGTTGCTGCCTTGGTGCATATTGCGGTTGCTGAAAACCAGGGGGGTTGTACTGCTTTGTTGGATAATGTTGATAAGGCTGTTGAACCGCATTCTGAGTGTTTCTCCAACTGAAGTTAGGATGATTGCGGTTGTTGGGATGATAGGTGGCTAGTACAGGTTGCTGCTACCTCTGAAAGTTGCTCACGAACTGAGCTGATTCACTAGAAATAACACATTAATCAGTCTCATGGGCACCAGCACAAAGTCACAGACACTAGTGATTTGATGAACTACATAATTACCCAAAGAATCCACCTTCATCGTCAAAGCCTTAAGTTGAGCAGCTATAGCAGTAGCTGCATCCAACTTCAGAATTCCCGCTACCTTGCCCTGAGTTAGTCTCTGAGAAGGATTCTGGTATTCATTCGCAACCATCAGTTCGATCAATTCATAAGCTTCATCATAGCTTTTAGCCCATAAGGCTCCTCCTGATGCTGCATCCAGCATGGGTCTAGAAGTAGCACCCAATCCATTATAGAAGCAGTTAATGATCATCCAGTCAGGCATCCCATGGTGAGGACACTTTCTAAGCATCTCCTTGTAGCGATCCCAAGCCTCACACAAAGATTCTCCAGATTGCTGAGCAAATTGAGTAAGTGCGTTTCTGATTGCCGCAGTCTTCGCCATAGGAAATAATTTAGTTAAAAACTTTTGAGCAAGATCCTCCCAATTGGTGATATACCCTGGTGATAGAGAGTGTAACCAACACTTAGCTTTATCCCGTAGAGAGAATGGGAAAAGCCTCAACTTAATAACATCTTCAGAAACTCTATTGAACTTGAAAGTGTCACAGATCTCGATGAAATCTCTGATGTGCATGTTGGGGTCTTTTGTCGGAGAACCCCCAAACTGAACTGAGTTCTATATCATCTGAATCATGCTCGACTTAATCTCAAAACTATTAGCCGAGATGGTTGGTCGAATAATGCTAGACTGAATATCATTGATCTTCGGTTGAGAGTAGTCCATCAAAGCCTTCAGATTCGCTTCTGGTTCTCCCATTGCAACAAGTGCTTCTTTTTTTCTCAACTAAGATCTCTTCTTCAACTTTCTCTCTAACTACTACAACTTCTTCCTCAACTTGAGCCAGAGTTCTCTTACGAGTCCGAGAATGCGTATGCATACACACTCGCTAGAGTACATGAAACAAGACAAGGAAACAAATAAGTAACAATATCCGAGTCAATGAAATTTAACGACCACTGATGACAAACACATAAACTAAAAATTAACACCGTGATCCCCGGGAGTGGCGCCAAAAACTTGTTAGTCACTAAACACGCGCTAAAATTCACGCAAGTATACACATTTCCAAGTAATATAGAATCATTTCTAGTCCGTTCCCTCAGGGACACGTTTAGGTTAACTTTAATCAATGCATCTATGCAACAATGGTATAATAATTTTCCAATGCTAGATGATTAACAAATTGAGGTTCTTATCACTATCATTAACTAAGAGATTAAACTAAAGAACATTAACTAAGAGAGTAAAGAGAGTTGAATACTATATGACATAAACATGGGATTCTATCTTCGTTGGATACTTCATTCAATAGCCTTTTACAACTTAAAACAAAGAATTACAAGTATAAACTAGATCTTCTTCGCCTTGGTTGAATTGTGCTCTTCGGTCTTCTTACGCCTCTCCTTAGGCTCTGGTACGTCTTCTTATGTAAAATGAGCATAAGTTATGTTTATATAGAAGCCCATGCAGATTAGAAGTCCAACGGATCAAAATTCCAGAAGAAATAGGATTTAATTTTCCCGACCTAGTGCGGCCACGCGCTTGACCAGCGCGGGCGCACTAACATTCTGCTCTTTGGGTGCGGGCGCGCATTATCACAGCGCGAGCGCGCCGTTTCTCTGGAGAAACTTCTTACTTCTTCTTTTCCTTGCTGATTTGAGATGGTCTTTTCCCGAGCTTTTATTCTAGACATCCTCCTAACACCATATTAACATCAAGACAATGCTAATTCACCTGTAATCCTAACAAATGCCTGAAATGTAAAAACACTATAAAAACACTGTTAGGCCTCAATGATACTATAAAAGGGGGTTGAATATAGTATCTACAATTAATTCGATCATGAACACACGTATGTAACAGAAAACAAGTTTATTCAATATATCAAACTCTGTTACAGTAGGTTAATCTACTTTCTCAGTGATGTAAGATATCACTAAGAGCTTCTAGGGTTACAATGAATAATATTCTCGTGAATGATAACACCTATAGTGTAAACCCTAATCTTTGTTTATATATTACACAATTACAAGATAACTACCAATTGATATGATAATGATTCTGTTTCCTAGAATATATCAATCAGAGATTATCTACTGCAGTCCTATAGTTGTCCAATTCTTTATGCATATTTTTACTTGTTTAATCCAGATCCTCTCCTGTAAATCGGCCGCTTTTCATCCCTGAAGTGTATCCGCACTTAAGTCTTGATATAAGTTCTGACACCTTAAGTTCTGATAACTTCTTGTCTTCAGTAAGTTCAGATTTCCAGTTAAGTTCTGATATTCTGATAATAAGTTCTGAAACTAAACAAATCAGATTAGACATGATATCACAAATATATCTAACAATCTCCCCCAACTTGTAAATTATGAAAAATATACAAGTTAATAGATTTGATGATGTCAAAAGCATTTAAGTACAAATGCAATGAGATATTATTTTAAACAGCTAAATACAACTTACAGTACATGTAGCTTTACCAATATCACTGGATCAATCTGAATCCATAGTGATTCCTTGTAAAGTCTGTTACCAGTTGTCCTCAGCATTTCTCAAAACTTCAACTAACTGTGCTTTGACTTGCATCAGTTCTTTATCTTTATTACCATCAATCTGATAAATGGCTGCTCTGAGTGCAGGAATTGATGTTCTTTCAAGTCCATCTCCAAGTCTGATAACTCTGGGATGTGAAGAGTATTCATTGTAGCATAAGCATGTTCCTTTCAAAAGTACTTCTACCTTAGCAGAATTCTTCCTCATAGGAATTTCTCTTCCATCATCCTCAGTGATTTTTAGAATATATTCAGAAGCTTTTGTACCAAAGATTCTGAGAAGATCTCTTATAGCCTTCAAGATATAATCTGACCATCTTCTTGTAACATCAGATTTTATTTCCAAAAGATAGTGAATATGTTGAAGCTCATAGACAGACTTCTTTAGCACATCAGAATCTGCTAGTCTGTAAGTTCTACCATCATTGAGAAACAGGATCAATTTCTCTTTAACTTCATCTTCATCATGAGTATCCATGACAATTTGAGCAGACAACACTTTGTCAAGGTGCTTTTATTCGATTTCTTCATATGGTTTGTCTGTCAAAATGAATGGATCTCTGAGAGTAACTTCTACTCCTGTTTGTATCTTTTCTTTGTCCGAACCTAACCCAGATCTGTCTCTAGCTTGCTTGGCTTTTAACCCAAATGTTGCAAGTTGATTCAGCATTAAGTTGGTCTTAGGTTCCACTGGAGTAGCTTTGTTCCAAATCAACTTGAGCTCTGTCAGAGGTTGATGTCTTGATGACTTGTTCAGGATTTACAGATTCTTCTGTAGCTTTCTATTCTGAAATTTCTTCACTCTGAACAACTTGAGTTGTGTCAGAGGTCGTCTTAGATTCTTCTGTCATCTTTCTTCTTTTCATAGTTTCAACAGTTTCATCTTCAACAGCAGTATCATCAAATACTTAAACCATCTTGCACACAGGATTCATCAGAATTTGAGGAATCTTCATCTTCTGTTTCTTGACTGTCTCCCCAACTTTTCCTTTTCCCTTATCTTTGGGATCAGTAATACTTTGAGATCTAGTACTTGATCTAGGAATCTCTGTGGCAGATCTTTCTTTTATCACAATACCTTTCTCCTTAGGTTTGGGAGGCTTCTTTGTATTAGAAGCTTTAGGCTGTAGTTTTGACTTTTCAGCATTAAACCTTACTTCTTCTTTTCTAAGTTCCTCTAAATCCACTCCTGGATTATCCTTAACGAACAACTTCTTTACAAGTTCCACATCTAGGGCTTGAATCTTAGGATCCTTGTAAAAGAAGGTTGCCTTATTTCCGATAAACTTCAGAGTCTGCAAAAACTTCTGTGAATCTTGGCTTCCAGCTTGAATCATTACATCAGAAGTAGTTGTCAGAACTTGATCATCAGAATTTGTGATCAACAAAGGAACATCCTGATTTTTAGGCTTCTTTCGTTCCTTATCCCTCCTTTTAGTAGAACCAGACAATCTCTGATGAGAACCTATCTGTTGAGAAGGAATCCTGCTCAATTGCTCTCTTTGACTCTGACCTCTACTCTTATCAGAGTTTCCCTGGTCATCACCATGATCATCCTTTTTCTTTAGTGTCTTGATTGGTGAGCATTTGGACTTAACTACCTTCTCCCCCTTTTTGGAATCATCTGGCAGAAGTAGTGAAAGAAGAAGTTCCACTGAAGATTGGATTTCATTGAGCTGTATTTGTTGAGAGGCTTGATTCTACAATACCTCATCCAGATGGGCCTGCTGCTTGATTTGAACTTGCTCAATAGCTTCCATTTTTTCTTGAATTGGTCTGATAAACCTGTTCTTTTCTAGTTTGTACATCATGTCCATCTTATCAACTATTTCCAGAAGTTTATCAGCCTTTTTATGAGTCTTGGAGTGTTGACCTTGAAGTGTTTTAGTACTGAGAGCAGTGACTTTAAGTTGTGTTTTGAAGTCAGAATTTATCAGCAACTCATCAGCTTTTGAAACATGTTCTGACAGAACATGTGGGCTTGGAATAAAATCAGTATCGTTCCACTTCTTTGTCCATTCAACTCCTCTGTAAGTGTCCTCCCAAGGAACATGAGTATCTTCTTCAACAAATTTAAACAATGCCTCCTTGCCAAGAATTGGAGCATTGACTGGAGCACTGTCTCCAGAATTTGATAAAATCTCATCATCTTCTGATAACACCAGAGTTTGTGTAACTGTAGGAGATTCTGGAGCTTCTATTTCCAAATTCTGATCTTCAGGTTCTAAATCCATAATTGGTGTAGTAGGAATTTCAGCATTTAGTATTGGAGAAATAGGTGAAGTTGCCTCTTTTGCTGGTGGTGCTTTCAGATACAAAATAGTTGGAATATTCAACCTGTGAATATCAATTTTAGGACTTAACCCTGAACCTCCAACTGAGGCAGTTTCTTTGAATGGAGAGATAGGAGGTGTGACCACTGTGTCTTGAACAGTGTCTTCAGGTTGAGGTGGAGCTGTCAAAGCTTCAATGACTGTAGGTTCTGATGAGATCAGAGATTCCTGATCCCCTTTCTCAGCATCTACAGCATCCTCAAATTGAATTTGTGCAATATGCACACCTGCTCTAGTCTTCCTTGATCTTCTAGATGGTGGAGTGATATGATCTGTATCAGAATTTAAAGGTCTTTTCCTTTTCAAAATCCCAGAACCCTCAGCTTCATTCTCCTTCTAAAGAGTTGACTCTTCAGCTTCTAATGTCACAGTTTCTGATGCAGGAACCTGGACTTGTTCTTCCTCATCAGATTCATCTCTCAGAATCATCCTTCTTCTTCTCCTTGATGGTGATTTAGGCACATAGATATTTCTTTTGGTTTTGGGCCTAGAGGATGTGTCAGATTTTATAACTGGCACCTTTTGAGAAGTACCAGAGGTTGGTTTGGTTTTGGATTTGAGAGGTGAGCTTTCGATAGTAGGTGCTGATGGTTGTGGTTGAGAGGATTGTGCTGGTTGATAGTAGGTTCTGATAGTAGGTTGTGGTTGAGTATTGGAAGGTTGGGTTGGTGGAGGTTGAGAAGTAGCAACTTCAGGAAATTTGGGTATGTATATGTTGGGGTCAGAGTTTACTAAGAACTGTTTTACAGATAGAGGAATTTGAAGAGGTCTTCGTATGTCTTTCTTATTATTAGCAGATAACAAGTCTGTGAAGGCCCTTTTATGAAGTTGAAAAGGTTGAATCAAGTCACTAAAGGCTTGGGGCTTATCAGAACAACAAAAATTGTAAATAAGCTGACAGAACCTAGCAAAATAAACAGTATTTGGGTCCTCTTTCATCCTATCCCCAATAAAACCCAAAATAGTAGTAGCATAATCAAAATGAGTTTGATTAAAAAGTGCATATCCTATTTGCTGACTCAGAATTGGAATATCATCAACATTTGAGCATTTGTTGGCAAAGGTTCCGACGATGTAATCGAAAAAGAAGTTCCACTCCCTTCGGATGTAGGGCCTCTTCAGTTGTCCCAGCTTGGACAGACTTTTCTCATAGCCAAGATTGGCCATCATGCTTTGTAGAAGTGGATCCCTAATCTGAGAGTACAATTTTCTGGTAAATGTAGAGCTTGTCGAACAGTAGACAGGGTAACCAGGTGCTCATCTTCCCCAGTTGTGAAAATGATGCTTGGAGACCCATCTTCTCCACCATTATCATAGACTCCAGAACTCCAAAACTCCAGTATTTGTGTTCCTGAGAGTGCTTGTGGTTGAGTCAAAGCATACTCAATCTCACTGCGAGTAAGAAAATCTTGAATGAAGTGAAGATCTGAAGGAGCATCGTCCTTGCTGAGAATAGCCATATAGTTGTTAGGGACGAACTTCGCTCCATTAAAGATAACATCCTTTGGTACCATTTTTGTGAAAATTAAGTGAAAAGTTGTGTGTGTATAGAGTGTTTGATAAAATGCCTGTGAGAAAATAGCTTCAGAGAATAATAGAGAGTGAGAGATGTTGTGGATATGTTGTGAACTTGATGATTTCATTAACAAAACACCTTAGTAGATTTTACTTAGTGAAAAATGTAGCACTCGACGGATAAGGATTATAGTCTCGACGGATGACTCAATATAGTCCCGACGGATGATGACTTATTATCCATCGAGTGAGTAGCTTGCGTAATATTGAGTCTGTAGCACATTTCTGCATACACCTTGTTTAGATTCTGTAGTAGCACTCAAGTCATGTTGACTTTAATTAGATATGCAGAATAGGTTGATTAATTGTACATAGATGATGTCTTGTAATTCTGCATAAATGAAATAAAGTCAAGTGCCAGATAGCTACCCGACGGATAAACAACAATGCCACTCGACGAATGATCAACAAGGCAACCCGACAGATGATCATGTACCCGACGGATAATCAATTCAAACATTTGTTGACAGTGACAACACAGTCACATGCATCGAGTGTATGCAAAAGGAATGTGGAAGCCTATTCAACTGGGTTTTAGAGAACAAAGAAGCATTGCCATTTCCATGCTATTTAGAAGATATTAAAATATGCTGGAATAGAGTAATGAAGCAACATAGTATTAGACTTGATAGGTTTTGTTTTATTATCTTGTCTTATTACTTTGTAATCTTGGTGATATATAAACCAAGAAGTAGCAAATAGAAAAATAACTAAGCAAGAACATTATCTTTCAGAGAAACAATTGTAAGCTGCATCCTTATAATTTCTCTGTAAACTTAGTTGTTCATATTTGTACGCAGCTGTGAGCTAATCTTGCTACACAGAGTTCTCTTGATATAATATATATCTCTGGTGGATACATTCAAATCCACCAGAAAGTTTTTAAAGACTTGTGTTTTTAATTACTTGTGTTTTGATTTTACTAACTTCTTATTCCGCACTTTGCAAATCAAACACTTATATATTATTAAGATAGAACATTTTATAATTCGTGAAAAAGGTATAAGAATTCCATTCAACCCCCTTCTATAGTTCTTGTTGCATTGTTAGGGACTAACAATTGGTATCAGAGCAAGCTCTTGATAAACAAAGAGTTTAAAGATCAAAACAAAATAGCAAGATGAACAAGAAGGATGTTGGAGTCAAGATTCCTTTTCTGGACAAAGATAATTACCATCACTGGAAGGTAAAGATGCATCTTCATTTACTTTCTCAAGATGAGGCCTATGTAGATTGTATAGAAAGAGGCCCTCATGTACCAATGAGAGCTACAACTGGAAATGAGCCATCAGTTCCCAAGCCAAGGCATGAATGGTCAGATCCTGATATTGAACAAGTCAGGAAGGATAAGAAGGCCATGAATATTCTGTTCAATGAAGTTGATGATGATATGTTTGACAACATCATCAATTGCAAAACTGCCTTGGAAGTTTAGGATACAATACAGATTATCTGTGATGGCACTGAACAAGTCAGGGAAAATAAGATGCAACTGCTAATTCAGCAATATGAGAACTTTCATAGTGAAGATAGTGAGTCTCTCACTGACATTTTTAGTAGATTTCAAAAACTACTAAATGCTCTGAAGTTGCATGGGAGGGTCTATCAGACAAAAGACTCCAATCTTAAGTTCCTTAAATCTCTTCCAAAGGAATGGAAACCTATGACAGTCTCATTGAGAAACTCTCAAGATTACAAGGATTTTACTTTGGAGAGACTGTATGGCATCCTGAAAACTTATGAGTTTGAAATAGAGCAAGATGAGAGGATGGAGAGAGGAAAGAAGAAAGGAAGATCCATTGCACTAGTTGCTGAGTTAGAGAAAGAGAAGGAGATGAAGATGGAAGCTGTTGAATCAACTTCAAAGGTCTGTGAAAACAAGGGCAAGGGGCTGGTAGCAGAAAATGAAGATTCTTTGAGCCAAGATTAAATGGAAGATATTGATGAACATCTAGCATTTCTTTCCAGAAGATTTGCCAAGCTCAAGTTCAAGAAGAACTTTGGAGCAGCTAAGCCAAATAGAAACATGGTGGATAAATCAAAATTCAAATGTTTCAAATGTGACTTAGCAGGGCACTTTGCCAGTGAGTGTAGAAAGTCAGATTCCATCAAAAAGAAGTTTGAGCCTGTGGATTATTAACATAAATACTTTGAGTTGCTCAAACAAAAGGAAAGGGCTTTCATTACACAAGAAAATGACTGGCCAGCAGATGGTCTGGATGAGGATGAGGATGTCAGCTATGTCAATCTAGCCCTAATGGCCAAGTCTGATGAAACAGAGATAAGTTCTTCAAGTAATCAGGTAATCACCACAAACCTTGCACATTTATCTAAAGCTGAGTGTAATGATGCCATAAATGACATGTCTACAGAATTATATCATTTGTGTGTTATACTTAAGTCTCTTACTAAGGAAAATGCTAAAATCAAAGAAAACAATTTGTTTTTAAGTGAGAGGAATAATGTGCTAGAGTCTCAGTTCATTGAATTTGAAAAATTAAGAATTAAGTGTAAAATTGCTAAGGATGAATTAACCGAGTCCTTGAAGAAAGAAGAGATCTTGAAGAAGCAGCTTGAATGAGAACAAGAGGTGATTAAGGCATGGAAAACATCTAGAGATGTTCATGCTCAAATCACCAAAGTTCAAGGTATTGAGTCCTTTTGTGATGCAGCCTGGAAGAAGAATAAGGAGAAGCTGGAATCCAATTTGGTTGAACGATTGCTAACAGATGTAGACTCGATGGATGATGAGGATCATCCATCGAATAACAAAAAGGGTTATCCATCGAGTGATATAAATCCTCATCCGTCGACTGTGAGCAAACCTGTGAGTAAAGCCAAACTTATCAAGTTAAATGAGAAATATGGATCAGTTTCCAGGAATTTTGTTCCAGGAAAATCCAGACAAGTGAAGAAGGAGAAAAAGGCTAATATTGGTCATATGACTGTCAAGCAATTGAGTGACAGACTGGAAAAGATTGAGGTTAAAATAGTGGCTAAAAAGAAAAATAATAGAAATGGTAAAGTAGGAATTAACAAGCATAACAACTACACACCTGATAAATATGCTCCTAGAAAAATCTGTGTCAAGTGTGGTAGTGTAAATCATTTGTCTGTTAATTGCAAAACTGCCATGCCTACTTCCATATCTGTGCCACCTCATTTTCCAAACATAAATGTCATGCCCTCTATGCCTATGAATGCTATGTCTACACCGAATATGAATGCACAGTTTGCTAATATGCCATTTGCACCTAATCCTTATTATGTTGCATTTAGTATGCCATAAATGCCATTTAGTATGCCTTACTGGAATAACATGTTTACTAATAGCATGTCATTTCCTGTTAATCAAAATATGCATGATAATTCTGTTGTAATGAATGGTTTCAAAGGTTCAACTCAAATAACTAAGGAAGAATCTGATATCCCCAAGTCAAATGAGATAAAGCCTAAGAAACAGAAAAAGAAAGCTAACAAGGCAGGACCCAAGGAAACTTGGGTACCAAAATTAACTTGATTTGATTTTGATGTGTGCAGGGAAACAGAAAGAATCTATGGTACTTGGATAGTGTGAAAGCGATATATCCTAAGTCCAATCATGTATGAGGATTTAGGAATAACTTTTATGTAATTTGTTTTGATTTCATTAATATTAATAAAAGACTTGTTTTGTTTTTATTACGGGCTCTATCTATTTTAAGTGTTTGAATAAGATATACCACAGTTTAGAGTAAAGCTTTTTATGGATTGTGATGAGATCATAATAATGAGACCTAAAAGATGATAACTCTAAACTTAAATAGTTCCTGGTCGTAGGATTTCTAACTAGTAATTAATAATCCGCAAAGATCGGTACATACTATGCTTGCTTCATTATGGAGGATATCTGTTCTCATAGACATTTGTGTGGTGACACTATAGCTAGTATGTAGGTGCTTATTATAGAATAAGTTCATTGAACATGACTCGCACAGATGAACAACTGATGGAGTTTACTCACGTGTCAGCAGTTGTTCATAT
Organism: Apium graveolens; assembly: GCF_009905375.1. Taxonomy (NCBI): domain Eukaryota; kingdom Viridiplantae; phylum Streptophyta; class Magnoliopsida; order Apiales; family Apiaceae; genus Apium; species Apium graveolens. The sequence continues at coordinate 147,363,427 of NC_133655.1, forward strand.
AGTGATAGTTGTACAAGTATCCTTAGAATTGAGGTCATCATAGTAAACTTGTGTATATTGAACTATGCTTTGGTTTAGTTCTTAGTCTCCAGGGACAATTATAAGGGCTCTACTGGGTATAGGAATTTGTATACGAAGATAGTGTATGATTAATAAATGATCTACCCCTTCCAGTGAAGGAAGAGAATGTTCAATGCTGATCCACTTATGCTAGTTCTGGAATCTCTGGCCAGAGTGACTGAAATTAGAAAGGAGTTTCTAATTTACAATAAATAGAACTAAGCATAGTGAATGGGAAAGCAAGTGATTAAATAAGATAGGCTTGACACAAGTTCCATGCCTTGTATTTAATCGTGACATTGCAGGGTAGAAGGAATTAATTGTACGGTAACTATTCACTGAATATGTTCTTGTTATTCTAAGCAGTGAATTCGTATTATCCGGATAGTCGCGATATGCTGAGAAGTATCCCTCACGATGTAGAATAAATATGATTAATTAATTAATCATATTTAATGAATTAGAGAATTTATATAAATAATGATAAAATAGTTTTATTATTATTTATTTCTACTACCGGCTTAATATTGAACCTACAGGGTCACACCATAAAAGAGAATGATTTAATGGTGGAGGAATTAATTAATAATGGTTGATAATTATTTATTTATGAAATAAATAATTGATTGGAAAATTTAATAATTTATTAAATGAGATTTAATTGATTATAAATTAATTAAGAAAAGGTTCTTAATATTATTAATTAAGAATTTAATTTTTAGAAATTAAATCAAGTGAGAGAATTATTTCTAAAGAGTTTAGAAAAAGGATTAATAATTAAAAGGTGTTTTAATTATTAGTGAGAATAATAAAGGGTAAATAATAATAATATTTTATGGGAAAATTTTTAGCTGAAAATTTTGCCTATAAATATACTATTATAAACCCTATTTTTGCCTCAACCCAAAGTTTGACAAAAACCCTAATTCTCTCCACCTCCTCCTCATTCATTACATCGTTTTCTTGGTGGATACCGGTGGAGTGCTTCACACTTGAGGAGCAGCTGCTAAGGATCTCCGCTCGTGGTTCTTGGATCGCTTTTAAAGGTTAGAAATCGAACCCTCGATTTTAATCATGATTTATATGCTTTTATTTGGATTTTATATGTGTAAAATTGTTTTACCATGCTTCTGTGATAGATAAAATCCTACAATGGTATGAAAGCATAGGTTGTATGCATATAGATCTGTGGTAAAAATTTCAGAATTTTATGTGCTTGTATGAATTAATTATGATTTTTACAAGTTATATTATGGATTAATTATGACTGGTTAGAAATTATTTCTCAGTATTATTTTGACTGTAGATCTGGGTTCTACAAGTGTTGTAGATCGCCTGGGTATTTTTTTCATAATTTTATGATGTATGGATTAATTGTTATAAAATTTTGAAGTTATTTCAATTAAATTCGTAATTAAATATATAAGTTATTAAATATATATATATAATCTTTTAAAGTATACATATATATATGTGTTGCTGCTGTGGTGTAATGGTGGCACGGAAAAGAGAAAAGAACAGGGACGGCGACACGGAATTCCGTGCAAGAAGAATGCGGCGGCTGTCAGGAACAGAAGGGGAGGAGCGCGCGTCTGACATGCGCGCGTGGGGCACACGCGCTCGTGTGTCACGCGCGGCGCATGTCAGACACGCGCGGGTCAACGGTCAACCAGTGCTGATGTCATGCTGACGTCATCAGATAACGTCATGCTGACGTCAGCTTAGGGTTTAAGGCGCTTGAAGCGTGTGGGGCGCGTAGGCGGATGTCAGACACGCGCCTGACAGCGCGTGTGCGCATGTCAGCGCGTGGATTTGCTTCTTCCCGCGTGTGAGGGTGCGTGGCTGCTCAGAACGGGGCGTGCTTGGTGCCGTTGGATTCGTCTTTTCGAGACGCATCTAATGGTATATTATATGATATTTTCTGAAATTGTTTCGAACTGTTTTTAGCTAACAGAAGTGTTTTAAAGTTGTTTTTGACCGTTTTAATTGCTTTTAAATGCCTCATGTGATACATAGAGATGTATAATGCTTAGACCAATATGCTACATGATGTAACATGCCTACCTTGTTGTTTATTTAATTTTATATATGAGATATATGCCTATGTTTACCATGCGGTGATAGATTTAGGTGAACTTAAATCAACATAAGGCGTTTGTTAGACAATCTAGTATAGTAAAATTGTTTCATGACCTTAATATAAATATTATGAATACGATCATGAGATTCTTGTGTTTATGAAACACGTAATTGAATATGAATTTTTAATATTGAGAGAAAGGATGGTTCTGTCAACAACAGATTTCTATCTGTAAGAAAGGGTTATTAAGTGACGTCTCTTGACAATGCTCCACCCGATCTGGGAATCATCTGATTATCGATTATTGATTTGAAATATTTAATTTAAAAGGAAGAATCTCTTTATAATATGATTATGATTGTAACGTAATATAATCCCTCTAAAATTAAATAATATCAAGTAGTAATTGGCCAATCACACAACTGGCTTGTGTCGGTCATAGCCTTCCAACATGGTAGAAAATGGTTCTTATTTTTAAATCATTATCGTTTCGTGCTATAGCCGAGGGCTTTGATTTCGAAATAAGAAATACTTGTCTATTACATAGAGATGTGTACATTGAATTAGAATCTAAAGGTCGGTACGTGCTACAGCCGTGGGCCGTTGGATACTGATTCAATTGTACGAAATGTTGGGTTAGACTTGACTTAGAATATTGAGTTTGTCGTGCCACAGCCGTGACTCAATTATTTAAGAGGCTAAAGTTATATTAGGGAATAACATAAGATGTAATTGACAAGAGTTGTCTGCCTATTGAACATCACATGACGTTTCGTGCCACAGCCGAGGTTGTGTGATGGAATGTAGGATCCCTATTCCCATTAGCATTATGAATGCTTAATTTTCACTTAGGGGGTTGAATAAATTAGATAAACTAGTGGGAGAAACTTATGAATAAAGACCCGATTCATATAGTGTTTTGAAATGAAATTGAATATTTTCTAAGTGTTATTATGTGTTACTATATTCGTCATGTCTTCTGCACTATCACCCCGGAGCATACTAGATGCTCACAAGTTGACTGATCCTAATTTAGCTGTTTGCTTTCACTATAACAAGTTAGGGCACTGGCAGAGAAACTGCAAGGTTTACCTTGCAGAATTGAAGAAGAGGAAGGGTAGTAAGACTACCGCTTCTGATTCAGGCATGTTCATGATCGAAGTTAATATGTCACTAGGTCAAATTTCTACTTGGGTATTAGATACCGCCTGTGGTTCTCATATTTGCAATTTGTTGCTAGGACTAAAGGGAAGTAGGACTCTTGAAAAGGATGAGGTGATTCTACGTATGGGCAATGGTGCAAGGGTTGCGGCCATATCTGTAGGATCATTTAGTTTATATATGCCTACGGGCAAGACTATTATTTTGAATAATTGTTATTACGTTCCCTCTATTGTGAGGAATATTGTTTCCATCCCTATGTTGGATTTGGATGGTTTTTCATTTATTATTAAGAATAATGAATGTTCTATCCTTAGAGATAATGTTCCTTATGGACGTAGAATTTTAAATAATGGTCTGTATGTATGCGACATAGAGCATGATTTACTTCAGATTGAACAAACTAATAAAAGAAAACGAGATGATGAAAATCTGACGTATTTATGGCACTGTAGGCTAGGTCATATTAGTGAAAATAGACTGCGGACATTGCATAAGGAAGGGTTACTTGACCCCTTTGATTTTGAATCATATCCTACATGCGAGTCTTGTCTATTGGGTAAAATGACCAAATCTCCATTTAGTGGACATGGAGAGAGGGCTGCAGATTTGCTAGGATTGGTACACACAGATGTATGTGGACCAATGTCTACGCATGTCATGGGTGGATTTTCGTACTTCATTACTTTCATAGATGATAGATCTAGATTCGGATATGTGTATTTGATGAAACACAAGTTTGAAGCCTTTGAAAAGTTCAAAGAATATAAATATGAAGTGGAGAAACAAACCAAACACATTATTATAACTCTTCGATCAGATCGAGGTGGTGAATACTTGAATGGAGAGTTTCTAGATTCTCTCAAAGAAAATGGTATAGTCTCCCAGTGGACTCCTCCATATACTCCACAGTTAAATGGGGTATCTGAAAGGAGAAATCGAATTTGTTAGACATGGTTCGGTCCATGATGAGCTATGCGAATCTTCCAGTATTCTTATGGGGTTATGCATTGGAAACCTCAGCATATTTGCTGAATAAGGTGCCTTCCAAATCTGTTCCTCAAACTCCATATGAGATATGAAAAGAAAGGAAACCGAGTCTTAAACACGTTAAGATTTGGGGATGTCCAGCTTATGTCAAGAAAGTTGACCCAGATAAGTTGGAATCTCGATATGTAAAATGTAATTTTGTGGGATATCCTAAAGAGACTTTGGGGTATTACTTTTACACCGATCATCGGGTGTTTGTCTCCAGACATGCTACCTTCTTGGAAAGGAGTTTATCCTTGAAGGAAACAGTGGGAGCAAAATTGAACTTGATGAAGTTCAAGAAGCACAAACTACTATGGATCAAGTGGAAACACCTGTTCAGACTGAAAAACCTTCTGTGGAACAACCCATTCATACGACAGGGAGAGTGTCTTGCCAACCTGAGAGGTATTATGGCCTTGTCATTGAGAATGGCAATGAGTTGTCAATCATTGATGATGACGACCCTGTGACCTATAATGAGGCTATGAGTAGTGTTGACTCAGAGAAATGGCATAGTGCCATGAAATCCAAAATGGAATCTATGTATACCAACTAAGTATGGACTCTAGTTGAGGCGCCTGAAGGTGTTAAGCCTATTGGGTGCAAGTGGGTATACAAGAGAAAGATTGGAGGAGATGGCCAGGTGGAGACCTATAAGGCCAGGCTCGTGGCAAAAGGATTCAAACAAAGGAAAGGGATTGAATTTGATGAAACTTTTTTGCCTGTAGCCCTGTTAAATCAATTCGGATTTTGCTTGCGATTGCTGCTTACTACGACTATGAGATCTGGAAAATTGACATGAAAATGGCCTTCCTCAATGGGGAACTTGAGGAGGAAGTGTATATGACACAGCCAGAGGGTTTTCTTTCCAAGGGAAATGAACACCTAGTGTGTAAAATGTTGCGAACCATATATGGTTTAAGGCAAGCTTCTCGTAGATGGAACATCCATTTTGATGAGACAATCAAAAAGTTTGGTTTTATTAAAAACATAGATGAACCATGTGTCTACAAGAAGGTTAGTGGGAGCGCGGTAACATTTCTTGTATTGTATGTGGATGACATACTTCTTATAGGAAATGATATACCGATGCTACAATCAGTCAAAGTATGGCTATCAAAGAACTTCACCATGAAGGACTTGGGAGAAGCATCCTACATTCTCGGTATGAAGATCTATAGAGATAGAACTAGAAGAATGATAGGTCTTACCCAGGGTACATACATCCAGAAAGTTCTTAAAAGGTTTAGCATGGAAAACTCCAAAAGAGGTCTCATACCGATGAGCCATGGAGTGTCCCTTTCCGAAAAAATGTCTCCTAAAACACATGAGGAAAGAGAGCGTATGAGTAAGATTCCTTATGCTTCAGCAATAGGATCTATCATGAATGTGATGTTATATACAAGGCCTGATGTTGCCTATTCAATTAGTGTGACGAGCAGATATCAGTCCAATCCAGGTGAAGACCACTGGAAAGCAGTGAAAAACATCCTTAAGTACTTGCGAAGGACTCAGGACATTTTTCTTGTTTTTGGTGGTGAAACTGAGTTGAAAATAGAGGGTTATACTGACTCTAGTTTTCAATCAGAAAGTGATAGCAAATCCATGTCAGGGTATGTGTTTACTCTGAATGGTGGTGTGATTAGTTGGAAGAGTTCCAAACAGTCTACTGACTCCACAGTGGAAACAGAATATATAGCTGCAAGTGAGGCTGCAAAAGAAGCCGTTTGGATGAGGAAATTTGTTTCTGAGTTGGGAGTTGTTCCTAGCGTTGAAAAGCCTATTGTGTTGTATTATGATAACAACACAGCAATAGCACAAGCCAAGGAACCTAGGTCTCATAATAATTCCAAACATGTCCTGCGGCGCTTTCATCTGATTAGGGAGATTGTTGAAAGAGAAGATGTCAACATCGAGAGAGTTGATACACATAACAACGTAGCAGACCCACTCACAAAGCCACTTTCTCAAAGTCACTTTGATCGTCATAAAAACAAGATGGGTATTAGATACCAGAGTGATTGGCTTTAGTACAAGTGGGAGATTGAAAGAGATATGTCCTAAGTCCAATCATGTATGAGAATTTAAGAATAAGTTTTATGTAATCTATTTTGATTTCATTGATATTAATAAAAGACTTGTTTTATTTTTATTACGGGCTCTATCTATTTTAAGTGTTTGAATAAGATATACCACAGTTTAGAGTAAAGCTTTTTATGGATTGTGATGAGATCATAATAATGAGACCTAAAAGATGATAACTCTAAACTTAAATAGTTCCTGGTCATAGGATTACTAACTGGTAATTAATAATCCGCAAAGATCGGTACATACTATGCTTGCTTCATTATGAAGGATGTCTATTCTCATAGACATTTGTGTGGTGACACTATAGCTAGTATGTAGGTGCTTATTATAGAATAAGTTCACTGAACATGACTCGCACAGATGAACAACTGATGGAGTTCACTCACGTGTTAGCAGTTGTTCACATAGTGATAGTTGTACAAGTATCCTTAGATTTGAGGTCATCATAGTAATCTTGTGTACATTGAACTATGCTTTGGTTTAGTTCTTAGTCTCCAGGGACAATTATAAGGGCTCTACTGGGTATAGGAATTTGTATACGAAGATAGTGTATGATCAATAAAGGATCTACCCCTTCCAGTGAAGGAAGAGAATGTTCAATGCTGATCCACTTATGCTAGTTCTGGAATCTCTGGCCAGAGTGAATGAAATTAGAAAGGAGTTTCTAGTTTACATTAAATAGAACTAAGCATAGTGAATGGGAAAGCAAGTGATTAAATAAGATAGGCTTGACACAAGTGCCATGTCTTGAATTTAATCATGATATTACAGGGTAGAAGGAATTAATTGTACGGTAAATATTCACTGAATATGTTCTTGGTATTCTAAGCAGTGAATTCGTATTATCCGGATAGTCGCGATATGCTGAGAAGTATCCCTCACGATGTAGAATAAATATGATTAATTAATTAATCATATTTAATGAATTAGAGAATTTATATAAATAATGATAAAATAGTTTTATTATTATTTATTTCTACTACCGGCTTAATATTGAACCTACAGGGTCACACCATAAAAGAGAATGATATAATGGTAGAGGAATTAATTAATAATGGCTGATAATTATTTATTTATGAAATAAATAATTAATTGGCAAATTTAATAATTGATTAAATGAGATTTAATTGATTATAAATTAATTAAGAAAAGGTTCTTAATATTATTAATTAAGAATTTAATTTTTGGAAATTAAATCAAGTGAGAGAATTATTTCTAAAGAGTTTAGAAAAAGGATAAATAATTAAAAGGTGTTTTAATTATTAGTGAGAATAATAAAGGGTTAATAATAATAATATTTTATGGGAAAATTTTTAGCTGAAAATTTTGCCTATAAATATACTATTATAAACCCTATTTTTGCCTCAACCCAAAGTTTTACAAAAACCCTAATTCTCTCCACCTCCTCCTCATTCATTACATCGTTTTCTTGGTGGATACCTGTGGAGTGCTTCACACTTGAGGAGCGGCTGCCAAGGATCTCCGCTCGTGGTTCTTGGATCGCTTTTAAAGGTTAGAAATCGATCCCTCGATTTTAATCACGATTTATATGCTTTTATTTGGATTTTATATGTGTAAAATTGTTTTACCATGCTTCTGTGAATGATAAAATCCTACAAAGGTATCAGAGCATAGGTTGTATGCATATAGATCTGTGGTAAAATTTTCAGAATTTTATGTGCTTGTATGAATTAATTATGATTTTTACAAGTTATATCATGGATTAATTATGACTGGTTAGAAATCGTTTCTCAATATTATTTTGACTGTAGATCTGGGTTCTACAAGTGTTGTAAAGAAAGAACTGGTTAGAGGCATTCCTCAAGTGGAGTTTTCTAAGAATGGACTGTGTGATGCTTGCCAGAAGGGAAAGCAAATTAAAGCATCATTCATAAAGAAGCTTGATTCAACAATTGAAGAACCTTTGCAACTGCTTCACATGGATTTGTTTGGACCAGTCAATGTGTTGTCCATCTCAAGGAAAAGATTTTGCCTAGTAATTGTAGATGATTTCTCAAAGTTCTCTTGGACATATTTCCTAAAGTCTAAAGATGAGGCTAGTGAAATCATCATCAATCACATAAGGCAAGTCAATAATCATCCTGATTTCAAAGTTAGAATAATCAGGAGTGACAATGGAACTGAGCTCAAGAATTCAGTCATGAGAGCATTTTGTGAAGAAAATGGGATTTTGCATGAGTTTTCAACAGCAAGAACTCCATAACAAAATGGATTAGTAAAAAGGAAGAACATATTACTTATTGAAGCTGCAAGGACAATGCTTGAAGAGTCTAAGTTACTAACATATTTCTGGGCTGAAGCTGTAAATACTGCATGTTACACTCAGAATATATCTCTGGTTAATCAAGCAAAATGCATGACTCCCTATCAATTGTTTAAGAACAAGAAGCCAACTCTAAATTTTCTTCATGTCTTTGGCTGCAAATATTATATCTTGAGAAATCAAACTGATCAGAATGGGAAGTTTGATGCTAAAGCAGATGAAGGAATTTTTGTTGGATATGTTATTGGTAAAGCATATAGAGTCTAGAATCTAAGAACCAACATTGTTGTGGAATTAATACATGTTGTGTTTGATGATAAAAAGATTGAAGGACTGCAAGATGGAGATTACCATGAGAGCCTCAAATTTGACAATGTGGAGATGGTTAGTGATGACAGTGATGATGAAAGTGATCAAGAAATAGTATCAAAGGATAATACAAAAAAATCCACTACCAATGAAGCACAAAATTCAACATCTGTCGAGTTGCATAATGCTTCATCCGTCGGGAGACAACCAGCTTCATCCGTCTGTACTCCAAATTCACCATCCGTCGGGTCATCAAAAGAAGCTGGAGATCAGAATAGATCACTTACAGAAATTTCCCCTTTCTCAAATCAAAGATCCATTGACTCGGGGGGAGTTTTTAATAATCTAAATTCAATCACACATCAAGACAACAATGAGGCCTCTTCATCTAGAGCTAATCTACCTCAACGAAGGAAATGGAGAAAGGATCACCCCTTTGAGCTCATCATTGGTGATGTATCTTCTAGAGTTCAAACAAGGAGAGCAACTCAAGAAGAATGTCTATACAACAACTTTCTTTCTAAGGAAGAACCAAAGAAGGTAGAAGAAGCTTTGTTGGATCCTGATTGGATTTTAGCTATGCAGGAGGAGCTAAACCAATTTGAGAGGAATAAGGAATGGAAGCTGGTGCCCAAGCCTAAAGGAAAGAATCCATAGACACCAAATGAGTATTCAGAAACAAGATGGATGAAAATGGCATAGTAGTTAGGAACAAAGCTAGATTGATTGCTAAGGGCTATTGTCAACAAGAAGGAATAGATTTTGATGAAACATTTGCTCCTGTTGCAAGACTTGAAGCCATCAGAATCTTCTTAGCCTATGCAGCCCATGCCAATTTCAAAGTCTATCAAATGGATGTGAAAAGTGCCTTTTTGAATGGAGACTTGGAGGAGGAAGTCTATGTCAGTCAGCCTCCTGGTTTTAAAGATCCAAACTTTCCAGAATATGTTTACTATCTTTTGAAAGCACTTTATGGACTGAAGCAAGCACCTAGAGCCTGGTATAACACTTTGTCAAAGTTTCTTTTAGAGAATTACTTCACTAGAGGTACTGTAGACAAAACTCTTTTCTTTAGAAATGTTAATGGCTCTAGTATACTTGTTCAAATTTATGCAGATGACATTTTTTTTGGCTCTACAAATGATAAACTTTGCAAAAAGTTTGCCAAATTGATGCAAAGTAATTATGAAATGAGTATGATGGGAGAACTACCTTACTTTCTTGGTTTGCAAGTTAAGCAAGTTAGTAATGGAATAATCATTAGTCAAACTAAATACATTTATGATCTTTTAAAGAAGTTTGATCTAATGGATTGCACATCTGCAAAAACTCCCATGGCCACTTCAACTAAGCTTGAATTAAACACTACTGAAAAGTCTGTGGATATTTCAAGTTATAGGGGCATGGTTGGCTCACTTCTGTACTTAACAGCTAGTAGGCCAGATATAATGTTTGCTACATGTTTGTGTGCTAGATTTCAGGCTGATCCTAGAGAATCTCACTTAGTAGCTATTAAGAGAATTTTCAGATATCTCAAGGGAACACCAAAACTTGGCATTTGGTACCCAAGAGATTCTGGTTTTGATCTAACTGGTTATTCAGATACAGATTATATAGGTTGTAGAATTGATAGAAAAAGTACAACAGGAACCTGTCAATTTCTAGGAAACAAGCTTGTGTCCGGGTTCAGTAAAAAGCAAAAATTCAGTTTCTACTTTTATAGCTGAAGCTGAATATATTGCTGCTGGCAGTTGTTATGCACAAATTTTGTGGATGAAAAACCAATTGCTAGACTATGGTTTGCAAGTTGAAAGGATTCCCATTTTCTGTGATAACACAAGTGCAATTGCCATCACTGAAAATCCAGTACAACATTCAAGGACAAAGCACATAGACATCAAGTACCACTTCATAAGGGAACATGTAATGAATGGTACTGTGGAACTACATTTTGTTTCAAGTGAGAAGCAACTTGCAGATATATTTACAGTCTTAAATGAAATTTTGGCCAAGTCAAAATTTACATCTCGACGGATGATCATTATCCATCGAGTTTGATCATCCGTCGGTATACGTTTTGTTAATAAAATCAATTATTTTTCTGGAATATTTCATGACTCGATGGATAACTATTTATTCTCATCCGTCAAATTGTCTGAATCCTAGCCGCTAACTCCCTGAACATTATCCATCGAGTATACTTACAGTGTATAAGTATAACACGACGGATAATTGAAGGAATTTTTACAGTTTATTTTTAAACGGCTATTTTGGGAAATTCTTATTGGTTACTTTATTTTACTTTACTATTTTTGACAGTTATTCTTGAGATAGTATAAAAGCTTAATTCATTTCCATTACTTTTCTTTTATCTTTCTCAAATCATCTGCTCTAAATTCTCTCTTTCTCAAAAGCAATTATCATCTCTATCTCTGCAATTTCCACTCTCTAACAATGGCACCAGTCGCCAAGATCATGTCACAAACTGGATTTATCTATGAGAAGAATAACTTCTCGGCTCTAGTAAACAAGGGGATTTAACAGTCTGGTGACTACCACAAGATGATGGATTTTGTGAAGAACTGCAAACTCAACTATGCCATGCTAGAATCACCCACCATCTTCTGTGAGGTTGTTGAAGAAATGTGGTCAACTGCTGTGTACAACTCAACTGATAAGACCATCACACTCACTATTAAAGGTAAGGAATTCTGTATTAATAGTGATGTTATTAAAGCATGTTTCAAAATTCCTGATAATACTGTACCTTCACCACCCACAGTCACTGACATTGTTAATATGCTTAACTCCATGAACTACGCACTCTCTACTTCTAAATTAAGTGAAATTAGGAGGTTGGCTCTTAGAAAGGAATGGAGTTACCTGTGTGATGTAGTTACCAAGGTCTTTTCTGGTAAAATCTGTAATTTTGATTCTGTTAATATCTCTATGCTTAACATGCTTTACATGCTAGTTACTGATAAGTTCTTTAACTTTAGTGATCTTGTTTTTTGTTTGAGTTGGGGTTTAAGTTAGGGGAGTTAAATAAGAGGGGTAAAAATGTTTATTATGCTAGATTTTTCATGATGCTTGCTAACCACCTCTCTGAGGAAATTGTGCTTGAGAACCCAACCAACAAATTAGATTGTTGGGTTCAAGAGAGAAGAATTATTGCATATTTGAACAGGTCAAACCATCACAAAGAGGTGCCACTCTTCTATTTTCCTGTAATGGAAGCACCTCAAGTAAGTGAGGTAAGTTCATCTGTCTCTACTCTTCCAACCTCACAAATTTCTTTGCATTCTAGTGTAGCTATGGTAACTGTGTCAATGACCCAACAGTTGCCTACCCAAGCTACCAAACCATCAAAAATTTCTAAATCCAAGTCAAAGAAAGCCCCCTCTGGTATCTCTCAAAAGATGCCAGTTGCAAAATCCACCAAATCTAAAGAGGGGAGTGTGAAGATGGGTAAGGTAGGTGAGGGACAAGGTGAAAATAAAAGAAACCCTAAGGATAAGGTTGGAGAGGTGAGTGTTTCCCAGCCTAGCCACACTGCAGTTTCCCAATAGACTGCAGTGCTTAATAAGGACATAAGCTCATTGCTAGTTGCATCCTCCCAAAAGGATGTGACTATTGAACAAAGCTCTCAGCCAAGAGCACAGGCCAAAAGGGTAAGGGACACAAGCTCACCCCAAACCTATAGTAGAAAGAAGAAACCAAAAACCCTTGGGGATGAACAGGGTTCACACACTGTGCAAACTGGTGCTAAAGACACAATCACTGTACCTTTTCAAGGTCAGTTTGATGTGGCTCCAATAAATATGGAGTCACAGCCAAAATCTTTAGTTATAGAAGCATCTTAAACACCAAATTCTCCCACAAACTCTCTGGATGTGGATATGATCAACACATCAATTCCTGATTCCCCTTCTTTAACTCTGTTGGGGAAGCCAAAATCTAGTGCAAGTGAGAATCATCTTTTGGATGATATGTTGGCTCACTTGCCAATTCTTTCAGGAACTGTTGAGATATCTATGCCAAAACTCTCATCAATCTGCACAGAGTCCACAATAGTTTCCGCTCCAAACTCATTTATTCCTACTCTCTCGATGAATATTGTTCATCCGTCGAGTAGTGATTGTATCCCGACAGATAACTAACTCATTTATTCCTACTCTCTCGATGGATATTGTTCATCCGTCGAGTAGTGATTGTATCCCGACGGATAAGCTTAACTGCAGTTATCCGTCGGATAGTCAAACTGCTAACCCGACGGATATCCCTTATCTGTCGAGTGTCTCTGCACAGCTTCAAATTTCATCAATTATCTCAAGTGCAGAAGACTTAGTGGTAGTACAATAACTCCTAGTATTGAGGGAAGAGAGTGTTATGAGTGAGAGTCTGGGTTACTCCCAGTAAAAAGGAGAGGAAAAGAGTGAAAATATGCAATCCAGTTCTTCAGGATTGGCAAAAGAGAGTGTGAGGAGTCCCACCTTAGATGGTTAAGGTGAGGGTATGAGGGTGGGGAGCCAAGGTGAGACCTTGATGCAACAAAAAAGAGATAATGAGAGAAATGCAGGTACAGGAGATATAAGGGTGTATGTCATTACAAATGAGTTAATGAATGTCCAGGATGCAGACAGGGAGGGACTATCTCAGCAACCTCAAGATGTTATAGATTCTACCTTCCTTGATGCTGAGACATTTACTCACCCTGTTCCAGCATATCAACTTCTAGCTGAACAGGGCAATGAAAATGCAGAAAAGATGCTCAACTTGGTGCACACCACACAGTCAATGCTAAGAGCTAAAGATGCCATCACAGCTTTGCCCTCATCAGCTGGTGATGTTGATTATGAGACTGGTGGTTCAGAATATTTCTTTGAAGGTGAGAATGCAGAAAGTGGAGAAGAGCTATTGAACTTAAGGGGAGAAGCTGGCCCTAGTTCAAGGTCAAGCATGCCATCATGGGCCTTTTCCAAGAAATGTGATGAACATCACTTCAAATCTACTCTCATCCATCTAATCAGTCAAACACAGTCTGCACTTCAATTATCCACACATGCTAGCACCAAGAAGCTTCTGCAAGCACATCTTGCTTCTCTCCAACTACATCAAATTCAAGGCTATCAACAAACCCTCAATGTCTCCACTCTCAAACAGGAAATTGGTGAACTCAAGCAAAAATTTTATGAGAAATTGGAAGCTAGACTTCCAGGGACAACAATTACAGACATCAAGAGACAGCTCAAGAAAAACTCAGATCTTGCCACCAAAGTTGATGCCTTGGACAAAACAATGTTTGCTATGGAAGCATCTCTTACAGCAATTCATCTACACCAAGCTCAACAAACAGACTTACTTCAGAAACTGGTGGCTGCATAAACCTCCTCCTCTACTCAGCTTGATGATAACAAAAAGGGGGAAAAAGAGAGTTCTAGGAGTGATGGGAGCAAAAAGTGCTCAACATTGAAGTTAGCAAAGTAATTGTGCCTTCAATTACTTTCACCAAGCCACCAGCCAAAGATAGCATTGATCTGATAAATGAAGCAGCAGCCAATTTAAGAGCAGCTGAAAAGGAACAGTTGAATCCAATCAACTGGGAGAAAATTGATGAGGATATTCAAAAGAAGTTTGGGCTAGCAAAGAAGCCAGAAAAGTCAGCCATTCATCACTCTCAAGTCAGCAAATCTCTGTGAATGAAATGAGCATGAACTATCTGGAAAGAGGACAACCATCCTGCATCAAATCTCCAAAGGCTGAAGTACTTTTGAAGCCAAGGGTGAACTATCCAAAATCGTCACTAAAGAACCCTTTGGATACAGTGTATGAGACACCAAAGCCTGATGAGAAGAAATTGTTGTCAAGATCCATTGCCTTCTAAAAGGATCTCTATCATTCTTTTCTATATCAGACTGAACCAAAGAAAGTGGAAGAAGCTCTTCAAGATGCTGATTGGGTGCAAGCAATGCAGGAAGAGTTAAATGAATTTGAAAGAAATAAAGTCTGGACCCTAGTGCCAAGACCAAAGAACAGGTCTGTTGTTGGTACAAAGTGGGTGTTCAGAAACAAAACTGACAGTGATGGCATAATAACAAGGAATAAAGCAAGGCTGGTTGAAAGTTTTCAGGAATGGTAAAGAAATTTGTATGGTGGCTGGACATCCTCAATTTGCTGAAGCAAAGAGAGAAGAAAAGGCAAGATTGAAGCAAGAAAAGAAACAAGCTGCTCTAGATGCTAAAAAGGTTAAACAAAAGAAAGAGCAAGCTGCTATCTTGGCCAAGCTACAAGCTGTGAAACCAACACAACAGATTACTGCTCAGTCATCTGAAATCACTGAATCTCAAGATCCAAAGAAGCAAGTTGAACCACAACAGAAGAAATCTCACAGATACAAGGAATTGGTCAAAAGAACCAAAAGGAAATTGAACTTTGTTGGTAAAGAATTGGAGGATCAGTTTCCCAAGGAATCTATTCCAACTACAACTCAAGCATCAAAACCCTCAGTGGTATTTGAAGACATTAAGGTGGTGGATCCTTACAAGAACATTCATGGTGAACCTATTGTGCCTAAGGATGAACCAATAGACTGCGAGAGTCTACCAATTCCTGACTTCAATTTGCCAATCCTTAACAAGCCAAAGAGAACAAAGTCAAGAGCAGTCAAGAAACTGAAGTTGTCACCTCTCAAATCCAAATCTCTAATCAAAGCTCAATCCAAAGTGAACAAGGGAGATTACATGTACTTATGTGACATCAAGGAATTCTCTGATCTAAACCTCTATCTAGATGAACTGGAAGAAGTTAGAGGGATTGATGCCTACAGGAATCTACCTGAAAGGTTAGTTTTCAAGTACAAGGGAGGAAAGGAGATTCAATGGCCACTTCACAGGATCCTTCAAGAAAGCCAATATGTCCTGATAAAGGTTTATTCATCATTCAAGAAGAACTTTGGATTCAATGTAACTGCAAGAAGACTTGTTCTAAAGAAGATTGAAGAGCTGAGGAGTATTAGAGCTAAAGATACACTCCCAAAGACTCTAACTATTCCTTACACAGGGAGAAGAGTGCATCTAAGGCCCTACTGGCTGATGGAGTTCATGGATGACAAAGGAGTAGAAGATTTTTCAGATTAGAAGACCAATTGAGCATCTCTAGCAATGAAACTCTTTTGGAAATGCAAGAAAAGCTAAATCTCTCAGAATCTGATGAACTTAAATTCCACAGACAGCTCCAAAATCAGATAGAAGAAAACAACAGAAAGCTTGGAAAGAGATCCAGACCTTCAAGGAATTAGATTAAACTGCTCAGGCTAGAGGAGCACCTTGAAAATGACCGTGAGCTAATTTTTGTGCATTTTGTTATTTGAAGCACTTTACAGTTTTATCTACTTACTTTTAAAGTTGTATTTTTAGGGTGTTTTGTTATCATTAAGTTTCTCTTAATTTATGGCTACAATTCCAGTAAACATAAATTGGGGGAGATTGTTGTGGATATGTTGTGAACTTGATGATTTCATTAACAAAACACCTTAGTAGATTTTACTTAGTGAAAAATGTAGCACTCGACGGATAAGGATTATAGAGTAACGCCTGGGAAATATTATGTAATTATTTTTATCAATAAATAATTATTATGTGAGTTTTGTGTGAATTTTGGTGAATTATTTGATGATGGATAATAATATTTGAATGTTTATTTCTGATAAAATTTAGATATTCTAATTTCCAATTATCCAGAATTAAATCTAGATAATTTTTGGTATTTTTCTGGTAATTTTTGGATAATCATATGATTTTATAAGGATTTATAGAATTATCAATGATTATTTTTGCATAATTATAAAATTACTTTTTAGAATCAGAAATTGTCCCACTTCAATCGTTTTTGCGTTTTTACAACCCGAAACTCTTCCGAAAACTCCTTCCTAACCTAATCTGATAATTCTAAACACTTTTCATGTTTTGACTTTTTCGATCCGGGGTACGGTTTGACCTGTACGAGTCCCGGTGTGAAATTTTCGATACGCAAAGCATTTTATACATCGATAAAAATCCGTATTCTCAAAAGGCGAGACATTATCACCTTAATTTCGTATAAAGAATTTTATAGGAAGCTCTATTTTGATAATTATCCAAATTTGGTATTAAAATCGTATCGTCTTTTCAGTTACTTAGCGGCTAAGTAACCTATTTTCGGAACCGATCTGTAAATGTAATTAGCAAATTATTAAATAAATAAAATATGTGATGGGTCTGTCGGCTACATGTGGCTGTATTCTTAATTATTTGTGATTTGTTGAACGCGAAGATTAATTTCATAATTAATTACGGAGCTGTATACATTTAATTCATTTTAAAATGATTTTTCTGAATATTTATTCTTGTAAATGCTAAAAATTGCTCCTAAAATTATTTTTGTTGTTTTATAATTTTATTTATTATTTTTAGGAGTTTATAAAATTTAGAGATCAATATTTTATTTACTATTTAATTTTAAATGATTTTCTAACTCCATTTAATTGTAAAATCAATATTTAATTCCAAGATATTTTAAAAATCATGAAAATTTTATTTTTATTAATTTTAAATATTTCGAGAGTTTTAAAATTGTTTCAGAAATTTTCTGACTTTTATTTAACCGCACATGTATCCATTAACTCATTAAATGTGGGTCTGATGTGCAAATTTAAAAATGTTTTAAAAAGAAATTATGAAAACTTTATTTTGTTAATTCTTAAATATTTGGAGGATTTTAAGGGTTATTTGAAATTATTTCGAATTGTTTTTGTCTGTAAAATATGATGTCAAATCGCAAATAACGAATAAAAATTAGGCTTGGATTTCGCGAAATAAACAGAAATGTACCAAATATGAAATTACAGAAAAAAAATGATGACAAAATAAAAGAGAGAACACAGCACCCTGTGTCTCTCCCTCTCGCGTGTACCCATTTTACATCTATCTCTCTCTCTCAATCGACTGTCTTCCCCTTTTCTTTCTTAGTAATTCTTCACTTTCTTCTCTCACACATCTCTCTTCTTTCTATATCTCTAAATCTCTCCTTCCTCTCTTATTTCTTTTGCGTGATGTGCCATTCTTTTCTCTGTTCTGATGCCGCCTGTTCCTTTCTCTCTCACCGCCGCCCCTCTCCGGCGAGGTGGTGGTGGCGCGTGGGGGAGGGGTTCTTTTCCCGTGGCTTGTTCCGTGATCCTTTCGCTGTTTTCCACCGGGTTCTCTTCGGTATACTGTCGTCAGCTTGGTTTCTTCAAAATTATATATACATATAAGTATATATGTGTATGTATAGTTGTGTGTGTAACTATGTGTGCGTGCGTGTAATTATGTGTGTGTTTGGTGTGCGCGATGGCGCGTGGTTGGCAAGTGTGGTGGTGCTCTGTTCCTGTGTTCTGTTTTTGGGTTATACGCGCATATACGCGTGTGGCCTGTTTGATTCCAGAATTTTTATTATTTTAAATTTGTTTTCTACAGGAAATAATTGAATAATATTCGTGAAATAAATAAATTCGTGTGGAAAAGAAATTAAATTAATCGGTGGAATTTTGCGTTGGAAACCCGAAATTTTTTCGGGTACCCGCAAAATTTTACCGCCGTCGGCGATGAGCCTCGGCGAGCCGACGGTGGGCGATGATGATTTCTATCTGAGTCCTCAATTATAACTCAATAAAAATTAAAATTATTTTGTGAAATAAATTTCGAAATGAGAAATAAAATACGAATAACAATACATAATAATTGAATACCTATCGGTGGTTGGGATTGTTTATTGAATTGTGGATTGTGTTGTGGTTGTGATTTGACGTCGAAATGATTCGACGGGTAGGCCGATAAATAGAGGAAACGCTGCCCGATTTTCGGGAAAATTAATTCCGAAAATACGGGGACGTAACGTGTAATTATCGGAAACGTCGAACGAAGATATGATTGAACTTTATGAAACCTATTTACGTAACGTGACAAGATATTTCGTGAATGATCGATTACCCTATTTTTCAAAACGACGAGTATACGTATTTTCTGAAAATAAATACCGAACCGAATTTCGAAGACGTGAACCATAATTGCTATGTGTATTTCGATAATGCATATAAATATGAATACGGTGATAAAATCATATGGGTAGAATAGGATAATGATTTGATGTTAAGCTTAAGCGGTTATCTGAATTAGGGTATTTCAACCGCGTAGGTTTAGATGGAAAACCCGAGACGTGACATCGGACTAGGAACGATCTAGTGATTAGACGTCGAGATCAACGAAGTTCCAACAGAAGGGTCTGAATATTGGTATTGTATCCAGAATAGGATAGTAGGTGGACGATAAAGCCGAACGATCGAAGTCGAACTAAAGTCAACCAGTAATAACGGTTAAAGCTTATTGAGGCAAGTATTCCCGAATTTTCTTTCAAATACTGCAAGTATTCTGGATTTTCCTTTGAAATACTGCAAGTATTCGTGATTTTCTTTAAATACTACAAATATTCTTGAATTTTCTTTTAAATACTGCAAATATTTATTCGCTCCTATTCTAAGTTCAGAATAATTAACTGTTTTACATTTCGCTGCAATTACTCTGATTATGCATGTTCCTTTCATTATTGTTCCTATAATTCGATTGCTTTCGTGAGCAAATACCCATTCTTTCGGGTTATTTACGAACCCTGAATTGGGATGTTTTGAATTCAAAATGGTTTGACATCAAAACACTCTACGGGCTGGATAGTGATATTTTGGGGATTGAGTTTTACTTAATCCTGAGGACCGGGATGACTGGTGCCTCGAGATGGGTCGTAGTGCCTGGGGACCCGACTAGATCTATATATTGAGATATAGGTCTGCATTATATTATGACTGATCAGCAGAATATAGATGCGAACTAGTGTCCAGTCTAATTTGTTGTTGATCGCCATTAACGACATTCTCTCTCGAAAGGTTTTCATGATTCCAAAACCGGACAGAACCCTGATTCAGGAGATGAATCGGGAAATCGCATGTCATTTTTGAATTTATATTTAAAGGCTGGTGACAGCCAACGTTTATTCGCTCCACTCATTCTGATAAAGAGAATTGTTTAAAATTATTTTAAGATTTTGTCCGGAAGTTTTCTTTTAAATTAATGTTTGAAATTTAAATTATATACTTGCTGGGCATTTTTGGCTCATTCTTGCTTTGTCAATTCTTATTTCTGCCAGAAATAACTGAGGATAGAAATGAATAGCTTAGATAGACATCAGAAGTTCAAGAAATCTCCGCTGCGAGAGGTTAAAGAAGTTAAAAGAACATGATACGAGCATTAGTTCAGAGGTATTTACATTTGTATTTTAGTTGTCGAAAGTTGTAGAAGATTAGATTCTTGTTTTATACCATAACCTGTAAACGATCAGGATAAAATGGGGTTAATTGAATATTCTTTTATTTTATGTAAAGATTGTTTCGTGACACCAAATCTTGACCCCGGATTTGGGATGTTACAGTTTGGTATCAGAGCTGCAGGTTATTGGTCACTGAAATAAGAATAGGCGAGGGTAAGATAGGAATGATAGGTCATACAGGATAGGAAAGACCCTAGGTATATTCAGGATAAATTGAGTTGAGTGTGAATTAGGGTTAGTAGATCCGAGATGGAGTTGCTAAGATAGGATTGCTGAGAAAGTGTAAGGCGAATGTCGCAACGCTATAGGTATATTGAATTCTTAGATCTTACAGTAATGAAGGATCGACAGATCGACGAAGATTGGGTATGTTACCCAACTGTTCATGCGGGTTTGAGAAAAATGCGATTGATTCTTGTGAGAACTTGTGAAAGGCATGTTAGGTGAATTTCGGTATGATATAACTTAGAATTGGGGAGTAGGACGAGCTTCACGCCGGAGGCAACCAGTTGATGGAAGCTGATGAAGCACCAACATTGCATATTTCAAAGGCATTATCGTTGCATGAAGATTTTTATCACATACCGGACGCTGAGCAAGGAATGATATCTACCTTTTTAGAGATAGGTAAGATTAGCAAAAAGAGGTGACCCTATCTACCGACAGAACATCGAATCACATACGTGATTGTAAGCATAACATCAAGGACGACGACGAGAATATGAAAGAAAATGGCAGGCGTTAGCATTGTGTTTGAGTTAGGAATAAAATGATATACGACGGTAAATGAAGTTTCATCAATCAATAAGTGCGAGCATAATCCAAGGAAAAATGGAAAAGGTACCAAAGTGGAGAGACCCTTATATGAGTTGTCTTTTAATTAGACATTTCATTGGTAAATTAGGAAAATAACAAGTAACTCATATAGTAATGATGACCAAATATTTGACTTCTAAAACTTTCGAAATGAGATTTCTTAATCAACTTTCAGAAGATTTTTGGCATAAAATGAGTTTTACAAATTGGTTGTTAAATTACTATTTATGTTCTTGTTATTATAAACATAAAATGACCTAAAAAGAAGAATATAATTAGGCTCAGTGTTGTTAATTCGAAGGGCCAAGTAAATCCCAGCAGGGAGAAGGTTTAAAGTTTGCTGTGAAAAATGAAGTAAACGTTATTTAATAAAATCAATAATTGAATCAACATATTAAAATATTATTTACCCAATTTATAAAATTATTAAAAGTTAACGAGATTTGTGATTCGAATGGTCGGAGGATGATTGAAGGAAATGGCAGAATCTTCCAGATGATTGGAGAAGAATCGTATTTTTATCGACGAAATTGAGGCATTGCATGATCGATGGGTATTTTACACGACATAGATGAAATCTGGAGTCGTAATTTTAAATTTCGGAACGACGCGATTAAGATCAAATTATTGAAGCATTTGGTGTAAAGGTATTTCCAGGCATCATTTCGAAGCAATGAGGTAACCTAAATTGTAAACCTGTATCCGAACGATCCTGAAGGCAGATGTAGGCGAAGGGTGGAAGGTGATCGACACTGATATCTTTTCTTCCAATACGATAGCATATGTTCTTCTCGAATTTTGAATATGTA
Organism: Apium graveolens; assembly: GCF_009905375.1. Classification (NCBI taxonomy): domain Eukaryota; kingdom Viridiplantae; phylum Streptophyta; class Magnoliopsida; order Apiales; family Apiaceae; genus Apium; species Apium graveolens. The sequence continues at coordinate 147,385,457 of NC_133655.1, forward strand.
TGAGCTTCTTCTGTTGATAAATCATATGAGGCGGAAACGAAAGAACATTCTTGTATCCCTTCTGAATTGTTTCCATTCACCAATTTCTTGATTCCTGATTGAGACAACAGTGTTATGGTATGACGCTTTGTCGAAATGATGAAAAGTCGGGTGGTACGCCACCTAATCATGTGTCGTATGCCATATAGTATGAAAGACTGGCCATCTTAAGTACGAATGTGGTTGTCTCATTCTTCACTCATTTTTCTTCCTTCAATTTTCTGAGTTACAAATTCTTCCAATCAGTTGCTGCATTGTTATTCCTTATTCCATTTTTCAATCAAAATCATGTTCATGAACTCTCCTCTGACATCGAGTCTGTTCGTTGACGATTACAAAAGAAATAAAGTAGCTCTGTGCAACAGATAGAATTACGTGTCAAAGGAGAATGTGATTGCAAGTCACTAAAGGAGGGACATTTGCAAGCAAAGAAGAATGGATACACCGACAACCCGGTCAGTGACGAAAGTTTAATACGGGAACATAAGTGGAGATGAAGCAATGGTAATTGGACTGTGGAGTTTTTAGAAATAACGTGTAATAACCCCCAAAAAAAAATTGAACTTTTTGTAACCCTTATGAATAGTGATTTTGCTAATTATGCTGAATAAGAAAACTTTTCATGCCACACTATGTAGGGGTTCTTTTATTGATATTCTGAGATCTTATTAGTACTCTATATGGTATATAAGTGTACGTAAAGATCGTCAGAATCCAAATTCGAACACTTTGATTTTTCCTGAAAACCCACCAGATACAGAAAGAATTGAGTATAAGGTAACATGATTAAAAGGATTTTAATTCAAGGATTATAAGAGAGGATCATAAAAGGAATATAAAATATTGAGAAAGGTTTAAGGGGGAACCTAAGTAATGAGATCCCAGGTATGATCCCTCAAACGATAAACGAGAACGAAAGTTAAGCGAACCGTATAACAGATAAGCGGTCATTAGCCAAGTAATTAGGGGTTAATAAAAGAGGTTAGTGGGTGATGATGTCATCATACCAATAAGAAGAAAACAAGTGTAAGAAGATGACATAAGAAAGATGACATATGCATGGCGACATAAGCATGACAAATAGAAAGGTTAGTCGGTTGATTGTGAGCCATGTAATTTTTACCATGGTAAATTTAATTAGCAAACAAGAGAAGCAACCAAGCCAAAAGAAATCATAACACAAAAATTGAGAAGTTGACTTTGTTTTTCCACAAGAAGCTCTCGTCCAAAAACCAGATCAGCAACTTCAAACTACCATATCTCCTTCAATACTCACTCAAATAGTATGTTCTATAGCTCTTTGGAAAGGTATTGAGATGGTCTACAACTCTTGTTCGCAAGTCTCGTCCAAATAAGCATGGTAAGACCCTCGTTTTGACAGTTCTTTCAATCTGACTTTTAGAAACTTCAAAACCTAACTTTGTGTTCTTGATTTCTTTGGAAAGATCAAGCTTGTAGGAGCCTCCCTAAGACTTCCTAGCTACTCTATCACTCCAAAGAAGGTATAACACCTCCAAACCCTAACTTTACTTTGAGTATTAAGATGGTTTTGATGGTTATAGTAAATGAGAAGCATGATGCTTGTGTGTTTAGAGTTTGGATTGGATTTGTAGTGATTTGGATGTTGAAATCTTGTTTATAGTTAATGAAACTTAAGTATAGCTAGTAGTTCATGTGTGGGGTTGTATAAATTGGAAAATCTTGAGGTTTGGGGACTGATGTAGTAAGGTTTGGATAAGGGTTGGTTGTATTGTTGGTTGTGAGTTGAATGGTGGTTGTTTGGAGTGGTTTAAAACTTGGTAATCGCGTAAACATAGCCGTCGTAATGCCCAATTTCATACAACTGCTTGTTCTTAATGTTCGGGACACAGAGCTAACTATTGAATCTGTGACTTTTCCATGTTTAGTTAGATTATGTCGTAAGCTTCGTTTTGATATGTGGTTCGCTTGAATCCGATGTACGGTTTAGGAGAAACGATCGTTTTAAGTAACAGCATTTCGCGAACGAACCATTACCCCTCGCCTTACTTTGAAACCTTGGTTAAGGCCCTTAAATGACTAATTTGTAATAACCCCCAAAATTTTCAACTTTTTGTAACCCTTGTGAATAGTGTTTTAGCTGAATGAGAAAACTTTTCATGCCACACTATGTAGGGGTTCTGTTATGGATATTCTGGGGTATTATTAGTACTCTATGTGGTATATAAGTGTATGTAAAGATCGTCAGAATCCAATTTCCGAACACTTTGGTTTTTCCCGGAAATCCACTAGATACGGAAAGGATTGAGTATAAGGTAACAAGCTAAAAAGGATTTAAAGTAAAGGATTATAATAGAGGATCATAAAAAGGAATATAATGTATTGAGAAAGGTTAAGGGAACCTAAGTAATAAGATCCCGGATATGATCCTTCAAACGATAAACGAGAACGAAAGTTAAGCGAACCGTATAACAGATCAGCGGTCATTAGGCAAATGATTAGGAAGTTAAGCAAAGGGATTAGAGGGAGTGATGTCACCCAACCAATGAGAAGGGGACAAGGAGGGGAGGATGACATCATGAGGATGACACAAGCATGACATGGGAAGGAAGGAGGTGTGGTGGCTTTTTAACCACACAAATTCAAGGGCAACAAGGTAATTAACTAAATCAAACACAAAAACAAAGCAACCAAGCCAAGCAAAATCATTTTTCATCAAAATCAAAAAGAACCAAGGCTTTGTTCTTGAGAAGCTCTCGGCTTTTTACTATTCAAAAGAGCAAGAATTTCAAAATCAAAGATCCAAGCTTCCTAAATTGGTGAGTTAATTCCCTAATCATCTTCATGCTTAGTTAGGGCTATAACATGAGTTTAAGCCATCAATTCCTTCTCCATCTTCTTCATTTAATCAAAGAAGAAGACTATGAATAGTGTTTTCAAGTTTTTAACTTGAAGTTTTTCTTGTTTTCCTTGAAGATCCAAGCATTCCTAAGACTTCTCAAAGCTTCTTAAGGCTTCCTAGCTCCTCCCACCACTTCAAGGAAGGTATACCATCTCCAAACCCTAGATTCCTATGTATTATAAGATGATTTTGATTAGTAGGATGATATTGTAGCTTGATGTTGGTGATTTAGAGTTTGGAATTGAATTGGTATTGAAATGGAATGGTAAATGTTGTTGTTTTGATTAAAAGAACTTAAGTATGGTTAAAGTTAAGCTTAGGCATAAGTATGAATGATTAAATTTAATTGGTTGGGGTTGTTATGATGTGATAAGGATGGATGTTGGTTGTATGTTGGATTTGAGGTTGAATTGGGATGGTTTTGAATGGTTTAAAATTGGGAAATCGCGTAAACATAGCCGTCGTAACGTCCGATTTTCTTTAGACTGTTTTTGTGCATAACATTAGGACCCGAGAACCCCCTGCTAGATTATGACCATTGCCATGTTTAGATATCTCATGTTACGAGCTTCGTTTTGATATGTAGTTCGTTCGATTCCGATGCACGGTTTAGGAGAAACGACCGTTTCAAGTAACGGCGTTTCGCGAACGAAACTTTTCCCCTCGCCTTACTTTGAAACATAGGTTAAAGACCAAAAAGGGTTAATTAATGTATGAAACATTTATGGTAAGTGTGTTAGGCAGTTGGTAAGACACTCGCGAAGGAATCGTCTTAAAACTCATAAAGGTTAAATTATTAAAAATGATGGAGCCGAGCGTACTCGAGTGACTTAAGCGAACCAGTAAGCGCAAAACAAGCGTTAGAGTCTAAGTTAGTTAAAGTATAGATTTACAAGTGACTTTGGTTTAATTTCAACTTGCTTGTTGTTTATAGGTTACCAGACTCGTCCCGAGCCTTTTATCACCCCAAGTCGCTCAGGCAAGTTTTCTACCCGTTATAACTGTTGTTGTGATGAATATATGTATTTGCATTATCTTGCGATAGATGCATGTTGGTTAATTAGCAAATGTTGTTATATATTGAAGCATGCTGCTATGGTATATATATATCCATGCCTGTTTCGTATTCTTTCCATATATAATTGTTGATAATACCTATGCTAGAGGATAGCGGTAATTTCCATATACCCTTAGTATAGGGCCTTTGCCTCGAACTTACCACGACAATCATCTCCATCCTTGAGCACGAAGCATCTGGCACCAAATACATGAAAGTATTTGATAGAAGGTTTCTGTTCATTCAAAATCTCATAAGGAGTTTTCATGAAGTCTTTGTTGATTAGAGTTCGATTCTGAGTATAACATGCAGTATTGACAGCTTCAGCCCAAAAGTACATTGGAAGACCTGATTCATTTAACATCGTTCTTGCAGCTTCAATCAATGTACGATTCTTCCTTTCTACCACTCCATTTTGCTGAGGGGTTCTAGGAGCTGAAAATTGTCTGGTAATCCCTTTGTCTGTACAGAATCCATTTAGAAGTGCATTCTTGAATTCTGTTCCATTATCTGACCTTATTGCTCTAACAGGGACGTTAGAATCTAACTCAATCATCTTGATATGATCAATCACAACTTGTGGTGTTTCATCCTTAGAGTGAAGAAATAAAACCCACGTATACTTGGAATAGTCATCAACTATCACAAGACAGTAACACTTCTTTGACATAGAAAGGATATTAACTGGACCAAATAAATCCATGTGCAATAATTGCAGAACACCAGTTATGGAAGATGTGTCAGTGCCTTTGTGACTTGCTTTCTTTGACTTTCCTTTCTGGCAAGCCTCACATAGTCCTTCTGGAGAGAATTCCAGCTGAGGCAGACCTCTTACCAATTCTCTTTTGACAAGAGAATTCATTGTCTTGAAATTGAGATGGGAAAGTCTCTTGTGCCATAGCCAACTCTCATTTGACGATGCTTTTGCATAGAAACAATTGACTTCAAGATTGCTTCCAGAGTTCATGTCAGCTACGAACAGATTTCCTTTCCGTATTCCCATTAAGGAGGGTTTTTCACTTTTCTTGTGCAGAATCTGACACTTCAGCTTGTCGAATAAAACATTGTAGCCGTTGTCACAGAACTGACTAATGCTAAGCAGATTGTGTTCAAGTCCTTGCACAAGAGATACATTTTCAATGATAACATTTCCAGCTTGCAAACAGCCATATCCCTCCGTTAAACCTTTGCTGTTATCTCCAAAGGTAACCACTGGGCCAGCTTTCTCAACCACATTTGATAGCAGGGCTCTATCTCCGGTCATATGTCTTGACGATCCACTGTCAAGAATCCACACTACCGGTTGTACCTGTTTAATGCCCTGCAATACAAATGGATTAGAACTTCTTCGGAACCCAAGCTTGGCTGGGTCCGGCATACTTGTAAAATTGGCCTTTATCAGGCAAAACAACATTCTTAATTTCACTATTCTCAACATTCTCAATGACTGAACATTTGACCTTTAAAACAGCCTTATCAGATTTATGTTTAGGCTTAGGCACAAATGTCTCCTTTCTAGCTTTAGGAGGACTAGCAGTCTTAGACCTATCATGCTTTCTATTATTCACATGCTGACGAGGAGTAGTCTTATCATTAGAAGCATGCTTACCATTAAAATAAGCAAACAACAGATTAAAAGCACAAGACATACAATCAGGAACACCACATGCTTTATGAGAAGGATTAACAATAGGCAACTTATGCATGGTAGACATGGCATTTGTGTTATCCAACTCATGTGTGTCTGAGTTAGTCTCAGTTGCTTTCACAACCTTGACTGGAACTTTTGACACACTTGACTTGGAGACAGCTTTCCCATTAGCATTATCTTCAGCACGGATTTCTTCTTGAATAATAAAAGAGGTCTCATCAAATGGTTCAGCAATTGATTCCTTATAGAGGGGTTCATCAACACCCTTAAGCACATGTGGTACTTCCCTGCCTTTAGCACATACATGAGGAGGGGAGTTTATGCCTAATTTTCCAATAGCAGCATTGTAATCATAACCTATTCCATGTGTTTGATTAACAGCTTGCTTATTGTAAAACTCTTTGGACTTCGAACAAGAATTAAAGTAAGCTTTAACCTTAGCCTCAAGACCGGTGATCTTGTCTTTGAGAATAGTTTCGAGTTGTCTATAACAGTCAACTCTATTCTCTAGAAAAGATACTTGGTCTTTAAGTTTATCTTGATTAATGTGCACAAGTCTTAATTCATTGACCTCTTTCTCAAGGTCTTTGATTTGTTGATTTAACAATTCATTATCACGACGAGCACAATCTAAGTTACCTCTTAGATGATAAACCATTTCAGCATCAGAAAGTTTTACCTCTTTTCTTGACGATGAGGTGCTTGCATCACTAGCCATGAGAGCAAGATTCCCAACTTCTTCATCTTCACTGTCAGTATCATCCCAGCTTCTTCCCTTTGCCAGGTACGCCCTTTCAGATTTACTCTTCTGATTAGAATCGTAAGAGTTCTTCCTTGCTTGTTTTGGCTTCCTGCATTCTGTGGCAAAGTGTCCCAACTCATTACAGTTGAAGCATCGAATGGTGCTTCGATCAACCATCCCTGTTTTATACCCACCACTGCTGGTGTTAGAGGATGAAGATCCACCTTTCTGGAATCTGTTGTAGTTGGACTTGTACTTGAACTTGGGATTCCTTTTGAATCTGACATTTGAGAATCTCTTGACAATCAGGGCCATTGACTCATCCTCCAATTGCTCCAGTTCTTCCAAGGAATAATAATCATCTCCTGATTGATTTGTAGTAGGAGAATCAAATTCTGCTACTATCACATTATCTTCAACCTTGGAAGACTGTACCATTCTATCTGACTGTTGAGATTGTTGTTGATATAGTGGTTGTTGTTGTTGTTCATCAGCTACCAGAGCAGTAGACGTGCTGACCACTCTTCCTTTCCCGTAAACTTCCTTCTGCTGAATCTGCTCCAACTCATAAGTCTTTAACACACCATATAGCCTTTCCAAAGAAATCTCACTCAGATCTCTTGCTTCTCTTATGGCAGTGATTCTATGTTCGAGATGAGTTGGCAGTGTTAAAAGGAACTTTTTATTGACCTCCCTGATGGAATAGTATTTACCATTAATGTTCAGGTTGTTGATCAATGCATTGTACCTCTCAAACACTTCAGTGATTCCTTCTCCTGGATTGGATTTAAAGTATTCATACTCAGAGGTTAGGATTTCTAGTTTGTTCTCCCTAACTTCCTCTGTGCCTTCATTAATAATCTCAATAGTTTCCCAGATATGTTTAGAATCTTTACAATTCATCACATGTCTGTTTATTAGGGGATTAAGGGAATCTACTAAGATTAATTGAAGGCTAGCATCCAGGGAAGCTTCTTCTATTTCAGCAGGAGAGAAGTCCTCAGGATCCTTCACATAAGTTCTCGCTTTGGTGATCACCACATCATTCTCTATTACCTCTGGTTCAATAACCATAGGAATTTTTGGACCCTTCTTCAACACTTGCAAATATTTGGGATTAGCAACCTGTAAAAACAGTAGCATCTTCTTCTTCCACATCACATAATTTTCTTTATCGAAAAGTGGAATTTTAACGGTTCTAACTTTTTGTGTAGTCATTATGAATTTTTGAGTGAATAAAAATTCAAGAAGTGAAAGAAACACAAAAGTCTAGGATCTTGATTTGTACGTTAATCAGAAGGCTCTGATACCAATTGTTAGGTCCCAATTTGTTTGTAGAAGGGGGGGTTGAATGCAAACAATACCGTTTCGTCGAATAAAATGCGGAATAAAATTGTGAAACAAAATTCAAGTTAAATAAAACTTTTATTAAACTTGAAAGGTGTTACAACTACGGTATCGGTTACAAGGGATTAATCTCAAATCAATTATTACAAATTTAGAATAAATTCGACATGAACTTTTTCTATTTTTGTAATTAAAAGATCAAATGCTAAAAGCGATTTGAGATTAAGTTCTAGGGATTTTAATCCGCTAGATAGATACACAAGAACAAGATAAGTATTTCTAGTTGATTGGATTTAACTTTACAATCTAGAAAATTGATCTTGAAGTTGCAGAATAGATGTAATATTTTTCTGCTTCTTTTTCTCTTTTGTTCTTCTGTATGTTGTGTTCTGTTTGATTGATTGATATTTTGAATTGCTGCTTCTGCTTCTATTTAACAATCCAACCGAGAGAAAAAGAACTGGAATGACAATCCTTTTTAGCTTGAAAGACTTTCGGTGAGACAATCTATTAGAGCTAGCAAGACAATTAAAATGAACTAGCAAGACTTTCGGTATGACTATTGATTGTCATACCGATTGTCATATTAGTTCAAATGAAATTGTTTTACTGAATTAATAATTGATTTTAATCTAAATAATAATTCTATCAATACAATCAACTGAATTAGCATGACATTCGGTATGACTATCAATTGTCATACCGATTGTCATACTAGTACAATCAGTTGTCTTTTTTAGAATTATCACAGATTTTAATCAATTAACATTCTGAAAATCCTCATTTATTAATTCTAAATTAATTAATCAATTTAATTCAATTAATCAATAAATTAATCCTTGCAGATATAATTTATTCTCTTAATTAAATTATATGACTTAATTAATTAATAGAGAATTAATACTATCCCTGAGCAGCATCCATTCTTCTGACAATCTTCTGAAAGTCTCTGAGACTTATGAATCAATTCCGTCACTTTAATGCTGACACTCGATGTACTGTCTGGTTCATGAGTGACTAACTTTCGTGACGTTTCTTCATGTCTTGACTTTGTTGTTATGATTGAATCCTTGTAATAAATGATACCTTGACGAGATCTCTGTCACTTGATTAAATCCACGATCTTGATTTATATCACTGAGGCATGATCAAATTCTTGAACTTCTTCCAGTGAATCTTCAAGTCTGCAGATGAACAATGTTCCTTTATTCTTTGACAGATGTTACTTTGTGAGATCTCTCTGATGCTTGATCCACTATTTACTTATTATATTCTTATTTGAGTTGAGTTAAATACTGGAATAAACGAGTAGGCTATGACATATGCCTTTCAATCTCCCCCTATTTGCTTGTTAGACAATAACAGCAAATACCTAGAGGATAACTCAACTAACAAATAAGAAAAAGATATAAACAGTAATGTAAAGTAAATAGCAGAAAAGTTCTGGATTATATTTAACATTTTCCAGATTCCAAATGAAATTTACAAGTGAATACAAGATAGATGTTCCTCTAGCCTGAACATATAACTACATTAGTCTATCTTGATTCATAACGCTCTAATCATATTACATTGAGTTTTGAGCTAATTGACTTTAGTTGTCTTCTCTTCTGACTTCACCTTCTTCTAAATCTTGAAGCAATTCCTTGTCAAAGATACGATCTTTTTCTGAAGTGAAGCTTGCAGGTCTGACTGGTTGAACTCCAACTGTCTTCAACTTATTCTTGAGTTGATTGTACCTTTTAACATTCTTCTCACAATAAGCTTGAATCAAGTCAGCAGCTTGAGTCTTCAACATGGATGAATATCCAGCAGTTCTCAAATGATGTTCCATCCAGACCAGATGCTTAGCTGAGTAGTCTTTAAGAGATTGTACATCTAGCTGACAGATTTGAAGACAATCAGACTTAAAGAATCTCACTTGATGAGGATTGTTGACCACTTGAGGACTAGCCCTGCTGGCAAACTCTTTAAGCCTTTCCCGAAGAACTTCATTCAACTCTGAGCTTCTTTTCACTTTGTTTAAAAGAACCCAAATCTCTGACAACGAACGATTCTCAAATAGATGAAGTGACACCTTGAATGATCCTTCACTCTGACAATATACAAAAATGCTCATCTCATTTAGGGATCTATCAAAAGCAGCTGTGATCCTTGAGACTTCAGTCTTGATAGCATTCATGTACATGTCATTGTTAGGATTTGAGATTTCCAGCTTGTCAAGAAGATGTAAGAACTGCCTATCATTGTTAGTGCATAGCTGAGGCATATCGAGTACTCTCCTAGCTTCATCCCACTTTCCACCAATCTTTAGTCTGACATCTCTTCTCCTTTCTTGAGCTTTAATGTCATGAAGACGTTGCTTTTGAAGAGTTTCTGTTCTTTGTATGTCTTTTCTCCTATCAATGATCTGTGAGACCTTCTTGAGTTCAGCTTCTTTTCTTTGCATCTCTGACTGCTCTTTCTGAAATTCTTTCTCAAACCTAGGATCCACTGTATCTTCTTCTTCCCAATCTTCAAAATCACTTTCTTCTTCAGCTTCAAATAACCCATCTTTATCTTCTTGAACTGGTTCAGTGGGAATGTCAAAAATATCGAAGTCATCCTGTTCTCCATTGTAGTAGGCATCATCAGCCTTTCCTTTATCTCCAGCAGAAGTATCTTTTTCTTTCCCTTTGGAACTACTCCCTTTCTTCTCCCCCTTAGTTGAGGGATCCTCTGCTGACTTTCCTTTGAAACCTCCACCACTTCCAGAGCCTGATCCTCCACCAGACGGTCCTTCAAAATAAGCTCTTTGTTCTTCATTAGGGCAATGAGAATTCTTGATCATGTAATATAAGTGCTTCATGCCTTCATTTAGATGTTCCATGCCCGTCTCTATCTTTAAAAATCTTGAGTTGTCCAGTGAATGATTCATCTCAACGAGGTCTTCAAGAGAAGTCATTCTTGTATGTAGGGAGCAGAAGTTGGATATGTCATCAGCTGATAAATTTGGAGTGTCCTGAATAGAATTGAGCTTTGGTATTACAGTAGTCTTTAAATCTGAGATGTCATTCCTTATGATTGCAAGCTGATTGTCGACAGAGGTGGAAGAAGAAGACCGTTCAACCACTTGTGCTTTGAATGCTTGAGCTTCAGCTTGACTTTTAGCAAGTTCTTCTTTCAGGGCAGCAATCTGAGCTAACAGGTTGACAGTATCAGTGTCTGTGTGTGCTCTCACCTGAAGTTCACTCGTGTTTGGTTCACTCATCTCACGTGCATGTGTTTCTCTCAATATGATTGCTCGTGAGGAGTCTTCCAATTGCTGTTCTTGTGTACCTGCATTAAAAATCACCCTAGCCTCTTCAAGAGAGGTCAGTGGTGGTGCAATGGGAATTCGCGAGTCCCGATCCTCAGTCAATGCTATCAAATCTTTTGGAATAGATGTCTGAATTGCTTCAGGGATAGATTGACCGAGTTGCCCTCCACTTTCTCCAGATAAATCTGCGAGTGGAGAATCCCATAAGGGAGCCAGAGTTGTTGGATCTGGGAGGGGAGAAAATGACTCTATTAAAGATGGCGGAGAGTCAGATTTTCCCTCTGAAGCATGTGACTGCTCTTCTGCCGTAACTATGGCAGGCACTGTAACCGACTCTACGTGCACTCCTCGCTGTGTGTCCTGAGTATTATCTGGGGAAGTGTATGGTTCCATTGTGAGTAATGGAATTGTGCTTGACTCAGTACAAGATGCCATGGCCCTATGGCGAATTTCAATAGATGCATCCTGTTGAGAGAATGCCTCTAGTAACTGTTCATTGGCCATTTCAAAGTCCATGTCCTGTTGGGAGGACAAGGATGGGCTTTCAGATGCCTCAGAATAGGTTTTTCTTTTCTTAGGAGGAGGCAGAGCTGAGGGTTCACTCGTATTTGACATTGAACTACTTCCTAGTAATCTTCTGGGTAACATTTTAGACAGTGGGGGAAAGGTTGAGATAGAATGAGACTCTGTGTTTGGCTCTATGACCTGGGATTGAAGCTGTGGTTCTACAACTTCATGGTCAGCCCTATCAACCACTGAGGGTCTGTTAACAGAAGTAGGAAGAGAGTGAGAGTGAGGAGTTACTACCTGTAATGGAAGAGCCTGGGTGGCTTGAACCACTGGAGGTTGAGGTTGCTGTTCATGGCCGGGTAGATTAAAAATAGGTAAGGGAATATAATTGGCCATGAAAGCAGATACAAGTACTGGTACTTGCATAAATTTGAAGGTTGTGTCTTGACGAGTGTAAATCTTTTTGCTAACTGGTAGGGGTTCGGTTACAGCAGAGTTAGCAAAAAGTGCTTTGTGTTCAGGGGTGAGTAGATGATCTGCTATAAGCATAAGAAAACGAGCATAGTAACATGATACCCTACGATTTGTAGAATGATCACGTAAAGCAGAAGTTAGACGTCTCAAGAGAATGGGAAAAAGTAGTTTGCCCAAATTGATCCTTTGATTGAAAACAACCGCAAGACCAATATACTGCAGGGTGGAAGTAATGTTATGAAAATTAGATTTTGTGCAGTTGGCAAACACTTTGGAAAGTGTATCGAAGAATATATCCCATTCAGACACCAAATTTGATTTAGAAAGTTTGGTTAAATTGATCACCCCCTGATAGTGAATGGCATTGAAAAAATTTGTGATATCATTTTCAGAGGGTAAATTACAGAAATTGTCTAGTGGAAAATTTAACGCACGATTGACGACTGTTTCATCAACTACATACTGTGTGTTTGCGATGGTGAATGAAAAAGATTTTGAATCATCGGCCACAGTAGAAGTTGTGCAAATCAGTCTAAGTAGATCGACGTTTAAAATCACATTTGATTTAATAGCAGAGCTAACAATCGAATGATCATTTAAAAATCTAATCCAAGGCTTAAATTTTTCAACATCACATTTTTCCGGATTAAAATAACCAACCTGATTATGCGCGACAATTTGGAAATTGAGAGCCATTTTTTTAAAGAATAATAATAAGACACAAGCTTTTCAGAATTTTAAGAATAATTTTAAGAAAATTCGAATTAATTAAATTAATTTAATAATTCGAATTAAATTAATTATAATCGAAAAATTTAGACAGAAATGTATCTCGTTAAAATTCTTAAATCACTAACACAGTTTTGACAAACCAAAAGACACAAATAAGAAATTTAAAATTAAAATTAAAAGTTCAAATTCAATAACACAAATGGAATTTGAAGGGGCAAACTGATTTTAATTTGTTTTTGCGTTTTTTATAATAATTTTTATTTAAGAAAAATTCAACAGCATCTCTTTATATATATACTTGTAAGTATATATCACTAAAGTGATGATTAAGTTTGCTGAGTGAAAACTCGAGCAAGGAAATATGGTGACTGATTTTTTTGTTTGTTCGAGGAGAGAGAAGAGAGAAAATGGGAGTGAAAAACTGTTCAAAATTTTTGAAATGAACTGCTATGTTGAAATGGTTTAAAACAAAACAGCAACAGCCTTTATATAACAGCTGGTATGACAATCCGGGATTGTCATACCGATTGTCATACTAGGCAAAAGAAGGAAAAGAAACAAATAAAAATAAATAACTGGTATGACAATCTGATAGTCATACCGATTGTCATACCAGTACAAAATAAAACAATATAATTCTGATATTAATTTTATTACTGGCATGACAATCAATAGTCATACCGATTGTCTTGCCAGTTATAAAATTAATCTGATTTTAAAATAAGCAATCATTATTACTAAAATGACTTTCAGCAAGACAATTTCAATTGTCTTGCCGATTGTCTTTCTAGAATAAGATAAAATAAGCATTAACAGATTTATATTTACATGTGTACTGAAATGATTTTCAGCAAGACAATTTTAATTGTCTTGCCGATTGTCTTTGCAGTAGAAAAACAAAATAAATATGTACAGACCTCTAATTATGTACTGAAGCTATATTTCAAAATAGTACAACTGAAATAAACACTTAAAATTTTCACAGAGACAAAGACAATATTTCAGAATTAATTATTTTTATTCCAAAAATAGATTTCTGTTGAATTTTAGCAAATAAAATTCATAGAAAAATATCTTTAGAGGAAATAAAATATTCTGAGATATTTTAAATTAACAAGTAGAGTAAATAACATAGATAAGATAATATATATTACATAGAAATAAGCAAGAAATATGATAAAATGATAAAATAAATTTGCAAATGAATTTTTCATTTATGAAAAATTCATTTGTAAATTCATTCAAGAACAGATTCCAGATATTAATTAAATTAATCACTAAAACTATTTAACATGCCCAATTTACCAACTAATCTGGTAAATGTGGATTCGTCAAGTGGTTTAGTGAAAATATCTGCTATTTGTTCTTCTGTTGGAACAAAAAATAGTTCAACAGTACCATTCATGACGTGCTCTCTAATAAAATGATACCTGATGTCAATGTGCTTTGTCCTCGAGTGCTGCACAGGGTTGTTGGTGATGGCTATTGCACTTGTATTGTCACATAAAATAGGAATCTTGTTCAATACAGAGCCATAGTCTCGTAGTTGGTTCCTAATCCACAAGATCTGAGCACAGCAGCTTCCAGCAGCAATATATTCAGCCTCGGCCGTTGAGTTGGAAACTGTTTGCTGTTTCTTGCTGTACCATGAGACTAGCCTGCTTCCTAAGAATTGACAACTTCATGAGGTGCTTTTCCTATCAACAACACTTCCTGCATAATCTGAATCTGTATATCCGACAAGGTTAAAACCAGATTCTTTAGGGTACCAAATACCTAGATTTGGTGTTCCCTTAAGATATCTTAAGATTCGTTTAACAGCAACGAGATGAATATCTCTAGGATCCGCTTGGAACCTTGCACATAAACATGTAGCATACATAATATCTGGTCTACTTGCAGTAAGATAGAGTAACGAGCCAATCATACCTCTGTAGCTTGTGACATCTACCTTAATGGAGTTTTCACATGGTCCAAGCTTGACAGCTGTAGTTGATGGAGTCCTTGCTGATGCAGAATCCTCTAGATTGTATTTTTTGAGGAGTTCCTTGAGATACTTGGATTGACAAATAAATGTTCCATCTAACCTTTGATTTACTTGTAATCCAAGAAAGAACTTCAGCTCTCCCATCATGCTCATTTCAAACTTGCTGTGCATTAACTTAGCAAATCTCTTACAGAGATTATCATTAGTAGACCCAAATATTATATCATCCACATAGACTTGGACTAATATAGTATCATTCTTATGTTTTTTAGAAAAGAGAGTTTTGTCTATGACACCTCTAATAAAGCTATTTTCAATAAGAAATTCAGAGAGAGTGTCATACCATTTTCTTGGTGACTGTTTTAGCCCATAGATAGCCTTGAAAAGAAAGAAGACAAAATCCATATGATCTGGATCTTCAAAACCAGGAGGTTGCTCTACATATACCTCTTCATCCAGCTTTCCATTCAGAAAGGCGCTCTTGACATCCATTTGATAAACTTTAAAGTTTGAAAATGCTGCGAATGCCAGAAATATCCTGATGGCCTCAAGTCTAGCCACTGGAGCATAGGTTTCATCATAATCAATACCTTCAGCTCGAGAATACCCTTTAGCTACCAGTCTTGCCTTGTTTCTTGTAACCACACCATCTTCATCTAGTTTATTCCTGAATACCCACCTTGTACCAACAGCTTTCTTGTGTACAGGCCTAGGTACCAGTTTCCAGACTTGTTGACTTTCAAACTGATTGAGTTCATCTTGCATAGCAATCACCCAATCTGGATCAAGCAGTGCTTCTTCAATTTTCTTAGGTTCCATCTCAGAAAGAAATCCTGAGAACAGACACTCATTTTGAGTAGCACGTCTAGTTCTGACTCCAACATCTGGATCACCAATAATCAACTCAAAAGGGTGAGCTTTATTCCAGACAGTCTGTCTTGGAAGATTTGATCTTGATGATTCGCCTTGAAATTCATTGTGATGTTGTGTCCTACTAGATGATCCTTCAGCATCTCCCCCTGAGTTGTTGCCATGTTGACTTGAAGATTCTCCGTCAGTAGCAGTGGTATCTCCATTGTTTCCAGAGTTTCCATCACTATTACCTTGAGTATTATCAGGATTAACAGGTTCTTCAACAGCAACAACCTCAGGTTCTTGACCATGTTCTGACTCTGAATCTGACGTATCATCAAACTTCAGTTTCTCAGAAGGATCTTCAGTTTGGATACTAGGGAGTTTAGTGTCATCAAATGTAACATTGACACTTTCAGTTACTTTGTGTTGATCAATGATATACACTCTATATGATCTTCTTCCATATCCAACAAAAATACCCTCATATGCCTTTGCCTCGAACTTACCACGACGATCATCTCCATCCTTGAGCACGAAGCATCTGGCACCAAATACATGAAAGTATTTGATAGAAGGTTTCTGTTCATTCAAAATCTCATAAGGAGTTTTCATGAAGTCTTTGTTGATTAGAGTTCGATTCTGAGTATAACATGCAGTATTGACAGCTTCAGCCCAAAAGTACATTGGAAGACCTGATTCATTTAACATCGTTCTTGCAGCTTCAATCAATGTACGATTCTTCCTTTCTACCACTCCATTTTGCTGAGGGGTTCTAGGAGCTGAAAATTGTCTGGTAATCCCTTTGTCTGTACAGAATCCATTTAGAAGTGCATTCTTGAATTCTGTTCCATTATCTGACCTTATTGCTCTAACAGGGACGTTAGAATCTAACTCAATCATCTTGATATGATCAATCACAACTTGTGGTGTTTCATCCTTAGAGTGAAGAAATAAAACCCACGTATACTTGGAATAGTCATCAACTATCACAAGACAGTAACACTTCTTTGACATAGAAAGGATATTAACTGGACCAAATAAATCCATGTGCAATAATTGCAGAACACCAGTTATGGAAGATGTGTCAGTGCCTTTGTGACTTGCTTTCTTTGACTTTCCTTTCTGGCAAGCCTCACATAGTCCTTCTGGAGAGAATTCCAGCTGAGGCAGACCTCTTACCAATTCTCTTTTGACAAGAGAATTCATTGTCTTGAAATTGAGATGGGAAAGTCTCTTGTGCCATAGCCAACTCTCATTTGACGATGCTTTTGCATAGAAACAATTGACTTCAAGATTGCTTCCAGAGTTCATGTCAGCTACGAACAGATTTCCTTTCCGTATTCCCATTAAGGAGGGTTTTTCACTTTTCTTGTGCAGAATCTGACACTTCAGCTTGTCGAATAAAACATTATAGCCGTTGTCACAGAACTGACTAATGTTAAGCAGATTGTGTTCAAGTCCTTGCACAAGAGATACATTTTCAATGATAACATTTCCAGCTTGCAAACAGCCATATCCCTCTGTTAAACCTTTGCTGTTATCTCCAAAGGTAACCACTGGGCCAGCTTTCTCAACCACATTTGATAGCAGGGCTCTATCTCCGGTCATATGTCTTGACGATCCACTGTCAAGAATCCACACTACCGGTTGTACCTGTTTAATGCCCTGCAATACAAATGGATTAGAACTTCTTCGGAACCCAAGCTTGGCTGGGTCCGGCATACTTGTAAAATTGGCCTTTATCAGGCAAAACAACATTCTTAATTTCACTATTCTCAACATTCTCAATGACTGAACATTTGACCTTTAAAACAGCCTTATCAGATTTATGTTTAGGCTTAGGCACAAATGTCTCCTTTCTAGCTTTAGGAGGACTAGCAGTCTTAGACCTATCATGCTTTCTATTATTCACATGCTGACGAGGAGTAGTCTTATCATTAGAAGCATGCTTACCATTAAAATAAGCAAACAACAGATTAAAAGCACAAGACATACAATCAGGAACACCACATGCTTTATGAGAAGGATTAACAATAGGCAACTTATGCATGGTAGACATGGCATTTGTGTTATCCAACTCATGTGTGTCTGAGTTAGTCTCAGTTGCTTTCACAACCTTGACTGGAACTTTTGACACACTTGACTTGGAGACAGCTTTCCCATTAGCATTATCTTCAGCACGGATTTCTTCTTGAATAATAAAAGAGGTCTCATCAAATGGTTCAGCAATTGATTCCTTATAGAGGGGTTCATCAACACCCTTAAGCACATGTGGTACTTCCCTGCCTTTAGCACATACATGAGGAGGGGAGTTTATGCCTAATTTTCCAATAGCAGCATTGTAATCATAACCTATTCCATGTGTTTGATTAACAGCTTGCTTATTGTAAAACTCTTTGGACTTCGAACAAGAATTAAAGTAAGCTTTAACCTTAGCCTCAAGACCGGTGATCTTGTCTTTGAGAATAGTTTCGAGTTGTCTATAACAGTCAACTCTATTCTCTAGAAAAGATACTTGGTCTTTAAGTTTATCTTGATTAATGTGCACAAGTCTTAATTCATTGACCTCTTTCTCAAGGTCTTTGATTTGTTGATTTAACAATTCATTATCACGACGAGCACAATCTAAGTTACCTCTTAGATGATAAACCATTTCAGCATCAGAAAGTTTTACCTCTTTTCTTGACGATGAGGTGCTTGCATCACTAGCCATGAGAGCAAGATTCCCAACTTCTTCATCTTCACTGTCAGTATCATCCCAGCTTCTTCCCTTTGCCAGGTACGCCCTTTCAGATTTACTCTTCTGATTAGAATCGTAAGAGTTCTTCCTTGCTTGTTTTGGCTTCCTGCATTCTGTGGCAAAGTGTCCCAACTCATTACAGTTGAAGCATCGAATGGTGCTTCGATCAACCATCCCTGTTTTATACCCACCACTGCTGGTGTTAGAGGATGAAGATCCACCTTTCTGGAATCTGTTGTAGTTGGACTTGTACTTGAACTTGGGATTCCTTTTGAATCTGACATTTGAGAATCTCTTGACAATCAGGGCCATTGACTCATCCTCCAATTGCTCCAGTTCTTCCAAGGAATAATAATCATCTCCTGATTGATTTGTAGTAGGAGAATCAAATTCTGCTACTATCACATTATCTTCAACCTTGGAAGACTGTACCATTCTATCTGACTGTTGAGATTGTTGTTGATATAGTGGTTGTTGTTGTTGTTCATCAGCTACCAGAGCAGTAGACGTGCTGACCACTCTTCCTTTCCCGTAAACTTCCTTCTGCTGAATCTGCTCCAACTCATAAGTCTTTAACACACCATATAGCCTTTCCAAAGAAATCTCACTCAGATCTCTTGCTTCTCTTATGGCAGTGATTCTATGTTCGAGATGAGTTGGCAGTGTTAAAAGGAACTTTTTATTGACCTCCCTGATGGAATAGTATTTACCATTAATGTTCAGGTTGTTGATCAATGCATTGTACCTCTCAAACACTTCAGTGATTCCTTCTCCTGGATTGGATTTAAAGTATTCATACTCAGAGGTTAGGATTTCTAGTTTGTTCTCCCTAACTTCCTATGTGCCTTCATTAATAATCTCAATAGTTTCCCAGATATGTTTAGAATCTTTACAATTCATCACATGTCTGTTCATTAGGGGATTAAGGGAATCTACTAAGATTAATTGAAGGCTAGCATCCAGGGAAGCTTCTTCTATTTCAGCAGGAGAGAAGTCCTCAGGATCCTTCACATAAGTTCTCGCTTTGGTGATCACCACATCATTCTCTATTACCTCTGGTTCAATAACCATAGGAATTTTTGGACCCTTCTTCAACACTTGCAAATATTTGGGATTAGCAACCTGTAAAAACAGTAGCATCTTCTTCTTCCACATCACATAATTTTCTTTATCGAAAAGTGGAATTTTAACGGTTCCAACTTTTTGTGTAGTCATTATGAATTTTTGAGTGAATAAAAATTCAAGAAGTGAAAGAAACACAAAAGTCTAGGATCTTGATTTGTACGTTAATCAGAAGGCTCTGATACCAATTGTTAGGTCCCAATTTGTTTGTAGAAGGGGGGGTTGAATGCAAACAATACCGTTTCGTCGAATAAAATGCGGAATAAAATTGTGAAACAAAATTCAAGTTAAATAAAACTTTTATTAAACTTGAAAGGTGTTACAACTACGGTATCGGTTACAAGGGATTAATCTCAAATCAATTATTACAAATTTAGAATAAATTCGACATGAACTTTTTCTATTTTTGTAATTAAAAGATCAAATGCTAAAAGCGATTTGAGATTAAGTTCTAGGGATTTTAATCCGCTAGATAGATACACAAGAACAAGATAAGTATTTCTAGTTGATTGGATTTAACTTTACAATCTAGAAAATTGATCTTGAAGTTGCAGAATAGATGTAATATTTTTCTGCTTCTTTTTCTCTTTTGTTCTTCTGTATGTTGTGTTCTGTTTGATTGATTGATATTTTGAATTGCTGCTTCTGCTTCTATTTAACAATCCAACCGAGAGAAAAAGAACTGGAATGACAATCCTTTTTAGCTTGAAAGACTTTCGGTGAGACAATCTATTAGAGCTAGCAAGACAATTAAAATGAACTAGCAAGACTTTCGGTATGACTATTGATTGTCATACCGATTGTCATATTAGTTCAAATGAAATTGTTTTACTGAATTAATAATTGATTTTAATCTAAATAATAATTCTATCAATACAATCAACTGAATTAGCATGACATTCGGTATGACTATCAATTGTCATACCGATTGTCATACTAGTACAATCAGTTGTCTTTTTTAGAATTATCACAGATTTTAATCAATTAACATTCTGAAAATCCTCATTTATTAATTCTAAATTAATTAATCAATTTAATTCAATTAATCAATAAATTAATCCTTGCAGATATAATTTATTCTCTTAATTAAATTATATGACTTAATTAATTAATAGAGAATTAATACTATCCCTGAGCAGCATCCATTCTTCTGACAATCTTCTGAAAGTCTCTGAGACTTATGAATCAATTCCGTCACTTTAATGCTGACACTCGATGTACTGTCTGGTTCATGAGTGACTAACTTTCGTGACGTTTCTTCATGTCTTGACTTTGTTGTTATGATTGAATCCTTGTAATAAATGATACCTTGACGAGATCTCTGTCACTTGATTAAATCCACGATCTTGATTTATATCACTGAGGCATGATCAAATTCTTGAACTTCTTCCAGTGAATCTTCAAGTCTGCAGATGAACAATGTTCCTTTATTCTTTGACAGATGTTACTTTGTGAGATCTCTCTGATGCTTGATCCACTATTTACTTATTACATTCTTATTTGAGTTGAGTTAAATACTCGAATAAACGAGTAGGCTATGACATATGCCTTTCAAATATCCATTTAGATACTTATATTATTGTTATCACTATGTATTATCTTGTGAGCTGTAAGGCTCACTCTTGCTTTATTTCTTCATCACACAACAACAGTTAGGAAAGATGACCAGACTCCAGCAGACCCAGCGCAAGCGCGTGGGAAGCGTCCCACGTCTTCCCGATGATGTTGTAGCTGCTATAGCTGCAGAGGTAGATCTATTGTAGATCAGACCATCTACTTTTGAGAATCAATTATGTATAATTATAACTTGTGGAAGATAATGGCAATTAACTGTAAATTTATCAAGTAATCGTTTTGGGATGTAATAACTTTTAAATTGTGGATTCAAAGACTTGTACTTATTTTCATCTCTGAGACTATAACGGGTTGTGGTGTGTGTGTTAGTGTGGGGTCACAGCATAAGGTTATTTATTATTAATTAAGTGAAGTGATATTGTGGAAAGAAAGACCGTGACGACCCGGATCCCCGACCCCGGATCTGGGGGTGTTATAGAAATGGTATCAGAGCTAAGCGTTATAAACCTCAGAGATGATGCGTCGATATAATAACAAACTCACAAAGATAATAAGAACTCTTGCCAAGTTCATGGTCGGACTACTTAAAGTAGTGCTGACAGTTAAAACCCTTACGGGAACCCTTATAAGTATCATGATAGTAACTTAGCTCGTTTAATGTGTAGGCGCCTGAGATAGAGGACCCTGAGATGTTCGAGCGTGAGCATGATGAGGCATTGCTAGATGTTGAGGATCAGGAGGAGCCTGAGATGGAGGAGGATGAGGAGGACCCCTCAGAGGAGTCAGAGACGGAGGTCATTGTTATTTCAGATGAGGAGGACCCCTCAGAGGAGTCAGAGACAGAGGTTATTGCTATTCCAGATGAGGAGGACCCGGATGAGGTCCCAGTAGCTGAGGAGCGTGTTGGACCTATGGTAGTGTATGCTGGTACCCCATTACCCACACTTCCGGTGGTCAGAGCCCCTACCCCTCCACCACTATCCTGGATTCCCGATGATGACAGCTCAGAGACCCATACTTCCGAGCCTAGGCAGACCGAGGAGGCACCCTCAGCGGCTCCGGATTCACCACCTCTTGACCCTGCCCACAGGCAGTCTTCGTTAGCTCATGGATATGTTCAGGATGTTCTGAGGACCCGAGTGGCTATTGCCGAGGGCCGACTGGATGAGGCCAGGAGGGAGTTGGATGCAGAGAGGGCGGGTAGGCGTACCCGAGCTTATGAGACTAGGGCTTCTATACCCCGATCCTTGAGGAGGGAGCTTACGGGGATAGAGCTCACATCCCGAGCGAGGCTCAGATCGCTCCAGGGGGACAGGCATGGTAGGATCTCCAGGCGGCAGGCCGACTATATCTTCCATCGTGCGATGGAAAGGGTATGGGAGCTGACCCGCTCCGGTGTGTGATTCAGGATTGATGATGGAATAGTCTAGTTGTCTAGTTAGCCGAGGCCTTAGTAAGAGCCAATTTTCTGGGATAGTTGACTTGTATATAGCATCCCTTTTTCTGACTAGACAGATAGACTCTTGTGTATCACTTTTGGGATAGATGACTGTAGCACTGTTTTACTTTTGACCAGATCAAACTATATATTTCTCGCATTATGTATATATTTGTTTCCTTTGGTTCAGTTCATTAGTGACGAGATCACTGTTTTTATCATTATTATTACTGCACTTCGTATTAGAACTTTCTTAAAATAATAGAATTGCGATATACGTTCTCCCCATTATAAGAGCTGTGCAAGGCACAATGTTGTATATGATTGTGACCTAACGTTGAATTTTCCCAATAATTTTTTTTTATTATTATCAGAATCATGCCGCCAAGAAATATTGGAACTGGGGCGAACCCTGGATCTGAGGACCAGGGAAGCCATAACCAGGATGATAGGAACCAGGAGCACAGTGAAGAGGAAGATGAGGATTATGTGGAACAGAATGACTCCCTGTATGAAGAGGAAGAGGAAATATATGATGTTGAGGGATTTGAGATAGAGGCTGAAGAAGGAGAAACCGAGGTTGAGCAACCAGTACCAAACCCAGGCATGGATCCCATGGGCCAGTTCATGCAACTCCTAAGGCAGAATTTGGAACGTTAACCCAACCCACCCCCTCAAGGAAATAACAATACTATGGCAAACTCTTTCAGGGCTTTTAAGTCCCTTAAGCCCCCTGAGTTCCACGGATCAGCCGACCCAGTTGAGGCAAGGGCATGGTTAAAGGAAATGGAGAAATCTTTTGAGATTTTGAGTACCGATGAGGCACAGAAGACTGTATTTGCTACCTACCTTCTGAAAGGAGAAGCTAACTACTGGTGGGAGGCCAAGAAAAACATGGAGACAGATGCTATTATAACCTGGGAGAGATTTAGTCAGTTGTTTCTGGGAAAGTATTTCCCGAGGTTAATGGAAAACCAGATGGAGCTCAAGTTCTTGGAGCTAAAGCAGAATAACTTGTCTGTAGCAGAGTACGAAGCGAAATTTACTGAGTTATCAAGGTTTGTGCCGGAGTTTGTGACCACCGAGGAAAAGAAAGCTAGGAGGTTTCAGCAGGGACTGAAACCGTGGATTCAGAATAGGGTGGCAATCCTTGAGCTTACGGACTATGCCACTCTGGTGCAAAAGGCAACGATTGTAGAAGTTGGAAGTGAACAGATGCAGAAGGAAAGAGAGAAGAAAGGAATAAAGAGGAAAAGTATGAGCATGGGTGGAGGTTCCGCAGGAAGGAGCTTCCCAACTAGATTTAATCGAGGAGCAGTGTCCCTACCAGGAAGGAACACTGGGTTTAAGCGGCCAATGAGTGTGAGTGTGAGCCAGGGCGGCCAGAAATCAAGAATGTCCTATTCCAACCAGTCTCGACCCCCATTGCCAGCCTGTAACATATGTGGAAGGAATCACACTGGGGAGTGTAAAGGATAGCCAGTAACCTGCTTTAAGTGCGGTCGGGAAGGCCACTATTCAACTAAGTGCCCATCATCAACCCCTGCCATTATTCCAACCACCACTTGTCATCAGTGTGGACGCCCAGGTCATTGGAAGAGGGAATGCCCAATGAACAAACCAGCAGCTTCGGGAGCAAGCAGGGCTGCTTCTAATAAGCCACCTACTGCGAGGACTTTCAACATGACAGTCCAGGATGCTATGAAAGATTCAGATGTGATAGCAGGTACCCTTTCTCTAAATTCAGTCAGTGCAAATGTTTTATTTGATTCGGGAGCAACTAAATCTTTTATATCAAAGGACTTTGCGCGTAAGTTAAGACTTAAGGCTGAACCCTTGATAGAACCCTTGCAAGTAGAAATAGCCAATCATGAAATTATTCCTGTTAACCAGATTCACCCCGCCTGTGAGATAGGCATAGGGGAGCAATCCTTTAGTGTTGATCTGATTCCTTTTAAATTAGGGGAGTTTGATGTAATTTTGGGAATGGACTGGCTATCTAGCAATGACGCTCAGATAGACTGTAAAGGGAAGAAAGTTAAGCTAAATATCCCAGGGAAGAAGGAAGTTATATTTAGAGGAAAGAGGCAGACGCAGAAATTTTTGACTATGGCCCAGGCCAGAAGAATGCTACGAAAAGGAAATGAGGCCTACCTAGCCTATGTGGTGGACACGCAGAAGGAGGTGCCCAACTTATAAGATATTCCAGTAGTCAAGGAATTTGAAGATGTATTCCCACAAGACCTTCCGGGATTACCACCCGATAGAGTGATTGAATTTGCTATTGAGTTGGCCCCAGGGACGGCGCCAGTTTCAAAAGCACCTTACCGGTTAGCCCCGTTAGAAATGAAGGAGTTAGCTATCCAATTGCAGGATCTCTTGGATAAGGGTATGATAAGACCCAGTGTGTCTCCATGGGGAGCACCAGTTTTATTTGTTAAGAAGAAAGATGGGAGCATGAGGCTGTGCATAGACTATCGAGAGTTGAACAAGCTAACCATAAAGAACAGGTACCCATTACCTAGAATAGACGATCTGTTCGACCAGCTAAAGGATGCTGTTTATTTTTCCAAGATCGACCTGAGAACTGGATATCACCAACTAAAGATTAAACCCGAAGATATTTCCAAGACAGCGTTCCGTACCAGGTATGGGCATTATGAGTTCTTGGTAATGTCCTTTGGATTAACCAACGCCCCAGCAGCTTTCATGGATTTAATGAATAGACTATTTAAGAAGTACTTGGATAAATGTGTGATAGTTTTTATCGATGATATTTTGATCTACTCAAGGACTGAGACAGAACATGCAGAGCATTTGAGGATAGCTCTAGGAATACTCAGAGAGGAGCAGTTGTATGCCAAATTCTCGAAGTGTGAATTCTGGCAGAATGAAGTACAATTTTTAGGACATGTGATCAATAAAGAAGGAGTATTGGTCGACCCCTCCAAGATAGAGGCGGTCTCAAATTGGGAAAGGCCAACCACACCCACAAAGGTAAGGAGTTTCATAGGATTGGCCGGCTACTATCGTAGATTTGTACAGGACTTTGCGAAGATCGCAGCCCCTTTGACACGACTTACTCGTAAGACAGAGAAGTTTGAATGGACGGAGAAATGCGAGAACAGTTTTCAGGAATTAAAGAAAAGGTTGATAACGGCTCCGGTATTGGCATTGCCGGACGGAAAAGGAGATTTTGTGATATATAGTGACGCGTCGCACAAAGGACTAGGGTGTGTGCTTATGCAGCACGGTAAAGTGATTGCGTATGCGTCGAGACAACTGAAGGAATACGAGGTTAGATATCCTACTCATGACCTTGAGCTCGCGGTAATAGTATTTGCCTTAAAAATTTGGAGGCACTACTTGTATGGAGAGAAGTGCGAGATTTTCACAGACCATAAGAGCCTCAAGTACATATTTACGCAGAAAGAGCTCAACATGCGCCAGAGGAGATGGTTAGAACTAATCAAGGACTATGATTGTGAGATTCTCTATCATCCAGGGAAAGCCAATGTGGTGGCTGATGCCCTTAGTAGAAAGGAAAGACTCAGAATGATAACGACTTCGGAAGAATTGATAGGGGATTTTGAGAGAATGGAAATAGAAGTAAAGGTAACCGGAACCGGAACTGAAAAGCTTTTTGAGATCTCAATGCAGCCAGAGTTATTGGAAAAGATCAGATTGTGCCAGGAGAAAATAATGAATGAAGGCAGAGAGTCAATGACTGGAGAGGAGATCCATACTGAGAAAGATGATAAAGGGATAATGAGGTACTCCTACCGGATTTGGGTTCCGAATGTTCAAGAGCTTAAAGATGAGATATTGGATGAAAGCCATAGTTCAAGGTATTCCATTCACCCCGGAAGTACCAAGATGTATAGGGATTTGAAGGAATATTACTGGTGGCCCAACATGAAGAGGGACGTAGCAGAATGGGTAAGCAAATGTTTGACTTGCCAAAGGGTAAAGGCAGAGCACCAGAGACCCAGTGGACTCTTACGACCCCTGGAGATTCCCGAATGGAAATGGGAACAGATAGCGATGGATTTTGTTGTAGGCTTGCCAAGGACGAAAGCCAATCACGACGCCATTTGGGTAATTATAGACCGACTGACAAAGTCAGCTCATTTCATTCCTATCAATGAGAGATACACAGTCGATAGACTGGTGGACATTTACCTTAAGGAAATAGTGACGCGACATGGAGTCCCAGCGTCCATTGTCTCAGACCGAGACCCCAGGTTCAACTCCAGATTTTGGAGGAGCTTTCAGGAGTGTGCGGGGACCAAGTTAAATATGAGTACCGCGTACCATCCCCAGACGGATGGGCAGAGTGAAAGGACCATCCGGACACTAGAGGATATGTTGAGAGTCTGTGCAATAGACTTTAAAGGGAGTTGGGATGATCACTTGCCGTTGATCGAGTTTTCTTATAACAATAGCTTTCATGCTAGCATCGGAATGCCGCCTTATGAGGCCCTGTACGGAAGAAGGTGTCGATCTCCCTTATACTGGGATGAAGTAGGAGAGCGGAAGATGCTCGGACCCGAAGTGGTCCAAAGGACCAAAGATATAGTGGATCTTATCAGAGGGCGACTTGTAGCAGCCCAAGACAGACAGAAGAAATATGCAGACCTAGCCCGAAAGGACAAGGAATATGAAGTCGGGGACTTAGTACTGCTAAAGGTATCCCCTTGGAAGGGATTAATGAGGTTCGGAAGGAAAGGAAAACTAAGCCCAAGTTACATTGGACCTTTTGAGATATTAAGACGGATTGGAAAGTTAGCTTACGAGCTAGCCCTACCCCCTAATTTGCAACAAGTTCATAATGTGTTTCATGTGTCAATGCTAAGGAGGTATCATCGGGATGCCAGGAATATAGTGGAGTACGAGCAGGTGGATATGCAGCCAGATCTAACTTACGTGGAGAAGCCAGTAAGGATTATAGATAAGAAGGAGCAGGTGCTTCGGAACAAAGTGATCAAGCTAGTCAGAGTACTATGGCAGAATCATAATGTGGAAGAATCAACTTGGGAACTAGAGAGCACAATGCTAGAAAAGTACCCCCATTTGTTTTCTGTTTGATTCCGGGACGGAATCCTTTTAAGGAGGGGAGACTGTAATAACCCCCAAAATTTTCAACTTTTTGTAACCCTTGTGAATAGTGTTTTAGCTGAATGAGAAAACTTTTCACGCCACACTATGTAGGGGTTCTGTTATGGATATTCTGGGGTATTATTAGTACTCTATGTGGTATATAAGTGTATGTAAAGATCGTCAGAATCCAATTTCCGAACACTTTGGTTTTTCCCGGAAATCCACTAGATACGGAAAGGATTGAGTATAAGGTAACAAGCTAAAAAGGATTTAAAGTAAAGGATTATAATAGAGGATCATAAAAAGGAATATAATGTATTGAGAAAGGTTAAGGGAACCTAAGTAATAAGATCCCGGGTATGATCCTTCAAACGATAAACGAGAACGAAAGTTAAGCGAACCGTATAACAGATCAGCGGTCATTAGGCAAACGATTAGGAAGTTAAGCAAAGGGATTAGAGGGAGTGATGTCACCCAACCAATGAGAAGGGGACAAGGAGGGGAGGATGACATCATGAGGATGACACAAGCATGACATGGGAAGGAAGGAGGTGTGGTGGCTTTTTAACCACACAAATTCAAGGGCAACAAGGTAATTAACTAAATCAAACACAAAAACAAAGCAACCAAGCCAAGCAAAATCATTTTTCATCAAAATCAAAAAGAACCAAGGCTTTGTTCTTGAGAAGCTCTCGGCTTTTTACTATTCAAAAGAGCAAGAATTTCAAAATCAAAGATCCAAGCTTCCTAAATTGGTGAGTTAATTCCCTAATCATCTTCATGCTTAGTTAGGGCTATATCATGAGTTTAAGCCATCAATTCCTTCTCCATCTTCTTCATTTAATCAAAGAAGAAGACTATGAATAGTGTTTTCAAGTTTTTAACTTGAAGTTTTTCTTGTTTTCCTTGAAGATCCAAGCATTCATAAGACTTCTCAAAGCTTCTTAAGGCTTCCTAGCTCCTCCCACCACTTCAAGGAAGGTATACCATCTCCAAACCCTAGATTCCTATGTATTATAAGATGATTTTGATTAGTAGGATGATATTGTAGCTTGATGTTGGTGATTTAGAGTTTGGAATTGAATTGGTATTGAAATGGAATGGTAAATGTTGTTGTTTTGATTAAAAGAACTTAAGTATGGTTAAAGTTAAGCTTAGGCATAAGTATGAATGATTGAATTTAATTGGTTGGGGTTGTTATGATGTGATAAGGATGGATGTTGGTTGTATGTTGGATTTGAGGTTGAATTGGGATGGTTTTGAATGGTTTAAAATTGGGAAATCGCGTAAACATAGCCGTCGTAACGTCCGATTTTCTTTAGACTGTTTTTGTGCATAACATTAGGACCCGAGAACCCCCTGCTAGATTATGACCATTGCCATGTTTAGATAGCTCATGTTACGAGCTTCGTTTTGATATGTAGTTCGTTCGATTCCGATGCACGGTTTAGGAGAAACGACCGTTTCAAGTAACGGCGTTTCGCGAACGAAACTTTTCCCCTCGCCTTACTTTGAAACATAGGTTAAAGACCAAAAAGGGTTAATTAATGTATGAAACATTTATGGTAAGTGTGTTAGACAGTTGGTAAGACACTCGCGAAGGAATCGTCTTAAAACTCGTAAAGGTTAAATTATTAAAAATGATGGAGCCGAGCGTACTCGAGTGACTTAAGCGAACCAGTAAGCGCAAAACAAGCGTTAGAGTCTAAGTTAGTTAAAGTATAGATTTACAAGTGACTTTGGTTTAATTCCAACTTGTTTGTTGTTTATAGGTTACCAGACTCGTCCCGAGCCTTTTATCACCCCAAGTCGCTCAGACAAGTTTTCTACCCGTTATAACTGTTGTTGTGATGAATATATGTATTTGCATTATCTTGCGATAGATGCATGTTGGTTAATTAGCAAATGTTGTTATATATTGAAGCATGCTGCTATGGTATATATATATGCATGCCTGTTTCGTATTCTTTCCATATATAATTGTTGATAATACCTATGCTAGAGGATAGCGGTAATTTGCATATACCCTTAGTATAGGGACCCAAAGGTGGAAATATTTTCTAAAACCGGGAGTCGAGGATCCCGAGTAGATTTTGAATATATGGATATAAATATATATATATATACTTATATATAAATATGGTCATAGTTTTCAAAACTATTAATCGAATAAGGTTTATTCGATAACTTTAACTTTATTTTATTATTGAATATTATTTCGAATATTATTCGAAGGCGTATGACTCCTTTATATTAAATGAATATTATTTTGAATATTCATTCGAGGACTTATGACTCCTTTTATTTTATTATCTGAATATTATTTGAATATTCATTCGAGGGCTTAGGACTCAGTTTATATTATTTAATGAATATTTTTGAATATTCATTTGAGGATCTATGACTCCGATTATTTGCTGAGATTTGTTCTTTATTTTATTAAAGAATAAGGTGTAAATAATCAAACTTATTTTCGATTATTCAAATAAAGATAGTACTTTCATATAAGTATATCTTTGGTTATTTAATATCCATTTCAAGTATAAGTTTTAATACTTCTACTTCGATTATTTTTATAAAGATTATTCTTTATGGGAATATTATTTAAATAATAATATTCAGTCATTTTCTAAATATTCTAGGGACTGATTTACTTCATTAAATCAGCTTTACTCCAAACACTCTATAAAGTGTTTTCGAGTCTTCAAAATGATTTTTAAAAGTTAGAGCGGATCCCAAAACTCATTTTTATATTTAAGATCTTCCTTTTTAAGGGGATTTAAATACTCGCTCAAAACCTGAGGGATCCGGCTCTGTGGTGTATTTTATATTCGCAACACGGTTGCAGTTTAGGTAAATGACTTGATTACTTACCCAACGTTCGGGAAGTAAGTCCATCTATTGAGTCGGCATAAGCAACATGGGCTCAGTGGGCGTCCATGATAGTGTAAGTGGCTCAGTGGGAGTCCATCAAATGCATAAGTGGCTGAGTGGCAGTCCAGCATAAGGTCCTATTGAGACCAGGGTGATGACCAGTGGGGAATTCGTCCATTTACTAGTAGAAAAGGTTACTTATGGGTATCTTTGCCTGATCAGCAAGATATCTGGTTTATGCCAAAATTCTTTTCCTTTCCAAATTTATTGGATATTTCAAACTCTGTTCATAGTTTACATGACAGAGGTTTTCAGGAAATTGTATAAAGAAGATGTATATGTGGATATATATATATATATATATCAGAACTTAATGAAGTATATCATGACTTCATTTCCTTTAATAATATTTCAAAGTTTTAATCTATTCAAATCTTGTCTTGTAGTCTCATCTATGTGATGAACTGTTGAAAACTCTTTATACTTTGAACAGTGGTAGTTCAAGTAGCTTTATAAATGATATAAGTATAGTGAAGTATTTGGTAACTTCATCCCTTGTTTTTACTTATATCTAGTAAGTAATTATCTTACACTTGGTAAAAGATTTTAGTAAGTATCCATTTAGATACTTATATTATTGTTATCACTATGTATTATCTTGCGAGCTGTAAGGCTCACTCTTGCTTTATTTCTTCATCACACAACAACAGTTAGGAAAGATGGCCAGACTCCAGCAGACCCAGCGCAAGCGCGTGGGAAGCGTCCCGCGTCTTCCCGATGATGTTGTAGCTGCTATAGCTGCAGAGGTAGATCTATTGTAGATCAGACCATCTACTTTTGAGAATCAATTATGTATAATTATAACTTGTGGAAGATAATGGCAATTAACTGTAAATTTATCAAGTAATCGTTTTGGGATGTAATAACTTTTAAATTGTGGATTCAAAGACTTGTACTTATTTTCATCTCTGAGACTATAACGGGTTGTGGTGTGTGTGTTAGTGTGGGGTCACAGCATAAGGTTATTTATTATTAATTAAGTGAAGTGATATTGTGGAAAGAAAGACCGTGATGACCCGGATCCCCGACCCCGGATCTGGGGGTGTTACATAATTGGAGTATGAAACAATTATGTAAAGTGGATTAGGCAGTTGGTAGAGTACTCGCAAAAGAATCGCCTTAAAATTCGTAACGGTTAATTTATTAAAAATGGTGGAGCCGAGGGTACTCGAGCGACTTATGTAAATCGCTAAGCGCAAAAGCGAACGTTAGGGTCTAAGTGGTTAAAGAACTAGTTTCTTAAGCGACCGTGGTCTAATTCCAGATTATGATATTGTTCATAGGTTACCGGACCCAGTCTAAGCTTAAGTCTATTTCGGGAACACTCAGACAAGTTTTCTACCCGTTATACTGTTGTTGTGATGTGAATATATGTATATGCATTATCTTGTGATAAGTGCATGATTACTATTAGAAAATTTTGTGATATATTGGGGCATGCTGATATGGTATATATGCATGTCTGTTTCGTAATCTTGATATCTAATTGTTGATTCAAATGCTTTTAAGTTGCATAATACCTATGCTAGAGATAAGTAGTAGTTGCGTATACCCTTAGTATAGGGGACCCAAAGGTGAACATTTTCTAAACCGGGAGTCGATGTTCCCGAGTATAATATATATATATATATTTATTTATATATATATATAGATATAGTTTTCAAAACTATTACTCGAATAAGGTTTATTCGATAACTTTATTTTATTTAATGAATATTATTTTGAATATTCATTCGAGGACTTATGACTCCGCTTATTTTATTAAATGAATATTATTTTGAATATTCATTCGAGGACTTATGACTCCGCTTCTTTTATTAAATAATATTCTTTATTTTATTAAAGAATAATGTTTCGATAATCAAACTTATTTTCGATTATTCAAATAAAGATCGTACTTTCGTATAAGTATATCTTTGGTTATTTATTATTCATTTCAAGTATAAGTTTTAAAACTTCTACTTCAATTATTTTTATAAGGATTATCCTTGTGGGAATATTATTTAAAAAATAATATTCAGATATTTTCTATTATATCGGGACTGATTTATTTTATTAAATCAGCATTACTCCAAACATTCTTAAAAATATTTTCGAGTCTTCAAAATGATTTTAAAAGTTAGAGCGGATCCCAAAACTCGTTTTCAAATTTAAGATCTTCCTTTCGAAGGGGATTTAAATACTCGCTCAAAAATCTGAGGGATCCGGCTCCGTGATGTATTCTTATATTCGTAACAAGGTTGCTGTTTTGATAAAAGAGTTTTTGATTACTTAACCAACACTCGGGAAGTAAAATTCTTGGAATAAGGTAATCCATTAACAGGCATCGCCTGGGAGATATCGGTGAGTTTTTCTTTCCAACTAGATGCGACTTCTTGGTGAAGTTGTATCAACAAGTTCCTACTTGGGGAAAGGGGAGACGAGCTTTACGTTTCAGAGTCATGGATTTCATCTGAACTAGGAGTGTCGTAAGTGGTCGAGTGGCGCCGACCCACCCTTATTTATTGGCCCAAATGGCCCGAAAGTTCCGCTAAGACGGTCCATTCCTTAGGAGTCCAGGGTTCGGTTGACAAGTAAATCCACTGTTCTCCTCTACATATAGAAAATGGTGGGGTTACACTACTGCGACTGATCATCGTAAGTGGTCTTCCTGGCGCGAAAAACTCCCGTAATGAGTTCATCATCCAATTGGATATTTCTGCAACACTACCCAGAGCACTTCGAGGCTACGGCTGGGCGATTGTTGAGTGTTGGCAAGGTCGAGTTTTCAAAATGATGTTTTCATCAAATGAAGTATCTCGTAACTTCATTTCATTTTGATGATATTTCAAAGATTGATTCTATACAAGTTTTGCCGTGTAGCTTCATCTATGGGATGAACTATTTATACCTTGAACGGTGGTAGTTCAAGTAGTATTCGGAAAAAGATATAAGTATATTGGAGTATCTTGTAACTTCATCTTTTCAACTTATACCTAGTTAATGATTATCTTATGAATGACAAAGGTTTTCAAAAAAACGTTGAGACAAGGTTAGATATATGAGATCACCTTGCAACGATATTTTTATAGAGTTATAAACTGGAACTCTGTGTATATTATACATGTCAGAGGATTTCAAAGATTGTGAAAAGTATATATGTATATATATACTGAATATTTTGCAACTTGGTCACGTTAAGATATCAACTTGGTTCAATTCTTCTTGACCAAGACTTTCATGAGTGCTATGAGAATGCTCATATATTGTTATTCATTATACATATTATTTCGGTGGGCTTGTTGCTCACCCTTGCTTTCTTCTTTCATCACACAACAACAAATAGACAAGATGAACATGATCAAGCTCCCAATTCGTGAGCGGTTAGGAAACGTTCCGCAGTTTCCTGTAGGCGTTGATGCCGTTGTAGCTGAGGTAGGAACTACCAGTTGGCTAGGCTTTCAACTTTTGTTGTACCGAACTTATGTATCTATATGAATTGTAATAATGGCAAAGAAATGTAAATTTATTCAGAAACCCTCTTGAGGTGTAATGGCTTATAATGTGGAATAAAATGACTTGTGTTATTTTTGGTATTCATCTCTGAGACTATAACTTGTGGCGTGTGTGTGTATATTGTGGGGTCAAAGTACGAAGTAGTTGATTGTTTATTAAGATTGGGTGTTATTAAGGAAAATGGAACTCGTGACAACCCGGATCCCCGACCCCGGATTTGGGGGTGTTACAGAAATGGTATCAGAGCCAAGCGTTATAAACCTCAGAGATGATGTGACGTTAAAATAATAAGTTCACCAAGATAATAAGAACTCTTGCCAAGTTCATGGTCTGACTACCTAACGTAGTACTGACAGTTAAAACCCTTATGGGAACCCTTATAAATATCGTGATAGAAGCGTAGCTCATTATCGTATATGGTAGCGGGACTCCGAACCCTGAGGTTGAGGACCAACAACGCGATGATGTTTTATTAGTTATTGGAGATCAGATTGTGGATCCGATAGAGCGTCCTAACGCAGGACCGGCTGATGTTCATATTGAGGATGTAGAGGTTGAGGATGTTGTCCTATAAGGGATTATTGCTGAGAAGGATTCCGTGGAGGGTCCTGACAAGAATGAATAAAGGACCACTGAGGAATTGATGACCATGGTTAGGGCGACTACCAGAGGTAGGATTGGCCGGTCACTACCGGAGGTTCGTTCAAGTTTATAAAGATCGTAGCCCCTTTAACGCGGCTTACTCGTAAGACTGAGAAGTTCAAAAGGACAGAGAAATGTGAGAACAGCTTTTAAGAACTAAAGAAAAGGTTGGTGACGGCCCCTATGTTGGCATTGCCGGATGGAAAAAGGAGATTTCGTGATGTGTAGTGATGCTTTGCATAAGGAATTAGGGTGCTTCTTATACAGCACATCAAGGTAATCGCGTACGCGTCAAGACAATTAAGGGAATATAAAATTCGATATCCTCACCCATGAGCTTGGGCTCATGGAAATAGTTTTGCCCTAAAGATTGGAGGCACTACTTGTATGGAGAAAAGTGCGAGATTTACATAAACCATAAGTTCTCTAGTACATTTTCACACAGAAAGAGCTCAACATACGCCAGATGAGGCGGTTAGAGCTAATCAAGAATTATGATTGGGAGATTCTTTATCATTCGGGGAAAGCCAATGTGGTGGCTGATGCCCTTAGTAAAAAGGAGAGACTCAAGATGATAATGTCTTTGGGAGAGTTTATAAGAGATTTTGAGAAAATGGAAATAGAAGTGAAGGTAACCGGAGCCGGTACCGAAAAGCTGTTTGAGATTGCAATACAGCCCGAATTATTGGAAAAGATCATATTGTGCCAGAAAAAGTGATGAATGAAGGCAGAGAGCTAACAAATAGATAAGAGATTAATACCGAGAAAGATGATAAGGGAATAATGAGGTATTCCTAGAGAATTTGGGTTCCAAATGTTCAAGAGCTTAAAGATGAGATCTTAGATGAAAGCTAGTTTGAGGAATAAGATTTAGAGCAAACCCTGAACGTGATAGTCAGGGAGGTTGCCATCAAGATAGAAGGAACCCATAACATAATGAAGTGGAAAATGAGGATTTAAAACATGTAGGATGACCCCGATTATGGGGAGGTGGAGGGAATGTTCAGACTAAGGAAACAGAAGTCGAGTAAGGAAAGGAGACCCGAGACGGTACTCCTATACGATAATTTATGGACCTTTCTAGACAGAACTTAAACTATTATCCCCAACCACCACCCTGAGGAAACAATGCGGTGAGAAATTCTTTCAGGACCTTTAAGTCGCTAAGCTCTCAGAGTTCCAAGGAACAAGCTGACCCAGTCGAGGCAAGAGCCTGGTTAAAGGAAATATAGGAATCATTTGAGATTCTAAATGATTGACGAATCACAAAAGACTGTTTTTGTCACTTACCCTCCTAAGAGAGAGGCCACCCGCTGGTGAAAGTCCAAGGAAGGCATGGAGCAAGAGATTATAATAAACTGATTTAAGTTCAGTCAATTGTTTTCAGGAAAGTACTTTCCAAGGTTATGGAGATAGTGTAAAAGCTTTAGAGCCAGAACAAAGGCAGACGAGTATGATGAATTTTGAATCTAAGTTATAAAAGTTGTCAAGATTCGTTTTGAGGACACGAATCCAGAATGACGGGATGTTTGAAATCAATGCTTATGTTGTGTTGGTTCATGTAATGGTCGTAATAGAAATGAAAATAAAAGACTGAAAAGGGAAGGAGTATAAAAAGATATAAAGGAAATAGAGTTGAGAAGTGATAAGGGAGTTAGGTATGGGAAACCCTAAGAAACCCTTGCAATAAATATAGAGAAGTGTGTCATCATCAGCGCGATGGTGACTGATCATGAGATAAATTCAAGGTTTGAAGGCGTAAGCGATACTTATAGTTAATTCCCTTGAAGTTGAGAGTATTTGATGAAACTTTGAGATAGATCGATGGATTAACAAGGAAACACGGATGGACTGAGGAGACAGGATAACAAGAATTTAGGAAAATGGGATGAAGGAAGTGACCTTCAAGAATGTGAAGTTTAAGATCGGTGGCTTGATACCCAGAAAGGGAGACGCCAGGTATGAAAGATATCTCAACATTGAGATGACTGTTGAGATAACAACAAAAGTAAATCAGGGATTATTAAGAAGAAGTTCACGTTGAACACGACCAATATCTTCCAGAACATCCATGTTGTCGTTACCAAATTAGGAAAGAAAAGCGGGTAACCATTGTTATCTTTTGAAGGCCATATGGGTTGACCTCAATTTGAATAAGGATGCTATTGTGAAATTGGTATAGACTATCAAGGTGGGAATGATTGAATAAGATAATCTATCAAGGATATATGACTTGATTTATCCATGGAAGGATGCAAGTACCTTTTTAAAGGTGGAATTAAGGATATAACTTCGATAACTTGAGATAAACCCTAGGGGAATGCATAAAGGTTGGCATTTCACCCTTAATAGGGACATTATGAGTTTGGGTAGTATGGAATGAAGGACTAAAGTAACAACAACCTTTAAAGATCAGTAGATAAATTTTTCAGAAGTAAATAGACAATGGTTCTAGTATTAGTAAATGGTATTTTTATATGCCCTGTATCTAGGGAATACAGGAGGAACGATTCTAGGATAACCTTAGAGGTTTTACAAGGAAAAAGGTAATATTCAAAGTTCTCACGAATAGAAATTTTGATAAAGGAAATGTGACATAATTATAATAATTCCAGGTGGGGCACATGTTGAACCATAAGAAAGTATAGATTGACCCAATAAGGGTCGAGATTGGTGAAATCAAGAAGGACCCAAAATAAGAGACGTCCTAAGTATGATCAAGAGTCAATCGTGACAATGTTAACCTCTAAAAGACCGAGGCAATAACTTATGGAAAAATGGTGATATTTTTTTTTCTTTCTCACCAAAGTGTAAGGAAGAGAGTTTTCGCACAAGCAGTGATTGGAAATGAGGTAGAAAATTTAGTTGGAGATCATTCAAAAGACATTGATTATAAGGAACTATTACTATCAGGAAAGGCCAATGAGGTGGCCGACACTCTAAGTGTAAGAGAGCAATCATAGGCGCTCGTGCCAGAGGAATACAGTAATGAGGGTTAAAGCCGTGAAGGTTGTATTATGGTGTGGAAGATTGACATTCCTTCTGATGATTGTGCGATACTCAACCATGATAGTAGTTTGGTAAAGATTAATTTATGTAATCGCCGTGAGCGGGCTATCTATCTTATAAGGTCATATCTTGAGATAAGCCAGGACCATGTTTCAAAAGGACTAAACGAACCTTTGAGTTAAGTCTTCTATCGAAGGCATATGATTAAGAATGGTATTAACCTGCTATCGTTGCTTTGATTGAAACTCTTCTGCAATTTTATCTACTTCATATCATATATGTACATCAGGATCTAGAGTGTTCTTCATGAATCATGAATGGTAATTATGTTACCTCCTCAGAAGAATCTGATACGACAGGTATGGACTCTGTATAGTTAGCTATTAAGAGTTCATGGAAAACGAACGACTACAGTAGGTCAATGGTGGACCATAGTAATGCAGGAATGATTCTACGAGTAATGAGCCGATTACTTACAACCGTGAGAGTTGTATTGGAATGGATGTTGAGATTAAGTACCACTAATCGGGTCGTGGTGGTGTATAAGTCATCATTGATAGACTAATTAAGTAGATTATCTACCTATTGAATACTTATTCCTTCTTATCAATAGAGAGTCGTATTACTATACGAGGAAGGTTACGGTGTAGCAATGGATTCTAGTAACGATGATGTCTAGAATGAAATC
Organism: Apium graveolens; assembly: GCF_009905375.1. Lineage (NCBI taxonomy): Eukaryota > Viridiplantae > Streptophyta > Magnoliopsida > Apiales > Apiaceae > Apium > Apium graveolens. Next base: position 147,423,773 of record NC_133655.1, read on the forward strand.
CCAGATTCAATTTTCGATGTCGAGGGAGTTTCAAAGGTGATTGTTTATAAGCTCGAGCAAGAGCATGGGTCCATAGAATGATAGATGGAATAGAAAAAAAATATTTAGGCATGTGAAATACGATCCTATAATACTTGATGCTGATATATATACGTATATGTTTTGTTCTCCTATGACAAACCTCTATAGTTCAGAGGTAGATTTCAAGCCAGATATTTTGTGGTAGTATATTTTATATATATATAATTCTCTTCATTTCGTTCTTTTCTCTCCTTTTCATTTCATGTAAGCTGAGAAGAACAACCCTTCCAGAAGGGGCGGTATTGCCGAATGACTATCTATCTGTGTGATAGAAGCCTAGTAGGATACCACATGTTATTTAATTGCTTGTCAAGTACTAAAGGCTGGCCACTTTCTGTACTAACTATGTAATAGGACAAGTGTTCACGATCATAGTGATCTCTCAATAAATTCTTTACTTCTATACGAAGGACCAAGCTTTCGAAGATGGAGGCAGCTAGAGATGAAGTGGTACCAAGTATTGTGGTATTCGGAATGGAAACGCATTCGTGATACTAAGGTTGACGCAATTATTAAAAGGTTATAAAACTCTAGCGAGTAAAGGTATATCTAGAATAGTATTCTGTACGGAAGATAGTAACGATTATGAACGGCAAAAAAGTGGGTATTGAGAAGCAAAAGCTATAATACTAGAAGCTATTATGAGAGTCTGTGAAATAGACTTGAAAGAATTTGAAATGATCACTTAACGCGGATTGAGTTTTCTTACGATAATAGATCATATGTCATTATCGAGATGTCACCTTATGAGATCCTTGAGGGAACACAATGTCGATCTCCCTTATGTTAGGATGAAGTTGTAGAGCGCAAGATGCTCGGACCCGCCGTAGTCCAAAGGACCAAGGATATAATAGATCTAATCAGAGGACGGCTGGTAGTAGCCCAAGATGGACATAAGAAGTATGTTGATTTGACACGAAAGGACAAAGAATAGGAAGTAGGGGACCTAGTGTTGTTATAGATATTCCCTTGGAAAGGATGGATGAGGTTCGGAAAGAAAGGAAAGCTAAGCCCACGAATTGTTGGACCCTTGGATATATTAAGACATATTGGGAAGTTAGCATATGAGCTAGCCTATAGCAAGTTCATAACGTGTTTCACGTATCAATGTTAAGGAAGTGTAATCCGGATGCCCAACATATAGGGGCATATGAGCGCATAGACATGCAACCAGACGTAACCTATATGGAGCAACCAGGAAGGGTTATAGATCGAAAAGGAACAAGTGCTTAGGAGAAGGGTTATCAAACTAGTCAGAGTTTGAAGGTAGAACCACAATGTGGGAAAATTTACTTGAGAGTTAGAAAGTGCAATGCTAAGAGAGTATCCCTATTCATTTTCTATCTGATTCCGGGACGGAATCCTTTTAAGGAGGGGAGACTGTAATAACCCAAAAAAAAAAATTTGAACTTTTTGTAACCCTTATGAATAGTGATTTTGCTGATTATGCTGAATAAGAAAACTTTTCATGCCACACTATGTAGGGGTTCTTTTATTGATATTCTGAGATCTTATTAGTACTCTATATGGTATATAAGTGTATGTAAAGATCGTCAGAATCCAAATTCGAACACTTTGATTTTTCCCGAAAACCCACCAGATACAGAAAGAATTGAGTATAAGGTAACATGATTAAAAGGATTTTAATTCAAGGATTATAAGAGAGGATCATAAAATGAATATAAAATATTGAGAAAGGTTTAAGGGAACCTAAGTAATGAGATCCCGGGTATGATCCCTCAAACGATAAATGAGAACGAAAGTTAAGCGAACCGTATAACAGATAAGTGGTCATTAGCCAAGTAATTAGGGGTTAATCAAAGAGGTTAGTGGGTGATGATGTCATCATACCAATAAGAAGAAAACAAGTGTAAGAAGATGACATAAGAAAGATGACATATGCATGGTGACATAAGCATGACAAATAGAAAGGTTAGTTGGTTGATTGTGAGCCATGTAATTTTTACCATGGTAAATTTAATTAGCAAACAAGAGAAGCAACCAAGCCAAAAGAAATCATAACACAAAAATTGAGAAGTTGACTTTGTTTTTCCACAAGAAGCTCTCGGCCAAAAACCAGATCAGCAACTTCAAACTACCATATCTCCTTCAATACTCACTCAAATAGTATGTTCTATAGCTCTTTGGAAAGGTATTGAGATGGTCTACAACTCTTGTTCGCAAGTCTCGTCCAAATAAGCATTGTAAGACCCTCGTTTTGACAGTTCTTTCAATCTGACTTTTAGAAACTTCAAAACCTAACTTTGTGTTCTTGATTTCTTTGGAAAGATCAAGCTTGTAGGAGCCTCCCTAAGACTTCCTAGCTACTCTATCACTCCAAAGAAGGTATAACACCTCCAAACCCTAACTTTACTTTGAGTATTAAGATGGTTTTGATGCTTATAGTAAATGAGAAGCATGATGCTTGTGTGTTTAGAGTTTGGATTGGATTTGTAGTGATTTGGATGTTGAAATCTTGTTTATAGTTAATGAAACTTAAGTATAGCTAGTAGTTCATGTGTGGGGTTGTATAAATTGGAAAATCTTGAGGTTTAGGGACTGATGTAGTAAGGTTTGGATAAGGGTTGGTTGTATTGTTGGTTGTGAGTTGAATGGTGGTTGTTTGGAGTGGTTTAAAACTTGGTAATCGTGTAAACATAGCCGTCATAATGCCCAATTTTATACAACTGCTTGTTCTTAATGTTCGGGACAGAGAGCTAACTATTGAATCTGTGACTTTTCCATTTTTAGTTAGATTATGTCGTAAGCTTCGTTTTGATATGTGGTTCGCTTGAATCCGATGTACGGTTTAGGAGAAACGATCGTTTTAAGTAACAGCATTTCGCGAACGAACCATTACCCCTCGCCTTACTTTGAAACCTTGGTTAAGGCCCTTAAATGACTAACTGGAGTATGAAACAATTATGTAAAGTGTATTAGGCAGTTGGTAGAGTACTTGCGAAAGAACCGCCTTAAAATTCGTAACGGTTAATTTATTAAAAATGGTGGAGCCGAGGGTACTCGAGCGACTTATGTAAATCGCTAAGCGCAAAAGCGAACGTTAGGGTCGAAGTGGTTAAAGAACTAGTTTCTTAAGCGACCGTGGTCTAATTCCAGATTATGTTATTGTTCATAGGTTACCGGACCCAGTCTAAGCTTAAGTCTATTCCGGGAACACTCAGGCAAGTTTTCTACCCGTTATACTGTTGTTGTGATGTAAATATACGTATATGCATTATTGTAACACCCCCAAATTCGGGGTCGGGGATTCGGGTTATCACGAGTTCCATATCCCTTAACAACACTTAATCTTAACAATCAACCAATTCCTACGTACTGTGACCCCACAATATACACACACACACCGCAAGTTATAGTCTCAGAGATGAATACCCAAAAAAATAAGACAAGTCATTTTATTCCACATAATAAGTCATTACACCTCAAGAAGGTTCTGAATAAATTTACATTTCTTTGCCATTATTACAATTCATATTATACATAAGTCTGGTTTATCAATAGTTGAAAACCTAGACTATTGGTAGCTCCTACCTCAGCTACGGCGGCATCAACGCTTCCAGAAAACTGCGGAACATTTTCTAACCGCTTGCGAATTGGAAGCTTGGTCCTGCTCATCTTGTCTATCTGATATTGTGTGATGAAAGAAGAAAGCAAGGGTGAGCAACAAGCCCACCAAAATAATATGAATAATGATTTACAATATATGAGCATTCTCATAGTACTCATGAAAGTCTTGGTCAAGAAGAAATGAACCAAGTTTGATATCTTAATGCGATGAAATCGCAAAATATTCAGTATATATACATATATACTTTTCAAAATCTTGGAAGTCCTCTTCCATGCATAATATACACAGAGTTCCAGTTTATAACTGTATAAAATTATCATTGCAAGGTGATCTCATATATCTAACCTTGTCTCAACGTTTTTCTGAAAATCTTTGACATGCATAAGATAATCATTTACTAGATATAAGTTTAAAAGATGAAGTTACAAGATACTCCAATATACTTATATCTTTTCCAAATACTACTTGAACTACCACCGTTCAAGTTATAATTAGTTCAACAGTTCACCACATAGATGAGACTACAAGATAATACTTGAATAGATTCAATCTTTAAAATATCATCAAAATAAAATGAAGTTATGAGATACTTCATTTAATGCAAACATCATTTTGAAAACTTGACCCTGCCAACACTCAACAATCGCCCAACCGTAGCCTTGCTATCGAAGTGCTCTGGGTAGTGTTGCAGAAATATCCAATTGGATGATGAACTCATTACGGGAGTTTGCCGCGCCAGGAAGACCACTTACGATGATCAGTCGTAGTAGTGCAACCCCACCATTTTCTACATGTAGAGGAGAACTTGTCTGATTTACTTGTCAACCGAACACTGAACTCCTAAGGAATGGACCGCCTTAGCGGAACTTTCAGGCCATTTGGGCCAATATAATAAGGCTGGGCCGGCGCCACTCGACCACTTATGCCACTCCTAGTTCAGATGAAATCCATGACTCTGAAACGTAAAGCTCGTTCCCCCTTTCCCCAAGTAGAAACTTGTTGATACGGCTCCACCAAGAAGTCGTATCTAGTTGGAAAGGAGAACTCACCGATATTTCTCAGGCGATGCCTGTTAATGGATTAACTTGTTCCAAGAATTTTACTTCCCGAGTGTTGGGTAAGTAATCAATTCATTTAACAAAACAGCAACCTTGTTGCGAATATAAAACACACCACAGAGCCGGATCCCTCAGGTTTTGAGCGAGTATTTAAATCCCCTTCGAAAGGAGGATCTTAAATATAAAAATGAGTTTTGGGATCCGCTCTAACTTTTAAAAATCATTTTGAAGACTCGCAAAACATTTTTAAGAATGTTTGGAGTGATGCTGATTTAACAAAATAAATCAGTCCCAATATATTAGAAAATATCTGAATATTATTATTTAAATAATATTTCCATAAAGAATAATCTTTATAAAAATAATTGAAGTAGAAGTTTTAAAACTTATACTTGAAATGAATATTAAATAACCAAAAATATACCTATACGAAAGTACTATCTTTATTTGAATAATCAAAAGTGAGTTTGATTATCGACACCTTATTCTTTAATAAAATAAAGAATATTATTTAATAAAAGAAGCGGAGTCATAAGTCCTCGAATGAATATTCAAAATAATATTCATTTAATAAAATAAGCGGATATCCTATAAGTTTAAACTCCTAATTCCTTCACAATCTCTTCCAATAAATTAAGGAAGAAGACTCCGCTTATTTTATTAAATGAATATTATTTTGAATATTCATTCGAGGACTTATGACTCCGCTTCTTTTATTAAATAATATTCTTTATTTTATTAAAGAATAATGTTTCGATAATCAAACTTATTTTCGATTATTCAAATAAAGATCGTACTTTCGTATAAGTATATCTTTGGTTATTTATTATTCATTTCAAGTATAAGTTTTAAAACTTCTACTTCAATTATTTTTATAAGGATTATCCTTGTGGGAATATTATTTAAATAATAATATTCAGATATTTTCTAATATATCGGGACTGATTTATTTTATTAAATCAGCATTACTCCAAACATTCTTAAAAATATTTTCGAGTCTTCAAAATGATTTTAAAAGTTAGAGCGGATCCCAAAACTCGTTTTCAAATTTAAGATCTTCCTTTCGAAGGGGATTTAAATACTCGCTCAAAAATCTGAGGGATCCGGCTCCGTGATATATTCTTATATTCGCAACAAGGTTGCTGTTTTTTTAAAAGAGTTTTTGATTACTTACCCAACACTCGGGAAGTAAAATTCTTGGAATAAGGTAATCCATTAACAGGCATCGCCTGGGAAATATCGGTGAGTTTTTCTTTCCAACTAGATGCGACTTCTTAGTGGAGTCGTATCAACAAGTTCCTACTTGGGGAAAGGGGAGACGAGCTTTACATTTCAGAGTCATGGATTTCATCTGAACTAGGAGTGGCGTAAGTGGTCGAGTGGCGCCGGCCCAGCCTTATTTATTGGCCCAAATGGCCCGGAAGTTCCGCTAAGACGGTCCATTCCTTAGGAGTCCAGGGTTCGGTTGACAAGTAAATCCACTGTTCTCCTCTACATATAGAAAATGGTGGGGTTGCACTACTGCGACTGATCATCGTAAGTGGTCTTCCTGGCGCGGCAAACTCCCGTAATGAGTTCATCATCCAATTGGATATTTCTGCAACACTACCCAGAGCACTTCGATAGAAAGGCTACGGTTGGGCGATTGTTGAGTGTTGGCAGGGTCGAGTTTTCAAAATGGTGTTTTTATCAAATGAAGTATCTCGTAACTTCATTTCATTTTGATGATATTTCAAAGATTGATTCTATACAAGTTTTGCGGTGTAGCTTCATCTATGGGATGAACTATTTATACCTTGAACGGTGGTAGTTCAAGTAGTATTGGGAAAAAGATATAAGTATATTGGAGTATCTTGTAACTTCATCTTTTCAACTTATATCTAGTTAATGATTTTCTTATGAATGACAAAGGTTTTCAAAAAACCGTTGAGACAAGGTTAGATATATGAGATCACCTTGCAACGATATTTTTATAGAGTTATAAACTGGAACTCTGTGTATATTATACATGTCAGAGGATTTCAAAGATTGTGAAAAGTATATATGTATATATATACTGAATATTTTGCGACTTGGTCGCGTTAAGATATCAACTTGGTTCAATTCTTCTTGACCAAGACTTTCATGAGTGCTATGAGAATGCTCATATATTGTTATTCATTATACATATTATTTCGGTGGGCTTGTTGCTCACCCTTGCTTTCTTCTTTCATCACACAACAATAGATAGACAAGATAATATCCCATATTTTCAGATATTATTTTTTATAATTATTTGGAATTATTTATGTGATTTTAGGTGAATTTTAGTGAATTATCTGATAAGTGGAATTGATGTTTGGGTGTTTAGATGTGATATTATTTGAGTATTTGAATTTTTATATGTCCAGAATAAAATATAGATAATTGTGATATTTTTCTGGTAATTTTTGGACTGTTAGATGATTTTATATTGAGTTATGAATTATTAATTATTTTCTGAGTAATTACCAAAATTATTTTATAAAGCCGGGGATCGTCCAACTTCAACCGTTTTTACGTTTTTATAACCCAAAACTCTTCCGAAAACTCCTTCCTAACCTAATCTGGTAATTCCGGACATTTTCCGTGTTTTCACTTTTTCGATCCGGATTACGGTTTGACCCGTATGCGGCCCGGCGCAATATTTTCGATACGTTAACCATTTCGGTAATCAATAAAACCCGTATTTTCGAGAGACGGGATATTTTTACGTTATTTTCGTATATAGTGTTTTATAAAAAGCCCGGTTTGGATAATTATCCAATTCTGGTATTGAATCGGATCGTTATTGCAGTTACTTAGCGGCTAAGCAACTAATTTAATGATCCAAAACGATCCAGAACGATCCAATATTCCATAAATATAAATAGCCTATTAATTTCATTTATTTCATTTTATTTTTATTAAAAATAAAAAAATCAAGAATATTTTTGGGGTAAAATTTCTTCAAGAACAAAGATTTGATGATTCTGGGAGTTCTAGGAAACCAAATCAAGCGTTCTACATACCAAATTGATCCTTGTTTCGAGCCCGTTCTATTGGTACCAAAATCACGATCTGAGAGTAAGTATTGGGAAAAATCGATTTTTGTGTTCTTGAACTTGGAATTCGTTTTTGATTCTTGGGTACTTGTTTGTTGTTTTTGATGATTGATAATTGTTCCTGGGATTACAAGGTGTGGTTTAGCATATTATTTCGTTAATTTTGGTTATGATTTGAGTAAGTTCGAGTTCTAAAATTTTTCAGATTTTTCAAGTCGATTTTTGAGATTGTTGTGATGTTCTTGATGATTTTTAATGATTGTGATAGTTTCTAAATGATCTAAGCTTTATTTTGGTGGTCGAATCATCGAATTTGGTTCGGAATTGATGGAATTCAATATTTTGGTGATGTCGCCGGAGTTGGGGTGGGTTTTGGCCGGGGAATGCTTTCCCGGAGTGGTTTGAAGAAGGTGATGGCGAGGATGGATTCCTGGAAGTGCGAGGAATGAATTGGTGTTGAAACCGTGGCAAACCATGTTGTTTTGGCTGTTCTCGGGACTTCACCGGAAATACAGAGATGCCGGCCGGATTCTGGGTTTCCAGATTTCCGGTGAGGTGTTCTTGAAATTCCGGCTATGTTCTTGAGTTGGCCACTGTTTGATCCGATGGGGAAGACAAACCCCAACCCTGAATCTGTTTCTGCCTTTTTAGATTTAAAAATAATTCAAAATTCTTTTTGTTATTTACAAAATTCATTTTTATTTTGAAAATCATTATTTTTAATTCTGAAAATTTATTTTAATTTAAAAATAAATCCAAATTATTTAGTTAATTAATTTTAGTTGATAATTAATTATTTAATTAGTCAATTAATTTAAATATTAATTGATTAATTAATTTAATTAGTTATTAATTAATTTTAATTGATTATTGAATTAGATTTAATTAGTTAAAATTGATTTAAAAATTCTGAAAAATAGTTCGAGCTTTAAAATATTATTTTAAATTATTTTCCAGGCTCAATAATTCTTATAAAATTATTTTCGAGTGTTCGAGCCCTATTATTTAATTATTAAATGATTCGGAGACCCGTTTAATTCCGAAAAATGTTCAAAAATTCATAATAAATCAACCGTTCGTCCGTTTAATACGAAACGAACGCGTACAGACTCAGAAAAATATTTCAATTTCAATAAAAATACTTTCAAGACCCAAATCATTTTGTTTCGAAAGGTCGCTTGTTTTACAAGTTATTCTGAGTCAATTATTGATAGATAAATCACATTTTTGACCCGATTTCAGTTTTAAACATACCGAGTCGAACCTTTTGACGAATCGAGGGATGTGTATTATAAATTATGTGATACATGAGTTATGTGCTTACGTGCTATGTGAATTATGTGCGTACGTGGGTCAAGAGTCTTGTGTTTGACTGTTTCCTTTATGTGTGGGCTATCGTATGGGTAGACATTAGGGTTTTGACGCGTAGTTCGTCGAGTCATTATCGTTTAGACGATTAAAGTTCTATATTTTAATTATAGATGCGGATCTCTCGAGCTGGTCGGGACAAGACGTTGGATAAAGAATGAGATGGATGGTATTAGATATTTGGCTTCTAGCAATCGCAGGAGCAGCATATCGGTGAAGTGTTGAAAAGAAAGACGGTGATATTTTGAGACAGAATGTCAGAATATATGCATGTTTGCGAGTGTGATTAACTGCTAAAAACTCAAAGGCAAGTACCCCTGACTTCACTTATCGTTCAAGTGACGTTTATTTCGAATCATATTATGCAAGTATTTCTATCATCACTTATTGTTCAAGTGATATTTATTTTGAATCGTATCATGCAAGTATTGTTTTCCCTATTCAGTTCAAGATAGATAAATGTTTTACATATCACTGAATTAAATAATTCTGTTTATGCAAGTATTCTTCTGCTGCTATTCTATGTTTATAATAGTCAAGTGATTTTACTTATCCAATTATCGGATTTTTAAATGTTTTGGATTTTGAGAAAGTGATTTGATTGCGAATATTCCTGCCCAAGAATTGGGAGAATAAAATTATTTCGGGTGTCGATTATTATGACCCCATTTCAATAAAAGGTTTTAAGATTGGATCATAATTGCGTAAGTGACCGGGACGGACGGTCCAGCGGAGGGCTATTTCTAAGTGCCATATGAAATATTATGACATCATTTTGCCACAGGCTAGTTATGCCTTTTTGTTTGAGTACTCGTGTTTTTGGGGTCACGTTTCTATGAATCATGACCTTGTGCTATCACACGGGCTGATCAGCATGTGATAGTACGTCCGTCGGAGAATGATCCTAATCTAAATTATCATATCATTTCTGATATTCATAGAATAAATGATTTATCAACTGATTCTGTTTTGGATTAAAAGTACTGATTCTGTTTTGGATTAAAAGTGAATTGTGACTTTGATTCAGTTTCTGATTTTGAGAATACTTAGTTTGTTGTTAAATATCAAATGTGGTAATAGTATAGATGACTGATGTTGACTTCAGTATGGGTGTTGTGAGCATCAAAGTTCGTATTGATATCTAATTTGATATGACAATAAAATAAGTATTAATATCAAGAGTTGAGTTGCTAGTAAAATTTATGATTCATCCATAATAATTGCTTCTTTTTGTTGTGGTGGTTTACGATATTTCCGTAAACACTGTTTTACGAGTTTTATTCTTATCAAGATTCAAAGTATTGCTGAAGCCTTTCGCTTGAAAATATCAAAAAGAAGTTTATGATTCAGCAATTATGAGTTTAAATGTTCTGCTCTGATGCAGATGTCGGTTTATATCAAACGACCCTATATTTACTATAATGATCGTGCTGAGCATTTCTTCCGCTCATACTTGCCTGTTTTAAATTTAACCTCCAGTGAGGATTAGCTTGCGCTGTTTAGCTGCGTAATTCGAGGAAGCAAAGAAGAAGCTTTTGGAAAGGTGGTTGGTCCAGGGTTGCGGACTAGTGTAAGTTTTATTGTGCAAAGTTGTTTATATTATATTATATTATAGTTGTGTATTTTATTTGGGCCTAGTATACTTTATTTCGAAGTTATACTAGTGGGTTTAGTTGTGAGTTGGAATTTATTGAAAAGAGTTTTAAAAGAAAGCGAAAAATTTATTGATGGAATTTGGATTTCTTGTTTCTAGAACTGTAATCTTAAAAGATCTTGGATTAGTTTGGGGTCATAAATGATAAATATCTTCTGCTGGCATTTATTTATTGATTAAACAGGTTGATTTAGATTGAGTTTTCACAGTGACGACCAAATCCTCTGACCCCGAATTTGGGGGCGTTACATGAACAGGATCAAGCTCCCAATTCGTGAGCGGTTAGGAAACGTTCCGCAGTTTCCTGTAGGCGTTGATGCCGTTGTAGCTGAGGTAGGAACTACCAGTAGGCTAGGCTTTCAACTTTTGTTGTACCGGACTTATGTATCTATATGAATTGTAATAATGGCAAAGAAATGTAAATTTATTTAGAAACCCTCTTGAGGTGTAATGGCTTATAATGTGGAATAAAATGACTTGTGTTATTTTTGGTATTCATCTCTGAGACTATAACTTGTGGCGTGTGTGTGTATATTATGGGGTCACAGTACGGAGTAGTTGATTGTTTATTAAGATTGGGTGTTATTAAGTGAAATGGAACTCGTGACAACTCGGATCCCCGACCCCGGATTTGGGGGTGTTACATAACGAGATAACGATTAAGTTTCCATCAGATTACGATGGTAATAATGAAAACCGGGTGTGGTTATTAAAAGATAAACAGGTTAGTTAATAAAATTGAATGTGTATCATCCAAGATAAATGATTGTTGTGATTGGTGGAAGGATGCGGCTTAAATTCTTAAAATGTAACTGCACACAATAGGTAATGACAAGAAATAAGTTAAAAGAATCGCGAAATAAAATACTTGAAAAACAACGAGATAAATTCATTAAGGACAATTCGTAATAATTTAAAAGAATTGAGAAATGTATGGTTATATTAATCATTGTGGGAATTGATGATTTTGGTTGATGAAAGTGGGTGGATATGATTGTGGATGATTTGGTTGATTGATGGTGTCGGCGTAAGTCCAACTGGTAGTCAATGGTGTAGGGGAAGTGTTGCCCAAATTTTCAGAAATTACCCTATAGTTAAGGACAGAGAAGTACATTGTCGTTCTCGTCAGTATTCCAAATAATTGCGATCTCGGTTCTTGAGAAAGTTGTTATGACCAAACTGACTTAATATAATTGGTCTTTGATTCCAGTTAGCTAGTCAACATTTGGTTTAAGTGATCAGCTAAAGGAGTTAATTGATCAACTTTACCAATTAATGGTTAGTTAAATGGAGATCGATTCCAATTAGATTGAGTCAAGCTCTAACATGATTTCCAGATCCGAAATGAAAGCGATAAGAAATTTGAGAAAAAGTAATGGCGTTAACGTAAATTGAAGGCTTAGTTCAATTAGTATGGTGTTACTGCAACCAGGTGCAAGGTTGATCCAGAAGAATACGCTCTTTTCGATGAATAAGAGGAACATGAAATTACTGATACATGCTACTAGTAATAAGAATTCTTTTAAGAACGGAAGGTTCAAGATAAAGAAAAGGGATTACATCATCTGCAATAGTGTTCCAGGAAGGACTTGGAGATATACCCATATCGAATGATGAATTAATGAAAGATTTGAATGTACACTTCTTTTGAATGGCGATTGAATGAAAGTTGCTGTAGAATAATGGAAAGCTCGCAAATTCAAGCATCTAAGGAAAGGCGGAGATTGATGAAGTCCGCATGTGAACTCATGAAAAAGAAATGATGGTCAAAGAACATAAGTCAAACACGCGATCTGTGATACGTCAAGCAGAACTAAGGAAAAATGTTACAATGGATCTCATGTCGGAATTCTTTAAAAATTAAAGTGAAGTCCCGGAAGTACGAACGAATGATTTACCAAGGGTACCTCAGGGAATGAGGTAAGAATTTCTCGTCGGTTACTACACTGAGTCAAGCTGGTATAAAAATCCATGTATCGTCTAACTCAATAGGGATAAAATAATAAGTGAAGGAAAAACTTCAGAAATGTGGAATGAAAGAATAATGAAATAAAGGGTACCGTGCGCTGTGCACAAAAGCGGTCATAGAAAAGAGAATGGAGGTATGAAGTTACGCATCGATTATCAGAAATTGTAAGTTTGAAGGTTAAGTGAACACAATGTACCAGGAGTATTGGGATGGTGTGATTGTATTTATTGATAACATCCTCGCTAATTCAAGGACTAAGGAAGACCAAGGTAAACGCCTGAAGATATGCTTGCAAAGAGTTGAAAAATAACAACTGCAGTTTCATCTCCCAAGATATGAATTCTGGTTATAATTGATTATGAGATATGATTGTTTGGTTAACTACCAACCGGGAAAGGTCCATTTAGGAACAGACGTTCAAATAGAAAGAAAAGAGTGAACACCATTAGGATTGTTGTGAAATGGTTAAAAGAATTGGAAAAGTTAGGAATTGAAGAATAGGTTTTGAGCCGTCTTCTGGGTTATGCTGATATTTAATTTGTTTTAGATATCAAAGGTGGTATTAATGCAGATGATTGATGTTGACTTCAGTATGAAACGTTGTGAACATCAAAGTTCGTATTGATATCTAATTTGATATGACAACAAAATGAGTATTAGTACTGAGAGACCGGGTTGGGAATAAAGTTATGATTCATTCCATTCCAAATCGATATATTTCCTTTCCAATAGTAACAGATTCTCGCTCGATGAATCTATTTGATAGTGATTGAAGGAAATTGAAGTATACCACAAAGTGGTAAGTTAAATGCAATTGTCGAGATTTTCATTTCTAGATGTAGAACATTCTGAAGCATCAGATATTATGAGCTCGGGATATCAGGCGCAGACGAATAGAAAATGCAAGGGAACGATTAAAGATTCTCGAATCTGATGAGAAAATGAGTATAGGCCAAACTAACCAAACATAAGAGGACATGAGCAGTAGAGTAGAATAGTCAGTGAAAATAGAAAGTTCATGAACACGAATTATTGGAATTAGAAAGAAAAGAAGGTTAGTGTAAATTAAGTTGGTCCTTTGAAATAATAAGATAGATAGAACGATTGTGAATGAGTTGGTCTTGTTGTCACAGGTGTAACGAGTCCATAAGGCATTTATGTGTGTATGACTATGAAGAGTAATTTAGCTCCAAATATGTGAAATAAAAGATTGAGTTAGGAGTTGCATGAGCAACTGATAAATCTGATGACGGTAGTAAACTGTTGAAACGTTATTAAAGTAGTGAGTCCTGAGAAGTTTTAAGTAGATACTCGAAATGTAGCAGTGTCTGTTCTTTAGCATGATTTTGAGGACAGAATCCGTTTAAGGGGGCAAGAATGTAACGCCTGGGAAATATTATGTAATTATTTTTATCAATAAATAATTATTATGTGAGTTTTGTGTGAATTTTGGTGAATTATTTGATGATGGATAATAATATTTGAATGTTTATTTCTGATAAAATTTAGATATTCTAATTTCCAATTATCCAGAATTAAATCTAGATAATTTTTGGTATTTTTTTGGTAATTTTTGGATAATCATATGATTTTATAAGGATTTATAGAATTATCAATGATTATTTTTGCATAATTATAAAATTATTTTTTAGAATCAGAAATTGTTCCACTTCAATCATTTTTGCGTTTTTACAACCCGAAACTCTTCCGAAAACTCCTTCCTAACCTAATCTGATAATTCTAAACACTTTTCATGGTTTGACTTTTTCGATCCGGGGTACGGTTTGACCTGTACGAGTCCCGGTGTGAAATTTTCGATACGCAAATCATTTTATACATCGATAAAAATACGTATTCTCAAAAGGCGAGGCATTATTACCTTAATTTCCTATAAAGAATTTTATAGGAAGCTCTGTTTTGATAATTATCCAAATTTGGTATTAAATTCGTATCGTCTTTTCAGTTACTTAGCGGCTAAGTAACCTATTTTCGGAACCGATCTGTAAATGTAATTAGCAAATTATTAAATAAATAAATTATGTGATGGGTCTGTCGGCTACATATGGCTATATTGTTAATTGTTTGTGATTTGTTGGACGCGAAGATTAATTTCATAATTAATTACTGAGCTGTATACATTTAATTCATTTTAAAATGATTTTTCTGAATATTTATTCTTGTAAATGCTAAAAATTGCTCCTAAAATTATTTTTGTCGTTTTATAATTTTATTTATTATTTTTAGGAGTTTATAAAATTTAGAAATCAAGATTTTATTTACTATTTAATTTTAAATGATTTTCTGACTCCATTTAATTGTAAAATCAATATTTAATTCCAAGATATTTCAAAAATCATGAAAATTTTATTTTTGTTAACTTTTAAATATTTTGAGAATTTTAAAATTATTTCAGGAATTTTCTGACTTTTATTTAACCGCACATGTATCCGTTAACTCATTAAATGGGGGTCTGATGTGCAAATTTAAAAATGTTTTAAAAAGAAATTATGAAAACTTTATTTTGTTAATTCTTAAATATTTGAAGGATTTTAAGGGTTATTTGAAATTATTTCGAATTGTTTTTGTCTGTAAAATATGATGTCAAATCGCAAATAACGAATAAAAATTAGGCTTCGATTTCACGAAATAAACAGAAATGTACCAAATATGAAATTACAAAAAAAATGATGACAAAATAAAAGAGAGAACACAGCACCCTGTGTCTCTCCCTCTCGCGTGTACCCATTTTACATCTCTCTCTCTCTCAATCGACTGTCTTCCCCTTTTCTTTCTTAGTAATTCTTCACTTTCTTCTCTCACACATCTCTCTTCTTTCTATATCTCTAAATCTCTCCTTCCTCTCTTATTTCTTTTGCGTGATGTGCCATTCTTTTCTCTGTTCTGATGCCGCCTGTTCCTTTCTCTGTCACCGCCGCCCCTCTCCGGCGAGGTGGTGGTGGCGCGTGGGGGAGGGGTTCATTCCCGTGGCTTGTTTTGTGATCCTTTCGCTGTTTTCCGGCCTGGTTCTCTTCGGTATATACTGTCGTCAGCTTGGTTTCTTCAAAATTATATATACATATAAGTATATATGTGTGTGTATAGTTGTGTGTGTAACTCTGTATTCGTGCGTGTAATTATGTGTGTGTTTGGTGTGCGCGATGGCGCGTGGTTGGCAAGTGTGGTGGTGCTCTGTTCCTGTGTTCTGTTTTTGGGTTATACGCGCATATACGCGTGTGGCCTGTTTGATTCCAGAATTTTTATTATTTTAAATTTGTTTTCTGCAGGAAATAATTGAATAATATTCGTGAAATAAATAAATTCGTGTGGAAAAGAAATTAAATTAATCGGTGGAATTTTGCGTTGGAAACCCGAAAATTTTTCGGGTACCCGCAAAATTTTACCGCCATCGGCGATGAGCCTCGGTGAGCCGACTCATCGCCGACGGTGGGCGATGATGATTTCTATCTGAGTCCTAAATTATAACTAAATAAAAATTAAAATTAGTTTGTGAAATAAATTTCGAAATGAGAAATAAAATACGAATAACAGTACATAATAACTGAATTCCTATCGGTGGTTGGGATTGTTTATTGAATTGTGGATTGTGTTGTGGTTGTGATTTGACGTCGAAATGATTCGACGGGTAGGCCGATAAATAGAGGAAACACTGCCCGATTTTTGGGAAAATTAATTCTGAAAATACGGGAACGTAACCTGTAATTATCAGAAACGTCGAACGAGGATATGATTGAACTTTATGAAACCTATTTACGTAACGTGACAAGATATTTCGTGAATGATCGATTACCCTATTTTTCAAAACGACGAGTATACGTATTTTCTGAAAATAAATACTGAACCGAATTTCGAAGACGTGAACCATAATTGCTATTTGTATTTCAATAATGCATATAAATATGAATACGGTGATAAAATCGTATGGGTAGAATAGGATAACGATTTGATGTTAAGCTTAAGCGCTTATCTCAATTAAGGTATTTCAACCGTGTAGGTTTAGACGGAAAACCCGAGACATGACATCGGACTAGGAACGATCTACTGATTAGACATCGAGATCAACGAAGTTCCAACAGAAGGGTCTGAATATTGGTATTGTATCCAGAATAGGATAGTAGGTGGACGATAAAGCCGAACGATAAAAGTCAAACTAAAGTCAACCAGTAATAACGGTTAAAGCTTATTGAGGCAAGTATTCCCGAACTTTCTTTCAAATACTGCAAGTATTCTGGATTTTCCTTTTAAATACTGTAAGTATTTGTGATTTTCTTTAAATACTGC
This sequence comes from Apium graveolens, assembly GCF_009905375.1. Lineage (NCBI taxonomy): Eukaryota > Viridiplantae > Streptophyta > Magnoliopsida > Apiales > Apiaceae > Apium > Apium graveolens. The sequence goes on from NC_133655.1 coordinate 147,440,853, forward strand.
AAATATTCTTGAATTTTCTTTTAAATACTGCAAATATTTATTCGCTCATATTCTAAGTTCAGAATAGTTAACTGTTTTACATTTCGCTGTAATTACTCTGATTATGCATGTTCCTTTCATTATTGTTCCTATAATTCGATTGCTCTCGTGAGCAAATACCCATTCTTTCGGGTTATTTGCGAACCCTGAATTGGGATGTTTTGAATTCAAAATGGTTTGATATCAAAACACTCTACGGGCTGGATAGTGATATTTTGGGGATTGAGTTTTACTTAATCCTGAGGACCGGGATGACTGGTGCCTCGAGATGGGCCGTAGTGCCTGGGGACCTGACTAGATCTATATATTGAGATATAGGTCTGCATTATATTCTGACTGATCAACAGAATATAGATGCCAACTAGTGTCCAGTCTAATTTGTTGTTGATCGCCATTAACGGCATTCTCTCTTGAAAGGTTTTCATAATTCCAAAACCGGACAGAACCCTGATTCAGGAGATGAATCGGGAAATCACATGTCATTTTTGAATTTATATTTAAAGGCCGGTGACAGCCAACGTTTATTAGCTCCACTCATTCTGATAAAGAGAATTGTTTAAAATTGTTTTAAGATTTTGTCCGAAAGTTTTCTTTGAAATTAATGTTTGAAATTTAAATAATATACTTGCTGGGCATTTTTGGCTCACTCTTGCTTTGTGAATTCTTATTTCTGCCAGAAACAGATGAGGATAGAAATGAATAGCTTAGATAGACATCAGAAGTTCAAGAAATCTCCGCTGCGAGAGGTTGAAGAAGTTAAAAGAACATGATACGAGCATTAGTTCAGAGGTATTTACATTTATATTTTAGTTGTCGAAAGTTGTAGAAGATTAGATTCTTGTTTCATACCATAACCTATAAACGATCCGGATAAAAATGGGCTAATTGAATATTCTTTTATTTTATGTAAAGATTGTTTCGTGACACCAAATCTTGACCCCGGATTTGGGATGTTACATATAGTCCCGACGGATGACTCAATATAGTCCTGACGGATGATGACTTATTATCCATCGAGTGAGTAGCTTGTGTAATAATGAGTCTGTAGCACATTTCTGCATACACCTTGTTTAGATTCTGTAGTAGCACTCAAGTCATGTTGACTTTAATTAGATATGCAGAATAGGTTGATTAATTGTATATAGATGATGTCTTGTAATTCTGCATAAATGAAATGAAGTCAAGTGCCAGATAGCTACCCGACGGATAAACAACAATGCCACTCGACGAATGATCAACAAGGCAACCCGACAGATGATCATGTACCCGACGGATAATCAATTCAAACATCTGTTGACAGTGACAACACAGTCACATACGTCGAGTGTATGCAAAAGGAATGTGGAAGCCTATTCAACTGGGTTTTAGAGAACAAAGAAGCATTGTCATTTCCATGCTATTTAGAAGATATTCAAAGATGCTGGAATAGAGTAATGAAGCAATTTAGTATTAGACTTGATAGGTTTTGTTTTATTATCTAGTCTTATTACTTTGTAATCTTGGTGATATATAAAACAAGAAGTAGCAAATAGAAAAATAACTAAGCAAGAACATTATCTTTCAGAGAATCAATTGTAAGCTGCATCCTTAGCATTTCTCTGTAAACTTAGTTGTTCATATTTGTACGCAGCTGTGAGCTAATCTTGCTACACAGAGTTCTCTTGATATAATATGTATCTCTGGTGGATACATTCAAATCCACCAGAAAGTTTTTAAAGACTTATGTTTTTAATTAATTGTGTTTTGATTTTACTAACTTCTTATTCCGCACTTTGTAAATCAAACATTTATATATTATTAAGATAGAACATTTTATAATTCGTGAAAAAGGTACAAGAATTCCATTCAACCCCCCTTCTGTAATTCTTGTTGCATTGTTAGGAATTAAAAGGAGAAAATAAGAGAGATTAGAAAAGAGTAAGAAAGTAGGTAAAAGATTGTAAAATCTTGTATCTCTCGTATATATATTCTCTCCACTAATTACAACGGCTAATTTCTGAAGCAGAACCGACATTTGACACCTGGCAGCATGTAAACATTCAAAACATTATTAGTGGGCACGGTAAATGTGCAGTAATTATTGCTCACATGCGGTTACCAAAATAAACGCAACCCATTAACCAAATGATTATCACTGTTTTTATCTCACTTAATTATTTTCTGATAAAATGACCGTTATAGTAAAAATTAATAATGAATCAACCAATTAAAATGTGACACATAAGCATCAGAGTTTGTATCAGAACTTTACTATTATCAGATTTTAACGGTCATCAGAACATGGCTTCTCTACTCAAAAAGTGAATGACTGTTTCTGTGATTCTTCACACAAATACTGACTGGTTTCTTCAGAGTTTAATCATCATAACATAATCAGAACTTGTCCTCAGAATTTATGCAAATAATGTTTAACTGTTTATTAGAAACAACTTAATCACCACAGTAATTTTCATCATTCATATGGAGTGATAGTGTGTATATGCAAATGATCAGATAAAGATTAAAGTATGATAAACTTCAGTATATCTTAGAAATAAGGCATAACTAAGAAAAATGCTTAAAATCTGTCTTGAATTTTGAAGTCTACTATAGAATAAAGTTATGCAAGAATCCACCTCAACTGTTTGTGCTTATTTTATGCATCTTTTGAAATTCTTTTGACAATGGCTTCTTAGTGTAAATGAGTTACAACTGCCATCAGAATTTATGTTGTTATCAGAATATTACTCTAGTAATCAGAGAATGTGAAAAGTCACCAAGAAAAATTAATTTGCTTTTCTAATGCATATAACTTAATACCAGCAATGCACTTGGATCTTCCCTTTCACATATTTACTCTAGATCTCAAAGGAGTACCTGATTTCAATTTTTCTTTTCTTTAATTTTCTTCAGATAAGTGAGGCTTATCAAGCATGTAGTTCATCATTAAGATTTACTGACACCAGAATTTGATAGAGAAGAAGCAATAATCTAGTCTGTGACTTAGTAATAAGATACATGAAGTAAATTTGACTAAGATCAAAATCAGAATTTGCTTGTATTATTGATTTCCACATAAATAACTAATTTAAACATGGGATACATAGTTTGTTAAAGACTACTAAGTCAGCATCTAACAGAATAATCCTCATTGGATTGAATAGTCACAGAACCTTCAAAACACTTTCAAAGTTTATAGAATCACATCAGAGATAAACAGTGTTTAATATGTTACAATTTAAGCACATATTACATTGAGATAAGAAAATCTGTAAACACTGATCATAAAGTTTGATGTATGAGAATAAAAACTAAACAGATTTTGAGAAAGAACCTGAAACCATTCCATGTTCATTTACTAGTCTTGTAAAAGTAGCTTCACATAGTGGTTTTGTGAAGATATCTGCTAGTTATTGCTCTGTTGGAACAAAATGCAATTCCACAGTACCTTCCATCATATGTTCCCTTATGAAATGGTACCTAATGCTGATGTGCTTTGTCATTGAGTGTTGAACTGGATTTCCTGTCATAGCAATAGACTTTGATTATCACAGTAAATGGGTATTTTAGAAAATTCTAACCCATAGTCTAGTAACTGATTCTTCATCCAAAGAATCTATGCACAACAGCTTCCTGCAACAATATATTCTGCTTCTGCAATTGATGTGGAAATTGATTTCTATTTCTTGCTAAACCAAGAAACCAATCTGCCTCCAAGAAATTGGCAGCTTCCACTAGTGCTTTTCCTGTCTATTTTGCATCCTACAAAATCTGCATCTGAGTAACCTATTAGCTTAAAATCTGATTCCCTAAGATACCACAATCCTAGATCAGCTGTACCCTTGAGGTACTTGAAAATTCTTTTTCCAGCTATAAGGTGAGGTTCTCTTGGATCAGCCTGAAATCTTGTACAAAGACAGGTAGCATACATGATATCAGGTCTACTTGTAGTCAAATATAGAAGTGAGCCAATCATACCTCTGTAGTTAGTCATATCTACTGATGCTCCAGTGTCTTTATCTAACTTTGTGGCTGTGGCCATGAGAGTGGATGCAGTTGAACTGTCTTGCATTCCAAATTTCTTGAGTAACTTTCTGGTGTACTTGGATTGATTTATGAAAGTACCTTCTTCAGTTTGCTTGACTTGAAGTCCCAGAAAATAGCTAAGTTCTCCCATCATACTCATTTGATATCTTGACTGCACTAGCTTTGAAAACTTTTCACAGAGTTTGGCATTTATAGAACCAAAAATGATATCATCAACATAAATTTGGACTAAAAGTAAGTCCTTGCCATGGTTGATATAGAACAGAGTTTTATCAATTGTTCCTCTGGTAAATCCACTTTCCAGAAGAAATTGTGCCAGAGTTTCATACCATGCTCTTGGAGCTTGCTTTAGGCCAAAGAGTGTTTTATCAAGTCTGTGAACATGATTAGGAAATTTTGGATCTACAAATCCTGGAGGTTGCTCAACATATACCTATTCTTCCAATTTTCCATTGAGAAATGCACTCTTTGCATCCATTTGAAAGACTTTAAACTTCTTGTGAGCAACATAAGCCAAAAAGATTCTTATGGCTTCCAATCTAACAACTGGAGCATATGTTTCATTATATTTAATACCCTCATGTTGAGAATATCCCTTAGCAACTAGCCTTACTTTGTTTCTTGTTATTATGCCATCACTGTCAGTTTTATTTCTGAACATCCATTTTGTACCAACAATTGATCTGTTCTTTGGTCTTGGCACTAGGGTCAAGAATTTATTTCTTTCAAATTCATTTAACTCTTCCTGCATTGCTTGTACCCAATCAGCATCTTGAATAGCTTTTTCCACTTTCTTTGGTTCAGTCTGAGATAGAAAGGAATGATAGAGACATTCATTTGTTGTTGCTGTTCTAGTTCTGACACCTGATTCAGGATCTCCAATTATTAAGTCAGGTGTGTGTGATTTAGTCCACTTCCTTGCAGATGGAAGTTGATCTCTAGAACTGAATCCTCCCCTATGATCCATGATGTCTCCATCAACATTTTCTGATGCTCCCCCTGAAGTTATGCTCTCTGAGATTCCAGAATTTGAGTTGGATCCTTCAGGAATTGAGGAATTAGAGTTTCCAGAATTATCAGAGTTTGGCTCATCAGAACTTGATGAATCAGAACTTGAAGAGCCGGTGACTGGTTCTGATGCTTCTTGAGAGTCTTGAGATGTGGTATGATCATCAACTTGCTCCCCCTGAACAGGTGCATTTTCCTTTGGAGCAGTTACCACAGTTTCAAAGACATAAAAATTTAACCTATAAGAACTTACAGGATCAGGATTTAGGTCATCAGAATTTTCAGAATCAAAATTTACATCTTCATTTTCAAATCTCAGCTGATCATGATCATTGAAATCTTCAAGTCCAGTAATCTTTTTATTATCAAAAGATACATTGATAGATTCCATGACAACCCTTGTTATTAAATTGTAGACTCTGAAGGCTTTTGTGGAAAGTGGATATCAAACAAAAAATCCTTCCTAAGCTTTTAGATCAAATTTTGACAACTGTTCAGGATGAGTCTTAAGAACAAAACACTTGCATCCAAATACATGAAAGTATTTCAGATTTGGCTTCTTTTTCTTTACCATCTCATATGGTGTTTTTCCATGCTTGTTTATGAGTGTAGCATTCTGTGTAAAACAAGCAGTTTGCATAACTTCAGCCCAAAAATAGGTTGGTAGCTTTGCTTCATCAAGCATAGTTCGTGCAACTTCAATAAGAGTCATGTTCTTTCTTTCTACAACTCCATTCTGCTGTGGAGTTCCAGGTGCAGAAAATTCCTGTTTTATTCCTTGCTCTTTGCATAACTCTTCCATGATTGAATTCTTGAACTCGGTGCCATTATCACTTCTTATAATTTTAACAAAATCTTTGACTAACTTATCCAGCTGTCTGACATGATCAGTTAGAGTAGATGCAGTTTCATTCTTCTTGTGCAAGAAATACACCCAAGTGTATCTTGTGAACTCATCCACTATAACCATAACATATTTCTTCTTTGTAATAGACATGACATTGACTGGACCAAATAGATCAACATGCAGTAAGTAATAAGGCTCAAGAATTGAGGATTCGGTTTTGCTCTTGAATGAAGATTTTCTTTGTTTTGCCTTTTGACATGAGTCACAAAGACCATAAGGAGCAAATATTGATTTTGGCAGTCCTCTCACAAGATCTTTCTTTACTAGCTCATTTATGTTGTTGAAATTTAAATGAGAGAGTCTCTTGTGCCAATTCCAGCTTTCTTCAATTGATGCTCTGCTTAACAGACAGATTGCAGAAGCATCAGAATTTGTTGAAAGTCTGGCTTCATATATGTTACCATGTTTGTAACCTTTTAGAACCACTTTGCATGTAGAATTACTTACAACTTCACAGTGTTCTTCAAAGAAATCCACATGATAACCTCTGTCACAGATTTGACTCACACTTAGCAGATTGTGTTTAAGTCCTGAGACAAGAGCTATTGTTTCAATTATGACATTCCCAAGATTGATATTGCCATATCCCAGAGTCTTTCCCATGTTGCCATCTCCATAAGAAATACCTGGACCAGCTTTCTCCATAAAGTCTGATAGCAGGGCTTTATTTCCAGTCATATGTCCTGAACATCCACTGTCCAGAATCAGGATGTTTTTCCAGTTGCCCTGCAATCACAAAGACCACTAATAATTAGTTTTAAGGACCCAGACTTGCTTGGATCCTTTGGCCTTATTAAGTTTGTTAACATTTGCAGCGGATTTAGTTTCAGAGTTTATGCTAACATGCTTTTTATCAGACTTAATATCAGACTTTGCATCAGAATTTACACTAGAAGGAATTACACTAACTTTCTTTAAAGAAGGTTTTATTTCATAATAATCATAGTACAAACTATGATATTCCTTACAAGTATAAATAGAATGCCATAAACTACCACAATGAAAACAAGGATTTTATGGTTTAAACCTAACAGAATGACTCTTAACTCCTGATTTAGGAGGTAAATAGTTTATATCTTTATTTTTCCTGCAAAAAGAAGCAAAATGGTTAGAGTTTCCACAATTATAGCATTTCTTTCTAGGAGCATTAGGAACATGCATATAATTATTACTTTTATTCACACCTTCCTTTCCATTCCTATTTTTCCTAGCTTTCTTTACCTTGTTTACATTTCTAATCTCTTTTAGCTTATACTTAAGCTGCTTCTTTATCATTAAGCCAATGTTCACCAAAGCTAGTTTATCCTGTTTTGATTTGTCAGAAGTTTAATTTTTTCTTTGACTTCTATTTTAGAGTCTTTCATCTCTTCAGAATCAGACACAACAGTTTTTGCAACAAATTTAACAGGATTTATCTTTTGATTTACAATCTATTTGATAACAATTGGCTTAGTTGGCAAAGTCCCTTTCTCACTTTTACCATCCTTATAACCTAACCCCTCTTTCCAGTTTTCACTTCTTAGAATATTCTGAGTTATTTTGCCTGAGTTAGTCCAAGTCCTGATGATTTCTCTTTCTTTTTCTAATTCAGTTTTTAGATAATCATTCTGTTTAAGCACTTCATTCTTAACATACACAACATTATCTCTCTCTGTCTGAATAGTATTCTGGTGGACTAACTCTTCTTCAAGATAGCTATTTCTATTTTTTTACTTATAGATTTTCAGATTTTAATCTTTTATTCTCTATAGTCTGATCTCTATAGCTAATATAAATGTTTTTTAGAAATAATCTCAACTCAGTAATATCTTCTGTATCAAAATCAAGAGTTGATATAGGTACCTCTAGTTTAGCAGCATCAGAACTGCTATCAACATTTTCCATTAAGGCATAGTTCACCTCTTCTTCAGATTCTGAAGTGTCTGCCCAATTTTTCTTCTTTATGATAAGTGCCTAGCCTTTATCACCTTTTCCTTTCTTGCAATCAGGAGAGATGTGGCCTCTTTCACCACAATTGTAGCATTTGACATTTGAGTTGTCTCCTCTGTCAGACTTTCATCCTTTGCCTTCAGACTTTCTGAACCCTTTCTTGTTAGAACTTCCACCTTTCCTAGAAAACTTCTTACCCTTTCTGAATTTCTTGTAGGCTATCTTTTTGATACCCTTCACCATAAGAGCACACAGTTGCATTATCTCTGTATCAACATCCACTTCACATAAATTTTCAGGTTCTGAATCATCATCATCAGAATCTAATGACTCTGAATCAGACTGTATGATGAGAGCCTTTCCTTTTGCCTTCCTAGAGATAATTGGCTTTTCTTCAGCCTTTAAATAAACTTTCTTAGACTTCCCTCCATGCCTCTTCTTTCTTTGCTCCATCTCAAGTTCATGAGTCTTGAGCATCCCATAGATTTCATCAAGAGACATATCAGCAAGTTCATAGTTGTCTCTTATTATAGTAGCTTTCAAATCCCACTTTTCAGGAAGAGCTAGTAGGAATTTCATATTTGAATCTTCTGTATCATATTCCTTATCCATTAGTGACAGATCATTCAACAACTTTCTGAATCTGTCATATGTATCAGTTAGTGACTCATCAGATTTTGAGTCAAAGTGCTCATACTCCTGTGTGAGTATTGTCTTCTTGTTCTTTTTTATGGCATTGGTTCCTTGACATCTCACTTCCAATGCATCCCAGATTTCTTTTGCAGTATTGCATGCAATCACCCTGTTTGACATGACATTATTAAGTACACTATGAAGCAAGTGTCTTGCTTTTGCATCCTTGCCTAGTGAAGAGATGTCTTCAGTGGTGTATTCTCTCTTTTCTTTGGGAATCATCCTCTGTGGCTCATTCCCAACTGTAATAGAAAGCTTTGTGGGCTTGTGTGGACCATCATTAATTCTGTCTAAATATTCTGGATCTATAGCTTCCAGAAATATGGCCATCTTCACACTCCATACAGGGTACTCAGACACCCTGAGCAAAGGAACCCTGATGGTTTCATATCTACTAGTGTTTTGAATGGGTTGAACCTTTGCAGGTTCTTGAGGGTCTGGTATTTTTGCTTGATCAGACATAATTGATTGTTTGTTTGGATCTTAACTGTTTGTAAGCTTAACAGATTGGCTCTGATACCACTTGTTAGGCCTCAATGATACTATAGAAGGGGGTTGAATATAGTATCTACAATAAATTCGATTATGAACACAAGTATGTAAGAGAAAACAAGTTTATTCAATATATCAAACTCTGTTACAGTAGGTTAATCTACTCTCTCAATGATGTAAGATATCACTAAGAGCTTCTAGGGTTACAATGAATAATAATCTCATGAATGATAACACCTATAATGTAAACCCTAATATGTGTTTATATATTACACAGTTACAAGATAAATACCAATTGATATGATAATGATTCTATTTCCTAGAATTTCTCAATCAGAGATTGTCTACTGCAGTCCTATAGCTGTCCAATTTTTCATGCATATCTTTACTTGTTTAATCCAGATCCTCTCCTGTAAATCAACCGCTTTTCATCCCTGAAGTGTATCCGTACTTAAGTTCTGATATAAGTTCTGACGTCTTAAGTTCTGATAACTTCCTGTCTTCAGTAAGTTCTGATTTCCAGTTAAGTTATGATATTCTGATAATAAGTTCTGAAACTAAACAAATCAGATTAGACATGACATCACAAATATATCTAATAAACACATTAAAAACACAACAACTTGAGTACAAATCATCAATTCAAAGCTTTACGGAGCGTTATAAAGTGTCATAAATGCCACTCAATAAAGTAATCAACACTATATTAAATCACCTTCCGGGTAACCAGCAAATGCGGAAGCAACATAAATGGTTCCATCTTGGGCTTTAACAACTGGGAAGCTATCAGAAGAAAAAATATATTAGACACTACACTCTATATTAAAAGTACAACATCATAAAGAAAATTTTTGTAACCTAGCCCTGTTAAGTTCATAACTAAAAGATTCACGTTTTTTCACAATAATATATATGTTTTATACGAACGGAGACCCTTTGTCTAAACAAAGACAATGATCCCATCCTTCCAACAATACAGGAAAAGAGCATCCAACAAATAAACATTAACCACACGGAAAATCTCAATCTCTCAATTCACATTGCATTCTAAAGCCATTTAGTCAAAAAACCCGTAAACTATAACAAATAAAAAACTCTTTCATATGTACTGGTATGTCTAGTTGTGTAATACCTAGATTTAACAGCCTATCTAATCAACCTATCTAATCACATTAACATGCGCAAATTCTACCTCCATAATTTACACAATTTTCAGATCTTAAAAATTAATAGAAACACCATAGTCACCTACACAAACTAATCCTACAAAAATACCATAAAAAACTATCCAAAAATCTCAAATTCTTGAAATCAGCCATCAAAACAGACCATTTGGATCCATTAAATAAAAACCATCATCAAATCATCAGTTTTTTAAAAAAAATCACAAAAATATAACCAATTACAGGTAACCCATATCATCAAATCATGAAAAAGTATCATTGACACATAAATCCCCACATAACAATCAACCTAAATACATAAAAATATAAAGAAATCAAGAAGAAAGGGGATACCTTTACCAGCCTCCATGATGATTGTAAGTATAGTTAGAGATAAAAAGGACTCAAGAACATGTAAATCAAAACATGTTAAAGGTTAGCTTGATAACCAGTGCACAAATTGATCAAAATGAGAAGTGAGAGAGAACCAAAAAGCCTGTTCAGAAAGATCATCTATTGAAAACAATCAAGTAAGCATAAATAACACAAATACCAAAAAACAATTATAGATAATAAAATCCAAATACAACAACTTGCATCAAATTCAAAATATCAATTTCGAAAAAAACAATTTCGATTTGGTCATGGTTGACAATTTAGTAGAAGACACGCAAAGAGAGAGGGACAAAGAGAGAGAGAGAGAGAGAGAGAGAGAGTAGAGTAGAGAGAGGGGGAAGAGATACATAAAGATTCAAATCAAAGCCCCAAAATTTGACCTACTTCAACTCCAATTAGAGAAGCCCCAAACTAGAACTCTCAATCAAAATCCTAGTTATAACGACTCGTATATTTTATATTATTTTAAAAGTGCAATTGTTGAATAATTAATTAAGTAAAATATTTTCATTGGTTTTGACAGCTGTACGTTGGTTCTTATTAATTATTTGTGATTTATTGGTGTATATGATTGAATTGCGTAGTTAAATATTGAGTTGTATTGTTTTGTTTCACTTTTAAAAGTGATTTTGTTGCAGTTTTATTCACATAAATATTTGGATTGTCTCTAAAATTGTTTTTATGATTTTACAATTTCAATAATTATTTTTAGGATTTTACAAAATTGAGAAATCAATATTACATTAATTATTTATCTTTAAATAATTTTCTGATTACATTTATTTGTAAAATCCGAATTTAATTCCAGGATTCTTCAAAACATAAGAAACTCATATTTTATGAATTTTATAATATTCTGAGAATTTTAAAATTATTTTGGAAAGTTTTGGGATTAATTTCACCTGCGCGTTTATTCGTTTAATTGTTAAAAGCGGATATAAATTGTGTTTCAGAAATGGTTTTAAAATCTAGAAATTCACGTTTTAATTAACTTTGGGATATTTATAACATTTTAAGACTATTTTGTTATTTTCTGAATTTGTTTTAAGCGCAACTCGGTTCGTTAATTGTGAGTTTCGGGGCGAACCGGGCCTTGAAAGGTTTGTTATTATCCTCGCGAATACGTGTCAATTTTATACAACCGGGGGAAACGTGTTTGTTTCCGTTTTGCAATATCTGTCAAATAAAATAAAAAAAACAAAACACACAGGCACTCGATTGAGCCCTGTGTTTAGCTCTATGATTATCTCCTTCTCGATCGATCTCTACTCTCTCTCTCTCTTTGGTCTCTCTCTCGCCTTATCTCTCTACTCCTCTCGCGTTTCTCCTTCTTCCTCCTTTCTCTCCACTCCTTTTTTGCTTCCCTGGTTTTCGGTCATCGCCATTCTGTTTTCCGACCTATTCCCCGATGAGCCGCCGCTTAATTATAGCTTGGTTGGTTTAGTTTTGTGTTGCTGATATATATTCATGCATATAACTATGTGTGTGTATGTGTTCATGTGAATGCGTATTAGTGTGTGTGTTTGTGTGTTTATGTGTGCGACTGTGTTTGTGTGTATGTGGGTGGCGCGTGGTCGAGTGTGTGGTTGTGTGCTTCTCTGTTGTGCTTTCCTGTTGAGCTTTTGTGTTGGGCCTTGTTGGGCCGTTTGTGTGCAGTTTGGTTTGGACTGTTGCAATTTTAATTTTTAATTCCTTTTTATTATAGGGAATTATTGATTAATATTCGTGATATTAATTATTCGTGCGGAAATAATTTTAAATTTAAAATAATCGGTGAATTTTTTATGTTGGAACCCGAATAATCGGGTGCCCCGTAAATTTTGCCGCCGTCCGCGATGAATTTTTACGAGCAAACGGTGGAAGGTGATTAATTGATTTTGAGTTCTAAATATAAAACAAATAAAATGATTTGTATAATCTATTTTCTAATGTAAATAAATATTTGTGTAACGAGACGTATTGAATCATAAGTTGTAAATTGGATTTGTTGGGATTTGGACGTCGATTGTGTTTCGACGGGTAGGCTTATAAACAGAAGTGTCAGTGTCAAAATTTTCTAAAATTTATTTTAAAATACGATAAAAGCGTACTATTCGATATAAAGCGTTTTACCCTATTGTGAATTTGAATTACGTGACTATGTGCATATAGTTATATGAATACGAGTCGGTTTATAAGATTGGGTTATATAGGATCGAGGATATCAAGCATGTCAGTGTGACTGATTAGGTTATTTTATTACTGTAGATCCCAATCGAGTTTCGCAAGGACCGAAGTCAGCGTAAAAGCTACTTAGGGTTTCCGAAAGCGTTGCAAGGCAAGTACCTCTGACCATTCTTTTATGGTTCAGTACATACGGATAACTGTTGTTTTATTCTCGTATAGGAACATAAACATTTTGAGTTACGTATCCCCTGTAGTTATAAATAACTGTTTTAAACCTATTTTGGGGAAAAGTAACTTCGAAAGGTACCTATCTCGAACAAAAATGATTTGTAAACCAGTTTTACGTATGCTGTTAAATGAATGGTTTTGAAATGAGATAAGTACAAGTGTTTTGAAAACTGGATAAAACGATCAGATATGGGATACATAGGGGCCAGAGTGGCCTATTGAGGTTGCGTAAGAGGCTAATTCGGTTGCGCGCATTACATAACCGATTAGTCCAGCAAGTCAGAGACCTAGCTAGTCACTGAGTTCTGGAACAGGTTTATTGTAACGACTCGTATACTTTTATATTTAATTAAAGTGTAATTATGGAATTATTAAATGAATAATATATGTATATTGTTTCTGTCAGCTATTTGTTGTTTTACTTTTATCTATGTGTGTGAATTATGGTGTTCAGGGTGGTTCGTGTAATTAATTATGGACTTGTATTGAATTGTTTTCACTTTTTAAAATGGATTTAATACAAGTTTATTTATATAAATATGTGGATTATCTCTAAAATTGTTTTTATGACTTTATAATCTCAATATTTATTTTTGGGATTTTATAAAATTCAGAATTCAATATTTCATCAATTATTTAACCCTGTATGATTTTTCTGATTGCATTTATTTATAAAATCTGTATTTAATTCCCGAATTCTTCAAATTATGAAACTCGTATTTATTTAAGTTGGGAATATTTTGAGAATTTTAAAATTATTTTGAGGATTTTTGAGATTAATTTCACCCGCGCGTTGATTCGTTTATTTGTTAAAAGCGGGTATAAATTGCGTTCGAAAATTATTTTAAAAATTTCGAAGTTTATGTTTTTATAAACTTCGGGATATTTATAGCATTAAAAAACTATTTTCGTAATTTTCGTAGATTGTTTTATTCGCACCCCGGTCCGTTAATTTTGAATTTCGGGGTGAGTTCGGCCTTTAAATCCTTATATCTATCCCCAAATATAACGTGTCAGTTTCTCAACACACTTGTAGCCATGTGTTGCAAACTGGAAAGGGAGAGATAAACAAATATAACAACCCCCCCCCCCCGTTTTGTTCTCCTGCGTCCGCCTCCCTCATCTCTCTGATAATCTCTCTTTGTTTCTCTCTCTTACATATCTGTGACTCTCTTCTTTCTTCTTTTTCTTCTCCGATTTCTCCCCTTCCCCTCTGTTTCCGTTTCCTTTGTCGGTGGTGCTCATCTCGTCGCCGTTTCCGGTACTTTTCCGGTTGTTTCTTCCCGTTTGATTTTGTCCTTGGCCTATTGGTATATATATGCATACATATATATAAGTGTGTGTATCGTGTGTGTTTAATTTATGTGTGTGTGCTATGTTGCGCGGCGCGTGGCCGCGTGCGTACGGTGGTGTATGTTTTTCAGTTGGGCTATGTTGGGCTCCTTGTTGCTATGATTGCTAGTGATATTAATCTAGATTTCTTTTACAAAGGGACACCGATATTAAGGACATGGGTATTTTATTGGGCAGCATTTTCCCGATACAGGTGCACCGTTTAAACGGTGATATTTTGTTAAACATTTTGTTATGTTTTGAATAAACCCATTTATATATCTCAGGAAGATGCCACCTAAGAAAGCTACCCAGTCTAAAGAAAATAGTAGTAGTTTTGCGGAGGGTCCAACTATACATGAAATTCTTGATTTGTTGCGCCAGCAGTAGCAACAACAGTTGCAGTTAATCTAACAGGTTCAGCAGCGGTAACTACTGTTGTAGCAGCAACATCAAGGAGTGAATTAAAGTGCTAGTTTCAAATCTTTCCAGAGTGTTAAACCTCCTAAGTTTAAAGGTGAACCTAATCCAGTAGCTGCTGGAGCATGGTTAAAAGAGATGGAGAAAGCTTTCAATCTTGTCCAAGTAAGTGATAATTTTAAGAGTGATTATGCAAATTACTTCTTAAAGAATAAAGCGAATTACTGGTGGGAGTCAACCAGAGCGTTAGAAGGAGAAGGTCCTGTTCCATGGGCTCGGTTTACTGAGTTGTTTTTGGAAAAGTATTTCCCAGATTGTGTGCAGAGTCAAATGGAAATTGAGATTCTAGAACTGGAACAAGGTGAAAGAAGTGTGTTAGAGTATGGGGCCAAATTTACAAAATTGGCCGATTAGTTCCTAAGTATGTAAGCACGGAGATTCATAAAGTAAGGAGATTCCAACAAGGGTTGAAGCCTGAAATTCGCAGAGGAGTTGTGACATTACAACTCAAGACATACTCCTATATGGTTCAGGTCGCCCTAGTAATGGAAGGTGACCAGAAGTTGGCTGTTAAGGAAGAGAATGATAAGAAAAGGAAGTCTGGTGATGCTAGGGGCAAGGCAGATTAAGAAGAATTTAGTCAAGAATTGCAGAATCAGTTTGGCCGAAGTAGGAGTAAGAGATTCCGGAGATAGAGTTTCTCTCAGGCTAGGTCTAATGCTACTTCAGTTGCTTCCACTCCAGCCCAGTCAGTCAAGTGAGCAGTGGATTGCAAGTCCTGTGAAAGGTGACGCAGTGGTGCATGCAAGAAAAATGTGCGATGTTTCAAGCATGAACATAAGGGTCATTATGCATCAGAATGTAATCCTGAAAATCCAGGAGTTATGCATCACAATTATGGAGAGAGTGGCCATATTTCAATGAGTTGTAGAACGGTTATTCAAGATACTACATCCCAAGGGCCAACATCCAGCTCAGTTAGAGAAAGAACTTTCAAAAGAACCAAGAAATCAAACATTTAGAAGTTGGACATAGTTGCAGTTGATCTGACACCCTCCGAGTTAGAGGGGTTTGATGTGATTTTAGGATTGAGTTGGTTATCCTGTGTTATGGCAATGAGTGGTTTTAGAAGAAGTGAAGTATAAGGTGTACAGAAGCCAATAGTAGGGTAAGTGTCTGGATGTAGAAGCAAAATAAAGAATTCTTCCAATCATACGAGAAAAGAAGTAATAAGCTAAGGATATAAGGTAGATCCACCAACTGTAAAGATACGAAGAAGAGAATACTTAAGCTGAAGGAATTTTGGGTAATAAATAAATGCCCTGGAGTCTCTGGAGGCTAGTGGGACGAAATAGTTAGTTTGATAATGGTTAAACTTATTAGAAAGGAAAGTGAGCATACTAGATATAGTTCTCCGGGGTGCACCAATGATGTTGCTGGGAAAGAAGAATGAAATTATGAGATTGTGTATTGATTATCAGGAGTTTAACAAAATGACGAATAAGAATAAGTAACCTCTATAAAGAATTGATTACTTATGTGACCTAATTCAAGGAATGTGTAAATTCTACGGGATTGACTTAAGATACAGCCTGAGGACATGTCAAAGGTTGCGATAAGGATGAGTTATAAGCATTGCAAGTTCTGGTGATATTATGCAGAGTAATAAGTGTGTCAATTGTCTATAAGGAATCAAGGAACATGGTGTATAAGGAGTACTTGGGAAAGCAAATTGTATTTATTTATAACATCCTCAGCTATCTAAGGACTAAGAAAGTCTGTGTAGAATGCCCAAGGATTTACCTACGAAGGTTGAAAAGGGGGCATCCGTATGTTAAGATTTCAAGGTATAAAATTTTGGTTAAGATTATCAAAAGATTATGATATCCTATTAACGACCACTCAGGCCGAGCCAGTGCAGTAAAAGATATATAACTAAGATTCCTAAAGAGCTAATGAAAAGAATTGGAAATTGGGGGAAATGAAGTCGAGTACCTGAGAGTGATGAGAAATTAGTATATGAGATTATTTTCCAACCTTAACTGATGAGAAGGAGTAGGAGGTGTTCGAATGTTTGGATGTTTTGAACTAAGTTGAAAATGAGTACTACCTATCCTCTTTAGATGAAGGGTCAAAATGAGAAGATGATTTGGACAATTTAAGAAATGTGGAGAGTATATATGTTGGGTTTAAAAAGGAAACTGAAGTAATCACCTACTATGGATTGAGTTTTCTATGTTAATAGTTATCATATTAGCAAGAGAATGCTACTTTGCGAAGCCTTGTATGGACATAAGCGTGGGTCCTCACTCTATTGAGAGGAAGTGGAAGTAGAGATATTATTAAGTCCTAAGCTAATTCAGTACCTCAAAAGTGTAGTGGTGTTGATTCGGAAGAGAGTTGAAGTAGCTCGGGATATACAAAGAAAGACGGCGGATGTGCATCAAAAGAGTGTGGATTTATAAATAAGATCGTCGGTGTTGACAAAAGTTGCACCTTAAGAAATGTTGGCTAGGTTGGAATAGAAGGGAAAAGTTGAGTCCTAACTATAGTGGACCGTTCGAGGTAATTGATAGATATAGGTAAAGTTATCCACAGGTTGATATTGCCACCGCAGTTGTAGCAAATTTATAGTGTGCTCCGTGTGTCAATGTTAAAGCGATATGTTTCTGATTTGAATGAAGCCATTGATTAGGAGCCAATGGGCTCTCATCCAAATTTGTTCTGCGTGGAATAATTGGTCCAGACCATAGATCGTTAAGAGCGAGTCCTTAGTAATGAGTTTATATCTATAGTGAGTATACGATGAATAAATCCTCGAGTAGAAGAGTCTACCAGGAAGTTAGAGTCAGATATGCCTGATAAATATCCTCACTTATTTAGTTATATCAGATTCTGAGGACAGAATCTTTTTAAGGGGAAAGGATGTAACGACTCGTATACTTTTATATTTAATTAAAGTATAATTATGGAATTATTAAATGAATAATATATGTGTATAGCTTCTGTCAGCTATGTGTTGTTTTACTTTTATCTATGTGTGTGAATTATGGTGTCCAGGGTGGTTCGTGTAATTAATTATGGACTTGTATTGAATTGTTTTCACTTTTAAAAGTGGATTTAATACAAGTTTATTTGTGTAAATATGTGGATTGTCTCTAAAATTGTTTTTATGACTTTATAATCACAATATTTATTTTTGGGACTTTATAAAATTCAGAAATCAATATTTCATCAATTATTTAACCCTGCATGATATTTCTGATTGCATTTATTTGTAAAATTTGTATTTAATTCCCGAATTCTTCAAAAATTATGAAACTCGTATTTATTTAAGTTGGGAATATTTCGAGAATTTTAAAATTATTTTGGGGAATTTTTGAGATTAATTTCACCCGCGCGTTGATTCGTTTATTTGTTAAAAGCGGGTATAAATTGCATTCAGAAATTATTTTAAAAATTTCTAAGTTTATGTTTTTATAAACTTCGGGATATATATAGCATTATAAAACTATTTTCGTAATTTTCAGAGATTGTTTTATTCGCACCCCCGGTCCGTTAATTTTGAATTTCGGGGCGACTGTGGCCTTTAAATCCTTGTATCTATCCCCAAATATAACGTGTCAGTTTCTTAGCACATTTGTAGCCACGTGTTGCAAGCTGGAAGGGAGAGAAAAAAAAATATAACAAACCCCCTCCCCCCTGTTTTGTTCTCCTGCGTCCGCCTCCCTCATCTCTCTAATAATCTCTCTTTGTTTCTCTCTCTTACATATCTGTGACTCTCTTCTTTTTCTTCTCCAATTTTTCCCCTTCCCCTATGTTTCCGTTTCCTTTCTTGGTGGTGCTCATCTCGTCGCCGTTTCCGTTACTTTTCCGGCTGTTTCTTCCCATTTAATTTTGTCCTTGTCCTATTGGTATATATATGCATACATATATATATATATAAGTGTGTGTATTGTGTGTGTTTAATTTGTGTGTGTGCTGTGTTGCGCGGCGCGTGGCCGCGTGCGTGCGGTGGTGTATGTTTTTCAGTTGGGCTGTGTTGGGCTCCTTGTTGGGCTTGGGTTAAGCTTCCGTTAGACTGGGTTGTGCAGTTGGATTTGGTCTTAATTTTTATTTCTTCCTTTGCCGGAATTAATTGATTACAAATTTATGATATTAATTATTCGTACGGAATTATTTTAAGGATTGATCGGTGAAGTTATGTTGGAAACCCGAAATTTATCGGGTACCCATAAATTTTACCGTTGTTGACGATGAACTTCGGTGAGTCAACGGTGGACTGTGATGATTATTATCTGAGTCCTAAATTTTATAAATAATAAAATGATTTGTATAAAATGTTTTCGAGAATAAATTGAATATTGGAGTTGTACATAAATAATTACGAGATTGTGAAATTCAGAATTGTGTGATTGATTGATTGTTGTTGGTTTGACGTCGATTATATTCGACGGGTAGTACGATAAGCAAATGAAGCACTGCCCGATTTTCGGGAACGTACCCTATAACATATCGGAACTACCAGTCGAATGTAAATAGTTATATAACAATGAATAAAAAACTTTGTAATATATGACTGACAACTTGTTTTCTAAAATGTCGAGTATATGCATTCTCCGAAAATGAACATCGAGTTGTGTTTTGAGTAGGTGAACCCTGATTGTTGTGTGTGTTATTATAATATATGTAATTACGAGTCGGAATTTGATATCGAATGGGTAGATTGTTAGCGAGGATATGTCAAGCATACCTAAACGTCTAACGTAGGGTATTTCGGCTTTGTAGGGTCTAATCGAAGGACTCAAGAATTGATATCGAACTAAGATAACCTAGTAATCAGTCGACAAGAGCAGCGAGGTTCCTAAGAGAAGGACCTGAGTGTTGAAGTCGGATCCAGGATAGTCAAATAGTAAAGCGATAAAGCCGAGTGTCCCGAATCGGTTCGAGGTCAATCAGAGATAGTTGTAACATTCTGCAAGGCAAGTACCCCTGAACTAAACTTTTACAGTTCAGTATATATGAATAGTTGTTGATTTAAATTATGTACTGGAACAGAACGCTTTTAAGTTATGTATTCCCCGTATATAAATATGTTTTATTAACTGATGTTTTGGGGAAAAAGTAACTTCTGAAAATGCCTATCTCTAGATTGTGATTAAAATTTAAAAGAATTTTTGGAATGTGTGTTATAATCGTTTAAAAAGAGATAGGTGAATTTGATTTTGAAAACTGGATAAACACGAATCAGATATTGGATGGTCAGTGGCGTAAGAGGCCCGTTATTAGGTAACGGCCCAGCATGGTTGCATAAGAGGCTAAGTCGGATGCGCGCACTGGTAGGCCGCTTAGTCCAGCATAACAGAGACCTAGCTAGTCTCTGAGTTCCGGAACAAATTGTGGTGGGATAGACTGATCAGCTATCCCTAGAATTCATCCACTTTTATATCTGACTTTGATTAATGGTTCCCGTAACGGAACAAATGGTTTATGGTTCCCGTAACAAGATAGATAATTTATGGGTCAATGGACAGTGGTTTTGGAAAGGAAATAGCATGCTAAAATTGGACTCCGGTATTTTGACACAACACTACAGATGATATTATTTTACAGAGCATGCTAGTTTTGAATATCCAGTTTATGAATGTTTACTTGTTTTCTAACGAGTTATGAATTCTGTTCCTATCACTGCTTTATCAAGAACTGTTTTACTTGTTATTCATATAGTGGTACTGCTGAGCAAGCAATTGCTCACCCTTGCAGATTGTTTTATATATATTGCAGATGCCTAGGAGATTCTTCTGTGATAGTCGGGTAGAATTCCAGTTCCTTCCGTGTCAGACTCCTCTGAGGTAGTTGTGTTGGACCAAAGATGGTCTATCGAGTTGTTGTATTTAGTTAGTTGCGTCAGGATTGTTGTTGTAAGTCGGTTTTGTAATGGTTGTAACCTAAATCATACTTAAACCTGGAAAAGTTCTTGGTAAAGGGGTCGTGTTTATGTTAAGTTGAATTATATTTTGTTGTTAATATTGTTATTGATGACATCAACTCCTGACCCCGGGGTTGAGGCCGTCACATTTATGGGATGGCAGTTGGAGCCGTCTAGTATTGATAGCCTGATCAGTTGTCTTCACATATCCGTTACGTATCTGATTTGGTTTTGTGATTCACGTAAGGGAATAAGTGATTGATACACTTAATTATAAATGTGAATAGCATGCTAAAATTGGACTCTGGTACTTACACAACACACAACTACATTTGTTTTGTTAAAAGCATGCTAGTCAGTGATATCCAGTTTCCTTTATTTACTTTTGTTTGAAATGATTTACAGATTACGGATTTCTTGTTGATTTATAGTTCTGTTCCTAAAACTGTTACTTTACTGTTTTTATCTTGATGTTCATATGTTGGTACTGCTGAGCGAATATATGCTCACCCTTGCAACCTGTTATATATATATATCACAGATGCCTAGAAGACCAGTCAGACCTTGGCAGAACCGTGTCTTATCCCCTTCTGGACCTGGCTCCTCTGAGGTAGTTTGTATCCGACCATGTGCGGTCTAATGAGTTGCTGAATAAGTTTAGTTTGTCAGACTTTTTGAATTAATGGTTTGAAATAATGAGTAACTTGAATCATACTTGAACCTGGATCAGATCTTGGTTTGGGGTTGTGTTAGTATAATATTAATAATAATCTTGTAGTTTATATTTCTGTTTGTTGTGTTTAGTGACGTCAACTCCTGACCCCGGGGTTGAGGCCGTCACAGTTGGTATCAGAGCTACAGGTTCAAGTCCCTGATTTAGGTTAGGGATTGAGTAAAAAAGGTATAGAAACTGTGTTATAGGGTGTGAGTCAGCAACTTATGTAGAGGACCAAACCTTAGAGTCGGTCGAGGGTTCCGACGGTGTTAACCTCACATCTATTGATGTTTTGATAGAACTACCTTAACCTTGTTGTGTCTTTCCTGTATATTTATATTGTTGGAAGTGGCCCATATTGATTTCCAGTTCTCCATCCCGGGTGAACAGATCAGACTCAAACAGCTCAGACTCAGAGAGGACCTTAGACATGGTAGCTGAGGAGACTCCTTTGCCTCCCCCACCAATGCCCTCATTTGTACCGAGGGATATGTCAGGACCTAGTGCCATCCTCATTGGGTACAGAGGTCAGTATCTGCTGTTAGGGACTTTCCACCAGGTTGTGGTCCAGTTCTTCTTCCTCGAGACCTCTGGTTCCTCCATATGCTCCTTATGGTACCTCTTCTCCAATTCCATATCATGTTCACCGGGCGGTGAACAGGTCTTTCATTAAAGAGCAGAGCCCGGAGCTGCCGCGTACCTCGATCGAGTGCAAGTTGGACCTTTTCAGGGCATTCATGTCCCTTCACCTGATATTCAGGTTCGAGTGAGGTCTTTGACTCAGATTGTTGTTGAGAGATCTAGGTCTTTTGACCCTTTTATTAGCTCAGAATTTAGGGCCATTCAGTACCAGGACCTGGTTAACTGGCTGGTGTTCGAGTTAGGCTCTATTGGTGGCAGCTA
This sequence comes from Apium graveolens, assembly GCF_009905375.1. NCBI lineage: Eukaryota > Viridiplantae > Streptophyta > Magnoliopsida > Apiales > Apiaceae > Apium > Apium graveolens. Next base: position 147,463,199 of record NC_133655.1, read on the forward strand.
TAGTGGCAGTGGTAAGAGCAGAGTTGCTGTGGTGTTAAACAGAGCTCAGAGTGTTCTTCAGGAGTTCTGTAGTTATTTTCTTTATATATGTACATTATGTTGTTGTAGTTTATAGTAGGCGGAGGCTGCTATGTCAGCCAATTTTGTTGTGTACTCGGATGGTTTTCTAGTTGGATATCAGTTGTATCAGTTGGATTTATGTTGGTTGTTATATAGTAGATGCTCTCTTATGTTGTTCAGTTTTCATATATATACTTGTGCCTTGTTATTATTGTTGTTACTATTATTGTTGCTTATGTTGCTGGTATTTTTAGAATATAATCATTCACTCAGGACGGATGAAATTAAATGAGGATGAGGATATTGTCTTAGTGGCAACACTCTCCTGATATATATGTATAAAGTATAAACTATTTGGAGCAATCCATTTTCTTATATATGACTACTATGTTTCAGGAGAATGCCACTAAAGAAGAATTCTCAACCCAATAATGGATCTGCTGGGGATCCCTCCATGAGTGAATTGATAGATTTGTTGCGTCAGCAGTCTACTCAGCTAGCCCAACAGCAAAAGCAATTCCAGAAGCAGCAACAACAATTTCAGCAACAACAACAACAATAGCAGCAACTCATATAGCAACAACAGCAGCAAATCCAACAGCAACACCAGACGAGGGGGACGACCCAAGCTGTTAGTTTTAATTCTTTCCAGGCTGTGAAACCCCCAGAATTTAAAGGTGAAGTGGATCATGCTTCCAGGATCTGGTTGAAAGAAATGGAGAAGGTTTTTGCACTCACCAAGGTGAGTGAGGATTTAGAGACAGATTATGCTAGTTATTCTCTGAAAAATGATTCAAATTATTGGTGGGAGTCTACGCGAGCGTTAAAAGGAGAAGGTCCTATTCCGTGGACCCGATTTATAGAACTGTTCTTAGAAAAATATTTTCCGGATTGGCTCCAGAGTCAGATGGAGATGGAGTTTTTAGAATTGAAGCAAGGAGACAGAAGTGTTACAGAGTACGAATCCAAGTTCACGGAGTTGGCTCGTATAGCCCCAGAGTATGTAAGTTCGGAAGTTTAGAGAGCGAAGCAGTTTTAACAAGGATTGAACCCAGAGATTAGGAGTGGAGTTGTAGCCTTACAATTCAAGACGTATACTTCGGTAGTTCAGGCTATCTTAGTAATAGCAAGTGACCAGAGGTTAGCTGCTAAGGAGAAAGGTGAGAAGAAAAGAAAGTTTGAAGGTGGACCTGCAAGGTCAGAACAAGAAGGAGCAAGCCAGAAGTTTCAGCGTCGGTTTGGAAAGAATAAAGAAAGGAAGTTCAGGAGACAGAATTTCTCGCAAGCTAGGCCCAGTACTACCTCAGTTAGTTCTACTCCGACAAAGTTCAACAAGCCAGTGATCGACTGCAAGACATGCGGAAAGAAGCACAGTGGTCAGTGCAAAGAGAACGTCAACTGTTTCAAGTGTGGCCAGAATGATCATTATTCCACTGAGTGAAAATCCGAGAACCATGGAGTAACCTGTTTCAGCTGTGACAAAGTAGGGCATATTTCTAGGAATTGCAGACCAGTTACCCAGGGCAGCATAGGGAGAAGTGTGTCCCACTGACCAGTAACAAGTACCGCCAGAGCTAGAACCTTTAAGATGATAAAGAAATCTCCGGCTCAGGATTCCGATGTAGTTGTAGGTATGCTTTCTCTTAATTATGTGCCTGTTAACGTTCTATTTGATTCGGGAGCATCCAAATCTTTTATATCCTTGAACTGTGTGAATAAAATACAATTAATATTGGAAGACTTAGTTGAACCTTTGACCATAGAGGTGGATATTAAGGATAAAGTGCTCGTAAGCCAATTTTGTCTTAAGTGCTCCATAGAGATTTCAGGACATTCTTTTCTTACCAACCTAATACCTTTTGAGTTAAGAGAATTCGATGTTATTTTAGGCATAGATTGGTTGTCTCTGTATAAGCCAAATATTGACTGTAATAAAAAGAGAGCTATTATGTATACAACAGACAATGTAAGCATAAGCTATCAAGGACAAAAGCAGGATATGAAGTTTTTTTCTGTACGGCAAGCAAAGAAATTATTACGGAAAGGGTGTGAAGCATATTTGGCTCATGTGGTGGACACTAAGAAAGAGACCCCTACTTTGGATGAGATTCCCATAGTCAGAGAGTATCCCGACGCCTTTCCAGAAGAATTTCCAGGATTACCACCCGATCGAGAAATAGAGTTCTCCATTAATTTGATACCAGGAGCCGAACCGGTTTCTAAAGCTACATACAAAATGGCTCCAGTAGAAATTAAGGAATTGGCCAAGCAACTTCAGGAACTATTGGAAAAAGGAGTTATCAGGCCGAGTGTTTCTCCGTGGGGTACTCCAGTGTTATTCGTAAAGAAAAAGGATGGAAGTATGAGGTTATGCATTAATTATAGGGAACTGAACAAAATGATGATAAAGAACAAGTATCCTTTACCACGAATCGACGATATATTTGATCAGGTTAAAGGAGCATGCTGTTTTTCAAAAATTGACTTAAGATTTGGCTACCACCATCTGAATATCAAACATGAAGATATACCCAAGACTGCATTCAGAATAAGGTATGACCATTATGAGTTCTTAGTGATGTTGTTTGGATTGACCAATACACCATCGACTTTTATGAATTTAATGAACTGGGTGTATTAGGAGTACTTGGATAAGTTTGTTATTGTATTTATTGATGACATCCTCATTTATTCAAAGACTTCGGAAGATCACGCAATGCACCTAAGGATTGCCCTTCAAAGGTTAAGAGAAAAACAACTGTATGCAAAGTTTTCCGAGTGTGAGTTTTGGTTGATAGAGGTACGGTTTATTGGACATGTAGTAAGTAAAAAAGATATCAAGGTAGAACCTGTAAAGATTGAAGCCGTATCCAAATGGGAGCACCCAAAGAATCCTACGGAAGTAAGAAGTTTTCATGGGCTAGCAGGATATTACCAAAGATTTGTAAAGGATTTTCTAACATCGCGTCTTCATTAACCAAGCTAACCCGAAAGAACGGGAAATTTATTTGGACAGAGAAGTGTGAAGAAAGCTTCCAGGAATTGAAGAAAAGACTAGTGTCAGCTACACTACTAGCATTGCCAGATGAGACGGGAAACTTTGTGATTTATAGTGACACTTCTTTAAAAGGTTTATATTGTGTATTGATGCAACACGATAAAGTTATTGCCTATGCTTCTAGAATACTAAAGCCTCACAAGAAGAAGTATCCAGTCCATGATCTTGAGTTGGCAGCTATAGTTTTTGCTTTGAAACTGTGGAGACATTACCTGTATGGAAAGAAGTGTGATATCTACATGGATCATAAGAGCTTGAAGTATATACTTTCTCAGAAGGACCTGAACATGAGATAGAGAAGATGGCTAGAGTTAATCAAGGATTATTGTTAGTCCCTAACAATGCAACAAGAATTACAGAAGAGGGGTTGAATGGAATTCTTGAAACTTTTTCTGAATTATAAAATGTTCTAACTTAAGATATATACATGACAATGTTTTGATTTGCAAAGTGCGGAATAACAAGTTAAATATGAATCAAAAACAAAGTAATAAAAACACAAGTCTTTAAAATTTTCTGGTGGATTAGAATGTATCCACCAGATATATATATATATTTATATATATATATATCAAGAGAACTCTGTGAAGCTTGAATAGCTCACAGCTACTTACAAATAAGAACAACTAAACTTATAGAGAAATGCTAAGGATACAACTTACAAATATTTCTCTGAGAAAATACTTGCTTAGTCTTCATATTATTCTAATTGCTACTCTTGGTTTATATATCACCAAGATCACACAGTAATAAGACAAGATAATAAAACAAAACCTATCAAGTCTAATACTATGCTACTTCATTACTCTATTCCAGCATCTTTGAATATCTTCATAATAGCATGGAAATGGCAATGCTTCTTTGTTCTCAAAAACCTAGTTGAATAGGCTTCCACATTCCTTTTGCATACACTCGACGCATGTGACTGTGTTGTCACTGTTAACAGATGTTTGAATCGATTATCCATCGGGTACATGATCATCCGTCGGGTTGCCTTGTTAATCATCCGTCGGGTAGCTTTGTTGATCATCCGTCGGGTAGCTATTTGGCACTTGACTTCATTTCATTTATGCAGAATTACAAGACATCATATATGTACAATTAATCAACCTATTCTGCATTTCTAATTAAAGTCAACATGACTTATATGCTACTACAGACTCTATACAAAGATGTTTGCAGAAATGTGCTACATGACTTATTGTTACATAAGCTACTCACTCGATGGATGTTAAAACATCATCCGTCGGGACTATATTGAGTCATCCGTCGGGACTATATTTGATTATCCGTTGAGTGCTACATATTTCACCAAGTTAAATCTACTAAGGTGTTTGGTTAATGAAATTATCAAGTTCACAACATATACACAACAATCTCCCCCAATTTATGTCTACTAGAATTATAGCCATAAATTAAGAGAAACTTGATGATAATAAAACACCCTAAAAATACAACTTTAAATGGAAGTAGATAAAACTGTAAAGTGCTGCAATTAACAAAATGTACAAAGATTTGCTCACAGTCATTTTCAATGTGCTCCTCTAGCCTGAGCAGATTAATCTCTTTCCTTGAAGATCTGGATCTCTTTCCAAGCTTTCTGTTGTTTTTTTCTATCTGATTTTGGAGCTGTCTGTGGAATTCCAGTTCATCAGATTCTGAGAGATTTAGCATTTCTTGCATTTCCAAAAGAGTCTTATTGCTAGAGATGCTCAATTGGTCTTCTAATCTGAAGAATCTTTTAACTCCTTTATCATCCATGAATTCCATCAGCCAGTAGGGCCTTAGATGCACTCTACTCCCTGTGTAAAGAATAGTTAGAGTCTTTGGGAGTGCATCTTTGGCTCTAATACTCCTCAGTTCTTCAATCTTCTTTAGAACAAGTCTTCTAGCTATCACATTGAATCCAAAGTTCTTTTTGAAGGATGAATAAACCTTTATTAGCACATATTGGCTTTCTTGAAGGATCCTGTGAAGTGGCCACTGAAAGGAATATGTCTTAAGTCCAATCATGTATGAGGATTTAGGAATAACTTTTATGTAATCTGTTTTGATTTCATTGATATTAATAAAAGACTTGTTTTGTTTTTATTACGGGCTTTATCTATTTAAGTGTTTAAATAAGATATACCATAGTTTAGAGTAAAGCTTTTTATGGATTATGATGAGATCATAATAGTGAGACCTAAAAAGATGATAACTCTAAACTTAAATAGTTCCTGGTCATAGGATTACTAACTGGTAATTAATAATCCGCAAAGATCGGTAAATACTATGCTTGCTTCATTATGAAGGATGTCTATTCTCATAGACATTTGTGTGGTGACACTATAGCTAGTATGTAGGTGCTTATTATAGAATAAGTTCACTGAACATGACTCACAGAGCTGAACAACTGATGGAGTTCACTCACGTGTCAGCAGTTGTTCACCTAGTGATAGTTCTACAAGTATCCTTAAACTTGAGGTCATCATAGTCATCTTGTGTACACTGAACTATGCTTTGGTTTAGTTCTTAGTCTCCAGGGACAATTATTAGGGCTCTTCTGGGTATAGGAATTTGTACACGAAGATAGTGTATGATCAATAAAGGATCTACCCCTTCCAGTGAAGGAAGCGAATGTTCAAGGCTGATCCACTTATGCTAGTTCAGGAATCTCTGGCCAGAGTAAATGAAATTAGAAAGGAGTTTCTAATTTGCATAGAACTATGCATAGTAAATGGTAAGTAAGTGATTGAATTAAATAGGCTTGACACGAGATCCATGCCTTATATTTAATCGGGACATTGTAGGGTAGAAGGAGTTTATTGTACGGTAACTATTCACTGACAGGTTCTTGGTATTCTAAGCAGTGAATTCATATTATCCGGATAGTCGCGATATGTTGAGAAGCATCACTCACGATGTAGAATAAATGTGATTAATTAATTAATCATATTTAATAAATTAGAGAATTTATATAAATAATGATAAAATAGTTTTATTATTATTTATTTCTACTACCGGCTTAATATTGAACCTACAGGGTCACACCATAAAAAGAGAATGATTTTATGATGGAGGAATTAATTAATAATGGCTAATAATTATTTATTTATGAAATAAATAATTAATTGGAAAATTTAATAATTGATTAAATGAGATTTAATTGATTATAAATTAATTAAGAAAAGTTCTTAATATTATTAATTAAGGATTTAATTTTTGGAAATTAAATCAAGAGAGAGAATTATTTCTAAAGTGTTTAGAAAAAGGATTAATAATTAAAAGGTGTTTTAATTATTAATGAGAATAATAAATGGGAAAATAATAATAATATTTATGGAAAATTTCAGCTGAAAATTTTGCCTATAAATACACTATTATAGACCCTATTTTATTCTAACCCCAGAAACCCAAAAGTTTCAGAAAACCAAATTCTCTCCACCTCCTCCTCCTCCTAAAAGTAGTTTTCTTGGTGGATACCGGTGGAGTGCTTCACACTTGAGAAGCAACTGCTAAGGATCTCTGATCGTTGTCTCCGAATTAATTTTAAAAGGTTAGATTCGATCCCTCGAATTTTTATTCACGATTTATATGCTTTTATTTTGATTTTGTGTGTGTAAAAGTGTTTTGCCATGCCCCGCTGCGTTTATAAATCCAACAATGGTATCAGAGCATAGGTTGTATGCATATAGATCTGTGGTAAAAATTTCAGAATTTTATGTGCTTGTATGAATTAATTATGATTTTTACAAGTTATATCATAAATTAATTTTGTCTGATGAGAAATCGTTTCTCAGAATTATTTTGAATGTTGATCTGGGTTCTACAAGTGTTGTAGATCGTCTGGGTATTTTTTTCATAATTTTAGGATGTATAGATTTTTTATTATGAATTTTTGAAGTTGTTATAATTAAATTCGTAATTAAATAAATCTTATATATATATATATTATTTGTAAGTATATATATATTTGTGTTTGTTTCTACATCTGCATATGTGCTGTTGTTTCTGAGATGGCACAGACAAAGGTTAGAAAAGCATAGCACAGGTACAGACATGTCAGACACGCAAACCGAAGAAAAGGCGGCGACAGTTCACGCACAGGGGAGGACCGCGCGTCGACCACGCGCGGCGCGTGGAAGACACGCGCTGGTGACGTCATGCTGACGTCATCAGATGACGTCATGTTGACGTCAGCATAGGGGTTAGGGGCGCGTGAGGGGCGTGGGCGCGTGGGCGCGCGTGGGGGAGGTCTGACACGCGCCTGACAGCGCGTGTGCGCGTGGCGATGCGTGGGACATTTTCTCGGGGCGCGTGCGGGCGCGTGGAAGCTCAGAATGGGGTGTTTTTGGTGCCGTTGGATTCGTCTTTTCGAGACGCTTCTAATGGTATATTATATGATATTTTATGAAATTGTTTCGAACTGTTTATAGCTAACAGAAGTGTTTTTTAAGCTATTTTTGACTGTTTAAATTGCTTTTAAATACTTCATGTGATACATAGAGATGTATATTGCTTAGACGAATGTGCTAGATGATGTAACATGCCTACCTTGATGTTTATTCATGTTGATATATGTGATATTTGCTTAGTTTATCATGCGATGATAGATTTAGGTGAACTTAAATGAACATAAGGCGTTTGTTAGACAACCTAGTATAGTGAAATTGTTTCATAACCTTAAGAATAATATTATGAATACAATCATGAGATTCTTGTGTTTTTGAAACACGTAATTGAATATGAATTTTCGATATAAGAGAAAGGATGATTCTGTCAACAACAGATTTCTATCTGTAAGAAAGGGTTATTAAGTGACGCCTCTTGACAATGCTCCACCCGATCTGGGAATCATCTGATTATTGATTATTGATTTGAAATATTTAATTTAAAATGGAAGAATTTCTTTATAATATGATTATGATTGTAACGTAATATAATCCCTCTAAAATTAAATAATATCAAGTAGTAATTGGCCAATGATACAACGGGCTTGTATCGGTCATAGCCTTCCAACATGATAGAAAAGTAGTTCTTATTTTTGAATCATTGTCGGTTCATGCTAAAGCCGAGGGCTTTGATTTCGAAATAAGAAATACTTGTCTATTACATAGAGATGTGTACTTTGAATAAGAATCTAAAGGTCGGTATGTGCTACAGCCGTGGGCCTTTGGGGACTGATTCAACTGTACGGAATGTTGGGTTAGACTTGACTTAGAATATTGAGTTTGTCGTGCTACAGCCGAGACTCAATTATTCAAGAGGCTAAAGTTTGATTAGGGAATAACATGAGATGTAATTGACAAGAGTTGTCTGCCTATTGAACATTACATGGCGGTTCGTGCTACAGCCGGGGTCGTGTAATCGAATGTAGGATCCCTATTCCCACTAGCATTATGAATGCTTAATTTTTCACGTAGGGGGTTGAATAAATTAGGAAAACTAGTGGGAGCCACTTATGAATAAAGACCCGATTCATATAGTGTTTTGAAATGAAATCGAATATTTGCTAAGTGTTGTTATGTGTTTATCATTTACAGATTTACTTTGTACGTTATGTCTTCTGCACTATCACTCAGGAGCATACTGGATGCTCACAAATTGACTGGTCCTAATTATGCTGACTGGCTTCGAAACTTGAGAATTGTTCTCAGGATTGAGAAGCTGGTATACGTGATTAACTCACCTAAGCCTACTGAACCTGCTAGTGATGCACATAATGATGAACATGTTGTGTATCGTAAGTGGATAGATGATTCAAATGTTGCTCAATGCATCATGCTAGCTTCCATGAACATTGAGCTACAGAAGCAATATGAGCATATGGATGCTCACACTATCCTCATGCATCTACAAGAGTTGTATGATGTGGCGGGGAGGACAGCTCGATATGAGATATCGAAGGAGCTGTTCGGTTGTAGGATGTCTGAGGGATCATCTGTGAATGACCATGTACTTAAGATGATCAATTTGATTGAACGTCTTGAACAACTTGGTTTTGCCATGGATGGGGAGCTGAGCCAAGACTTGGTCTTGCAATCGCTTCCGAGTTCGTTCTCGCAGTTTGTTGTGAACTTTCACATGAATAAGTTGGATGTCAGCCTGCCTGAACTCCACAACATGTTGAAGACTGCGGAATCGAATTTTCCCCCTAAGAAGAGTTCTGTTCTTCTAATTGGTGAAGGTTCCAATCCTAAGAAAAGGAAGAGGAACTCTTCCAAGAAGAAGAAAGTAGGTGAGAAAAAGCCGGTTCCACCAAAAGCTGAAGACCCCAAGAGCAAAGTTGTTTGCTTTCACTGTAACAAGGTGGAACACTGGAAGAGGAACTGCAAGGTTTACCTTGCAGAATTGAAGAAGAAGGTAGTGAGACTACCGCTTCTGATTCAGGTATGTTCATGATAGAAGTGAATATGTCATTTCTACTTGGGTATTAGATACCGCCTGTGGTTCTCATATCTGCAATTTGTTGCAGGGACCAAGGAGAAGTAGGACTCTTAAGGAAGAGGAGGTGATTCTACTGATGTGAAATGGAGCAAGAGTTGCTGCTGAAGATGTATAATCATTTCATTTACATAAGCCTACTGGCAAGACTATTGTTTTAAACAATTGTTATTTTGTTCCCTCGATTGTGAGGAATATTATTCCCAAGTTAGACTTGGCTGGATTTTCATTTATTATTGAGAATAATGAATGTTCTATTCTTAGAGATAATATTCTTTATGGACGTGGTGCTTTAAATAATGGTCTGTATGTATGTGACATAATTTATTTCAGATTGAACAAACTAGTAAAAGAAAAGGGATGATGAAAATCTCACTTTATAGTGGCATTGCAGTCTCCATTTAGTAGACATGGAGAGAGTGCTGCAAATTTGCTAGGAATGGTACACACAGATGTATGTGCACCAATGTCTAAGCAAGCCATAGGTGGATTTTCATACTTCATTACTTTCATAGATGATAGATCTGGATTCGGATATGTGTTTGATGAAACACAAGTCTGAGGCCTTTGAAAAGTTCAAAGAATATAAGTATGAAGTGGAGAAACAACCAAACATAGTATTATAACTCTTCGATTAGATCGAGGTGGTGAATACTTTAATGGAGTGTTTCTAGATTATCTCAAATTAAATGGTATAGTCTCCCAGTGGACTCCTCCAGATTGGTATCTGAAAGGAGAAATCGAACTTTGTTAGACATAGTTTGGTCCATGATGAGCTATGCAAATCTTCCAGTATTCCTATGGGGTTATGCATTGGAAACCTCAGCATATTTACTGAATAAGGTGCTTTCCAAAATCTGTTCCTCAAAATTCGTATGAGATATGAAAAGAAAGGAAACCGAGTCTTAAACACGTTAAGATTTGGGGATGTCCAGCTTATGTCAAGTAAGTTGACCCAGATAAGCTGGAATATCGATCCGTAAAATGTAGTTTTGTGGGATATCCTAAAGAGACTATAGGGTATTACTTAAACACCGATCATCGGGTATTTGTCTCCAGACATGTTACCTTCTTGGAAAAGGAGTTTATCCTTGAAGGAAACAGTGGGAGTAAAATTGAACTTGATGAAGTTCAAGAAGCACAAACTACTATAGATCGAGTGGAAACACCTGTTCTGACTGAACAACCTTTTATGGAACAGCCCATTCATAGAACAGGGAGAGTGTCTCACCAACCTGAGGGGTAATATGGCCTTGTCATTAAGAATGACAATGAGTTGTCGATCATTGATGATGACGACCTTGTGACCTATAATGAGGCTATGAGTAGTGTTGACTCAGAGAAATGGCATAGTGCCATGAAATCCAGAATGGAATCTATGTATACGGTATACGAAAGAATGATTGGAGCAGATGGCCAGGTGGAGACCTATAAGGCCAGGCTTGTGGCAAAAGGATTCAAACAAAGGCAATGGATTGACTTTGATGAAACTTTTTACCTGTAGCCTTGTTAAAATCAGTTCGGATTTTGCTTGCGATTGCTGCTTACTACGACTATGAGATCTGGCAATTAGCCGGATGGTTTTCTTTCCAAGAGAAATGAAAACCTAGTCTGTAAGCTACTGCGAACCATATGTGGTTTAAAGCAAGCTTCTCGAAAGCTGGAACATTCGTTTTGATGAGACAATCAAAGAGTTTGATTTTATCAAGAACGTGGATGAACCATGCGTCTACAAAAGGGTTAGTGGGAGCGCGATAACATTTCTTATATTGTATTGAATTAGAGTTGACACACATAACAACATAGCAGACCCACTCACAAAGCTACTTTATGAAAGTCACTTTGATCGTCATAATGACAGGATGGGTATTAGATACCAGAGTGATTGGCTTTGGTACAAGTGGGAGATTGAAAGGAATATGTTCTAAGTCCAATCATGTATGAGGATTTAGGAATAACTTTTATGTAATCTGTTTTGATTTCATTGATATTAATAAAAGACTTGTTTTGTTTTTATTACGGGCTTTATCTATTTAAGTGTTTAAATAAGATATACCATAGTTTAGAGTAAAGCTTTTTATGGATTATGATGAGATCATAATAGTGAGACCTAAAAAGATGATAACTCTAAACTTAAATAGTTCCTGGTCATAGGATTACTAACTGGTAATTAATAATCCGCAAAGATCGGTACATACTATGTTTGCTTCATTATGAAGGATGTCTGTTCTCATAGACATTTGTGTGGTGATACTATAGCTAGTATGTAGGTGCTTATTATAGAATAAGTTCACTGAACATGACTCGCACAGCTGAACAACTGATGGAGTTCACTCACGTGTCAGCAGTTGTTCACCTAGTGATAGTTGTACAAGTATCCTTAGACTTGAGGTCATCATAGTCATCTTGTGTACACTGAACTATGCTTTGGTTTAGTTCTTAGTCTCCAGGGACAATTATTAGGGCTCTTCTGGGTATAGGAATTTGTACACGAAGATAGTGTATGATCAATAAAGGATCTACCCCTTCTAGTGAAGGAAGCGAATGTTCAAGGCTGATCCACTTATGCTAGTTCAGGAATCTCTGGCCAGAGTAAATGAAATTAGAAAGGAGTTTCTAATTTGCATAGAACTATGCATAGTAAATGGTAAGCAAGTGATTGAATTAGATAGGCTTGACACGAGATCCATGCCTTGTATTTAATCGGGACATTGTAGGGTAGAATAGTGTATAATTTATAGGCAAAATAGTGTATTTATAGGCAAAATTTTCAGCTGAAATTTTCCATAAATATTATTATTATTTTCCCATTTATTATTCTCATTAATAATTAAAACGCCTTTTAATTATTAATCCTTTTTCTAAACACTTTAGAAATAATTCTCTCTCTTGATTTAATTTCCAAAAATTAAATCCTTAATTAATAATATTAAGAACTTTTCTTAATTAATTTATAATCAATTAAATCTCATTTAATCAATTATTAAATTTTCCAATTAATTATTTATTTCATAAATAAATAATTATTAGCCATTATTAATTAATTCCTCCACCATAAAATCATTCTCTTTTTATGGTGTGACCTTGTAGGTTCAATATTAAGCCGGTAGTAGAAATAAATAATAATAAAACTATTTTATCATTATTTATATAAATTCTCTAATTTATTAAATATGATTAATTAATTAATCACATTTATTCTACATCGTGAGTGATGCTTCTCAACATATCGCGACTATCCGGATAATATGAATTCACTGCTTAGAATACCAAGAACCTATTACTCCTTCTACCCTACAATGTCCCGATTAAATACAAGGCATGGATCTCGTGTCAAGCCTATCTAATTTAATCACTTGCTTACCATTTACTATGCTTAGTTCTATGCAAATTAGAAACTCCTTTCTAATTTCATTCGCTCTGGCCAGAGATTCCTGAACTAGCATAAGTGGATCAGCCTTGAACATTCGCTTCCTTCACTGGAAGGGGTAGATCCTTTATTGATCATACACTATCTTCGTGTACAAATTCCTATACCCAGTAGAGCCCTAATAATTGTCCCTGGAGACTAAGAACTAAACCAAAGCATAGTTCAGTGTACACAAGATGACTATGATGACCTCAAGTCTAAGGATACTTGTACAACTATCACTAGGTGAACAACTGCTGACACGTGAGTGAACTCCATCAGTTGTTCAGCTGTGCGAGTCATGTTCAGTGAACTTATTCTATAATAAGCACCTACATACTAGCTATAGTGTCACCACACAAATGTCTATGAGAACAGACATCCTTCATAATGAAGCAAGCATAGTATGTACCGATCTTTACGGATTATTAATTACCAGTTAGTAATCCTATGACCAGGAACTATTTAAGTTTAGAGTTATCATCTTTTAGGTCTCACTATTATGATCTCATCATAATCCATAAAAAGCTTTACTCTAAATTATGGTATATCTTATTTAAACACTTAAATAGATAGAGCCCGTAATAAAAATAAAACTAGTCTTTTATTAATATCAATGAAATCAAAACAGATTACATAAAAGTTATTCCTAAATCCTAATACATGATTGGACTCAGGACATACTCCTTTCAATCTACCACTTGTACTAAAGCCAATCACTCTGGTATCTAATACCCATCTCATCTTTATGACGATCAAAGTGACTTTCAAAAAGTAGCTTTGTGAGTGGGTCTGCTATGTTGTTATGTGTGTCAACTCTAATTCAATACAATACAAGAAATGTTATCGCGCTCCCACTAACCCTTTTATAGACGCATGGTTCATCTCCGTTTTTGATAAAATCAAACTCTTTGATTGTCTCATCAAAATGAATGTTCCATCTTTCGAGAAGCTTGCTTTAAACCACATATGGTTCGCAGCAGCTTACACACTAGGTTTTCATTTCTCTTGGAAAGAAAACCATCTGGCCATTTGCCAGATTTCATAGTCGTAGTAAGCAGCAATCACAAGCAAAATCCGAACTGATTATAACAGGGCTACAGGTAAAAGGTTTCATCAAAGTCAATCCATTGCCTTTGTTTGAATTCTTTTGCCATAAGCCTGGCCTTAAAGGTCTCCACCTGGCCATCTGCTCTTATCATTCTTTTGTATCCCGTATACATAGATTTCATTCCGGATTTCATGGCACTATGCCATTTCTCTGAGTCAACACTACTCATAGCCTCATTATAGGTCACAAGGTCGTCATCATCAATGATCGACAACTCATTGTCATTCTTAATGACAAGGCCATATTACCCCTCAGGTTGGTGAGACACTCTCCCTGTTCTATGAATGGGCTGTTCCATAAAAGGTTGTTCAGTCAGAACAGGTGTTTCCACTTGATCCGTAGTAGTTTGTGCTTCTTGAACTTCATCAAGTTCAATTTTCCTCCCACTGTTTCCTTCAAGGATAAACTCCTTTTCCAAGAAGGTAGCATGTCTGGAGACAAACACCCGATGATCGGTGTAAAAGTAATACCCTAAAGTCTCTTTAGGATATCCCACAAAACTACATTTTACGGATCGATATTCCAGCTTATCTGGGTCAACTTTCTTGACATAAGCTGGACATCCCCAAATCTTAACGTGTTTAAGACTCGGTTTCCTTTCTTTCCATATCTCATATAGAGTTTGAGGAACAGATTTGGAAGGCACCTTATTCAGTAAATATGCTGAGGTTTCCAATGCGTAACCCTATAGGAATACTGGAAGATTTGCATAGCTCATCATGGACCGAACTATGTCTAACAAAGTCCGATTTCTCCTTTCAGATACCAATCTGGAGGAGTCCACTGGGAGACTATACCATTTACTTTGAGATAATCTAGAAACACTCCATTAAAGTATTCACCACCTCGATCTGATCGAAGAGTTATAATACTATGTTTGGTTGTTTCTCCACTTCATACTTATACTCTTTGAACTTTTCAAAGGCTTCAGACTTGTGTTTTATCAAACACATATTCGAATCTAGATCTATCATCTATGAAAGTAATGAAGTATGAAAATCCACCCATGGCTTGCTTAGACATTGGTCCACATACATCTGTGTGTACCATTCCTAGCAAATTTGCAGTCCTCTCTCCATGTCTACTAAATGGAGACTGTAGTGCCACTATAAAGTGAGATTTTTATCATCCCTTTTCTTTTATTAGTTTGTTCAATCTGAAGTAAATTATGTCACATATATACAGACCATTATTTAAAGCACCACGTCTATAAAGAATATTATTTCTAAGAATAGAACATTCATTATTCTCAATAATAAATGAAAAATCCAGCCAAGTCTAACATGGGAATAATATTCCTCACAATCGAGGGAATAAAATAACAATTATTTAAAACAATAGTCTTGCCCGTAGGCTTATGTAAATGAAATGATTCTACATCTACAGCAGCAACTCTTGCTCTATTTCCCATCAGTAGAATCACCTCCTCTTCTTCAAGAGTCCTACTTCTCCTTAGTCCCTGCAACAAATTGCAGATTTGAGAACCACAGGAGGTATCTAATACCCAAGTAGAAATTTGATTTAATGACATATTCACTTCTATCAAGAACAGCCCTGAATCAGAAGCGGTAGTCTCACTACCCTTCTTCTTCTTCAATTCTGCAACGTAAACCTTGCAGTTCCTCTTCCAGTGCCCCACCTTGTTATAGTGAAAGCAAACAACTTTGCTCTTGGGGTCTTCAAATTTTGGTGGAACCGGCGTTTTCTCACCTACTTTCTTCTTCTTGGAAGGGTTCCTCTTCCTTTTCTTAGGATTGGAACCTTCACCAATTAGAAGAACAGAACTCTTCTTAGGGGGAAAATTCGATTCCGCAGTCTTCAACATGTTGTGGAGTTCAGGTAGGCTGACATCCAACTTATTCATGTGAAAGTTCACAACAAACTGCGAGAACGAACTCGGAAGCGATTGCAAGACCAAGTCTTGGCTCAGCTCCCCATCCATGGCAAAATCAAGTTGTCCTAGACGTTCAATCAAATTGATCATCTTAAGTACATGGTCATTCACAGATGATCCCTCAGACATCCTACAACCGAACAGCTCCTTTGATATCTCATATCGAGCTGTCCTCCCCGCCACATCATACAACTCTTGTAGATGCATGAGGATAGTGTGAGCATCCATATGCTCATGTTGCTTCTGTAGCTCAATGTCCATGGAAGCTAGCATGATGCATTGAGCAACATTTGCATCATCTATCCACTTACGATACACAACATGTTCATCATTATGCGCATCGCTAGCAGGTTCAATAGGCTTAGGTGAGTCAATCACGTATTCCAGCTTCTCAATCCTGAGAACAATTCTCAAGTTTCGAAGCCAGTCAGCATAATTAGGACCAGTCAACTTGTGAGCATCTAGTATGCTCCTGAGTGATAGTGCAGAAGACATAATGTATATTGTAAATCTGTAAATGATAAACACATAACAACACTTAGCAAATATTCGATTTCATTTTAAAACACTATATGAATCGGGTCTTTATTCATAAGTGGCTCCCACTAGTTTATCTAATTTATTTAACCCCCTACATGAAAAATTAAGCATTCATAATGCTAGTGGGAATAGGGATCCTACATTCCATTACACAACCCCGGCTGTAGCACGAACCGCCATGTAATGTTCAATAGGCAGACAACTCTTGTCAATTACATCTAATGTTATTCCCTAATCAAACTTTAGCCTCTTGAATAATTGAGTCACGGTTGTGGCACGACAAACTCAATATTCTAAGTCAAGTCTAACCCAACATTCCGTACAATTGAATCAGTCCCCAAAGGCCCACGGCTGTGGCACGTAACGACCTTTAGATTCTTATTCAATGTACACATCTCTATGTAATAGACAAGTATTTCTTATTTTGAAATCAAAGCCCTCGGCTATGGCACGAAACGACAATGATTTAAAAATAAGAACTACTTTCTATCATGTTGGAAGGCTATGACCGACATAAACCCGCTGTAACATTGGCCAATTACTACTTGATATTATTTAATTTTAGAGGGATTATATTACGTTACAATCATAATCATATTATAAAGAGATTCTTCCTTTTAAATTAAATATTTCAAATCAATAATCAATAATCAGATGATTCCCAGATCGGGTGGAGCATTGTCAAGAGGCGTCACTTAATAACCTTTTCTTACAGATAGAAATCTGTTGTTGACAGAATCATCCTTTCTCTCATATCGAAAATTCATATTCAATTACGTGTTTCATAAACACAAGAATCTCATGATTGTATTCATAATATTATTATTAAGGTTATGAAACAATTTCACTATACTAGGTTGTCTAACAAACGCCTTATGTTCATTTAAGTTCACCTAAATCTATCATCGCATGATAAACTAAGCATATATCACATATATCAACATGAATAAACATCAAGGTAGGCATGTTATATCATCTAGCACATTAGTCTAAGCATTATACATCTCTATATATCACATGAAGCACTTAAAAGCAATTCAAACGATCAAAAACAGCTTTAAAACACTTCTGTTAGCTATAAACAGTTTGAAACAATTTCATAAAATATCATATTATATACCATTAGAAGCGTCTCGAAAAGACGAATCCAACGACACCAAAATCGCCCAAATCTGAGCTAGCACGCACCCTCACGCGCCGAAACAAGGTCCCCCGTGCGCGTGGCCGCGCGTGTCTGACTTTCCTCCACGCGCCCCACGCGCCACACGCGCGTCACGCGCCTAACCCCTTATGCTGACGTCAGCATGACGTCATCTGATGACGTCAGCATGACGTCAGCACTACGTCATCAGCGCGTGTCTACCACGCGCCGTGCGTGGCACGCCAGCGTGTGAGTCCCACGCGTGCGTGGTCGACGTGCGGTCCTCCCTCCTTTTTCAGTCAGTCGCCGCCTGACAATTCTCGCACGGAATTCCGTGCGCCATCCCTGTCAACTTCTGTGTCTTCTCTTTCCGTGCATTCACAGATTATGCAACAGCAGATATATAGCAGATATATATATACAACTGAATATACATATATATATACTTATTTAATTACGAATTTAATTGCAACAACTTCAAAAATTCATAATAAAAAATCTATACATCATAAAATTATGAAAAAAATACCCAGACGATCTACAACACATGTAGAACCCAGATCAACATTCAAAATTATTCTGAGAAATGATTTCTCATCAGAAAAAATTAATCCATGACATAACTTGTAAAAATCATAATTAATTCATACAAGCACATAAAATTCTGAAATTTTTACCACAGATCTATATGCATACTGTAATATCCGGGATATATCGTATAATTATTTTTGCTATTATATAATTATTATGTGTGTTCAGTATCTATTCTATGAGTTAATTGTTAAGTGTTATCTGTACTTGAATATTCAAAAATAATATTAATTGAGTATTTTAATTTTTATATGTCCAAAATAAAATATAGATAATTGTTATATCTTCCTAATTATTTTTATGTTGATTTATGGATTTATAAGAATCATATGAAATTTCTAAAATCTTTTTCCGAGTAATTAAAATCTATTTTATAAAAACGGGAACCAACCGACGTCAACCGTTGTTACGTTTTTGGAACCCGCAACTCTTCCGAGAACTCCTTCCTAACCTAATTGTAATATTCCGAACATTTTCCATGTTTCGACTTTTTCGATCCGGCGTACTGTTTGTCCTGCGCGGGTCCCGGCGCAACATTTTCGATACAATATTCGTTTCGGTAAATCAATAAAACCCGTATTTTCGATAAACGGGAGCTTTTTATTAAACTATCCCAATTATCACTTCGTAATACGTGTAACCAGGCGCTGAGACCAAGACCGCAGTACAAATTGTACTGATCTGGATTATTATCCCGAAAACCGATACCGTTTGGATCAGTTTTTATAAATAAACGTACCATTTTATATCCGGAATGATCCAACGGGATACAAATTTTTCATAATTATAAATAGCCTTTTACCGTATTTTATTTCGTATCAAAATCATTTGTAGATAGTTAATTATATAATTTTCAGAGAAAAGCCCTAATTTCTTAAAACTGTTCTAAGAATCAAACAGCAAAACGAAGGCATTACCGATCTCTGTTTTCAAAGCTTGAATAACCAAAACGAAGGATTTGAAGTGTTCTATCAGATTCTGAGCTTTGTTTCACTGCAGAATCAAAGGTTTATTTTCTGAAAATTTATTTATTTTCGAATTTATTTTATTAAAAATATGAATTTTTGTTAGGATGATTGTTTGTATGATTTGATGATTACATGTTGTAGAGCTTATTTTCCTGATGATTTTCATATGTCATACGTCTGATTTGGAGTTCAATAACATGTTCAAATTTGAGTTTGATTTTCGAATTTCAAAATTAGGGTTTATAACCCATATGAATGTTCTCAATTGAAATTTGGGGGTTTCTTATTCTGTGATAGATTGATGTTGTGTTATAGTGGGTTGTGTTATAGTGGGTTGTGTTCTCTGTGAAATTTGCAATCTAGTCGTATAAGTTTCATGAACCAACGAGGTCTGTAGAGAAGGGAGTTGTGTTTTGAAGTTTTCCGATGTTCGCCGGAAACTGCAAAACTTCACGGCCAAATTCCGGCCAACTCAGGGATTGTTAGGATGAATTGATTGCATGGTTGTATTCCTGATGTTGTGTATATGTGATCTGGAGGTATTGGTGGGGTGAGGACGCCGGGAACGTGTTCTCCGGCGAACCCGACTGTTTTCCGGCGAAGAGCTGGAAAATTACAGTTTAGTACCCCAACTTTTGAAAACGATGCAGTTTGGTCCCTGTAGTTTCCAGAGTTTGCAAAAGTTGGATTCCTATTTTAAAAATATTTAAAAATCATATTTCCTATTTATTTTTATTATAAAAATTCGTTTTTAATTTCTGAAAATTTTAAAAATTATTATTTTAATTCTGAAAATTATTTTTAATTCACAAATAAATCTAAATTAATTAGTTAATTAATTTTAGTTAATTTCTAATTGATTAATTAGTCAATTAATTTGAAAATTAATTGATTAATTGATTTAATTAATTATTAATTGATTTTAATTAATTATTTAATTAGATATAATTATTTAAAAATGATTTAAAAATTCTGAAAAATAGTTTCGAGCTTTAAAATATTATTCTAAATTATTTCCAAGGCTCAATAATTATTCTAAAATTATTTCGGAGCCAGAATGGGCCAACCAAACCCTGTTTATTAACCCGAAATTGATCCAACGACCCGTTTTAATTCCGAAAAATGTTTTAAAAATCATTTTAAATACCAGAAAGCCTATTTATGACCCGAGACTTCTTTATAAATAATATATCATTGATTACGTGATGTATTATGTGCTATATGTGACTTGTTAATTGACTATCGGTCTATATATTCGGTGTTTACTTGATTATCGCATAACTTTCAATCTGTTAATCGGATTTAGGTAAAACGAAGGGTAGATAGAAGTATGTGTTGAATAGAATTACATGAGTAAATTATTGATAGATGCTTATGATATGTGAGCAGAAGAGGCAAGACGTAGGAAAGGGAAATAGATAGTTGAGGAGTAAGACGCTTGTGATTGGAAGCGAGTGCAGTGTAGTAAGCTAATATCAGGCAAGTGTTCTGAACTTTCTCGAGATATTGTAGTATTTGATAGTCAGATTGATACTGCAAGTGCTTTGAAGCACTGAAACCTAAACTTTGATTCCAGTTATTATTCTTGAGCCGTAAACCTTATTCTTTCTAGACCATTGATTGTTGTATACCTAAACACAAATCTCAAGTATACGATACTACTCCACAAATACATGTAAACAAAATCCCAAACACTGAACTGAATTACTTGTATATTCAATCATTGTATCCTATGCTTTGAAAGCCCAAATCTTTGAAACCCTGAAATGTTGATTCTTTTGTTATCCAATTCTTTCATTACTCAGCATCCAAGCTTTTAAATTGCCTTATTGATCCTTACAAGGATTGAAACCCTTTCATTGTTAAACATTTATTGTTGTTAATGATTTCGGTTATTGTTTATTATTGCATATGCTGTTATTATGTTAGAATTGGATTGATTTTATAAAATTGTGGACCAGATTCATGGTCAGACCATATAATGGTCAAGTTAGGCCAATGTGTGCCTTGGATCCAGTAGTTAGAGCAATGCTGTGTGCCTTGCTCGGGGTTAGTGCGTGACTGATCAGCAGCCTAACCTTGGTTTTTAAATTAAAAGTATAGTATCCAATTCTAAATCATAATCCATTGTTCACTTGATATCATAATCGTATTCACCTGATGATCATTATTCTCAGTTTTGTCATTGTGACTTGCTGAGCTAGTTAGCTCATTTGTGCGATGTTGTTTATATTCTTTCCAGTTAAAAAGGAACCAGTTGGTAAAGAGGATCCCCAGTCCAGCGCGAGAGCTAGGGGTTCAGGTTGAGAAAGCTGAGCTAGTAGGCTTCTTTTGGGATAAGTTAAATTTGTAAAAGTTTGTAATAATGTTTAATATTCAGTTTGAATTTGAAATAGTTGGGATTTGAACGGTTTGTAATATATTAGTGTGTTTGGCTTGTGTGCATACTTTAACCTGTTGCGATCCGTGGTAGTTGGTAAGTAGGGTCATTGCATATATTATTATTATCTTTATTATTGTTATAAGCAGGTTATAATTAAGGTGTTTGTGTGGACCCCAAACTTCTAACCCGGGTTTGGAGGGCGCCACAGGTTTGGTATCAGAGCTACAGGTTATAAGTCACTGACACAAGTCTAGGTTAACGGGAATGGGTAGAGGGTTAGGATTAGAAGTAAGGCATAGGATGATAGAACGTTGAGAGGTTGAGTGTTTCGGTATATCAGGTATTAGTGTAATTTGCGTTATGGTACGAGATTCTTATATTGCGATATGATTTCAGATAGCAGTGATGGCCGACTCTTTTATTCCCGTATCAGCTGATCACTCAGAACCTTCAGTTGGAGTGCCGTTTTCGCATCCACATCCTGTTGTTCCACCAGCATTGGCTATTCTACCTCCACCTGTGTTGCAGCCCGTACCACTGCAGGCTATTCCACCTCCAGGCATGAGGCCACCTATTAGAGGACCCCCACCAGCTGATTCAGATTCCATTGGGCATTCAGTAGCGAGTGCCCCATTCCAGTTTACATTGCCCCCAGTTCCTTATTACCGGTATGAGGCTCTTCTATTAGAGCGTGATTCCTTGTTGGCTCAGATCAGAGAGTTACAGCATATCATCAGGACTACAGCTGTTGATCGTGGTGTGAGGGAGCTTCGAGAGGAGATTCATGTGACACGGAGGGTTCTTGAGGCTAGGCTACATGGAGCTACACTACTTGGTAGAGGCCCTGATACACTGATGGGCTGGGCTACTGAGGTGATGGAGGACTTTGAGAGGCTGGCAGGACCAGAGTTTCCTTGGAGCTAAGTTAGAGATTCAGAGATGGAGATACTGAGCAGTGTTGTATGGTTATGTAGTATGGACAGTAGTGTGTAGTGTGTATCAGTAGACTCTTGAGTTGTATTTATAGACTAGCGATGCTGACTAGTGAGTAGGTTGTTGTACCCTTTTTGCTTTTACTTTCGAAGCGTCTTTACGCTTGTACTACCCTAAAACTTTTGATCTATATATATTAGTACCTTTTTTCCTTTCCAGCACTGTCATTTATTTTATTGCACCTGTTTTACCTTACCTTATTTATTGCACCAGTTATACCTTGTGATACCATGTACCCTGTTTTCCATAACTGTTTATATTTTGTAAAGTAGCATGCAATTTACTTAGTTACAACTGTTTTCAAAAAGAGATATTCCTGTTTTACAAAACTTTTCTTTTATGCAAATATTTGATTCAAAAGCTAAATAAATTGATTGATTCTTTACAGAAAATGCCTCCCAAAAGAAATACCCGCACCAACACCCAGAATGAAGAAACCAACAACAACAACAATCAAGATGATAAAAACCCAAATGTGAACCCAGGACCCATGGACCCAGCAATAGCCCAGATTCTTCAAATCTTGGCCCAACAAACAGTTCACCTGGCACAACAACAACAAAGACAGACCAATCCCCAGGTAACCTTCAAAACTTTTCAGGCAATAAACCCACCGGAATTCAAGGGTTTCTTAGAGCCAATTGAAGCAAATGTTTGGTTAAAGGAAATAGAGAAGGCATTTGCCTTAGTGAAAGTAAAGGAAGAACAAAAGGTTGAGTTTGCAAGTTACTATTTGAAAAATGAGGCCACCTATTGGTGGGAAATGATGAAGACATTGGAAGGCACATATGTTATTAGTTGGGAAAGGTTCAAGGAATTGTTTTTAGAAAAGTATTTTCCTCAGTTTGTTCAGGATCAAATGGAGCTGAAGTTTTTAGAGTTAAAACAAGGGAATATGTCGGTAACAGATTATGAGGGGAAGTTTGAGGAATTGTCAAGGTATGTGCCATCGTATGTTGATACTGATAGAAAGAAAGCTAAGAGATTCCAGCAAGGCTTGAATCCATGGATCAGAGGGAAGGTAGCTATTTTTGAATTGGATACCTATGCCGGGGTTGTACAGAAGGCTATGATCGCAGAGACAGAGAGTGAGATATTCCAGAAAGATAAGGAAAGCAAGAAAAGGAAAATTGAAGGAAGTGAGGGTCAGTCACAAGCAGGGAAGTTTCCAAATTTTAAGAAGGGCAAGTTTCAGCAAGGGAGAAATTTTAATTTCAGGAGACAAAATGCAGGAGACGGAGGCCAGGGCAATCGTCCAGCTAATGTGAATCAGCCGAATCAGTTGAGATTAACTTTTCCAGATTGTCAAGTTTGTGGAAAGAAGCATGGAGGAGTTTGTAACAAGTTGAATGTGGTATGTTTTAAATACAACCAGAAAGGGCACTACTCGAGGGAGTGCCGAAATCAGCCAGCAAGAGAGCCAGCGAATAAGGATCAGCCTATCCGGAATCCAACAGTGAAGGTTCCAGCCATTGGATTTACATGCTTTAAATGTGGGAAGCCAGGACATATGGACAGGGATTGCAAGACACCAACCCCAGTCAGTAATGCATTAAGGATTATGGAATCTACCCCAACAGTGAATGAGACTCCGAGGGCTAGAGTTTTTGACATGTCGGTGAAAGATGCGATCCAGGATACGGATGTCGTGGCAGGTACGCTTAATGTGAATTCTTTATGTGCCAAAGTGTTAATAGATTCGGGAGCAACTCGATCGTTTGTTTCACAAGATTTTGTTAGTAAGTTAAATTGTCCAGTTGGGTATTTAAATGAAATAATGACTGTGGAATTAGAAAATCAAGAACGTGTAACTGTTAACCAAGTTTGTGGGAATTGTGAGATTGAGATTTCTGGTAGTAAGTTTTGTGTAGATTTGATACCGTTTAAGTTAGGAGAATTTGACGTTATATTAGGAATGGATTGGTTATCTAAGCATGATGCTCAGATAGATTATCGAAATAAGAAAGTAATGGTGAAAACGCCAGACGAAAGAATAGTAACGTTCAAGGGACAGAAGCAGGTAAAAAAGTTCTTAACGATGATTCAAGCCAAGAAGTTACTACGAAAAGGATGTGAGCATTTCGTAGCATATGTGATCGACAGAAGTCAGGAGCCAGCAAAACTTGAAGATATTCCAGTTGTAAATGAATTTCCAGACGTATTTCCCGACGAGTTACCAGGACTTCCTCCAGGTAGAGAAATTGAATTTGCAATCGACTTAGCACCTGGAACCGAACCAGTATCCAAGGCCCCATATAGAATGGCGCCCGTTGAGATGAAAGAGTTAGCAAAGCAATGGCAAGAGCTGTTAGAGAAAGGAGTAATCAGACCCAGCGTATCCCCGTGGGGTGCACCGGTATTATTTGTTAAGAAAAGAGATGGAAGTATGAGACTGTGCATCGATTATAGGGAGCTCAACAAGCTGACGATCAAGAATAAGTATCCGTTACCCAGAATTGATGATTTGTTTGACCAATTGAAGGGAGCCAAGTATTTCTCCAAAATCGATTTAAGATCGGGATATCATCAACTGAAGATCAAACCAGAAGATATACCAAAGACAGCTTTCAGAACAAGGTATGGGCATTACGAGTTTTTAGTAATGTCTTTTGGATTGACCAACGCCCCAGCAGCGTTTATGGACCTGATGAATAGAATTTTCAAAGAGTATTTGGATAAGTTTGTTATTGTGTTTATAGACGATATTTTAATCTATTCAAAGACGGAAGAGGATCATGCGGAACATGTGAGAACGGCTTTGGAGATTTTAAGGAAAAAGAAGTTATATGCTAAATTCTCGAAGTGTGAGTTTTGGCTACAAGAAGTTCAGTTCTTAGGACACATAGTCAGTAACGAAGGGATCAAAGTGGACCCGACAAAGATCGAAGCAATTACGAATTGGGAGAGACCGAGAACACCCACTGAGGTAAAAAGTTTCTTGGGATTGGCAGGATATTATCGACGATTCGTTCAGAATTTCTCAAGGATTGCCACACCATTAACAAAGCTTACACGAAAGAATGAAAAGTTTATATGGAACGACAAGTGCGAAGAAAGTTTCCAGGAGTTGAAGCGGAGATTAATTACGGCACCTATTTTGTCACTTCCAGACGATCAAGGGAATTTCATAATTTATAGCGATGCTTCTCATAAAGGATTAGGATGTGTTCTTATGCAGCACGACAAGGTGATTGCTTATGCGTCAAGGCAATTGAAACCACACGAACAAAAGTATCCTACTCATGACTTGGAGCTAGCAGCTATAGTTTTTGCTTTGAAGATTTGGAGACATTATTTGTATGGAGAAAAGTGCGAGATTTTCACGGATCACAAAAGCTTAAAGTACATATTCACACAAAAGGAACTTAATATGAGGCAAAGGAGATGGTTAGAGTTGATCAAAGACTATGATTGCTCGTTTAATTATCATTCCGGTAAGGCGAATATTGTAGCAGACGCGTTAAGTCGGAAAGAAAAGTTAAATGAGTTATCAGTTGCTGAAGATATATATAAGGAATTTCAGAAATTGGAATTGGAAATTAAAGTTTGCAAACCTGAGGAAGCGAAAATGTACAGTATGACTTTCCAGCCGGAGTTGTTGGAGAAAATAAAGAAATGTCAGGAAAATGTAATGGATCAAGATATAAATCGTTTGGTAGGTGAAGAATTATGCACGCAGAAGGATGATCAAGGCATTTTGAGATTTTCATCTAGAATTTGCATTCCACCGGTGACGGAGTTAAAGAATGAAATTTTACAAGAAGCACATGGTTCAAGATATTCCATCCATCCAGGGAGTACCAAAATGTACAGAGATTTAAAGAAGAATTATTGGTGGCCAAATATGAAGAGGGAAATTGCGAAATGGGTTAGCAAATGCTATACCTGTCAGAGAGTTAAAGCAGAGCATCAGAGACCAAGCGGATTGCTACAGCCATTGGAGATTCCAGAGTGGAAGTGGGAACATATTACCATGGATTTCATAGTTGGATTACCAAGGACAAGAGCTAATCATGATGCCATTTGGGTTATAGTAGATAGACTTACCAAGTCAGCTCATTTTCTGCCTATAAATGAAAAATTTTCGCTCGACAAGTTAGTTCATATGTACTTGAAAGAGATCGTAGTTCGTCATGGAGTTCCAGTGTCTATTGTATCTGATCGAGATCCAAGATTTAATTCAAGATTTTGGAAGAGTTTTCAAGAATGTTTGGGAACAAGATTGAATATGAGTACGGCCTATCACCCCCAAACGGATGGCCAAAGTGAAAGAACGATCCAGACAATCGAGGACATGCTACGTGTTTGTGCTATTGATTTCAAAGGAAGTTGGGACGAGCATTTACCCCTGATAGAGTTTGCCTATAACAACAGTTATCACGCCAGTATTGGCATGCCACCTTATGAAGCCCTTTATGGACGCAAATGTAGATCTCTAGTATATTGGGACGAAGTAGGAGAACGCAAAATACTCGGACCTGAATTGGTGCAGCAGACAAAGGAAGTTGTTGAAATTATCCAGAAAAGATTAATAGCCGCACAAGATCGTCAGAGGAAATATGCAGACCAGTCAAGAAAAGACATGGAATTTGAAGAAGGAAGCTTGGTATTATTGAAAGTATCACCGTGGAAAGGACTAACAAGGTTTGGGAAGAAAGGGAAGCTAAACCCAAGATATGTCGGACCTTTTGAAATCCTAAAGCGTATTGGCAAAGTAGCTTACGAGTTGGCGTTGCCTCCGCACATGGAGCACATTCACAATGTTTTTCACATATCAATGCTTAAGAAATATAATCCAGACTCCAGGCATGTAATAGAATATGAGCCAATAGAGCTTCAGGCAGATTTATCATATGTAGAGAGCCCGGTAGAAGTTCTAGAAGAGAGAGAAAAAGTATTGAGAAATAAAGTGGTAAAATTAGTAAGAGTATTATGGAGAAACCCAAAGGTTGAAGAGTCAACATGGGAGTTAGAAAGTGATATGAGAGAAAAGTACCCTCATTTGTTTTCTTAGAGATTCTGAGGACAGAATCCTTTTAAGGGGGGAAGGATGTAATATCCGGGATATATCGTATAATTATTTTTGCTATTATATAATTATTATGTGTGTTCAGTATCTATTCTGTGAGTTAATTGTTAAGTGTTATCTGTACTTGAATATTCAAAAATAATATTAATTGAGTATTTTAATTTTTATATGTCCAAAATAAAATATAGATAATTGTTATATCTTCCTAATTATTTTTATATTGATTTATGGATTTATAAGAATCATATGAAATTTCTAAAATCTTTTTCCGGGTAATTAAAATCTATTTTATAAAAACGGGAACCAACCGACGTCAACCGTTGTTACATTTTTGGAACCCGAAACTCTTCCGAGAACTGCTTCCTAACCTAATTGTAATATTCCGAGCATTTTCCATGTTTCGACTTTTTCGATCCGGCGTACGGTTTGTCCTGCGCTGGTCCCGGCGCAATATTTTCGATACAATATTCGTTTCGGTAAATCAATAAAACCCGTATTTTCGATAAACGGGAGCTTTTTATTAAACTATCCCAATTATCACTTCGTAATACGTGTAACCAGGCGCTGAGACCAAGACCGCAGTACAAATTGTACTGATCTGGATAATTATCCCGAAAACCGATACCGTTTGGATCAGTTTTTATAAATAAACGTACCATTTATATCCGGAATGATCCAACGGGATACAAATTTTCCATAATTATAAATAGCCTTTTACCGTATTT
Organism: Apium graveolens; assembly: GCF_009905375.1. Lineage (NCBI taxonomy): Eukaryota > Viridiplantae > Streptophyta > Magnoliopsida > Apiales > Apiaceae > Apium > Apium graveolens. The sequence continues at coordinate 147,491,527 of NC_133655.1, forward strand.
TATTTCGTATCAAAATCATTTGCAGATAGTTAATTATATAATTTTCAGAGAAAAGCCCTAATTTATTAAAACTGTTCTAAGAATCAAACAGCAAAATGAAGGCGTTACCGATCTCTGTTTTCAAAGCTTGAGTAACCAAAACGAAGGATTTGAAGTGTTCTATTAGATTCTGAGCTTTGTTTCACTACAGAATCAAAGGTTTATTTTCTGAAAATTTATTTATTTTCGAATTTATTTTATTAAAAATATGAATTTTTGTTCGGATGATTGTTTGTATGATTTGATGATTGCATGTTGTAGAGCTTGTTTTCCTGATGATTTTCATATGTCATACGTCTGATTTGGAGTTCAATAACATGTTCAAATTTGAGTTTGATTTTCGAATTTCAAAATTAGGGTTTATAACCCGTATGAATGTTCTTAATTGAAATTTGGGGGTTTCTTATTCTGTGATAGATTGATGTTGTGTTATAGTGGGTTGTGTTCTCTGTGAAATTTGCAATCTAGTCGTATAAGTTTCATGAACCAACGAGGTCTGTAGAGAAGGCAGTTGTGTTTTGAAGTTTTCCGATATTCGCCGGAAACTGCAAAACTTCACGGCCAAATTCCGGCCAACTCAGGGATTGTTAGGATGAATTGATTGCATGGTTGTGTTCCTGATGTTGTGTATATGTGATCTGGAGGTGTTGGTGGGGTGAGGACGCCGGAAACGTGTTCTCCGGCGAACCCGACTATTTTCCGGCGAAGAGCAGGAAAATTACAGTTTAGTACCCCAACTTTTGAAAACGATGTAGTTTGGTCCCTGTAGTTTCCAGAGTTTGCAAAAGTTGGATTCCTGTTTTAAAAATGTTTAAAAATCATATTTCCTATTTATTTTTATTATAAAAATTCGTTTTTAATTTCTGAAAATTCTAAAAATTATTATTTTAATTCTAAAAATTATTTTTAATTCACAAATAAATCTAAATTAATTAGTTAATTAATTTCAGTTAATTTCTAATTGATTAATTAGTCAATTAATTCGAAAATTAATTGATTAATTGATTTAATTAATTATTAATTGATTTTAATTAATTATTTAATTTGATAGTCAGATTGATACTGCAAGTGCTTTGAAGCACTGAAACCTAAACTTTGATTCCAGTTATTGTTCTTGAGCCATAAACCTTATTCTTTCTAGACCATTGATTGTTGTATACCTAAACACAAATCTCAAGTATACGATACTACTCCACAAATACATGTAAACAAAATCCCAAACACTGAACTGAATTACTTGTATATTCAATCATTGTATCCTATGCTTTGAAAGCCCAAATCTTTGAAACCCTGAAATGTTGATTCCTTTGTTATCCAATTCTTTCATTACTCAGCATCCAAGCTTTTAAATTGCCTTATTGATCCTTACAAGGATTGAAATCCTTTCATTGTTAAACATTTATTGTTGTTAATGATTTCGGTTATTGTTTATTATTGCATATGCTGTTATTATGTTAGAATTGGATTGATTTTATAAAATTGTGGACCAGATTCGTGGTCAGACCATATAATGGTCAAGTTAGTCCAATGTGTGCCTTGGATCTAGTAGTTAGAGCAATGTTGTGTGCCTTGCTCAGGGTTAGTGCGTGACTGATCAGCAGCCTAACCTTGGTTTTTAAATTAAAAGTATAGTATCCAATTCTAAATCATAATCCATTGTTCACTTGATATCATAATCGTATTCACCTGATGATCATTATTCTCAGTTTTGTCATTGTGACTTGCTGAGCTAGTTAGCTCATTTGTGCGATGTTGTTTATATTCTTTCCAGTTAAAAAGGAACCAGTTGGTAAAGAGGATCCCCAGTCCAGCGCGAGAGCTAGGGGTTCAGGTTGAGAAAGCTGAGCTAGTAGGCTTCTTTTGGGATAAGTTAAATTTGTAAAAGTTTGTAATAATGTTTAATATTCAATTTGAATTTGAAATAGTTGGGATTTGAACGGTTTGTAATATATTAGTGTGTTTGGCTTGTGTGCATACTTTAACTTGTTGCGATCCGTGGTAGTTGGTAAGTAGGGTCATTGCATATATTATTATTATCTTTATTATTGTTATAAGCAGGTTATAATTAAGGTGTTTGTGTGGACCCCAAACTTCTGACCCGGGTTTGGAGGGCGCCACACATACAACCTAAGCTCTGATACCGATGTTGGATTTTAATCGCAGCGGAGGCATGGTAAAACACTTTTACACATATAAAATCCAAATAAAAGCATATAAATCGTGGTAAAAACATAGGGATCGATTACTAAACTTTAATATGCGATCCAAGAGCAACGATCGGAGATCCTTAGCAGCTGCTCCTCAAACGTGAAGCACTCCACCGGTATCCACCAAGAAGACGACGTTAAGCTGGAGGAGGAGGTGGAGAGAATTGGGTTTTTCTAAAACTTTTGGGTTTTGGGTTAGAATGAAAATAGGGTTTATAATAGTATATTTATAGGCAAAATTTTCAGCTGAAATTTTCCCATAAATATTATTATTATTATCCCATTTATTATTCTCATTAATAATTAAAACACCTTTTAATTATTAATCCTTTTTCTAAACACTTTAGAAATAATTCTCTCTCTTGATTTAATTTCCAAAAAATTAAATCCTTAATTAATAATATTTAAGAACTTTTCTTAATTAATTTATAATCAATTAAATCTCATTTAATCAATTATTAAATTTGCCAATTAATTATTTATTTCACAAATAAATAATTATTTAGCCATTATTAATTAATTCCTCCACCATTAAATCATTCTCTTTTTATGGTGTGACCCTGTAGGTTCAATATTAAGCCGGTAGTAGAAATAAATAATAATAAAACTATTTTCTCATTATTTATATAAATTCTCTAATTTATTAAATATGATTAATTAATTAATCATATTTATTCTACCTCGTGAGGGATACTTCTCAGCATATCGCGACTATCCGGATAATACGAATTCACTGCTTAGAATACCAAGAACCTATTCAGTGAATAGTTACCGTACAATAAACTCCTTCTACCCTACAATGTCCTGATTAAATACAAGGCATTATCTCGTGTCAAGCCTATCTAATTTAATCACTTGCTTACCATTTACTATGCTTAGTTCTATGCAAATTAGAAACTCCTTTCTAATTTCATTCACTCTGGCCAGAGATTCCTGAACTAGCATAAGTGGATCAGCCTTGAACATTCGCTTCCTTCACTGGAAGGGGTAGATCCTTTATTGATCATACACTATCTTCGTGTACAAATTCCTATACCCAGTAGAGCCCTAATAATTGTCCCTGGAGACTAAGAACTAAACCAAAGCATAGTTCAGTGTACAAAAGATGACTATGATGACCTCAAGTCTAAGGATACTTGTACAACTATCACTTTGTGAACAACTGGTGACACGTTAGTGAACTCCATCAGTTGTTCAGCTGTGCGAGTCATGTTCAGTGAACTTATTCTATAATAAGCACCTACATACTAGCTATAGTGTCACCACACAAATGTCTATGGGAACAGACATCCTTCATAATGAAGCAAGCATAGTATGTACCGATCTTTGCGGATTATTAATTACCAGTTAGTAATCCTATGATCAGGAACTATTTAAGTTTAGAGTTATCATCTTTTAGGTCTCACTATTATGATCTCATCATAATCCATAAAAAGCTTTACTCTAAACTATGGTATATCTTATTTAAACACTTAAATAGATAGAGCCCGTAATAAAAACAAAACTAGTCTTTTATTAATATCAATGAAATCAAAACAGATTACATAAAAGTTATTCCTAAATCCTAATACATGATTGGACTTAGGACATATTCCTTTCAAACTGTTGGGTCAATGACACAGTTGCCATAGCTACACTAGAATGCAAAGAAGTTTGTGAGGCCGGAAGAGTAGAGACAGTTGAACTTACCTCACTTACCTGAGGTGCTTCCATAACTGGAAAGTAGAAGAGTGGCACCTCTTTGTGATGGTTTGCCCTGTTCAAATCTGCAATGATTCTCCTTTCTTGAACCGAACAATCTAATTTGTTGGTTGGGTTCTCAAGCACAATATCCTCAGAGAGGTGGTTAGAAAGCATCATTAAAAATCTAGCATAGTAAACATTTTTACCCCTCTTATTTAGCTCCCCTAACTTAAACTCCAACTCAAATATGACCAGATCACTAAAGTTGAAGAATTTATCAGTTACTAGCATGTAAAGCATGTTAAGCATAGAGATATTAACTGAATCAAAATTGCTAATTTTACTAGAAAATACTTTAGTAACTACATCACACAGATAACTCCACTCCTTCCTAAGACCCAACCTCCTAATTTCACTTAATTTAGAAGTAAAGAGTGCATAGCCTATGGAATTAAGCATATTAAAAATATCAGTGTCTGTGTGTGGAGAAGTTACAGTGTTATCAAGAATTTTGAAATATGCTTTAACAATATCACTATTAACACAGAATTCCTTACCTTTAATAGTGAAAGTAACAGTCTTATCAGTTGAGTTGTATTTTGCAGTCATCCATATTTCTTCAACAACCTCACAGTAAATGGTGGGTGATTCCAGCATGGCATAGTTGAGTTTGCAGTTTTTCACAAAATCCATCATTTTATGGTAGTCCCCAGACTGCTGAATCCCCTTGTTCACTAAAGCTATAAAGTTGTTCTTCTCGTAGATAAATCCAGTTTGAGACATGATCTTTACGACTGTTGCCATTGTTAGAGAGTAAAAAAAAACTTGCAGAGAGAGAGAGTAAGTGCTTTTGAGAAAGAGAGAAGTTAGAGCAGATGATTTGAGAATGATAAAAGAAAAGCAGTGAAAATGAATTGTGCTTTTATACTCTCTCAAAAATAACTGTCAAAAATAATAAAGTAAAATAAAGTAACCAACAAGAATTGCCCAAAATAGCCGTTTAAAAATAAACTATAAAAATTCCATCAATTATCCATCGTGTTATGCTTACAAACTGTAAGTATACTCGATGGATAATGTTCAGAGAAATAACGGCTAAGAATAAGATAATTCGACGGATGAGGATAAATTAGTTATCCGTCGAGACATAAAATATTCCAGAAAAATAATTGATTTTATTAACAGATTGTATACCGATGGATGATCAAACTCGATGGATAATGATCATCCGTCGAGATGTAAATTTTGACTTAGCCATAATTTCATCCAAGACTGAAAAATCAATTAAATTTCTGGTTGCATTACAACTTGCAAATTGTCTATAAAGATTCAAGGGTAATTTAACATACCTAACTCACTTACCAACCTTGAAAAGGTGGATTCATCCAGTGGCTTGGTAAATATATCTGCAAGCTGCTTTTCACTTGGAACAAAATGTAGTTCCACAGTACCATTCATTACATGTTCCCTTATGAAGTGGTACTTGATGTCCATGTGCTTTGTTCTTGAATGTTGTACTGGATTTTCAGTGATGGCAATTGCACTTGTGTTATCACAAAAAATAGGAATTCTTTCCACTTGCAGACCATAGTCTAGCAATTGGTTTCTCATCCACAAAATATGTGCACAACAACTGCCAGCAGCAATATACTCAGCTTTAGCTGTAGAAGTAGAAACCGAAACTGAACCAGAATACAAGCTTGTTTCCTAGAAATTGACAGGTTCCTGTTGTACTTTTTCTATCAATTCTACAACCTGCATAATCTGCATCTGAATAACCAGTTAAATCAAAACCAGAATCTCTAGGGTACCAAATGCCAAGTTTTGGTGTTCCCTTGAGATATCTTAAAATTCTCTTAATAGCTACTAAGTGAGATTATCTAGGATCAGCCTGAAATCTAGCACATAGACATGTAGCAAACATTATATCTGGCCTACTAGCTGTTAAGTACAGAATTGAGCCAAACATGCCCCTATAACTTGAAATATCCACAGACTTTTCAGTAATGTTTAATTCAAGCTTAGTTGCAGTGGCCATGAGAGTTTTTGCAGATGTGCAATCCATTAGATCAAAATTCTTTAAAAGATCATAAATGTATTTAGTTTGACTAATGAATATTCCATCACTAACTTGCTTAACTTGCAAACTAAGAAAGTAGGTTAGTTCTCCCATCATGTTCATTTCATACTTACTTTGCATCAATTTGGCAAACTTTTTGCAAAGTTTCTCGTCTGTAGAGCCAAAAATAATGTCATCTACATAAATTTGAACAAGTATACTAGAGCCATTAACATTTCTAAAGAATAAGATTTTTTCAACAGTACCTCTTGTGAAATGATTCTCTAAAAGGAACTTTGATAAAGTGTCATACCAGGCTCTAGGTGCTTGCTTCAGTCCAAAAAGTGCTTTCAAAAGATAGTAAACATATTCTGGAAAATTTGGATCTTCAAAACCAGGAGGCTGACTGACATAGACTTCCTCCTCCAAATCTCCATTAAGAAAGGCACTTTTGACATCCATTTGATAGGCCTTGAAATTGGCATGGGCTGCATAGGCTAAGAAGATTCTGATGGCTTCAAGTCTTGGAACAGGAGCAAATGTTTCATCAAAATCTATTCCTTCTTGTTGACAGTAGCCCTTAGCAACCAATCTAGCTTTGTTCCTGACTATTATGCCATTTTCATCCATCTTGTTTCTGAATACCCATTTGGTGTCTATTGGATTCTTTCCTTTAGGCTTGGGTACCAGCTTCCATACCTTATTCCTTTCAAATTGGTTTAGCTCCTCCTACATAGCTAAAATCCAATCAGGATCCAACAAAGCTTCTTCTACCTTCTTTGGTTCTTCCTTAGATAGGAAACTGCTATACAGAAATTCTTCATGAGTTGCTCTCCTTGTTTGAACTCTAGAAGATACATCACCAATGATGAGCTCAAAGGGGTGATCCATTGTCCATTTCCTTTATTGAGGTAGATTAGCTCTAGATGAAGAGGCCTCATTGTTGTCTTGATGTGTGATTAAGTTTTGATTATTAGAAACTCCCCCTCAGTTTATGGATCTTTGATTTGAGAAAGGTGAATTTTCTGTAAGTGATCCATTCTGACTTTCAGCTTCTTTTGATGACCCAACGGATGGTGAATTTTGAGTACCGACGGATGAAACTGGTTGTCTCCCGACAGATAAAGCAGATTGTTTCCCGACGGATGAAGCATTTTGCAACTCGATAGATGTTGAATTTTATGCTTCATTGGTAGTGGATTTTTCTGCATTATCCTTTGATACTGTTTCTTGATCACTTTCATCATCACTGTCATCACTAACCATCTCCACATTGTCAAATTTAAGGCTTTCATGGTAATCTCCATCTTGTAGTCCTTCAATCTTTTTATCATAAAACACAACATGTATTGATTCCACAACAATGTTAGTTCTTAGATTGTAGACTCTATATGCTTTACCAACAGCATATCCAATAAAAATTCCTTCATCTGCTTTAGCATCAAACTTCCCATTCTGATCAGTTTGATTTCTCAGGATATAACATTTGCAGCCAAAGACATGAAGAAAATTTAGAGTTGGTTTCTTATTCTTGAACAATTGTTAGGGAGTCATTTATCTTGCTTGATTAACCAGAGAAATATTCCGAGTGTAGCATGCAGTATTTACAGCTTCAACCCATAAATATGTTGTTAACTTTGATTCTTCAAGCATTGTCCTTGGAGCTTCGATAAGTGATCTATTCTTTCTTTCCACTACTCCAATTTGTTGTGGAGTTCTTGTTGCTGAAAACTCATGCAAAATCCCATTTTCTTCACAAAACGCTCTCATGACAGAGTTCTTGAACTCAGTTCCATTGTCACTCCTGATTCTTCTAACTTTGAAATCAGGATGATGTGATTGATGATGATTTCACTAGCCTCATCTTTGGACTTAAGGAAATATGTCCAAGAGAATTTTGAGAAATCATCTACAATTACTAGGCAAAATCTTTTTCTTGAGATGGACAACACATTGACTGGTCCAAACAAATCCATGTGTAGCAGTTGCAAAGGTTCTTCAATTGTTGAATCAAGCTTCTTTCTGAATGATACTTTAATTTGCTTTCCCTTTTGGCAAGCATCACACAGTCCATCCTTAGAAGACTCCACTTGAGGAATGCCTCTAACCAGTTCTTTCTTTATAAGTTCATTCATGGTCTTGAAGTTTAGATTGGATAGCTTCTTGTGCCATAGCCAACTTTCATCTTGACTTGCTTTACTGAGAAGACAAGTAACAGATTCTGCATTTGATGAGTTGAAGTCAGCTAGGTACACATTCCCTTTTCTCACTCCAGTGAGAACCACTTTATTGCTTCTCTTGTTTGTCACAACACAGGCTTCTGAGTTGAAGGTTACTGAATTCCCTTTATCACACAGCTGGCTGATACTCAACAAATTATGATTGAGACCATCCACTAAGGCAACCTCCTCAATGATGATATTGTGTTTTGAAATCAAGCCATATCCCACAGTATAACCCTTGCTGTCATCTCCAAAAGTAATACTTGGGCCAGCTCTCTCCTTGAACTCTGTGAGCAGGGTAGAATCACCAGTCATGTATCTTAAACAACCACTATCCAAGTACCATAGATTCTTTCTGTTTCCCTGCATACATTAAAATTAAATCAAGTTGATTTTGGTACGCAAGTTTCCTTGGGTCCTGCCTTGTTAGCTTTCTTTTTCTATTTCTTAGGTTTGATCTCATTTGACTTGGGGATATCAGATTCATCCTTAGTCATTTGAGTTGGACCTTTGAAACCATTCCAGTAGGGCATGCTATTAGTAAACATGTTATTCCAGTAGGGCATGCTAAATGGCATTTGAGGCATACTAAATGTAGCATAATAAGGATTAAGTGCAAATGGCATATTAGCAAATTATGCATTCATATTCTGTGTAGACATAGCATTCATAGGCATAGAAGGCATGGCATTCATGTTGGAAAAAAGAGGTGGCACAGATATGGAAGTAGGTATGACAGTTTTGCAACTAACAGACAGATGATTTACACTACCACACTTAACATAGATATTTCTTAGAGCATACTTATCAGGTGTGTAGTTGTTATGCTTGTTAATCCCTACTTTATCATTTCTATTATTTTTCCTTTTAGCCTCTGTTTTAACCTCAATCTTTTTTAGTCTGTCATTCAATTGCTTGATAAACAGATGACCAACATTCACTTTCTTCTCCTTCCTCACTTGACTAGATTCTCCTGAAATTAAGTTTTTGGAAACTAATCCATACTTATCATTTAACTTGGAAAGTTTGGCTTTACTCACAGGTTTGCTCACAGCCGACGGATGAGGGTTTATATCACTCGATGGATAATCCTTTTTATTATCCGACGGATGACTCTCATCATCCGTCGAGTCCACATCTGTTAGCACTCCTTCAACCAAATTAGATTCCAGCTTCTCCTTATTCTTCTTCAAGGCTGCATCACAAAAGGACTCAATACCTTGAACTTTCATGATTTAAGCGTGAACATCTCTAGATGTTTTCCAAGCCTTAATCACCTCATGTTCCCGTTCAAGCTGCTTCTTCAAGATCTCTTCTTTCTTCAAGGACTCAGTTAATTCATCCTTAGTAATTTTACACTCAAATCTCAATTTTTCAAATTCAATAAACTGAGATTCTAGCACATTATTCCTCTCACTTAAAAACAAATTGTTTTCTTTGATTTTAGCATTTTCCTTAGTAAGAGACTTAAGTGTAACACGCAAATGATATAATTCTGTAGACATGTCACTTATTGTATCATTACACTCAACTTTAAATAAATGTGCAAGGTTAGTGGTGATTACCTGATTACTTGAAGAACTTGTCTCTGTTTCATCAGACTTGGCCATTAGGGCTAGATTGATATAGCTGACATCCTCATCCTCATCCAGACCATCTGCTGCCCAGTCATTTTCTTGTGTAATGAAAGCCCTTTCCTTTTGTTTGAGCAACTCAAAATATTTCTGTTTATAATCCACAGGCTCAAACTTCTTCTTGCTGGAATATGACTTTCTACACTCACTGGCAAAGTGCCCTGCCAAGCCATATTTGAAACATTTGAATTTTGATTTATCCACCATGTTTCTATTTGGCTTAGCTGATCCAAAGTTCTTCTTGAACTTGAGCTTGGAAAATCTTCTGGAAAGAAATGCTAGATGTTCATCAATGTCATCCATAACATCTTGGCTCAAAGAATCTTCATTTTCTGCTACCAGCCCCTTGCCCTTGTTTTCACAGACATTTGAAGCAGACTCAACAACTTCTATCTTCATCTCCTTCTCTTTTTCTAACTCAGCAACCAGTGCAATGGATCCTCCTTTCTTTCTCCCTTTCTCTATTCTTTCATCTTACTCTATTTCAAGCTCATAAGTCTTTAGAATGCCATACAGTCTCTCTAGTGTAAACTCCTTGTATTCTTGTGAATTTCTCAAGGAGACTGTCATTGGTTTCCATTCTTTTGGTAAGGATCTCAGAAATTTGAGGTTAGAATCTTTGGTTTGGTAGACTCTTCCATGCAGCTTTAGAGCATTTAGTAGCTTTTGAAATCTACTAAAGATATCCGTGAGAGTTTCACCTTCTTCAAAGTGGAAATGCTCATATTGCTGAATTAGTAACTGCATCTTATTTTCTCTAACTTGTTCAGTGCCATCACAGATAATCTGAATTATATCCCAAACTTCCTTGGTAGTTTTGCATTTGATGATGTTGTCAAACATGTCACCATCAACTCCATTAAACAGAATATTCATGGCCTTCTTGTCCTTCCTGACTTGTTCAATATCAGGATCTGACCATTCATGCCTTGGCTTGGGAACTGATGGCTCATTTCAAGTTGCAGCTCTCATTGGTACATGAGGGCCTCTCTCTATGCAATCTACATAGGCCTCATCTTGAGAAAGTAAATGAAGATGCATCTTTACCTTCCAGTGATGGTAATTGTCTTTTTCCAGGAAAGGAATCTTGACTCCAACATCCTTCTTATTCATCTTGCTGTTTGTTGTGATCTTTAAACTCTTTGTTCTTTAAGAGCTTGCTCTGATACCAATTGTTAGTCCCTAACAATGCAATAAGAATTACAGAAGGGGGGTTGAATGGAATTCTTGAAACTTTTTCTGAATTGTAAAATGTTTAAACTTAAGATATATATATATATATATAATAGTGTTTTAATTTGCAAAGTGCGGAATAACAAGTTAAATATGAATCAAAACACAAAGTAATAAAAACACAAGTCTTTAAAACTTTCTGGTGGATTAAAATGTATCCACCAGATATATATATATATATATATATATATATATATATATATATATATATATATATATATATCAAGAGAACTCTGTGAAGCTTGAATAGCTCACAGCTGCTTACAAATAAGAACAACTAAACTTATAGAGAAATGCTACGGATATAGCTTAAAAATGTTTCTCTGAGAAAATACTTAGTCTTCATATTGTTCTAATTGCTACTCTTGGTTTATATATCACCAAGATTACACCGTAATAAGACAAGATAATAAAACAAAACCTATCAAGTCTAATACTATGCTACTTCATTACTCTATTCCAGCATCTTTGAATATCTTCATAATAGCATGGAAATAGCAATGCTTCTTTGTTCTCAAAAACCCAGTTGAATAGGCTTCCACATTCCTTTTGCATACACTCGACACATGTGACTGTGTTGTCACTGTCAACAGATGTTTGAATTGATTATCCATTGGGTACATGATCATCCGTCGGGTTGCCTTGTTAATCATCCGTCGTGTAGCTTTGTTGATCATCCGTCGGGTAGCTATTTGGCACTTGACTTCATTTCATTTATGTAAAATTACAAGACATCATCTATGTACAATTAATCAACCTATTTTGCATATCTAATTAAAATCAACATGACTTATATGCTACTACATAATCTATACAAAGATGTTTGTAGAAATGTGCTACATGATTTATTGTTACATAAGCTACTCACTCGATGGATGTTAAATCATCATCCGTCGGGACTATATTGAGTCATCCGTCGGCACTATATTTGATTATCCGTCGAGTGCTACATATTTCACTAAGTTAAATCTACTAAGGTGTTTTGTTAATGAAATTATCAAGTTCACAATATATACACAACAATTATGACTGTTCCATTAACTATCACCCAGGTAAGGCCAATGTGGTGGCGGACGCATTGAGCAGAAAAGAGAAGTTGAATATGGTTCATATTGTAGACGAGCTAGCACGAGACTTGGAAAAGATGAAGATTGAAGTTCGAGTACCAAGAGAAAGTAAGGAGTAACTGTATGAGATTACCTTCCAACCAGCATTGATGGAAAAGATCAAAAGATGTCAAGAGGGAGTTATGGAACAAGAATTGGACACTCTGACAGGAGAAGAATTATGTACCCAAAAGGATAGTCAAGGTATGTTTAGATTTTTTTCCAGAATTTGGATTTCCAATGTGGTGGAACTGAAGAATGAAGTGTTACATGAAGCGCACGACTCTCAGTTTTCTATCCACCCTGGTAGCACTAAGATGTACCAAGATTTGAAGAAAAAATTTTGGTGGCCAGGAATGAAGAAGGATATTTCAAATTGGGTTAGCAAATGTCAGGTGTTCCAGATGGTAAAAGCTGAACATCAAAGGCCAAGTGGGTTGTTACAACGTTTGGAGATTCCCTAGTGGAAGTGGGAAGAGATTACAATGGATTTTGTGGTGGGATTGCCAAAGACGAGAGCTAATCATGACGCTATTTAGGTAATCATTGACAGCTTGACAAAGTCAACACATTTCCTCCCAATCAATGAAATAGTTAAGTTGTATTTGGATGAAATAGTGACCAAGCATGGAGTTCCTGTGTCCATTGTATCAAATCGAGACTCGAGATTCAATTCAAAGTTTTGGATCAAGTTCCAAGAATGTCTAGGAACCAAGCTAAATATGAGTACCGCCTATCATCCTCAGACGGACGGTCAAAGTGAGAGAACAATCCATACAATAGAAGATATATTAAGAGTTTGTGCTTTGGATTTGAGGGGAAATTGGGACGAACACTTACCTTTGATTGAGTTCTGATAAAATAACAGCTATCATGCCAGTATTGGGATGCTGCCTTATGAAGCCTTTTATGGACACAAGTGTAGATCACCATTGTATTGGGATGAGGTAGGAGAGAAGAAAATGTTAGGTCATGAGCTGGTTCAGCAGACTAAAGATGAAGTGGCATTGATTCAGAAAAGGTTAGAAGCAACCCAGGATATACAGAGAAAGATTGCAGATTTGCATCGAAAAAATATGAGCTTCGAGGTAGGGTCACTGGTATTGCTAAAAGTATCACCCTGGAAAGGATTAGTGCAATTTGGTCAAAAAGGTAAACTCAGCCCAAGGTATATAGGACCATTTGAGGTTTTGAAGAAAATAGGAAAGGTCGCTTATGAGATAGCGTTGTCGCCGCAATTGCAGCATATTCATAATGTGTTCCACGTATCTATGTTGAAGCCATATATTCCTGATTTGAATCAAGTTATAGAGTATGAACCAATTAAGCTATAGCCAGATTTGTCCTATGTGGAACAGCCACTCCAGATTTTAGATCGTAAAGAGCGAGTCCTTAGAAATAAGTTAATCCTCATAGTGAAAGTACTTTAAAGAAATTCTCGAGTGGAAGAGTCTACTTGGGAGTTAGAGTCAAACCTGCTTGATAAATATCCTCAATTGATTAATATTCGTGATATTAATTATTTGTGCAGAAATGATTTTAAAATAATCGGTGAAATTTTTGTGTTGGAACCCGAATAATCGGGTGCCCCAAAAATTTTGCCGCTGTCCGCGATGAATTTTTACGAGTGGACCGTGGACGGTGATGAATTGATTCTGAGTCCTAAATATAAAACAAATAAAATGATTTGTATAATCTATTTTCGAACAAAAATAAATATTTGTGTGACTAGTCGTATTGAATCATAAGTTGTGAATTGGATTTGTTGGGAATTGGATGTCGATTATGTTTCGACGGGTAGGCTTATAAACAGAAGATTCGCTGTCAAAATTTTCTAAAATTTATTTTAAAATACGATAAAAGCGTACTATTTGATTTAAAGTGTTTTACACAATTATGAATTTGAATTACGTGACTATGTGTATATAGTTATATGTATACGAGTCGGGTTATCGGATTAGGTTATATAGGATCAAGGATATCAAGCATGTCGGTGTGACTGATTAGGTCATTCTGTTACTGTAGATCCCAGTCAAGTTTCGCAAGGACCGAAGTCAGCGTACCCCTGACCATTCTTTAATGGTTCAGTACATATGGATATCTTTTATTTTATTCTCATATAGGAACATAAATGTTTTAAGTTACGTATCCCCTTTAGTTATAAATAACTGCTTTAAACCTGTTTTGAGGAAAAGTAACTTCGAAAGGTACCTATCTTGAACAAAAATGATTTTTGTGAACCAGTTTAACATGTGATGTTAAATGAATGGTTTTGAAATGAGATGGGTACAAGGGTTTTGAAAATTGGATAAAACGATCAAGTGGATACATAGGGGCCAGAGTGGCCTACTGAGGTTGCATAAGAGGTTAATTCGGTTGCGCACATTACATAACCGATTAGTCCAGCAGTTCAGAGACCTAGCTAGTCTTTCAGTTCCAGAACAGGTTTATGGGATGACAGTTGGAGTCGTCTGGTGTTGATAGCCTGATCAGTTGTCTTCACATATCCGTTACGTATCTAATTTTGCTTTGCGATTCGTGTAAGGGAATAAGTGATTGATATGGTTTATTAATAACTGTGAATAGCATGCTAAAATTGGACTCTGGTACTTACACAACAGAAAACTACGTTTATTTTGTTAAGTGCATGCTAGTTAGTGATATCGAGTTTCCTTTATTTACTGTTCGAAATGATTTACAGATTACGGATTTCTTGTTGATTTATAGTTTTGTTCCTATAACTGTTACTTTACTGTTTTTATTTTGATGTTCATATGTTGAACTGCTGAGCGATTATATGCTCACCCTTGCAACATGTTATATATATATCGCAGATGCCTAGAAGACTAGTCAGACATTCGCAGAACCGTGTCTCAGCCCCTTCTGGACCTGGCTCCTCTGAGGTAGTTTGTATCAGACCATGCGCGGTCTGATGAGTTATTGAATAAGTTTTGTTTGTCAGACTTTTTGAGTAAATGGTTTATAATAATGAGTAACTTGAATCATACTTGAACCTGGATCGGATCTTGGTTTGGGGTCATGTTAATATAATATTAATAATAATCTTGTAGTTTATATTTCTGTTTGTTGTGTTTAGTGACGTCAACTCCTGACCCCGAGATTGAGGCCATCACACTAGTCATCACTAATCGAACCCCTAATTAGCCTAATCGACGCCTAAATCTTGATGCCCGAGATGAACCACTTGAAAAATGAAATGTTAAAGCCCGAAAAAAGAGAGAGTGGTTGATTATAGAGAGTGTGAGAGTGTGAGTTTCTTTATACATCTTTTTATTAAAATTTCAAAGCCTTACTCCTTAATTTTCATCTCCCCCCACCAATTTCAACTCTCGGCCCAAGTTCTATTCTAAATAAAGAGCCAGTCCTAACTTTTTTTGTTGAAATTTAAATTATTAATTTCTCTCTTCTTTTAAGTCCTAAAAATATTGACATTAGTTAACAAGTGAATTTCTTTGAATCAAGTTGCAGTTCTTGACTTCTAATTGGATTAATTAAAAAGTTTTAACATCCCAAGTTCACTACCAAACTTAGAAAAAGTGGATTCATCAAGCATTTTTGTGAAGATGTCTGTAATTTGATCCTTCGTGGTTATAAAATGTAATTTCATAATATCATTTCTGACATGCACTCTGATAAAATGATACCTAATATCAATGTGCTTAGTTCTAGAGTGTTGAACCGGGTTGTTGGATATTTCTATAGCACTAGTGTTGTCGCAAAATATTGGAATCTTTGACATCAACAACTCATAATCCCGAAGTTGGTTCCTCATCCATAAGATTTTAGCACAATATCTTCCAAAATCTATGGATCCAACTTCAGCAGTTGATGTGGATACTGAGTGTTGCTTCTTGCTATGACATGAATCCATTCTCTCAAGAAACTGGAAGCTTCCCAAAGTACTTTTCCTATCAATCTTACAACCTGTAAAATCTGAATCTGTATAGCCAACTAGGTCAAAACTTTTACCTTTAGGATATCAAATACCAAGATTTGGAGTTCCCTTGAGATACCTAAAAATCCATTTAACAACTATAAAATGAGACTCTTTAGGGTCATCTTGAAACCTAGCACATAAGCATGTTGCAAATATAATATATGGTCTACTTGCAGTGAGATATAATAATGAGCGATCGTACCTCTATAACTTGTGATATCAACCTTCTTACCAGTTTTGTCCTGATCAAGCTTAGTGGCAGTTGGCATTGGATTCTTTGCCGGAGTTGAATCTTTCATATTATACTTCTTGAGAAGTTCTCTGATGTACTTGGATTGACAAAAGAATATACCATCTTTCCTTTGATTTACTCATAATCCAAGAAAGTAGTTCAACTCTCCAATCATGCTCATTTTATACTTACTTTATATTAACTTAGAAAATCTCTTGCAAAGATCATCATTAGTAGAACCAAAGATCAGATCGTGTAATATATAAGTGATGATGTCAAAGATCACTAGAGATAACAATATCATTAGTTTCTCTAATCAAAATATGAAGCAAGCCAGATGGACATCTGATCTAAGGAGGAAATTAATGAACTGTTATTTTTGGTAATCAGTTAAACTTGGGGCCAACCCTAAGTAAGTTGTATTGTTATCTTAATTTATATTTTGTACTTGTAACACTTAAAGTCTGTAAAATACAAAGGAGCAGACTGGAGTCTTTTTCCTGAAACAGTATCAAGCCTAAGGATTTTATCTGGAAGAAGATCAAGAAGATCAAGAAGATCAAGAAGATCATGCCTCAGAAGAATTTTGAAGAATCTTGGAGTTGAAATCTGTTTGGAGAAAAATATTTTAAGTCAAGATCTCTATAATTCACAGATTTAATGTTATAGATAAGTCATTTGAGAACTCTAGAATGGTTTATCGAGAAGTCAGGAAAGCTACTAGAGAACTCAGGAAGATATCGACAAGCCAAATTGAAGAACTGAAGATTGGAGATATCGACAAGTCATTCCTTCACTAGAGAACTCAGAGTTATCGAAAAGTCTACATTCAGTAGAGAACTCTGAGTTATCGATAAGTCAAGTTCCACTAGAGAACTCAGAGATATCGATAAGTCAAAATTTACTAGAGAACTCTGAGATATCGACAAGGTAAATTTTTACTTGAGAACTCTGAGATATCGACAAGTCAAGAAGCCACTAGAGAACTAAGACTTATAGATAAGTCAAAGTGTAGATGTGAAGACTAGAGATCTCGACAAGCTGAAGACCTATACAAGCCAAACTAAATAAGGAGTGCTAGAGATCTCGATAATCCTATATACTTGTCGAGATGTCAAGTGTTCTATATACCTAAACTGGAGATCTCAATGTACAGTCTCAAAGTACAAGGTTGCAAATCAGTTCAATATCCAAGATAAATAATCAACAAATAATCCAACAGCTGGATTGACAAGTCTACAAAAAATAGCTTAAAGAGTGTGCAAGATCAATGGCAAAGATTAACTAACAGAGGAAGATTAAAGTGAACACGGGATGCTAAAGATATGCTAAGCTAGAAATGGAAGATCTGCTTTTTTATAAATAGAAATGACAAGTGACAGTTTAGAAAAGCTAATAGCATGTTTTATTCTCCACTGTGTAAACCAGAAGTTTACTGAGTTATAAAGTTAACACTGGTCCTTTAGTCAGGAGCAACAATTTAGATCAGATTTCTTGTAACACTCTCAAGTAGAAGTTAAGCTCTTTATCAACAAAGGGCCTATAAATTTTGTAGCAAAATAGTCTTAATTTTAATATAAAATTAAGTGAGTTTTGAAGATTTGTGTTCTTTATTTTTCTGCAAGTTTAAATTTTGCATGAACACATTTCTCTACAAGAATCAATTTACTTTGTTCAACCATAAACATTCAAGAAAAGCTCAAAAACAGTAAAACACATTCACCCCCCCTCTGTGTGTTATTTATTTCCTAACAGATTGGCTTTCAATCAAGGAAAAAATTAGAAAGTAGAATACCAAAGGTTCAAGGGTTACAAGGATTGGTCTTCTGTTAAACAAGGAATAAGGGTTGATATGTCAAGCAATTCAATATCAAAAATCAGTATGTGTAGATATGTATTTGTGGAGTAGTATCATATATGTCTGGCTCGTATCTGAGAATTCAAAAATCAATGGTTTATGAAGAATAAGGTTTATGGCTCAAGATCAATAAGAATCAGGGTTCAAGGTTGAATAGTTTAAAGCGCTTGCAATATAAAACATGATTTATTTTGAATACTAGCAACATGTTATGAGAAATTTTCAAAATATTTGTAATATATCTTGAAGAAGATTCAGAAGTACTTGCCTTATCACAAATAATTTCCAACTTTACTTGTACTCATCTAACAGTTTTACTCTTCAATCACTTTCCTTCTTTTTCTATGCCTTGCCTCTATTCATCAATCACTTGCTTTCTTTTTCTACACTTTAGTTCTATTTACTGATCACTGCCCTTCTTTTCTATACATCTCTTACTCTACTAGGCATCACAAGTATCTATCAATACTCAATTTCATATCACTCTAATCGTCACATAGACGTCATAAGCTTTTATCTACCCTTCGTTTTACTCAATTCCGATTTACGAATTGAAAGTTATGACTAAAACAGTTAAACAATAACCACATAGGCATATAACACATCAATAAAATAGCACGTAGCACATAACACGCAAGATATTCAATCAAAATAATTTTTCAAAGAAGATTTAGGGTCAAAATGATATTCCAGGTATTTATTACGAATTTTTGAACATTTTTCGGAGTTAAAATTGGTTTCCGGATCATTTTATAATTAAATATTAGGGTTCGTACGCTCGAATCTGGCTTTAAAATAATTTTATAATAATTATCGAGCCTTGACAATAATTTTTAAATAATATTTTAAAGTTCGAAACTATTTTTCAGGAATTTTAAATCAATTTAAAATAATTAAATCTAATTGTTAAATCAATTAAAATTAATAGTTAATTAAAATAATTAATCAATTAATATTCAATTAATTGGTTAATTAAAGTAATTAAAAACAAATTAAAATTAATTAATAAAATAAATCAGATTTATTTTTAAGTAAATAAATAATTAAAAACAATTTTTTGAATCAAAAATAACTTTTCAGAATTAAAATAATGATTTTTGAAATTTTTGGAAATTAAAAACAATTTTTGAAAATAATTTATAAAAAGAAATCTGAATTCTGTAGGAATTTAAAACAAAAATCCAGAATTTGTAAAGTTCTGGAAACTTTAGGGGCTAAAGTGTAAAAACAAGGTTTTAGAAAATTTTTAGGACAAAAATGGATTGAAGTCGGGTCAGACCCCGGGTTACAGTCGACCCGAACGGGTCACCCCCTTTGCTGAAGAATACCAGCAGTTTGCAGATTCCGGCGAGGGTAAATCCGGCCAAAACACGAACGATTCTTGCCTGTTTTTTATCCTAATTAATCCCCTAATGATCCAGAAACACAACCCAGACATTCTTACTCTCAATATATCTTGAAGAAGATTCAGAAGTACTTGCCTTATCACAGATGATTTCCAACTTTACTTATACTCATCTAACAGTTTTACTCTTCAATCACTTTCCTTTTTTTTGTGCCTTGCCTCTATTCATCAATCACTTGCTTTCTTTTTCTACACTTTAGTTCTATTTACTTATCACTGGCCTTCTTTGCTATGCATCGCTTACTCTGCTAGGCATCACAAGTATCTATCAATACTCAATCTTATATCATTCTAATCATCACATAGACGTCAAAAGCTTTTATCTAACCTTCGTTTTACCCAAATCCGATTTACGGATTGAAAGTTATGACTAAAACAGTTAAACAATAACCACATAGGCATATAACACATCAATCAGATAGCACGTAGCACAAAGCATGTAAGATATTCGATCAAAATAATTTTTCAAAGAAGATTTGGGGTCAAAATGATTTTCTAGGTATTTATTACGAATTTTTGAACATTTTTCGGAGTTAAAACGGGTTTCCGAATCATTTTATAATTAAATAATAGGGTTCGTACGCCGAATCTGGCTTTAAAATAATTTTTTAATAATTATCGAGCCTTGACAATAATTTTAAATAATATTTTAAAGCTCGAAACTATTTTTCAGGATTTTTAAATCAATTCTAAAAAATTAAATCTAATTAGTAAATCAATTTAAATAGGGCTGTAATTCGAGCCGAGGTTTTTTGAGCTCGACTCGAACTCGACTCGATTAACTCGGCTCGACTCGACTCGAACTCGTTATCGAGCTCGAGCTCGAACAAGATTTTAGGCTCGATTAAAAACTCGAGCCGAGCCGAGTTTTTTTGAACTCGACTCGAGCTCGACTCGATAAACTCGAACTCAACTCGACTCGAACTCGAACTCGGTTAATTTTTTATATTTTATTAATATTTTTATTTTTTATATATGTTATTACTTATGTTATTAATATTACTTATGTTTTTCTATATTTTTATTTTTTTTCCATTAATATAACTTGATGCTGTTTTTATTTGTTATTTACATGATTAATGATATTTTATTTTACTTATATTATTAATATGACTTATGTCTTTCTATATTTGTTATTTACATGATTGATATTTTGAACTGAATTAGATTTGTATTGCAACAATTATTAATATTTTATAGAAAAATAAGAATTTATTAATTTGAAAGAGTAAAACAAAAAAGAATCAAGTTGGAGTTGAAGCTAGTAAAATTGTTATCGAGTTTCGTTTGATTTTATTTTAAAATAAAAAGGATAGTTACGAATTTTACATCAAATAATCTATTCAATATAGGGTTTCTATTTTTTTGTTTAAATCATGAATCTATAGAATATTCCTTTATTTTAAATTCAAAAGTTATGATTTATTTCAAAATATAACGGTCCTTTATAGTAATAATGTATTACTACTATATTGATATTTTATTATAAATTTGATTCATACTTTTGATAGTTGTCTAAATTCTAATTGAGATGTCAATTAATTAGATCTAAATTTACAATTTAGTGATAAGTTAATAGGTATATTATACAACTATGATATAAATTACACCAAAAAAAGTTTTATTATGATGTATTGCTATTAATTAAAATTAATATTTTTATAACTGTTATTTATTAATGATTTAATCTCTATTGCGTACTTTTGTTTTAAAAAAGATAAAAGTTACTTTTCTCCCCCAAGTCCCGACAATAATAAAACTAATAAAATAATTTTATTAGTTAATAAAATATCAATAACACTGGCAGTTTGCATATTCCGGCGAGGGTATATCCGGCCAAAACACGGACGATTCTTGCCTGTTTTTTTATCCTAATTAATCCCCTAGTGATCCAGAAACACAACCCAGACTTTCTTACTCTTAAAGGAGTTCCCGGTTATCTTCACCGGTGAAACCGTCATTATCGCCGGCGAAGCTACGAGCTTTTCCGGTGATACTTTTCTGGCATCCAACACAGAAATCAAGCACATGACTGATCTTGTTTTTAAACGATCTATTCACTGGTCTTACTCAATCAAACTCAGAATTAACCAAATTAAAAATCCCAATTTCAATTTAGAACATTCAAACGATTTAAACCCTAATTTAATAACCCGAAAATCAAACATCAATTTCTGTATGTTATTGAACTCTATTTTTGATATATAATATACCAAATTGACCAGAAAAATAGTATCTACATGATGGAATCATCAAATCATATCAACAACCTCAAGAACAAATTTTCATAATTTAATCTTTAATAAATTTGAAATTAAACAATTAAATAAGAAAAAAATACCTTGATTTCTGCACCAAAATAGTTGTGTGATTCAGAAAGAGTTTTTCGAGAGCTTTGTTTTGATATATAGCATGCCCGAATCGGAGTTCGATAACGCCTTCGTTTGTACGTTTGATTATAAAGAACGCAATATTTTTAGGGTTTTTCTCTGTAAATCTTATATGTTTACTAATCGATTATGATTTTACGAATAAAATGAAGTAATAAAAGGGCTATATATATTTATGAAATATTGGTTCGTGTTGGATCGTTTGGGATCGATAAATTAGTTGCTTAGCCGCTAGTAACTGCAAAAACGATCCAATTTGATACCCGTGTTGGATAATTATCCAAACACGGATTTCTATAAAACACTTTATACGAAAATAATGTAATATTATCCCGTCTTTCGAGAATACGGGTTTTGTTGATATATCGAAATAATTATCGTATCGAAAATTATACGTCGGGATATGTACGGGTCAAACCGTAATCCGGATCGAAAAAGTTAAAACACGGAAAATATCCGGAATTACCTGATTAGGTTAGGAAGGAGTTTTCGAACGAGTTTCGGGTTGTAAAAACATAAAAACAGTTGAGATTCGACGATTCCCGACTTTATAAAATAATTTTGTAATTATTCAAAAAAGTAATTAATAAATTCATAAATCAATATAAAATCATATAACAGTCCAAAAATTACCAGAAAAATATTGTAAGTATCTATATTTTATATTTAATTTACACTTTCCTCACCCTTAGTTCTCAGGTGATTTCACTATGACATCTCTTGGCGAAATATATCTATCTTTATTTTTGAAAGTCAACGGTTATAATAATCCATCTAGCATTTGATGCTCCGTCCTAATTCTTGGGTAGGTATAGCATTTACTTACATGTTTATCCCATTTTCTCTTCATGAATGGTAACTAGATATTTTCTTTCAGCCCTCGGTATTTAATCATACTTCTGAGATGCATTCCATATCTTAATTTATAATTTTTTCCTCAAACTCTTCACTTTACTCCTGCCCCACATAATACCCATATCTTACCTATATCCTGGTATCTTATTAAGTTTCTTTATCATCATTTTGATTCCACTTCCTTTCCTATTTCCGTTCTTCATTCTCATAGCTTATTCAAAACCGAACTCTTGACATTAATACTCATTTTGATGTCATATCAAATTAGATATCAATACGAAATTTGATACTCACAATATCCCATTTGGAAGTAAACATCAGTCATCTATATTAATACCACTTTCGATATTTAACAATAACCTAAGTATCAACATCAATCAGAAACTGAATTAAAACTGTATCTCACATTTTATTCAAACCAGAATTACTTGACAAATCATTTATTGTATGATTATCAAAACGATTTGGAAACAAGACGTCCTTTAATAAAACTTTATTTTAGATGATAAAATCTCTTTGATTGACTAATAAAATCCATATTGGTGTAGGTACTAATCTCTTCTTCATTCCACCTCCCTTTTTCATTTCCTTTCTTTCTTCTCTTCACTCTATCTTAAATCTTTAGTTCTTAAAACGTTCTCTTTACTTGTCCATACAAATAACTTTTTATTTCTCTTGTTCATTATAAAGGGTATATTCATCAAAATAAAGCCTCACACACTTGCAGCAATTCCTGAATTCTACAGGTGTCCTTACTTCCTCCAAATTTCTCATTGCTTTGATTTCGGATTTGAAAGTCACATCAAAATTTGACTTAATCTAATTGGAATCGATTTCCATCTATCTGACCATTAATTGGTAAAATTAACCAATTAACTCACTTAATTGATCAATTACACCAAGTGATGACTAGCTAAATGAAATCAAAGGCCAATTATATATAGTCCAATTGGCTGTAACAGCCTTTTTCAAAAGCCGAGATCACAATTATTTGGAGTATCAACATGAATATCAATAACACACAGAAGTATTCTTCTATCTTTAAAAGCAGGGTAATTTCTGAAAATTTGGGCAACATCTTCTTTATATTATTGACTACTAGTCGGGCTCAAGCCGACACCAACAATCAATCAAACAACCAACAATCAATCCTTAAATATACCAATCCATTGCCACTTTCTAAACTCACCACTTCACCACCTCATGTAATATTAATTAGTACAACCCATGTCTCTAGTTCAACTTAAGATTATAGCGAACAAGTCTTATTATACCATACCTTTTTCTCATATTTTCTGATTATAACAGAATATCACTACTGAGTACAATTACAAATTATTCTAGAATTCTTCTAGTTTGTGTTTCAATTCAAGCTTTCTAATTAACAATTTATCCATTCTTGAGAACATAGACTTGTTCTTATTAGTTTACTTGTTCAACTTCCGATAACCAACACATGGTCTCAACCAACACTCGTATAATCTTGTGAAAGAATTCCTTTGGTTTTAAAGCATTATTAAAAAAATTTACAATTGAATCATAATATCTTCATCTCTCCCTATGCCTTTCCATACTGAACCTTCTTTGCTGGCTCAGTTATGAGTATCAAATTTACCATAACTCACTTACTTAAGTAGAAAAGCCCAACCATTCCTTGAAGAACACACTCAAAGTTTATTCGTAACTAGCACTTCTTTGATCTTGAACCTTCATGACAGTATCTCCCACATGATTGAGGTATGCTTCATCTTTACAATGTACTAATCGATTATCTGGTTATTATTAAGAATTTCTTTATTCGCTTCTACTGTCCAATCAATCATTTTCCTTATCCGATATACGCAACTTTAGTTTCTTATTTCTCTTGTTAATTTACCTCATACGGTTCGTTAACTACTCCAATTCATGTCAAAATCTCATACTTGAAACGTATCATGTATACAGATTTCCGCCTCGAATTTGATGTCCTCGTAACAACCACGTCATTGGCATAATGGTTCTTCTATGCACGTATATGTCCACCATTTATTGGCTTGCAATTATCCACACTCATCATATAGCTCCATCTGCTACACGGGTTCATTTCACTTCCTTTTCAAAATATTTAAAGAATAGACCTTACACAAGAAGGAAATTTGTGTATGTGATTCTGTTTGGAAACCTTTTGTAAGGAATAAGAGTACAAGGAAACAATCGGAAGGATCCATGAATCAACAAATCATAATTGAAGAAGAAAGAATGAATAATGATTTAGATATGAATGAGACAAACATATTTGTACTCAAGATGGCCAGTCTTTCATACTATATGGCATACAACACATGATTAGGTGGTGTCCTACTAGACTCTTTATCATTTCGACAAAGCGTCACACCATAACACTGTTTGTCTCAATCAGAAGATAAGACTTGAGGGAAAAATGATTTTGAAAGGAATACAACAGTTTTCTTATCACCTTATAGAGCTGATTATGAAAGAAGTTCATACTTTATTCAAGATTCATAAGAACGAGTGGTATTATAGAAAAGAATGATAGCATTGGTCGCCATCCATATTTTATCTATTTACAGTTTCAACGCGGATTCGATAAATATATTCCAATCCGAGTCATATATTAACCTTAGAAAGTTCTCTGACATGCCTTCTTAATCGATCTTTAGAATAAATTGCCCTGTACTGGGTCATGTATCTTTAGCGTCACGCTTCCATATTTATAATTCGACTCTATTTGCAGTTTTACGAGATTTACAATCATAACTTCAAATTTTGCTTATGCTGCTGATCATTCAACATATCGCCTCCTTTGCTAATAACGTTCTTCCTTTAGGAAATTCTGGAAATTTCTCAATCTTCTTTGATCCTAGTCAGCTTCTTTTAAATCGACATACCCTTTGAACTCTAATTGTCTCAAAAATTGGATGAATAGTTTCTCCGTACATCGGTTCTGTCATTTAAACTTATCAAGCAAGATTTGCACTCTTCTGTTAGAAATAATCAAATCTTTTATGTAATAGCGGGTCCACTTTGCCTTCTAAATGAACCATAATAACTTGTAGAACCAGTATTCTTCTAGGAAATCTTATTACAATTGAGAAACTCAAGTAGTAATTGGACAACCAAGTTTTTAAAACTTATTTTGTTCAAAGGAGTTTTAGAAAAAAAATTCTTTTAAGAAAATCTCTTTTGAAAACTGGTTTAAAATTTTGAAAATCATACACCTGGTCGTTATTACTATATGAGTTGATTGTCGTTGTTTTCAACCACTACAGAGTATCAAATTGGGAACACAATCAGATAAAAGCTCATTCATTTCTGTATATCCTCTATCCCTCATTGGGTCCACCTTCATTGGTCGAAAAAAATTCCAATTACTGTTGTGTATTATTTTATTCGTAACTTTACTTCCAGTCTTTCATACCGGTAACACTCCCATCATCATCTCTTATGATTACTAGGTATAACAAGTCTATCCAGTAATCATTAAATTCATTTTATAAAACAAGGTCGACTAATATCACATCACATTACTACTATACGTATCAAGATTGTTCATAACATCATCATTAATTCCAAGAAAACTCTCAATATTCAACCTTCTCAAATTCCTTTAATATCCATCTAGCTCACTTCACAAGATAATCATGGGTGGCATACTTACTAGTAGTTCCATATAACCTGGTAGCGGTTATCTTCCGGAACACATGTATCCTCACTCTAGGATCTTTCTCACATTTCTTAACACCTCGTATACTTATTATATGTTGTAGCTCTCGAATCCATCCTCATAGGTGTTGTTACTTCATAAGACTAGTTTTAAACGGATGTTATAGAACAAGGTATAAGGTAGACAAAAAAGATGCGCTCACAGCTTAATAACCAGTAGAACCAGAATCAACGTGGGGGATTCTTGAATAGGTAGTCTCACATCAGGGGATAGGATAATAGCTTGAAAAGGTGTAATCGTCGTAACAGGAGGTGATATGGATAACACCAGTGAAAGAGCGGGGCATGAATCAGATGCTGGTCCTCCGACTGAAGGCTTCGAATGATCAGACGATCCTGGGATAAAAGAATCTGCCATCGCAGCTATCTGATAATCGCGTTACTAGATAAGAATCTCGAATCTCATAACGAATCATACCAAAACCTACAATTTAGTCGCACTCAACCTCTCGACATTCTATCTTTCTATTTCCTAATCCTAAACCTCAATCCATTATCGACAATCTAGGCTTGTTTCAGTGACTTATAACCTGTAGCTCTGATACCAAACCTGTAACACCCCCCAAACCCGGGTTAGAAGTTTGGGGTCCACAACACACACACACACCATATTTAAACCTGTATATAAAATGTTATATATATTGACCCTTCTTTACACAACCACGGATCGTAACAGGCTAAAGTATAAAAACAAGCCACCACCTTAACTTTTATTTCATCGTACCGAATCCCACCTAGTTCAACTTACAACTGATAATAATATCATTCTTACAATCTTGCATAACTCATCTGCAAAATAAAGCTCCTGCTAGCTCGATCCAACTTAACCTGGAATCCTAGCTTGCACACTAGACTGGGAATCCTCGTTACCAACAATTTCCATTTTCAACTGTTTAAAACATAAAAAGGTTTGCAAGAGTGACCTACTAGCTCAGCAAGTCATAATAGCAATAACTGGGGTTCAACAATAATCAATTAAAATGATTCAGAAAAATCAAGTTTCTGAATAAGCAGTGATTAAAATTGGATATTCACTTTTTATTTTAAAAACCAAGGTTAGGTTGCTGATCAGTCACGCACTAACCCCGAGCAAGGCTCCCAGCTTTGCTATATATACTGGATCCAAGGCACGCATTGGCCTATTATGACCATGAATCTGGTCCGACCACGAATCTGGTCCGACCACGAATCTGGTCCACATTTATTAAACCATCCAATTCTAAAACAATTCAATATGATAACCAATATAATTCAATAAGTTGAATCATAAACAACATTTATCTTAATGCATATGGTGATTCACAATACAATGAAGGTATAACAAGGAATTCAAAAAGATTGGCTTTCAATTAAGGAAAGAATCAGAAAGTAGAAGACCAAGGGTTCAACGGTTCCAAGGATTGGTCTTTTGTTAAACAAAGAATAAGGGTTGGTATTTCAGACAATTCAATATCAGAAATCAGTATATGGTAGATATGTATTTATGGAGTAGTATCTCGTATGTGTCTGGATCGTATCTGAGAATTCAACAATCAATATGAAGAATAAGGCTTATAGCTCAAGATCAATAAGAATCATGGTTCAAGGTTGAATAGTTTAAAGCGCTTGCAATATAAAACATGATTTATTTTGAATACTAGAAACATGTTATGAGAATGTTTGAAAATATTTGCAATATATCTTGAAGAAGGTTCAGAAGTACTTTCCTTATCACAGATGATTTCCAACTTTACTTGTACTCATCTAACAGTTTTACTCTTCAATCACTTTCCTTCTTTTTCTATGCCTTGCCTCTATTCATCAATCACTTGCTTTCTTTTTCTACACTTCAGTTCTATTTACTGATCACTGGCCTTCTTTGCTATGCCTCGCTTACTCTGCTAGGCATCACAAGTATCTATCAATATTCAATCTTATATCATTCTAATCATCACATAGACGTCAAAAGCTTTTATGTACCCTTCATTTTACCCAAATCCGATTTACGGATTGAAAGTTATGACCAAAACAGTCAAAAAATAACCACATAGGCATATAACACATCAATCAGATAGCACGTAGCACAGAGCATGCAAGATATTCGATCAAAATAATTTTTCAAAGAAGATTCGGGGTCAAAATGATTTTATAGGTATTTATTACGAATTTTTGAACATTTTTCGGAGTTAAAACGGGTTTTCAAATCATTTTATAATTAAATAATAGGGTTCGTACGCCGAATCTAGCTTTAAAATAATTTTATAATAATTATCGAGTCTTGACAATAATTTTAAATAATATTTTAAAGCTCAAAACTATTTTTCAGTATTTTTAAATTAATTTTAAAAAATTAAATCTAATTAGTAAATCAATTGAAATTAATTAATAGTTAATTAAATTAATTAATCAATTAATATTGAATTGATCGATTAATTAAAGTAATTAAAAACTAATTAAAATTAAATAATAAAATAAATCAGATTTATTTTTAAGTAAATAAATTATTAAAAATAATTTTCTGAATTAAAAATAATTTTCCAGAATTAAAATTATGATTTTTGAAATTTTTAGAAATTAAAAATCATTTTTGAAAATAATTTATAAAAAGAAATCTGAATTCTGAAGGAATTTAAAAGAAAAATCCAGAATTTGTAAAGTTCTGGAAACTTTAGGGGCTAAAGTGTAAAAACAAGGTTTCAGAAAAATTTTAGGACAAAAATGGATTGAAGTCGGGTCAGACCCCGGTCACAGTCGACCCGAACGGGTCACCCCCTTTGCTGAAGAACACCGGTAGTTTGCATATTCTGGCGAGTGTAAATCTGGCCAAAACACGGATGATTCTTGCCTGTTTTTTATCCTAATTAATCCCTTAGTGATCCAGAAACACAACCCAGACCTTCTTACTCTCAGAGGCATTCCCGGTTATCTTCCCCAGTGAAACCGCCATTATCGCCGGCGAAGCTACGAGCTTTTCCGACAATACTTTTCCGGCATCCAACACAGAAATCAAGCACATGACTGATCTTGTTTTTAAACGATCTATTCACTGGTCTTACTCAATCGAACTCAGAATCAACCAAATTAAAAATCCCAATTTCAATTTAGAACATTCAAATGATTTAAACCCTAATTTAATAACCCGAGAATCAAACATCAATTTCTATATGTTATTGAACTTTATTTTTGACATATAATATACCAAATTGACCAGAAAAATATTATCTACATGATGAAATCATCAAATCATATCAACAACCTCAAGAACAAATTTTCATAATTTAATCTTTAATAAATTTGAAATAAAACAATTAAATAAGAAAAAAATATTTTGATTTCTGCACCAAAATAGTTGTGTGATTCAGAAAGAGTTTTTCGAGAGCTTTGTTTTGATATATACCACTGTTAGGTCACACACACTGTAGAAGGGGGTTGAATACAGTGTATACTATAATCAAATCGAATTAAGAACACAAGTACGAAACACAAAATAATCTTATTAATAAAACAATATTACAATGGAACCGTTCTCTCTCAGTGATGAACAAATATCACGAGAGCTGTTAGGGTTACAATGAATAATATTCTCGATTAAGATAACACTTATAGTGTAAACCCTATGCTGTGTTTATATAGACACGCAGTTACAAGATAAACTTCTAATTGATATCGAACATAAGTTTGCATCCTAAAATATATCAACTAGTGATCTTTTCCTCCAAGTCTTTTATTCTTCATAGAATTCTTCTTCATGCATATCTCTTCTTGTGTTTGTCTTAATCTTCTTTCCTTCAATCAGCCGTCTTCCTTATCTGAACGTCTTCTTAAGTCCTGATATTATCTCCTAATAAATATCTTCTGATAACTTAAGTTCTGATATCTTAAGTTCTGACTTCAGTATAAGTACTGATTTCCAGTTAAGTCCTGATTTGTCCTGTTAGTTAAGATCTGAAAACTAAACACAAATCATTATTAGACATGACATCACAAATATATCTAACAATCTCCCCCAACTTATAAATTAGCATAATATACAAGTTCAATAGATATTTGATGATGTCAAAAACATTAAGTACAAATGCATATGAGAATTTGATTAAATAACTACAACTCACAGTCTTTATAGCTTTTACCATCCTTAAAGTCTGATATCAGCTTTAACCTGTATATCCTTCAATATTTATCAGCTGTAGTTATTGACTTGGCTTCAGTGTGTGATCTCTTTAATGTCAGGAGTTGTTCTGAGATAGTTCTTCAAAAGAGTTCTCTCAGCATATTCAAGTTCATTCTGCATCCTCCTTTTTACATCTTTAAGTTCAACTATATCTTTACCTGTCTGAAAGATAGCAGCCCTGAGATCATTTATTTTTGCTTTCCTTATATCCTGATCCAGTCTGATGACATAGGCTTTATCAGACTCTAGATTGAATTCAAGACCTTTAGTACCAAGAAATGTAGTGATGATTTTGGCAGTATTAGGCTTCATCTCAACAATATCACCATTGTGAGCTCTATACTTAGGATAGTATGGTCTGTCAGACTTTACAGAGTAAAGTTTCTTCTGCCTTTGAATATCAGATTTTAAGTAACTGGCAGCACCATCTGTTGATCTGTTTTTCACTTGAAGTAGAAATAACACATGTTGCAATTCTTCAAAGTACTTCAAACAATAGCATTCTTTCTAATCTGGAATACCCTCTCATCTGTCATGAAGTATAGCATGATATCTTCTTTTAATACAGAGTGGTAGACCATTTGTACAGACACTAGTTGACTCAATCTTTCAGGAGTTGTTCCTACTCCTGGTTCACTCAAAGAAGTTGGATCAAAGGTAGTATTATTTACTCTTTTTCTTTAGAACTACCCAATCCTGATCTTGAACAACATGAGCTATGTCAGAGGTTGTTTGAATATTCTTTTTCTTCAAAATCAGACTAGTATCTTCATCAGATTTTGCTTCCAGATCCATGATTGGAATATATACCTTTACAGGTTCATCAATTTTTGCTTTACCCTTGGATCTAGGATCAACTTCCACCCGTGATTTGGACTTGGCCTTAAATGCCTCAGTATCTGTCCTCTCTTTAATCACAATGCCCTTAGGCTTAGGTGGTTTCTTTGCAATAACTTGAGCTTTAGACTTTGACTTGATATTTTCTGCTTTAAGTCTGGCTTCTTCTTCCTTCAGACTTTCAATATCCATGCCTAGATTGTCCTTTAGGAACAGCCTTTTGGAAATCTCTTCATCAAGTTTCAAAGTTTGTTCACTAGAACTCATCATTTTACCAGTATCAGAACTTGTTCTTCTCCCAGCATCAGAACTTGTTCTCTGTGTAGAAGTTCCTGCTTTCCTAGATGAAGAGCCTTTGCCTTGACCATGACCTCTACCCCTTTCAGAGTTTCCCTAGTCATCATTATCATCATCCTTACCCTTCAGTGGTTGATCAGTTTTGCATTTGGACTTAATCACTTTCTCCTCATTTTTGGCATCATCAGGTAGAAGGAGAGAGACAAGCAATTCCACAGAATTTTGGATTTCATTGAGTTGATCTTGTTAAGCAGCTTGATTCTTCAAAATATCAGATATTTGAGCTTGCTGCTTTTCTTGAGTCTTTTCTATATACCCAATGCGGTCAAATGCTGGCTTAAAAAACATGTTCTTTTCCAATTTGACATTCATGTCTTGCTGAATTAGGGTTTCTTGAATTTTGTTCACCTTGGCTTGAATTGCTGAGTGTTGACCTTGAAGGTGCCTTGTACTCAATGTAGTAACTCTGAGCTATGCTTTGAAGTCATCATTCACCAGCATCTCATCAGCTTTAGCCAGGTGCTCAGCAAGAATATTTGCAGTAGGAACAAAGTCAACTTTGTTCCGCTCCTTTATCCATTCTTTTCCTCTTGGAGTTTCACTTCAAGTACTGGTGCATCATCTCTAACAAACTTTTTATTCAAATCAGCTTTATTAACTGTTTGTAGAGGTGCATGTCCTGAAGGACCAGCTGTATCAGCATTTTCAATTGTAGCAGCTTCACCAGTATTTTCAGCATTTGCAGCATCAGAACTTTCAGAGCCTGCAGAATCAGCTTCCTTTGATAAAATGATAGTGTGTGAGGCTATAGAGGTTTCAAAATCATCCTCTAAGTTCTAATCAACATCCAAATTCTGATGCTCACCTAATATATGATCTTCATCATCTAGATTCAGAAGAGGTGTTGTTGGAATATCTGCATTGAAATCAGCATCTAAAATTGGTGTTGTTGGTGGAGTATGTTGAAGAATGGTTGGAGCTTCCAAGTACAGAACCTCAGGCACAACCAAGTTGAGAATATCTATTTCATCACTTGTACATGTAGTTTCAGCATGTACTTGATCAATGATAGGAGACACAGGAGGTGTAGGCATTGGCTCTGGAATTTTCTCTGGCTCTTGAATAGGAGATTTGTGAGCTTCAATAAGGTCTGGTTCAGGAGTGGGAAGTAATTCAATCACAATTGGTTCTGTTGAGATCAGAGATTCCTGACCCCCTTCCTTAGCTGCTGCTTCCATCCCTTCTTCAGAGTTTGATGATTCACTTATAGCCCTCCTTGCTCTTTGCTTTTTAAGTCTCTTAACTGAAGTAGAGACTCTGGGAGCTTCATCATCAGAGTTTAGCTTTCTAACCCTTTTTAGGGGCCTAGAACTCCTAATTTCATGAGCTTTCTGAGAAGACACTTCCTCAGCTGCTTTGCAACAGGTTCTGATGTGTGAACCTGTGCCTCATCTTCTGATTCATCTCTCAGAATCATCCTCCTTCTATTCTGTTTTGTCTGAGGTACAGACTTTATCCTCTTTGCTCTAGAAGAAGAAGGCTTCATTGTAGGTGCTGATGATTGATTGGCATGTGCTGATGTCTGTGTTTGTGGAGTGGCAGGAGTAGGTGCTGATGGTTGTTGTGTGTTGGTAGGTTGGACATCAGGATATAGCAATGAATATGTAGCAGCATCAACATTTAAAAGAGCTTGCTTTACTGATAAAGGAATGCAAAGGGGTCTCAAAACTCCCTTCTTGTTGTCAGCAGTGAAAAGATCAGTAAAAGCCCTTTTTGCTAACCTAAAAGGTTCCATGAGTTCACCTGCTAGTTTTGGTTCATCTGATGTACAATAATTGTAAATTAACTGACAGAACCTAGCAAAGTAAACTACATTCTTGTCCTCTTTCATTCGGTCTCCAATAAAACATAACATAGTCTTTGCATAATCAAAATGAGACAGGTTTAAAAGTGCATACCCAATTTGTTGTGTCAGAATAGGAATGGCATCAAAATTTGAGCATTTGTTGGCAAACGTCTTCGTGATGCAATTGAAGAAAAAGCTCCATTCCTTTCGAATATATGGGCGTTTGAGTTGACCTAACTTAGCCAAACTCTGTTCATACCCAAGATTAGCCATCATTTGCTGTAGCAGGGGCTCTTCAACAGCAGAACTAAACTGACAGGATTCAGGTAGGTGTAGAGCTTTTCGAACTGCTCCCGGAGTAACAACATACTCAACCTCATTTGCTGTAAATACGATGCTTGGAGTCCCATGCTTACCACCATAATCATAATGTCCAGTACGCCAGAATGTCAGAACTTGAGTGCCACATATACTAAATGGTTGTGTCAATGCGAACCCAATTTCACTATGAGATAAGAAATCCTTAATAAAATGAAGTTCCGAAGGAGCTTCACTCTTAGTGAGAAAGGTAGCATAGTTGTTGGGAACGAACTTTGCTCCATCAAAGATTATATCCTTGAGTGCCATTGAAAATATGTGAGAAGTTAGAATGCCTGAAAAGTGTTTGATAAAATGTATGTATAGTAAACCGTCAGAAAATATGAGAGAATAAGTAAAAGAGAGAGAGTAAGTAGAATAGAAATATAAATAAAATATTTGAAAATCTTTTATCTATTTTACTTAGACACCCCACGTGATAACATTTATTGAGAAGTGGAACAGACGTTACACCTATCATCCATGTTGCAGTTAAAACAAAAATTAATGGGCACGAGATATAAGTAATGATTTTAAAAAAACTGTTCCCACTAAACAAATGATTATTACTGTCTTTATCTCACATAAACCAATATTCTGATAAAATATAACTGTTAAAGCATTGACCTAAAAATAAATCAAGAAAATAAATACTGCCACATCAGCATCAGAACTTGATTATTATCAGAATTTAAAAGTCATCAGAATATGGCTTCTTTACTCAAAAAGTGAATGTTTATTTTTTTAATTCTTCACACAAATACTGATATGGTTTCAATCAGAACTTCCATCAGAACCTGTCCTCAGAATTTAAGCAATCTGACAATAAACTGTTCATCTAAAACAACATTGAACGCCACAGTAATTTTCATCATTCATATGGAGTGTAAGTGTGTGCATTAAGCTAAATATCAGACAAAGAGTAAAGTCCGATTCACTTCAGTACATCTTAGAAATTAGGCATAACTAAGAACTTTGCTCAAAACCTGTCATTAGTTTGAAGTCTACTATAGAATGAGGTCATGCATAAATCCACCTCAACTATTTTGTTCTCATTTTATGCATCTTTTGAAATTCCTTTTTACAGTGGCTTCTCAGTGTAAGTGAGTCACGGCTGCTTATCAGAATTTATGCTATTATCAGAGTATTTCTCCAGTAATCAGAGAATGTGAAAAGTCACCAAAAAAATTTTATTTTGCTTTTCTAATGCGTATTACTTAATACCAGCAATGCACTTGGGTCTTCCCCTCCACATACATTTTTCTCTAGATCTCAAAGGAGTACCTGATATTTATTTCTTTTCTTTTCTTTTGATAAGTGAGGCTTATCAACACTTAGTACATCCATAAGATTTACCAACATCAGAACTTAACAGATAAGAAGCACTATTCTAGTTTGTAACTTACTAATAAGATACACAAAGTAAACCTAACTAAGCTCAATATCCACTACGCCATAGATTGGATACTGCAACCCCAAGAAACCGTAACTAAAGGCCAAAAAAGCGTTGCTAAAGGCCAAAAAAAGGCTATGGCGACTCTTATTCGGGGTTGCAATTTTAGGCGTTGCAATAGAGTTTTTTGCAACCCCGGTGACACCCTGTTTTAACCCTTGGTTATCCGTTACAGAAACGTGCTATTGCAACACCAATGGGGTTGCAATAGGTCTTGAAAAGTATTACAGGGTTTGGGCTATCAGTACAATATTTGTGGGCCCCACAATGGGGCCCACATGTGGGGTTGCAATAGGTCTTGAAAAGTGTTACAGTAGGGTTTTCAAGAATTCTGAATAACTACATAGTTATTAATCTGTTCATTTGGTAATCCATGTACAAATAGTGATATGATATCAGCAGTCTAGATGTTATGCTACATAAGAAAGTAAACTGCTGAATTTTCCAACAGGGAAAAATAATATAAATGTACTAGATACGTGATAATTTGGTTATTCAGATCAAATTTAGCAATTGCATCACAAGAACAATATAATGTTCTTGCACGTGTGTTTCGATACATTTAGTCTTTCTCAAAAGTTGAAGGATAACTCAATGTGAGCATCTTTCCTATTACGTACATCGTAGTGGTAAACATTTTACATTCCTCTGCTTTTCCGGATCTCAGATGATGATACATATAACGACTCGTGTATTTTTATTTTATTTCTAATATTTGGAAGTGTAATAAAGGTTTAAGTAAATAAATAAAATGTGTCTATTGATTTTGGCAGCGGTTACGGATTGTTATTTAATTATTTATGATATGTTGGTATGTGGGATTGGATTTGTGTGATTTATTGGTGAGTTATATGATTTTATTTCGCTTGTAAATGAGATTTTATTGTAGTTTTAATTCCATAAATATTTGGGTTGTCTTTAAAATTGGATTTCTAATTTTATAATTTCAATAATCATTTTTAGGACTTTCTAAAATTGAGAAATCAACATTTCATCAATTATTTATTTTTAAATGATTTTCTGAGTGTGTTTAATGCTAAAATCCATATTTAATTATGAAAATCTTTAAAAATTATGAAAATTATATTTTATTAAGTTCGTATTATTCTGAGAATTTTAAAATTATTTCAGGAATTTTTGGGATTTATTTACCCGCGTGTTGATTCGTTTATTTGTTAAAAGCGGGTATAAATTGTGTTTTAAAAATTAGTTTAAAATTTCGAAAGTTACGTTTTTATTTACTTCGGGATATTTATAATATTTTAAAGCTATTTTCATAATTTTCGGAGGTTATTTTATTCGCACCTTATTTCGTTTAATTTCGAGTTTCGGGGTAAAACAGACTATCAAACCTACATATTTATCCCAAATTCTACGTGTCAGCATTTCAGTAAATTAGTACTACGTGTTGCAATTGGAGTAAAGGAGAGGAAAAAAAGAAAAAAGAATAAGACACCCCCACCCCCTGTTTCTCCCCGGCTTCACTCCACCATATCTCAATTGTCTCTCTCGTTATCTCTCATCTTCGTTTCTCTTCCTCTCTTCTCCACTTACAGTCTCTCTTCTCTCCTCCCTCCTGTTCTTTCGCCGTCCCTGTTCTTCCATTTTCCACCGCTTTCCGGTGAGCTTCCAGCCGGTTATTCCAGCGAGTTTCCTAGTTTCATCTCTGTGGATGCTTATATATATACATACAAAGTTGTATGCGTATGTTTGAGTTGTGTGTAGTGGTTACTTTGTTTCCTGTTGTGTTGCTCTGTACCTTTCTGGTGGTTCTGGTGGCGCGTGGTTTACACGCGCGGTTGGGTGTTTTGTGCACATTCTGTGTGAAATTTTGTTATTATTTTACTAATTAATTTTAATCCCTTTTTATGCAGGAATTGTTTGATTAATATCCGTGATATTATTAATAATTCGTGCAGGAAATATTTTCGAATAATCGGTAGAATTTATTTGGATACCCGAATATTTTCGGGCACCAATAAATTTTGCCGCCGTACCGCGATGACTTGTTACGAGCGGACGGTGGACGGTGATGACGATGTTCTGAGTCCTAAATTTTATAAATAAATAAAATGATTATGTAAAATATTTTTCGGACTTAAATAATTAACTTTGATTGGTGTTGGGATGTACGTTGTATAAATGGTGGAGTAATATTGTGGATTGTTTTGATTATTGACGTCGATCGTAATCGACGGGTAGTTTTATAAACAAATAAGGTGCTGCCAAAGTTTTTCTAAAAATATATTGTAAATGACATAATTATATTCTACGTGTTATCTCTATTTATGTTCGGGATATGTGATTACGGGTTTATGTGTATAATATTGATACGAGTCGGTCTATCGGATTGAGTTGTTAGAATTTGAGGATATCAAGCATGTCGGTGTAACTAATTAGGGTATTATGTATTTGTAGATTCCGATCTGGTTTTCCCAGGATTAAAGTCAGTGTGAAAACTACTTAGGGTTTTGTAAAGCGTTGCAAGGCAAGTACCCTGACCATTCTTTTATGGTTTAGTATATGTGAATAACTAAATGTTTTACTTTCATAATGGAACAAAAATGTTTTAAGTTACGTATCCCCCGTATTTGAAAATGTTGTTAAAATTATGTTTTGGGGAAAAGTAACTTCTGAAAACACCTATCTCTAAACATGATTTAAATGAAAAGAGAATTTGAATAGTGTGCTGTGACAGAATTGGTTTTGAAAAAGAGATAGGTAAAAGTGATTTTGAAAACTGGATTAAAACGATCAGATATGGGATACGTTGGGGCCAGAGTAGGCCTATTGAGGTGGCGTAAGAGGCTAATTCGGTTGCGCGCACTGTATAACCGATTAGTCTAGCAGGTCAGAGACCTAGCTAGTCTCTGAGTTCCGGAACAGATAAATGAGATGGCTGTTGGAGCCATCTGGTGTTGATAGCCTGATCATCTGTCTTCACATATCCTTTACGTGTCTGATTTGGTTTTGTGATTCTCGTAAGGGTACAAATATTTGATACAGTAATTTTACAAGAGTGACTAGCATGCTAAAATTGGACTCTGGTGTTTTTACAGCACACTGCTATGTTGTTTTGATAAAGCATGCTAGTTAGTGATATCCAGTTTTCTCTGATTTTGTTGCATAATGTTGATATCATGATTACAGTTCTGTTCCTATTATTGTTACATTACTGTTTATTCTGTTATTCATATTTTGGTACTGCTGAGCGATTATGCTCACCCTTGCAAACTATTATGTATATTTCATAGATGCCTAGAAGATTAGTCAGACCGACCTATGTTTCCGCCCCTACTGGACCCGGCTCCTCTGAGGTAGTTTGTATCAGACCATGAGGTCTGAGGAGTTGCTGAATAAAGTTAGAATGTGTTAGATGTTGAATAAAGAGTTTGTAGTATTGAGAACTTGAATTATACTTGAACCTGGATCGGATCTTGGTTTGGGGTCAAGTTGGTATATTTTAATAATATTTCTGTTGTTTATATTTTTGGTAATTGTGTTTAGTGACGTCAACTCCTGAACCCGGGGTTGAGGCCGTCACAATACATCCATTGTGAACTTTTCGGCTGGTATTGATATGAACATATCTTTTAACTCCTCTGGAATGTTAATATCTTCAAGAACCTACAGGCGTTTTAAAATTAATTAATTCTACACATGCTACTCTATAGTCACAAGAAACTGAATCAAAAGCAATCATAACCACCATTTTTGTAAGGTTCAGTATAGAAGCCTAACCTTAAATTATCATCCATATTTCGACCACCTACAAGGAAAGAAGATCCTGTGTTTTTGCAGCTGAGCAGGATTTCTAGCATTTTGCCATAATCACCGCCATTGTACTTGGGCTGCATAGACATCAACATATCCATGATCCAAAAAAGATGACCGTACACGTGCTTGACAATGACATTCCCAATCTGTCAACTAAATTTAAATGGACAAAAAAATGATGGGGGATTGTGTTTTATTGCACTAAATAAAGACATAACTCAAAAGAATGTTTATTTACTTATTAACGTGGTAGATTGAAAAACTGTAACAAGTCTTAAGTTAAATTGTACTAACTATCAGTGTTTTAGATCTACAAAAATAATTAAAAGAAATCACCAAGAAAAAACTTGGTTTGGTGAAAACCTGGTGAAAGCTTTGAAAAAATAATATAAAAACCTGGCGAAAGCTTTGAAAAACCCCCCGAAGCTTTTCTTGAAAGCCCTTCATCTATTTTGTCCACTCCATGCTCCTTAAAAGGGAAAACAATACGAGATTACTTTTTGGCTACTTCATAGAGATTGACCAGTTCTAGTGTCACCTCTGCCGTGCAGTACTATTGGTATTTGAGTCAGATTAGCTTCTATCTGGACAATGTAAAGCAAGTCCAGTTTTGACAATTTGATTCATTGGTTGATGTAATAGTTTTTAGAACTAATACAATTTCAAAGTAAATTAATCCCTTCAAGGCTTGAAGCTGTAAAAAGAAAAGTGAAACAAGTTTGGTGACTTATGACATCTGCCTGCCCCTTGTTTTTTAGCTGGAAGATGATTCCCCTATAAAAATAAAAAGGACTTAAATGACATGCTAACAAGAGTAACCATTCACATCTTGATGCAGCAACATCTAAACTAATCATTTATTATTACTATTATTATTATTATTATTATTATTATTATTTTACTTTTATAAGTTTACTTTCAAGATTGAATTACTGTATTATATAGTATTTTAACTAGCAGATAATACTGAGAAACAGTATATTGGTTGGACAGTACTAAGATGTTGGCATTTTGATTTTGAATAAAGTTCTCATCATGATGGTAATTTTATAGAAGGCCCTAATTTTTATGCACATTACTGGGCATAAAAATCCTGGGGGTATTATTACACCATTTAAATCTTTAAACACAGCAGTGAAATAATACTTGGTGAAAACAAAAAAACAACAGTAGCGCATAAAACTCTGATTCACATCACAACATGCATATATTAGATAACCTAGAACTACCAAAATTAGAGTACCTTGACATTCATGTCTGAAAAAGAATTACAAAATTTCTCAATGCATTGCAGATGTTCATTTTGTTGACTTATTGATGTAGCCACTGTGTTGCAGAGGGTACGGATTTCTCGTGTCAATTCTGCTTGATAATTGTTCACAACTGATCTATTATCAGCATTCAATTTATCCCCTCTACCTGTGAAATAGTTAAATGACAAAAGGTACAATAAACATTTTTAGGAAAATCATATTAGGTGTAAGTGATACAAGTATCATAAATGAGAATAACTCTGTTCTGCATACCAATTTTTGAAAATAATGATGCATTATCTTTTAGGGACTTCTCCAAGTCCGCCAAATGAGAACTACATAACCAATAATTCAGCCAACAACACTACACAAACAATTGAAAATAACACAACACTAAGGGGGCAGTTGAATGGTTGGTGGTAATGTGGGTAAATGGGAACAATATGGTGTCTTAAAGGGCGTAGACTGCAGAGGCAATGACATATTTACCTACCAAGATAGAATATGAAGTTCTCATTTTCATACAATAAAACCCGTAATCCAAAAACGGACACATAAGATTAATCTTCCAATTCCCGGTAATCCAAACACCTACACATGAGATTAAGCTTCCAATTCCCATTATTCCGGCTTATTAACCATGAACCAAATTGCCCTCACATCACAAATTATTATAATTAATCTACATGACTACATTCCAATCTCTATCAAGCACAAAATACCAGCTAATTTTGTGAACTGTTAAAAATGTCAAATCTACAAGTCAAAAATGCAAACTCCTACTACTAATTTAGGAAATGGGGAGGTAAAAACCTGTAAATAATTAGCCATAGTTTCAACAGTAGCAGTCTTGTTAACTCCAACTTCATAACACCTCACAATAAATTTTTCCTTATACGACAATCCATCTTCAGCTAATCTTCCAAACCTCAACTCCTCCGCTAGCTCTTTGCTACCTCACCACTCTTATAAGCTGGTGATTTTTTGACCATGTCAAGTGCCTGCAGGAAGGATACATACAAAATTATTAAAACTAGCTGAGAAGAAAACATAAACCATGAAACTATGCAGTGACAGAGCCAGGAAGTTTACTTCACACGGGCACCGCATAATTACTATGTAAAAATACAATTATTTGCTGACAACTTTCTCAACTGAATTCACCAGAATTCTTACAAGTACAAAAACACATATCTCTCGAAATTGACACTGAGATAATAGTGAGATGAGGACTCTCAAATGCAATAGAAGTATAAAATATTGGAATATATTAAAGTTGAATCAAGTAGTTAAACATGTGTTGTAAAACTAGTAAAGTCTTACATCCTTTATCCGATAGAGAAATAGATTGAGAGGGAGACAGAGAGATAGAGTGAGAGAGAGGGAGGGAGGAGAAAGAGAGGCGAGAGAGAAGAGAGAGGGAGTGAGAGTGAGAGAGACAGGGAGAGAGAGACAGGGAGAGAGAGAGACGATGAGAGAGACAGAGAAAAAAAATCACAGTATACAAACATTATACACACAACATCAACAAAGAGGGAAAAGAGCTTATACCTCATAATCATCAAACACAAGCATAAGTTGTAATTGGTACGTAGCTTGAACCCTAATCGAATCCTAATTGAAATCCTTGAAATTTGTCGCTCCAACAGTTAAAATCCTTGAATCTGTGACTCAATTTTGTTGCTCGAGACCAACCCGATCCCTTACTGAAATAATTGTTTTCCCCAATTTAAAATATCCCTTACTAATCTGAGAGAGAGAGAGAGCGAAAGAGGTAATTTACCCTAATTCATTTCCCCCTTATTTTTTTATCTGAAATTTTCACTTCCCGCTTGCTCAAAAACTTAGCGGGTCAAAGTTTAATGGCCCAACCCAGTTATTTCAGCAGCCTGGTCATTGCCAATTTATTTATATTTAATTTTATAAATTTTATTAAATTAAACACATTCTATTCATTACAATTAATTGATTACATTAATTTATTTATAAAATTTTAAAACTATTACAAGATGTTATGTTCTATACTCAATTCATTTAGTGATTTTAATTAAAAATAATTCATATACTGTTAGATATATTTGATAATATCATGTCTAATATGATTCATGTTTAGTTTTCAGATCTTACTTAAATAAGACAAATCAGTACTTAACTGAAATCAGCACTTATACTGAAGTCAGAACTTAAGTCGTCAGTACTTAAGGTTCAGGAGATATTTATCAGAAGATAATATCAGGACTTGAAGGAAACGTTCAGATAATAAGGAAGGCAGCTGATTTACAGGAAGAGAAGATTGAGACAAACATAAGAAGAGATATGCATGAAGAAGGAATTCTATGAAGAATAGAATACTTGGAAGAAAAGATATCTGATTGATATATTTTAGGAAGCAGAATTATATTCCATATCAATTAGTGATTATCTTGTAACTGTGTAGTATATAAACACATACATAGGGTTTACACTATAAGTGTTATTATAATCGAGAAGATTATTCATTGTAACCCTAGCAGCTCTCGTGATATTTGTTCATCACTGAGAGAGGATAGTTCCATACTGTAACAGAGTTTATTGTTTTGAATAAAGTTTGTTTTCTGTTACTTGAGTTATTAAAGTTCGATTTGATTGTGCTATACACCGTATTCACCCCCCCCCCCCTCTACAGTGTGTGTGACCTAACAAGTGGTATCAAAGCCTATCTGTTAACACACAAACAGTTTAAGATCCAAAAACAATTATGTCTGAAGTAGAAACTCCAACTAAGCCCACTAAAACTGAAGAACCTCCAAAGACACAAATCCAAAGCCGATATGAGACTATTAGAGCTCTCATATTAAGACCATCTGAATATCCCATATGGAAGGTGATGATGACCATGTTTCTGGAAGCTACAGATCCAGAATATCTTGATAGAATCAAGGAAGGGCCTCACAAACCAACCAAGCTCGCTGTTGCAATTGCAGATGAAGCAGCAAAGTCAGTACCAAAGGAAAAGAGTGATTACACTGCTGAAGATATCGCATCAATTGCTAAGGATGCTAAGGTACGACACTTACTGCATAGTGCCATTGATAATGTAATGTCAAACAGGGTAATAAACTGCAAGACTGCAAAGAAGATATGGGATGCCTTGGAAACAAGATGTCAGGGAACTGATACGATTAAGAAGAACAGGAAGACAATACTCACTCAAGAGTATGAACACTTTGACTCAAAGGCTAATGAGTCATTGACTGATTTATATGATGGATTTGTCAAACTCTTGAATAATTTGTCACTGGTTGATAAGGAGTATGATCTTGAAGATTCAAACCTTAAATTCCTATTGGCTCTTCCTGAAATCTGGGATTTAAAGGCAACAACAATAAGAGACAACTATAATCTTGATGAAACAACTCTTGATGAAATTTATGGGATGCTCAAGACTCATGAACTTGAGATGGAACAAAGAAGCAAGAGGAAAGGAGGAAAGTCAAGGACAGTTGCTCTTAAGGCTGAAGAAGAATCCCCCAAGGCAGCTACCTCAAGGAAAGGCAAGGGTAAAGCTCTCTTCACAAAGTCTGATACTGAGTCATCAAGTTCTGAAAGTGATGATGACTCAGAATCTGAAAACTTGCTTGAGACGGATGTTGATGAAGAGATGATGAAGCTGTGTGCTCTTATGGTGAAAGGAATCACAAAGATTACATACAGGAAGTTCAAGAAGGGAAAGAAGTTTTCCAGGAAAGGTGCAAGTTCTGATAAGAAGAATTTTAGAAAATTTGAGGGCAAAGGAGGAAAGTCTGACAGAGGAGATTATACAAATGTCAAATGCTACAACTGTGGTGAGAAAGGCCACATATCTCTTGATTGCAAGAAAGTGAAGAGTGACAAAGGAAAGGCTCTTGTCACAAAGAACAAAAGCTGGACAAACACCTCAGATTCTGAAAGTGAGGAAAATTATGCCTTGATGGCAAATGCTGATATGGCAAGTGCTGAAAGCAGTTCTGAAGCTGCTGAGTTAAAGTTACCTCAAAGTACTTATGCCTTTCATACTGATGATATTAATGAGTTGAGAAGATATCTTAAAACCATGTTCATTAGCTATATAGATCAAACTTTAACATGTGAAAGATTAACTTCTGAAAATCTTGTTTGCAAAAAGAGGAATGAT
This sequence comes from Apium graveolens, assembly GCF_009905375.1. Classification (NCBI taxonomy): domain Eukaryota; kingdom Viridiplantae; phylum Streptophyta; class Magnoliopsida; order Apiales; family Apiaceae; genus Apium; species Apium graveolens. The sequence continues at coordinate 147,536,254 of NC_133655.1, forward strand.
TATTTAGAAAAAGAGTTAGTCATGTTCCATCAAACTCAGAAAGATAGAGATGATGCTTTCTATGTTAGAGATGAAGTGCTTAAAATGAATGAATCTCTAAAACCTGAGTTAGAAAAGGAAAGAGAGATTATTAGGACTTGGACTAACTCTGGCAGAACAACTCAGAATTTGTTAAGTAGTGAAAACTGGAAAGAGGGCTTAGGTTATGGAGAGGATAAGAATGATAAAGGAACTGTAGATATTAAGCCTATAGTTGTTAAACAAAAGCCAAAGATAAATCCTGTTAAGTTTGTAGCTGTAAAGTCTGATACTGAGAAATCAGAAGTTAAAAAGGAATTAACTTCTGACAAACTAAAACAGGAAAAGACAACTGAAGTAAACGTAGGCTTAATGACAAAGAAGCAGCTTAAGCATAAGCTGAAAGATGTTAAGAATGCAAACAAGGTAAAATCACCTAGGAAAAATATGAATGGAAAGGAAGGTGTGAATAAAAGCAATGATTATAAGTCTGTTCCTGATACTCCTAGAAAAACATGTCATAACTGTGGAAGTTCTAATCATCTGGCTTCTTTTTGCAGGAAAAATAAGAATATAAACTCCTTACCCTCAAAGTCAGGAGTTAAGAGTCAGTCTGTTAGATATAAGCCACAAAATCCTTGTTTTCATTGTGGTAGTTTATGGCATTCCATTTATACTTGTAAGGAATATCATAGTCTGTACTATGATTATTATCAAATAAAACCTTCTTTAAAGAAAGTTAACATTGTTCCTTCTAGTGTAAGTTCTGATTCAAAGTCTGATAGTGTAAATTCTGATAAGAAAAATGTTAACATAAACTCTGATGCTAAATCCGCTGCAAATGTTAACAAACTTAATAAGGCCAAAGGATCCAAGCAAGTCTGGGTCCTTAAAACTAATCATTAGTGGTCTTTGTGATTGCAGGGCAACAGGAAAAACATCCTAGTTCTGGACAGTGGTTGTTCAGGACATATGACAGGAAATAAAGCCCTGCTATCAGACTTTGTGGAGAAGGCTGGCCCAAGTGTTTCTTATGGAGATGGCAACATTGGAAAAACATTGGGATATGGAAATATCAATCTCAGGAATGTCATCATTAAAGAAGTAGCTCTGGTCTCAGGACTTAAACACAATCTGCTGAGTGTCAGTCAAATCTGTGACAGAGGTTATCATGTGGATTTCTTTGAAGAACACTGTGAAGTTGTAAGTAAATCTACAGGCAAAGTTGTTCTAAAAGGATACAGGCGTGGTAACATTTATGAAGCCAAGCTTTCAAAAAGTACTGATGGTTCTGCAATCTGTCTGACGAGTAGAGCATCAATTGAAGAAAGCTGGAATTGGTACAAGAAACTCTCTCATTTAAATTTCAACAATATAAATGAACTAGTCAAGAAAGATCTTGTGAGAGGACTGCCAAAGTCAGTATTTGCTCCTGATGGCCTTTGTGATTCTTGTCAGAAGGCTAAACAAAGGAAATCCTCATTCAAGAGCAAGACTAAATCATCAATTCTTGAGCCTTATCACCTTCTACATGTTGATCTATTTGGTCTAGTAAATGTCATGTCTATTGCAAAGAAGAAATATGCCATGGTCATAGTGGATGAGTTCACCAGATACACATGGGTGTATTTCTTGCACACAAAAAGTGAAACTGCATCTATCTTGATTGATCATGTCAGGCAACTGGATAAATTGGTCAAAGATTCTGTGAAAATAATAAGAAGTGATAATGGTACTGAGTTCAAGAATTTGATAATGGAAGGGTTCTGCAAAAACCATGGAATCAAGCAAGAATTTTCTGCTCCTGGAACTCCACAGCAAAATGGACTTGTTGAAAGAAAGAATAGAACTCTCATTGAAGCTGCACGTACAATGCTTGATGAAGCAAAGCTTCCAACCTATTTCTGGGCTGAAGCTGTGCAGACTGCTTGTTTTACTCAGAATGCAACACTCATTAACAAGCAAGGAAAGACACCATATGAGATGGTGAAGAATAAGAAGTCAAATCTGAAGTATTTTCACGTATTTGGATGCAAGTGTTTTGTTCTTAAGACTCATCCTGAACAGCTATCCAAATTTGATCTAAAAGCTGATGAAGGAATCTTTGTTGGATATCCACTTTCCACAAAAGCCTTCAGAGTCTATAACTTGAGAACAAGAGTGGTCATGGAATCTATCAATGTCTCCTTTGATGATAAAAAGATTACTGGACTTGAAGATTTTATTGATCATGATCAGCTGAGATTTGAAAATGAAGACTTAAATTCTGATGCTGAAAATCCTGATAGCCTAAATCCTGATACTGCAAACTCTGATGGATTAAACTCTGATGGTATTGAAACTGTGGTGACTACGCCAAAGGAAGATGCACCTATGCAGGGGAAGCATACTCAAGATACAACCACATCTCAAGAAGCATCAGAACATACATCTGGCTCTTCAAGTTCTGATTCGTCAAGTTCTGATTAGCCATGTTCTGATAGTTCTGAGAACTTAAATTCTGAAGGATCCAACTCAGAGAGCATAGTTTCAGGGGGAGCATCAGAAAATATTGATGAAGATAGCATGGATCATGGGGGAGCATCCAGTTCTAGAGAAAACCTCTCATCTGCAAGGAAGTGGACTAAATCACATACACCTGACTTAATTATTGGAAATCCTGATGTAGGTGTCAGAACTAGAACAGCTACTTCAAGTGAATGTCTTTACAATCCTTTTCTTTCTCAGACTGAACCAAAGAAAGTGGAAGAAGCTCTTTATGATGCTGATTGGGTGCAAGCAATGCAGGATGAGTTAAATGAATTTGAAAGAAACAAAGTCTGGACCCTAGTGCCAAGGCCAAAGAACAGATCTGTTGTTGGTACAAAGTGGGTATTCAGAAACAAAACTGATAGTGATGGCATAATTACAAGTAATAAGGCAAGGTTAGTTGCAAAAGGATATTCTCAACATGAGGGAATTGATTATGATGAAACATTTGCACCAGTTGCTAGATTGGAAGCCATAAGGATATTTTTGGCTTATGCTGCTCACAAAAAGTTTACTGTCTTTCAAATGGATGTGAAAAGTGCTTTTCTCAATGGAGAATTGGAGGAGGAAGTATATGTTGAACAACCTCCAGGGTTTGTAGATCCCAAATATCCTAATCATGTCTACAGGCTTGATAAAGCACTTTATGGCCTTAAGCAAGCTCCAAGAGCATGGTATGAGACTTTAGCTCAGTTTCTTCTGGAAAGTGGATTTAACATGGGAAAAATAGACAAAACACTGTTCTACCTCAACCATGGAAAGGACTTACTTTCGGTTCAGATATATGTTGATGATATCATCTTTGGTTCTACAAATGACAGACTTTGCAAGAAGTTTGCCAAACTGATGCAGTCAAGATATCAAATGAGTATGATGGGGGAACTTAGCTATTTTCTGGGCCTTCAAGTCAAGCAGAATGCAGAAGGCACTTTTATTTGTCAAACCAAGTACACCAGAAATTTGCTGAAGAAATTTGGAATGCAAGATTGTTCAAGTGCATCCACTCCTATGGCCACTGCAACAAAATTGGATAAGGATACTGGTAACTTAGTAGATATTACTGATTACAGAGGTATGATTGGATCTCTACTCTATTTAACTGCTAGTAGACCTGATATCATGTATGCTACCTTTCTTTGTGCAAGATTTCAAGCAGATCCAAGAGGACCTCACTTAACAGCTGTGAAAAGAATTTTCAAATATCTTAAGGGAACAGCTGATCTGGGATTATGGTATTCCAGAGAATCAGATTTTAAGCTAATAGATTACTCAGATGCAGATTTTGCAGGTTACAAAATTGACAGGAAAAGCACAAGTGGAAGCTGCCAATTTCTTGGAGGCAGATTGGTTTCTTGGTTTAGCAAGAAACAAAAGTCAATTTCCACATCAACTGCAGAAGTAGAGTACATTGCTGCAGGCAGCTGTTGTGCACAGATTCTTTGGATGAAGAATCAGTTACTGGATTATGGGTTAACATATTTTAAAATCCCTATATACTGTGATAATCAAAGTGTTATTGCTATGACAGGTAATCCAGTTCAACACTCAATGACAAAGCACATCAGCATTAGGTACCACTTCATAAGGGAACATGTGGATGAAGGTACAGTGGAATTGCACTTTGTTCCAACAGATCAACAACTAGCAGATATCTTCACAAAACCACTGTGTGAAGCTACTTTTACAAGATTGGTAAATGAACTTGGAATGGTTTCAGGTTCTTTCTCTAAATCTGCTTAGTTTTGTTCTGATACATCAGACTTTATGATCAGTATTTACAGAAATTACTCTCTTTGTGTATTCTGTGCTTAATTGAAAATTGCCTAAGTACCGATTGTTGTCTGATGTGTGTTTCTAAACTCTGATAGTGATATGACTGTTTATGTGCCTATTCAATCCTATGAGGATAACTGTGCTAGATGCTGACCTAGTAGTCTTTAACATACTAGAGATCCCATGTTAGCAGTAATTATTTATGTGGAAATCTATTGACACAAACAAATTCTGATATTGAGCTTAGTCACGTTTACTTTGTCTATCTTATTACTAAGTCAAAAACTAGAATAATGCTTCTCATCTGTTAAGTTCTGATGTTAGTAAATCTGATGAATGTACTAAGTGTTGATAAACCTCACTCATCAAAAGAAAAAGTAAATGAAAAAGAAATAAAAATCAGGTACTCCTTTGAGGTCTAGAGTAAAAATGTGGAAGGGACGACTCAAGTGCATTGCTGGTATTAAGTAATATGCATCAGAAAAGCAAATAATTATTTTTCTTGGTGACTTTTCACACTCTATAACTACTGGAGAAATACTTTGTTAATAGCATAAATTCTGATAAGCAGTCGTGACTCACTTACACTGAGAAGCCACTGTAAAATGGAATTTCAAAAGATGCATAAAATAAGCACAAAACAGTTGAGGTGGACTCATGCATGAACTCATTCAATAGTAGGCTTCAGAATAATGACAGATTTTAAGCACAGTTTTAGTTATACCTTATTTCTAAGATGTACTGAAGTGAATCAGACCTTACTCTTTGTCTGATATTTTGCTTAATGCACACACTTACACTCCATATGAATGATGAAAATTACTGTGGCGTTCAATGTTGTTTTAGATGAACAGTTTATTGTCAGATTGCTTAAATTCTGAGGACAGGTTCTGATGGAAGTTCTGATGATTAAGTTCTGAAGAACCGAAATCAGAATTTGTATGAAGAATCACAGAGATAGGCATTCATTTTTCGAGTTAAGAAATCATGATCTGATGACTGTTAAGTTCTGATATTAAATTCTGATCCTTTACTTGGCTTATTTATGGTTACAATCTGAAACAGTCTCCTTTTCAATCAGAATATGTTTGGGTGGAATATTAACAGTCAATCTAATTAGGGTTAGTAGAATGCGTACATGCACAGTAATTTTTTTTCTTGTTTGTTGTGCGTATTAAACCCTGTTTTACTTTTCCAATGACTGTTTTTCTTCTTCCCAGTCTAGGGAGACGAGGCAGAATTATTTCTACCTGTCAGCATTAAATTTCCTTGCATCTCCTGGCATTCTCTTGCCTATATAAATCAACACCTCAAATCAGCCTACACATCATTTCTTTTCTCACACACTCACTCTCCTTTCATTCATACCAACACAAACATGGTCAACTAAATATGTTTTTGAACTATGAAACCTTCAACATGGAGTTGAGCTGTGATGACTGGCAGCAGGAATGGCACATAACTGTCATTCCTGATGAGATTTGGGACTCGGTTCCCCAGGAGGTTCTCACACACCTCCTGTTCTTTTACATGGACTACCATCGCCATCTGGAGCGATTGGAAGATGAAAGGCTGGAAGCTCTCCGCCAACAAGAGCGAATCATTCGACTCACTATTCTTTTTTAGAGAGTCGGAAGAAGAAATAATTTATTTTCTTCTTCCTATTTTTCTTCATCGTCAGCTTTTTCCAGCTTTTTAGCCAAGGACAAAAGCAGTTGATGTTAGGTTTAGTAGCATAGGACAATCTTGTAATGCTCTGTTGTAATTTTAATGGATGTATTCTCTTAATATATTAATGGAATTTCTTATTCTTGCAAGATTCTGTTTCTGAGATGTTTGCAATTTTACTGCACTGTTAAATCCTGATATATCTTTAATTATTGATTTAAATTATGTTCTAATTTTAAAATATCAGTACTTGTTTACTTGCTTTATTTTGGTCATTCTCACACTCGAACAGAATATTGGTTTTGCAGTGAAAATAATTGAATAAGTGGGAACAGTTTAAATTTTGAATTAAAACTGACTTACCTCAATTACTGGGATTACTGGGTAAGTGGAACGGTTTTTCCTTGAAAAACTGCATGTGATAAGTAATGATTGTTGTTTTCCCGTGCCCATTAACTATTCATTATTGCTGCATGTCTAACAGGCTTCCAACAGTTATATTTTTTTTACCAAGTATAAGTAAGAGAGAGAGAAGATTAGACAATCTTTTATTTACTTTTACAGTTTATCTCTCTTTCTTTGCTTTTACTCTCTCTCATCTCCTGACGTTGGTTTTTCATACAGACATTTTATCAAACACCTTACAGGCAATCTTAATTTTCAATTTTTCTCATGGCACCTAAGGATTTGATCATCGATGGAGCTAAGTTTGTTCCCAACAACTATGCTGCAATCCTAAACCATGATGAAGCTCCGTCTGAGTTGCATTTTGTGCAAGATCTTCTTACACACAGTGAAATTGGGTATGCATTGACCCAGACTTCAGTCTTTTCAAGCCAACAAGTTCTGACGTTTTGGCGGACTGGGCATTTTGATAATGGTGGTGCTGATGGTATTCCCAGCATTGTTTTTGAAGTGGATGATTCTGAACATGTGGTAACTCCTGGAACAGTTCGCAAGGCCTTACATTTACCAGAAGGCTGCATTTTCTCAACATCGGAGGAACCATTACTACAGCAGCTCATGGCAAGTTTGGGGTATGAGAGGAGTTTGGCTAAGCTTGGACAGTTGAAATGAGCACACATCAGAAAATAATGGGGCTTCTTCTTCGACTGCATCACTAAAGCCTTCGGGAATAAGTGTTCTAACTTTGATGCCATTCCTATAATGAGTCAGCACATCGGGTATGCTATTATTAACCAAACTCATTTTGATTTTGCAAGTGCTGTGATAGGTTTTATTGGGGATAGGATGACAGAGGATAGGAATGTTGTCTACTTTGCTAGATTCTGTCTGCTTATATATAATTTCTGTTGTGTTGATGAACCCCAACCTACCACTGACTTATATCCACCTTTCAAAATTGCAAAACGAGCCTTTAATGACTTGGTAAATGCTGATCTTAAGAAAATGGTGGTTAGACCTTTACAGATTCCTCAGTCTATAAAACAGATCCTAGTAAATACTGATCCTCAAACCAATAGATCTGTTTATCCTAATGTACAACCTACCACCACATCTCAAACACCACACCCACCATCAGAACATACCATAGATACATCTATACCTCAACCCTCCCTCAAAACATATCTTAAAACATATCTCACACCTTCACAGACAGCTAACCCTTCATCCTCAGCACCTACTGTGAAGCCTTCTTCTTCTAAGCCCAAGCGGACAAAAACTGTTCCTCAGACACCACAGAAGAGAAGGAGGATTGTTCTGAGAGATGAGTCTGATAGTGAGGAACAGGTTTCTGCATCAGAACCTGTTGTTACAGAAGCTGAGAAGGTTTCTTCTCAGAAGCATTCTGGAATTGGGGGATCTAAGCTTCTCAAAAGGCTTAGAAGAATGACTTTTGCTGAATCTCCCAAGGAATCCCCACCTTCAAAGAGATACAAGAAACAGAGAGCTAAAAGGCCAGCTTCAGATGATGAGGAAGCAGTAGCTAAGGAAGGAGATCAGGAATCTCTGATCTCAAAGGAACCAGAATTTGATGAATCTACTGCATCTCCTTCTCCATTGTCCCAAACTCAGGAAGCTGCTACAGACAAGGCAAACACACCATCTGTGTCTCCTGTACATGAAACTGTATCTCCTGTAGACCCAGGCACAAGTGCTGAAATTGATATTCAAAACCTGGTTGTGCCTGAGGTTCTCTACTTAGAAGCTCCAACAACAATTAATCCATCAACAACACTTGTTCCTGATGCTACTCAAACTCCAGAATTGTCTACTACACCTTCTCTGTATCTAGATGTTGATGATCAGAATATAGGTGAACATCAGGATATGGCTGTTGATTAGAACTTAGAAACATATCAGCACTTAGATGATGATGCGGAAGCCTTGATTGCTTCTCATACTGTTGTTTTATCAGAAGATACTGATTCTGTCAGTTCTGATGTTGCAAATGCTAATGATACTGGTGATGCTGCTCCAAATGCAAATGCTGATGAAGCTGGTCCTTCAGGACATGCACCTTCATAAACTGTTTCTAAATCTGAACTAGTCAAGAAGTTTGTACGAGGAGAAGCACCAGTACCTTGGATTGAAACTCCTAGAGGACAGGAGTGGACTAAGGAATGGAACTCAGTTACCTTTGTTCCATCTGAAAAGATTCTTGCTGAGCACTTGGCAAAAGCTAATGACATATTAATTCCTGATGATTTCAAGACACAGCTTCGAGTCACTACATTGAGTACTAGACATCTGTAAGGTCTCCATTCAACAACTCATGCAGAGTTACGTCAATTTAAGGAATAATTGCTCAAACAAGATATGATTAGGAAACTTGATAAGAAAAAATTCTTCCAACCTACCTTTGACAGAGTTGCTTACATTGAGAAGACCCAAGAGAAGCAACAGTCTCAGATTGCTAATATTTTGAAACATCAAGCTTCTCAGCAATCTCAACTTGATGAAATCCAAGCCTCAGTGGAATTGCTTGTCTCTCTTCTCTTACCTGCTGATGCCAAAAAGGGGGAGAAAGTAATTAAGTCCAAATGCAAAACTGATCAGACATTGAAGGGGAAGGATGATGAAAAAGATGACCAGGGAAACTCTGGAATGGGTGGAGGTCATGGTCAAGGTAGAAATTTCTCATCAAGAAGAGCTGAAATTACAAGTCACAGGACAAGTTATGATGCTGGAAAAAGAATTACTTCTGCTACTGGTAAAAGGATAAGTTCTGATGAACTTTTGGATCTTGATGAAGAATTATCAAGACAGTTATTTCTAAAGGAGAATCCAGGAATGGACTTGGAAAGTCTGATGCAAGAAGAAGCTAGACTTAAGTCAGAAAAACTCAAATCTAAATCCGAAGCTTCCGTTGGTAAAAAGAAACTTCCAAAAGTCAAAGGCATTGTGATAAAAGAAAGAACAAATCCTGAAGCAACCAAGGCTAAATCACAATTGCAGATAGATCCAAGGTCTAAGGGCAAATAGAAAATTAGTGAACCTATCAAGGTTTATGTGCCTCCTGTGGATGAAGAAATTATTGTTGAAGATGCTGATCTTGCTCTGACTTCAAGAAAAATTTCTAAGACAGCCTCTGACATGGCTCAAGTTGTTTAGAGTAAAGATAGAGTTAGTTCTGATATCTCAAAGAAGCAAGTAACCTCTGACATAGCTCAAGTTAACTTGATATCAGAAGATAAATCAAAGGAAACCTCTGACATTGCTCATGTTAAACCTTCAAAGATGCTCCTACCAGGATTCACCAAAGCCAAACAGACTCAACCTTTGAAGACTGCTGCAAGTGGTTTTGAAGCAAGAGTGGTTACTGGAAAGGAAGCAAAAGATAAAACTGGATTGGGAAGTGCTGATGAAAGAAGAATACAGAACACAACCAATGATCCAACTTCCTTAAGTGAACCAGGTATTGGAGCAACTCCTGAAAGATTGAATCAACTAGAATCTATGCAGATGGTTTACCATACCTACTTGAAAGAACACATCTTTTTGTACTTCATGACAGATGGTAGGGTTTATCATATAAGGGAAAATGCCATTCCACTGAAGTATTATGAAGAATTGGAACATGTATTATTCTTACTTCAAGTGAATGACAAAATAACAGAAAGTACTGCAAACTATTTGAAGAATCAGATTCAGAGACAGAAAAGGCTTTATTTTGTTAAGTCTGACAGCACATATCTTCCAAAGTACAGAGATCACAAGGGTGATATTATTGAGATGAAGCCTAACTCTGCTAAGATTATAACTACGTTTCTGGGTTACAGGGCTGTGGAATTCAATCTTGAGTCTGACAAGGCGTATTTGATGAGACTGGATCAGGACATAAAGAAAGCTAAAATTAATGATCTCAAGGCTGCAATCTTTCAAACTGGTGAAGATTCTGTAGAACTTAAAGATGCTAAAAGGAGGATGATTGATGAACTCAGATATGCTGAGAGATGTTTGTTAAAGAACTATCTCAGAACAACTCCTGACATCAGAGAGATCAGAAGATGAAGCCAAGTCAAGATCTACAACTGCTCAAATTCTGATATGAATATAGACTAAAGTTGTTATCAGAAGTTAAAGTTGGTAAAGCTTTAAGGACTGTAAGTTGTAGTTATCTAGTCAAATTCTCATGCATTTGTACTTAATGTTTTTGACATCATCAAATATCTGTTAACTTGTATATTATGCTAATTTACAAGTTGGGGGAGATTGTTAGATATATTTGATAATGTCATGTCTAATATGATTCATGTTTAGTTTTCAGATCTTACTTAAACAGGATAAATCAGTACTTAACTGAAATCAGCACTTATACTGAAGTCAGAACGTAAGTCGCCAGTACTTAAGGTTCAGGAGATATTTATCAGAAGATAATATCAGGACTTGAATGAAACGTTCAGATAATAAGGAAGGCAGCTGATTTACAGGAAGAGAAGATCGAGACAAACATAAGAAGAGATATGCATGAAGAAGGAATTCTATGAAGAATAGAATACTTGGAAGAAAAGATATCTGATTGATATATTTTAGGAAGCAGAATTATATTCCATAGCAATTAGCGATTATCTTGTAACTGTGTAGTATATAAACACAGACATAGGGTTTACACTATAAGTGTTATTATAATCGAGAAGATTATTCATTGTAACCCTAGCAGCTCTCGTGATATTTTTTCATCACTGAGAGAGGACAGTTCCATACTGTAACAGAGTTTATTATTTTGAATAAAGTTTGTTTTCTGTTACTTGAGTTTTTAAAGTTCGATTTGATTGTGCTATACACTGTATTCACCCTCCTCTACAGTGTGTGTGACCTAACATATACTAATATTATTAACTTTTAAAAATAAATAAAATATATATTTCAATTACTATTTCATTTCTATGTAAATTATTAATTATTTAAATTCAGAAAAAATCATCTTTAATTATATATGTCATTTTAGTAACACATTTTGACTCTACCGCAACATCAAAAAAGAGGGGTTGCGGTAAACATTGATTTTGATGGCTACTATTACACTTTTCTTTGTAACCCCACTGTGAAGGGTTACGGAATCCAATCTATGGCGTAGTGATCAGAATTTGCTTGTGTTAAAAGATTTCCATATAAACAATTACTTCAAACATGAGATCTTTAGTATATTAGAGACTACTAGGTCAGCATCTAACATAGTTATCCTCATTGGATTGAATAGTCACAGAAACATTCATATCACTATCAGAGTTTAGAAATTCACATCAGACAACAATCAGCACTTAGTAAATTTCAATTTAAGCAGAGATTAGTAAAGTTTGTAAATACTGATCATAAAGTATGATGTATCAGAACATAAACTAAACAGATTTAGAGAAAGAACCTGAAACCATTCCAAGTTCATTTACCAATCTTGTAAAAGTAGCTTCACACAGTGGTTTTGTGAAGATATCTGCTAGTTGTTGATCTGTGGGAATAAAATGCAATTCCACTGTACCTTCCATCACATGTTCCCTTATGAAATGGTACCTAATGCTGATGTGCTTTGTCATTAGGTGTTGAACTGGATTACCTGTCATAGCAATAACACTTTGATTATCACAGTAAATAGGGATTTTAGAAAATTCTAACCCATAATCCAGTAACTGATTCTTCATCCAAAGAATCTGTGCACAACAGCTTCCTGCAACAATGTATTATGCCTCTGCAGTTGATGTGGAAATTGACTTTTATTTCTTGCTAAACCAAGAAACTAATGTGCCTCCAAGAAATTTGCAGCTTCCACTAGTGCTTTTCCTGTCAATTTTGCACCCTGCAAAATCTGCATCTGAGTAACCTATTAGCTTAAATTCTGATTCCCTAGGATACCACAATCCTAGATCAGCTATACCCTTAAGGTACTTGAAAATTCTTTTCACAGCTGTTAAGTGAGGTTCTCTTGGATCTGCTTGAAATCATGCACAAAGACAGGTAGCATACATGATACCATGTCTAATTACAGTTAGATAGAGTAATGAGCCAATCATACCTCTATAATCATTAATATCTGACGATGTACCAGTATCCTTATCCAATTTTGTTGCAGTGGCCATAGGAGTGGATGCACTTGAACAATCTTGCATTCAAAATTTCTTCAACAAATTTTTGGTGTAATTAGATTGACAAATATAAGTTCCTTCTTCATTCTGCTTGACTTGAAGGCCCCAGAAAATAGCTAAGTTCTCCCATCATACTCATTTAATATCATGACTGCATTAGCTTGGCAAACCTTTTACAAAGTCTGTCATTTGTAGTACCAAAAATGATATCATCAATATATATCTGCACCAAAAGTAAGTCCTTTCCATGGTTGAGATAGAATAAAGATTTGTCAATTGTCCTTCTGTTAAATCCACTTTCCAGAAGAAACTGAGCTAATGTCTCATACCATGCTCTTGGAGCTTGCTTAAGGCCATAAAGTGCTTTATCAAGTCTGTAGAAATGATTAGGAAATTTTGACTCTACAAAACCTGGAGGTTGTTCAACATATACTTCTTCTTCTAATTCTCCATTAAAAAAAGCACTTTTTACATCCATTTGAAAGACTGTAAACTTTTTGTGAGCAGCATAAGCAAAAAATATCTTTATGGCTTCCAATCTAGCAACTGGTGCAAATGTTTCATCATAATCAATTCCCTCTTGTTGAGAGTATCCTTTTGCAACCAGCCTTGCTTTATTTCTTGTAATTATGCCATCACTATCAGTTTTATTTCTGAACACCCACTTTGTACCAACAATAGATCTGTTCTTTGGTCTTGGAACTAGGGTCCGGACTTTATTTCTTTCAAATTCATTTAACTCTTCCTGCATTGCTTGCACCCAATCAGCATTCATTTGATGTTGTTGTTCTTGTTCTAATACATGCTTCAGGATCTCGAATAATCAAGTCAGGTATATGTGCTTTAGTCCACTTCCTTGCAGATGGAAGGTTATCTCTAGAACTGTATCCTCCCCCATGATCCATGCTGTCTCCATCAACATTTTCTGATGCTCCCCCTGAAATTATGCTCTCTAAGTTGGATCCTTCAGAATTTGAGTTTTCAGAATTATCAGAACTTGGCCCATCAGAACTTGATGAATCAGAACTTGAAGAGCCTGTTCTAGGTTCTGATGCTTCTTGAGATGTGGTTGGATCTTCAATATGCTCCACCTGCACAGGTACATTTTCCTTTGGCGTAGTCACCACAGTTTCAATAACATCAAAGTTTAACTCATCAGAGTTTGCAGTATCAAAATTTAGACTATCAGAATTTACAGAATCAGAATTTAAAACTTCATTCTCAAATCTCAGCTGATCATGATCATTGAAATCTTCAAGTCCAGTAATCTTCTTATCTTTCAAAGAGACATTGATAGATTCCATGACAACCCTTGTTCTTAAATTGTAGACTCTGAAGGCTTTTGTGGAAAGTGGATATCCAACAAAAATTCCTTCATCAGCTTTTAGATCAAATTTGGATAGCTGTTCAGGATGAGTCTTAAGAACAAAACACTTGCATCCAAATACATGAAAGTACTTCAGATTTGGCTTCTTTTTTTTACCATCTCATATGGTGTCTTTCCAAGCTTGTTGATAAGTGTTGCATTCTGAGTAAAACAAGCAGTCTGCACAGCTTCAGCCCAAAAGTAGGTTGGTAACTTTGCTTCATCAAGCATAGTTCGTGCAGCTTCAATAAGAGTTCTATTCTTTCTTTCAACAACTCCATTTTGCTGTGGAGTTCCGGGAGCAAAGATTTCCTGCTTTATTCCATGGTCTTTGCAGAACCCTTCCATAATCATATTCTTAAACTCAGTGCCATTATCACTTCTTAAAAAATTTCACAGAGTCTTTGACCAATTTATCCAGTTGTTTGACATGATCAATCAAGATAGATGTAGTTTCACTTTTTATGTGCAAGAAATACACCCATATGTATCTGGTAAACTCATCTACTATGACCATAGCATATTTCTTCTTTACAATAGACATGACATTCACTGGACCAAATAGATCAACATGTAGTAGGTGATAAGGCTCAAGAATTGAAGATTCAGTCTTTCTCTTGAATGAAGATTTTCTTTGTTTTGCCTTTTGACATGAATCACAAAGGCCATCAGGAGCAAATACTGATTTTGGCAGTCCTCTCACAAGATCTTTCTTGACTAGTTCATTTATATTGCTAAAATTTAAATGAGAGAGTTTCTTGTGCCAATCCCAGCTTTCTTCAATTGATACTCTGTTTAACAGACAGATTGCAGAACCATCAGAACTTATTGAAAGCTTGGCTTCATAAATGTTACCATGCCTATATCCCTTTAGACAACTTTGCCTGTAGATTTGCTTACAACTTCACAGTGTTCTTCAAAGAAATCCAAATGATAACCTCTGTCACAGATTTGACTAACACTCAACAGATTATGTTTAAGTCCTGAGACTAGAGCTACTTTTTCAATGATGACATTCCCAAGATTGATATTGCCATATCCCAGAGTTTTTCCCATGTTGCCATCTCCATAAGAAACTCCTGGGCCAGCTTTCTCCACAAAGTCTGATAGCAGGGCTTTATTTCCAGTCATATGTCCTGAACATCTACTATTCAGAACTAGGATGTTTTTCCTGTTGCCCTGCAATCACAAAGACCACTAATGATTAGTTTTAAGGACCCAAACTTGCTTGGATCCTTTGGCCTTATTAAGTTTGTTAACATTTGCAGCGGATTTAACATCAGAGTTTATGTTAACATTTTTCTTATCAGAATTTACAGTATCAGACTTTGCATCAGATGTTACACTAGAAGGAATAATACTAACTTTCTTTAAAGAAGGTTTTATTTGATAATAATCATAGTACAAACTATGATATTCCTTACAAGTATAAATGGAATGCCATAAACTACCACAATGAAAACAAGGATTTTGTGGCTTAAACCTAACAGACTGACTCTTAA
Source organism: Apium graveolens (assembly GCF_009905375.1). Lineage (NCBI taxonomy): Eukaryota > Viridiplantae > Streptophyta > Magnoliopsida > Apiales > Apiaceae > Apium > Apium graveolens. The sequence continues at coordinate 147,551,652 of NC_133655.1, forward strand.
CTCCTGACTTAGAAGGTAAGGAGTTTATATTCTTATTCTTCCTTCAAAAAGAAGCCAGATGGTTAGAATTTCCAAAGTTATAGCATTTCTTTCTAGGAGCATTAGAAACAGGCATATAATTATTGCTTTTATTCATACCCTCCTTTCCATTCCTATTTTCCCTAGGTGGCTTTACCTTGTTTACATTCTTAATGTCTTTCACCTTATACTTAAGCTGCTTCTTTGTCATTAAGCCTATATTAACTTCAGCTGGTTTATCCTGTTTTAACTTATCAGAAGTTGACTTTGCCTTAACTTCTGTCTCACTATCTTTCATCTTTTCAGAATCAGACTTTACAATTTTAGCTACAAACTTAACAGGATTTACCTTTGGCTTATTAGTCTGTTAATAATAATTGGCTTAATTTGTTCAGTTCCTGTTTCACTTTTGTCATCTCCATAACCCAAGCCCTCTTTCCAGTTTCCACTACTTAACAAATTCTGAGTTGTTCTGCCAGAGTTAGTCCAAGTCCTGATAATCTCTCTTTCCTTTTCTAACTCAGTTTTTAGAGATTGATTCAATTTTAACACTTCATCTCTAACATAAAAAACATCATCTCTTTCTTTCTGTGTTTGATGGAACATAACTAACTCTTTTTCTAAATAGTCATTCCTTTTTTTAAAAGCCAGATTTTCAGAAGTTAACCTATGACATGTTAAGGTCTGATCTCAACTCAGTAATATCATCAATATGAAAAGCATAAGTTGTTTGAGGTACCTTTAACTCAGCAGCTTCAGAACTGCTATCAGCATTTGCCATCAAGGCATAGTTCACCTCATGTTCAGAAGCTGAAGTGTCTGTCTAGCTTTTCTTCTTTGTGACAAGTTCCTTGCCTTTGTCACCTTTTCCTTTCTTGCAATCAGGAGATATGTGGCTTTTCTCACCATAATTGTAGCATTTAACATTTGAGTAATCTCCTCTGTCAGAATTTCCTGCTTTGCCTTCAGATTTTATGAATCCCTTCTTATCAGAACTTCCACTTCTCCTGGAAAACTACTTTCCCTTTCTGAATTTCCTCTAAGCTATCTTTGTGATGCCCTTCACCATAAGAGCACACAATTTCATCATCTCTTCATCAGCATCCATCTCAGATAGACTTTCAGTTTCTGAATCCTCATCACTATCAGAACTTGATGACTCAGTATCAGACTTTGTGATGAGAGCCTTTCCTCTGCCTTTCTTTGAGGCAGCCACTTTGGGGGATTCCTCCTTAGCCTTAAGAGCAACTGTCCTTGACTTTCTCCCATGCCTCTTGCTTCTTTGATCCATCTCAAGTTCATGAGTTTTGAGCATACCATAAATTTTATCAAGAGTAGTTTCATCAAGAGCAGAGTTGTCTCTTATAGTAGTTGCCTTCAAATCCCAACTTTCAGGAAGAGCTAAAAGGAATTTAAGATTAGTATCTTCAAGATCATATTCCTTATCCACCAGTGACAGATCATTCAGGAGTTTGACAAATCTGTCATATAAACCAGTTAATGACTCATCAGGTTTTGAGTCAAAGTGCTCATACTCTTGAGTGAGTATAGTCCTCCTGTTCTTCTTAATTGAATTAGTTCCCTGGCATCTTGTCTCCAAGGCATCCCATATCTCCTTTGCATTCTTGCAGTTAATTACCCTATTTGACATGACATTATCAATGGCACTATGCAGCAAATGCCTTACCTTTGCATCCTTGGCAATAGATGAGATATCTTCAGCTATATATTCACTTTTCTCCTTTGGTATAGTCTATGTTGGCTGATCTGCAACTACAACAGAGAGCTTGGTTGGCTTATGTGGTCCTTCATTAATTTTGTCAAGGTATTCTGGATCTGTAGCTTCCAGAAACATAGTCATCCTCACTTTCCATATGGGATACACAGAAGGTTTCAGTATGGCAACCCTAATAGTCTCATATCGATTATGGATTTGAGTCTTTAGAGTTTCTTCAGTTTTGGTGGGCTTGGTTGGAGTTTTCTCTTCTTCAGACATGATTGTTTTGGATCTTTACTGTATATGTGTTAACAGATTAGCTCTGATACCACTTGTTAGGTCACACACACTGTAGAAGGGGGTTGAATACAGTGTATACTAAAATCCAATCGAATTAAGAACACAAGTACGAAACACATAATAATCTTATTAATAAAACAGTATTACAATGGAACCGTTCTTTCTCAGTGATGAACAAATATCACGAGAGCTGCTAGGGTTACAATGAATAATATTATCGATTAAGATAACACTTATAGTGTAAACCCTATGCTGTGTTTATATAGACACATAGTTACAAGATAAACTTCTATTTGATATCGAACATAAGTCTGCATCCTAAAATATATCAACTAGTTATCTTTTCCTCCAAGTCTTCTATTCTTCATAGAATTCTTCTTCATGCATATCTCTTTTTATGTTTGTCTTAATCTTCTTTCCTTCAATCAGCCGCCTTCCTTATCTGAACGTCTTCTTAAGTCCTGATATTATCTCCTGATAAATATCTTTTGATAACTTAAGTTCTGATAACTTAAGTTCTGATATCTTAAGTTCTGACTTCAGTATAAGTACTGATTTCCAGTTAAGTCCTGATTTGTCCTGTTAGTTAAGATCTGAAAACTAAACACAAATCATTATTAGACATGACATCACAAATATATCTAACAACCACGCCCGAATCGGAGTTCGATAACGCCTTCGTTTGTACGTTTGATTATGAAGAACGCAATATTTTTAGGGTTTTTATCTGTAAATCTTATATATTTACTGATCGATTATGATTTTACGAATAAAATGATATAATAAAAGGGCTATATATATTTATGGAATATTGGTTCATGTTGGATCATTTTGGATCGATAAATTAGTTGCTTAGCCGTCAAGTAACTGCAAAAACGATGCGATTTGATACCCGTGTTGGATAATTATCCAAACCGGGCTTTTTATAAAACACTTTATACTAAAATAATGTAATATTATCCCGTCTTTCAAGAATACAGGTTTTGTTGATATATTGAAATAATTATCGTATCAAAAATTGTATGTCGGGATGCGTACGGGTCAAACCGTAATTCAGATCGAAAAAGTCAAAACACGGAAAATGTCCGGAATTACCAGATTAGGTTAGGAAGGAGTTTTTGGACAAGTTTCGGGTTGTAAAAATGTAAAAACGGTTGAGGTTGGACGATTCCCAGCTTTATAAAATAATTTTGTAATTATTCAAAAAAATAGTTCATAAATTCATAAATCAATATAAAATCATATAACAGTCCAAAAATTACCAGAAAAATATCGTAATTATCTATATTTTATTCTGGTCATAATAAAATTAACATACTTATACTTTACCATATATAAGCATCCACATATCCATACCAATCATCAGATAATTCACCAAAAAACATATATTGATCACATAAAAATCACTTATTGATAAAAAAAATTACCCGCAATATCCCGGATATTACATCATTGGTGCAAGCCTGAGACCACAAAGAGCTTTGAATAGAAAGTATATGAATTACACCATATTTGAATCTTCAAAACCTGGAGGTAGTTCCACATACACTTCTTCTTCGATCTCACCATTCAAAAATGCACTCTTCACATCCATCTGATAAACTTTGAAGTCCAAATATGCAGCGAATGCGAGAAACATCCTGATTACCTCTAGCCTAGACACACTATCGAAGGGGGTTGAATATAGTGTTTATACATTCAAATCGATTTCAACACAAGTATGTAACAAAGATCAAGTATATTTAAATAAACTCTGTTACAATAGAATTGTTGTTCTCTCTCAGTGATGAACAATATCACTAAGAGCTGCTAGGTTACAATGAATAATGTTTCTCGATAATGATAATACATATAGTGCAAACCCTAATCTGTGTTTATATAGTACACAGTTACAAGATATCTTCTAATTGATATTGAATATAATTCCGTGTCCTAAAATATATCAATCTCTTCTACAAGTCTTCTAGTCCTCTAACTCTTCATGCATATCTTCTTTTGTTTTAGTCCAGATCTTCTCCTGTAAATCAGCCGCATTCCTTATCTAAAGTCTTCCCGCACTTAAGTCCTGAAATATATCTTTTGACGCCTTAAGTTCTGATATTAAGTTCTGACTTCAGTAAATCTGATTTCAGTAAGTCCTGATAAGTCCTGTTGTAAAGTTCTGAAAATTAAACACAAATCAGATTAGACATGACATCTAAAATTTATCTAACAATCTCCCCCAACTTGTAAATTATGAAAAATATACAAGTTAATAGATTTGATGATGTCAAAAACATTTAAGTACAAATGCAATGAGAGTTTAATAAGACAACTAACTACAACTTACAATCCTTGTAGCTTTTACCAATCTTACTGAGTCAATCTGAATCCAAAGTGATTCTTGATAAAGTTTGATATCAGCTTTTCTTCTTCATTCCTCAGGACTTGAGCTATTGTAGCTTTGACTTGCTTCAATTCTTCATCTTAACTTCCAATCTGGTAGATTGCAGTCCTAAGTGATGAGATGTGATTTCTTTCTATACCATTACCAAGTTTGATCACCCTTGGATGAGAAGAGTCTTCATTGTAGCATAGACATTTCTCTTTCAGAATTACTTCAAGTTTAGCAGAATCCTTCTTCATTAGAATTTCACTTCCATCATCTTCAACTATGTTTGAAATGAATTATGTAACCCTTGAACCAGATATTCTTGCTTTATCCCTTATGGTCTTCATTATGAAATTTGACCATCTCTTGGTAATCTCAGACTTTATCTCTAAAAGATAATGAAAGAATTGAAGTTCTTTCAGAGATTTGTTCAGCACATCTGATTCTGACTTTTGATATGTTCTTTCATCTTCAAGAAATAGAATCAGATTTTTTGGACATTATGTTTATCATGAGCATCCAGTACCACTTAACAGATATAACCTTATCAAGGTGTTTCTATGTAACATCTTCAAGAGGTTTGTCAGTCAATAAAAATGGATCTCTTGTAAGCACTTCAACTCCTGTCTTGATTTTGGCTTCATCAGAACCTAGTCCAGCTCTGTCTCTTGCTTCTCTGGCTTTCAATCCAAAAGTCATGAAATCAGATAGCAACTGGCTTTTCTTAGGATCTGATGGATTAATATACCGACTCGTATATTTTTATTATCTAAATGTGTAATTATGGAGTGATTAAATAAATAAATATGTGTATGGGTATTATCAGCAGGGTATTGTGTGTTATTATTTTATATGTGACTGTGAACGCATAGGGATTATTTGTGTAATTAAATATTTAGTGGTATTGTTCTGTTCCACTTTAATAAGTGGATTTATTTGCAGATTTATTTGCATAAATATTTGGAATGTCTCTAAAATTGTTTCCATGGTTTTATAATTACAATAATTATTTTTGGGATTTTATAAAATTTAGAAATCAATATTTTACCAATTATTTAGCCCTATGTGATTTTCTGATTGCATTTATTTGAAAAATACGTATTTAATTCCAGAATTTTTCAAAAATTACGAAACTCATATTTCTTTAAGTTTGGAATATTTCGAGAATTTTAAAATTATTTTGGTAATTTTTGGGATTAATTTCACCCGCGCGTTGATTCGTTTAATTGATAAAAGCGGGTATAAGTTGTGTTTCAGAAATTATTTTAAAATTACGAAATTTATGTTTTTATAAAATTCGGGATATTTTCAATATTTTAAGATATGTTTGGTAATTTTTCAGATTATTTTTGTTACGCGGTTATTCGTTAAATTCCAGAAGCGGGACAAAATAGGCCGCCTAAATAAGAGAGGGACACGTGTCTAGACATTGACAATTCATTTCGTGCGTGTCCACTTCGGATTGGCTAAAATAAAGAAGAAGAAAAAATATATGAGAGAAAAGATGAACAAGGTTATGTTCATCCCTCCCTCACCCAACTTCTCTGATTTTCCCCTCTTCCCCGTAGTCTCTTTCTCGATCATTCCATATTTCTTTTCCTTCTCTCTTATATCTCTATTCGCCGCCCCGCCCCTTCCTTTTTCCGGTTAGTTGCCCTCCTGTTTTCCGGCAAACCGCCGTTGGTCGTCCTTGTTGGTTTCCGCGGTTTGGATTCTCGGTATCCTGTTGTTCAGTTCGTAAATGGTTCCTTTAAGTTATGCATATATCTGTATATGTGTGTGGTTGTGTGCCGCTTGATTCAGTGTTGCCGCCTTATTTTTCTGGCCGCCCTGTTTCCTAGTGGCGCGTGACTTACACGCGTGTGTGTGTATATTGTACGCAGTCTGTGATATGGTTGGGTTATTATTTTGTTAATTTTTAATTCTGTTTTTATGCAGGAATTAAATGATTACTAAACGTGATTAAATATAATTTTTGTGCGGGAATTCGATTTAGTTATCGGTGAAATTTATTTGGATACCCGAATATTTTCGGGCACCTATAAATTTTGCCACCGTCCGCGATGAATTTATACGAGTGGATAGTGGACTGTGATGATGCTGTTCTGAGTCCTAATATTTTAAAATAAATAAAATTAGTTTTATATTTTTATTCTGGATCGAATTAGTTAATTCATAAATATTGTAATGAAACGGTTAAAGTGATTGTGATTATTAAGATTGTATCGAAATTGTGGTTGTGTAATTAATTGTGGTTGTTGTTGAGTGGTTGGGACTATAAATGGTGGTTGTTGGATTAATTGTTTGGATTGATTGATTGGGATTTGACGTCGATTATGTTTCGACGGGTAGTCCGATAAACAAAATAGACACTGCCCGAATTTCAGGAACGTATCTTGTAAAATATCGGAAATATCAGTCGAATGTATATAACTATATAATTATAAATAAATTATATTGTAAAATATAACTGACAACCCGTTTTCTGAAACAATGAGTATATGTATTTTCCGAAAGTGAATATCAAGCTGAGTTTTGAATACGTGAACCCTAACTGATGCCTGTATTACAATAATGTATGTGTTACGAGTCGGGTTTTGTTAACGCACGGGTAGATTGTTAGTGAGGATATGTCAAGCATAATCGGAAGTCTAAATTAGGGTATTTCGACTCTGTAGGTTATAGTCGGAAGGTCTGAGAATTGGCAATTGGACGAAAGATAGTTTGGTGGTCAGTCGAAAAGCTCAGTAAGGTTCCACTCAAAGAACTTAAGTGTTGAGGTCGAATTCAGGGAGATCTAGTGGATAGACAATAAAGCTTGATCGACAGAGTCGGCTCAGAGTCGATCAGTAATAATTGTAAAGCCCTGCAAGGCAAGTACTTCTAAATCTTTTTCGAGATATATTGCAAATATTTCTAAATTCTCTCGTGACATATTGTTAAGTATTGAAAATAGCTCTGTTTTATATTATAAGTACTTTGAATCATTCAGCCTTGAACCTGAGCCACATCATTTGATCTTTGAGCCGTAAACCTTATTCCTTGTGAACCATTCCTTGTTGATTTCCAAATACTAAAACCACACAAATATGATACTACGCTCCAAATATATAACTACCAAATACCAAACACTGAAACTGAATTATTTGAACATACAGAAACTTTTATACCCCAACCATTTTTTATAACATCAAAGAACTAAACCTTGAAAAAAAATCCTTGTTTATCTATTACCTGATTCCCTTACAGGCTGGAGGCCATTTCTTTTACATACTTTGATATACCCTCGTAGTACCCCTGAATTGCACCATACTCTTATGCAAATGTTTATATGCAAATATTTTATTACTCTTAATGATGAACTTTTTCATTAAGTTATACCGTTTATCATATTGAACTGCTTTAAAATTGGATAGTTTTCTTTATGTGGACCAGATTCGTGGTCAGACCAGATTCGTGGTCGAATAAGGCCAATGTGTGCCTTGGATCCAGTTTACAGAAAAGAGATGTGTGCCTTGCTCGGGGTTAGTGCGTGACTGATCAGCAACCTAACCTTAGTTTTAAAATTTAAAATGAATATCCAATTCTAATGATTGTTTAACAAGAAACTTGATTCTTCTGAATCATTCCATTTGAACATTGTTTAACCTCAGTTATTGTTATTATGACTTGCTGAGCTAGTTAGCTCACACTCTTGCGAATCTTTTTATGTATTCTACAGTTAAAAAGGATATGGTTGATAGCATGGTTCCTCGGTCCAGAGTACGAGCTAGGATTCCTGATTGAGTTGGATCGAGCTAGCAGGAGCTTTATATGGTAGTGAGATAGTAAGATTGTAAGAACAATTTCATTATTAGTTGTAAATTAAATTAGTTGGGATTTGGTACGTTGTAATATAAGTTAAGGTTGTGGCTTATTTTCATACTTTAACCTGTTGTGATCTGTGGTTATGTAAAGCAGGGTCATTGCAAATAATATTTCTTATACAGGTTTATATATGTGTATGTGTTGTGGACCCCAAACTTCTGACCCGGGTTCGGAGGGCGCCACAGGTTGGTATCAGAGCTACAGGTTATAAATCACTGAAACAAGCCTAGATTGTCGGGATTGGGTAGAGGGTTAGGATTAGGAATAGAAAATAGAAAGATAAGGCGTCTTGAGGTTGAGTGCGACTGTATAGTAGGTTTTTGGTATGATTCGTGTTGCGATTCGAGATTCTTAGCTTGCGATGTGATTTCCAAACAACGACAATGGCAAATCCTGATTTCCCTGTATCATCTGATCGTTTGGAGCCTTCCGTTCGAGAATCATCATCTTTTCTCAGATTTGATTTGCACCTTGTTCTTCCATCAGTATTAATGGTATTACCTTCTGTTATAGCAGTTGCACCTCTTCAAGCTATTCTACGCTATTCTACCACCTCTTGATACGAGACTACCTATTTAAGAACCTCCATCTGTTTATTCTTATTTTACTGGACATTCGGCTTTGAGGGTATCTCTTCTGTTTACTCTACACTCTGTTATATACCCCAGTTTAAAACTTGTCCTATAAAGCAATAGTACTTACGAGGATGGACTCAAGAGCTACAGTAAATGGTGAGTACCTGAGATATAAATAAAGGTGAGAAGAAGTTTAAAAAGAAGATTTAAGTGTTCCGGAGGATAGTTGCTGCCAGGTTGCAAGAAGCCATTAGTGAATAAGCCACCCCTGATTAGCCTGTAGAAGGGATTGGATGAGTTTTGAAAGAGAATTAGAGAAGAGTATGGATCTCGAACTCTCTTGAAGTTAGATATTGGTGTTATGATGATGGGATATATATATATATATATATTGTAACCATGTGATATGACATCAGCCGACTTGTTGACTATTGGATAGCCTGTTCTATTTAACGATTGCAAAGATGATGACGGAGGTATTACTGGTATAGAAGCTCTGATGTGAAGCTACAAATAAGATAACATGCAACAACAACTGAAGTTTTCGTCGGTTAAGGAAGACAAATGGAACCAATAAAGGAGAAAAGATAGATTGAAGTGAATGGACATTTTTGTGATCATTTCTTTAATTTGGTACCTTGTTATAGGTAGGAAGGACAACAACCAACTCATATTGTAATGACAACCAGATGTATGATTTTTAAAATTTTTAAACAAGTTTTCGAAAAAGATTTTCCCTTACAAAATTTCTAAAAGCCTTTTTGAATAAAATAAGTTTTAAAAATTGGTTGTCAAGTCACTACTTGAGTTTCTTGTTTGTTATAAGACCAGATTACTTAGAAAGTACGTGTTCCAGAAATTAGTATGGTTGATTCCGAGGGCCAAATGGACCCGTTATTACGAGGCAGTTTCGATTAATCCTAACAGCAGAATATAAATCTTATTTGATGAGATTAACAACATAACCGGAGTACGAAAAAGCTATTCATCTAGTTGCAGAGACCATTAAAGTTTAAAGAATTAATTGATTTAAAAGGAGCTTGGGCATGACCGAAGATGATTGGGAAGATTTTCAGACTTTTCTAAAGGAAGAACGTTCTTAACAAAAGAATCATTATTTTAAGTGGCATAGATAAAACTTGAAGTTACTCGGTAAGAGTGCACTTATGATAAAATTGTTAGAATATTGCAAGTACGAAGCTAAAGACACAAATAAGTAAGAATTTATCCTAGTGTTTAAATTACGATGACATTTCAGTAGACTTTCTGAAGTTATAAAATGAATCAAATGGGATTTATTGATCAAACCAGCTCAGAAGAGGTACAGGGGTGAAATGTGGACGGTGACAAATAGTATCATTCTTTTCTACAATGTTACAGTATATATTCCCTTTTTGAATCCTAAATATGTATGAACTTCTTTCCTTGAAAATTCTTTACGGTGATAAGAAAAAGGAGGATATTTCATTCCTTTTAAATTTAATTCTTTCCCTCAAGTTTGCTCTCTGATTGGGACGAGCAGTATTATGGTGAGACGCTTTGTCGGGATGACAAAGAGTCGGGTGGGACGCCACGTAATCATGTGATGTTTGCCATATGGTACGAAAGAATGGCCATCTTAAGTACCAATATGGTTGTCTCATTCACATTCAAATCATAACTTCTTCTTTATTTTCAACTCTAATTTTGTTAAATTGTGAATCCTTCTAGTTGTTTCACTGTATTGTCATTCTATGCAAGAGTTTCTCAAACAAAAATCAACGTATCATGAATCAAGCGGGAAAAGTTCTAACTACCTCTCATGCATGGAAAGGAAATAAGGGCATATGGCGAGGATTGTAAATCACTAGCCCCAGTGAAGGATCCACTAAGAGTCGGGGGAATCTACTCCAATAAGGAATACGTCTCCAAGTACGAGAGTTTACGATTTGTCTGTGAAATATGTTATTAAGAATACACATGTGATGACGGGAATGATTATTGTGGATACCTTATGCGTTAAGTATTGAAAGATGTGGGAGCAACTTAATTGTTTATCTCTCAAAGTTTTGTTGATAATATAAATTACCCTGTTGAATTGATAAGATTATGACTAAAGGACTAGCAAGTCAAGAACGTGTAACTGCTAAGTTTGTGAGGATTTGATATTATTTAAGATAGGAGAATTTGACAATATTCTAAGAAAGGGACTAACTATTTAAGCGTGATGCCCAGATAGACCGACATGATGAAAAGATGGTTCTAAGGATGTCAAATGAGAATATGATGAGGTTTAGAGGACAAAGGAAGGTAAAGAATTTGTTAGCGATGATTTAAGTTAAAAGGTTACGGTGACCAAGATGTAAGCACTCTGGTGATTATGAATAGAAGTTAGGTGTAAACAGAATTTGAAGATTTTATAGTAATTAATGAGTTTCAAGATATGTATCCAAACGAGTTACCAATATTTCCTTCAGATAGAGAAATTAAGTTCGTGATTGACTTAGCACCTGAAATGAAGCCAGTGTCCAAGGCCCCGCACAAAATAGTGCCAGTTAGAATGAAGGAGTTAGCAAAGCAAATGCAAGAGATATTGGAAGAAGGAGCGATTAGACCTAGTGTACCCCATAAGGTGCACCCGTACTAATTATTAATAAGAAAGATGTAAGTATGAGATTATGCATCGACTAACGAAAGCTCAACGAGTTTCCTATCAAGAGTAAGTATTTGTTACCTCGAACTAATGATTTGTTTGATTAGATGGAAAAAGCAAAGTATTTTCTAAACTTGATTTAAGAGTTGGGTGTTACAAATTGGAGATTGAACCTATGGACATATCAAGGATAATTTTCATAATTAAGTACCGCAGCTATAAAATTCTAGTAATGCCATCTGAATTAACCCATATACCAGTAATATTTAAACTTAATGGACGGAATCTTTAAGGAATATCTGGATAAGCTATATTTGTGTTACTTAAAGTCAACGGAGGACCATGCAAAACATTTAATGATAAATGGGGAGTCGAAGAAGAAAGAAGTTGTATGTAAAGTTTACAAGGTAAGAGCCTTGATGACCGGGAGGTATAATTCTTAGCACAGATAGTCAGTGAGAAGAAGACCAAAGGGGATCCAACAAGGAATTAAAGTTACTATGAATGAAGAAAGACCAAAAGCACAAACAAGAGTAAGAAGTTTTATTATTGGCCTGTTATTATCGAAAATTTGTTCAAGAATTCTTGAAGATTGCAACACCTTTGACGAAGCTAACCAGAAAAAAAAGCAAGAAGTTTATATGAAATGGAGAAGGGTGAAGAAAGTTGTACGGATTTAAAGGAGAGAATGGTTGCAACACCTGCTTTATCAATTTGAAAGTATCAAGGAGATTTGGTAGTTTATAGTGATACTTCTCATAAGGGAATAGGATGTGTGTTGATGCAGCACAATAAAGTTATTGTATATACATCCAGACTACCGAAACCTTATGAGCAGAAGTACCCTACTCATAATTTGAAATTAGCAGTAATAATAATATTCGCTTTGAAATATTGGGAAACATTACATGTATGGAGGAAGGTGTAAGATCTATACAAACCATAAGAGTTTGAGTATGTATTCACAAAGAAAAGAGAATGTAGTGGCAAGCGATAAGCAAAAAGGAGAAAATAAACATAGAGACTGCACCGAAAAGAATTACCTATGGAATTTCAGAAGTTGGAGTTGGAAGACAGATATATAATCTAAAGGAAACAAGGATGGGTAGTATGATCTTTCATTCAGAGTTGTTAAGAAAAGATAAAGAGATGTCAAGAGAAGATAATGGATCACGATGTTAACAGTTAGTAAGAGGAAATTTATGCACTCAGAAGTACGATCACGATATTCTTAGGTTTTCTTCCAGCAATTGGATGCTACAAGTAAAAAGAATTAAAAAATGAGATCCTACAGGAAATTCACAATATAAAGTATTTAATTTATTTAAGAAATGCCAAGATATACGGAAATTTAAAGAAAATAGTGATAACTAGGTTTAAGAAGGAAATTTCAAAATGGATTAGGAAGTGTTAGACATGTCAAAGAATTAAGGCGAAGTATCGGAAGCCTAGTGGATAAGCCAGACCAAGGAGTGGTTTTACAATAAGCGAATCATAAAGTGTACCAGTGATGTTGTTAGAGAAAAAGGATGAATTTACGAGATTGTGTACTGATTATCGGGAGTTTAACAAAACAACGAATAAGAATAAGTGACCCCTATAAAGAATTGATTACTTACGAGACCTAATTCAAAAAGTGTGTTATGTCTCGGGGATTAACTTAAGGTCTGACTTGAGAACATATAAGAGATTATGAATAAAATGAGTTATGAGCATTGCAAGATCTGGTGATATTATGTGAAATAACAAGTGTATCAGTTGTCTATAAGGAATTAAGGAACATGGAGTATAAGGAGTACTCGGATAAGCGAACCGTATCTATTGATAACATCCTCAGCTATTCAAAGAATAAGACAGTATGTGTGGAATGCCTAAGGATTTTCCTCAAGGATTAGAAGGAAAGTAACTATACGTTGAAGCTTCAAGTATGAAACTTTGACCGAGGTTAACAAAAGATTCTGATTAATCCATTAACAACTACCTAAACAAAGCCACATGGTAACAGATGCTTTGTGCAGAAAGAAAGGATTAAATATAAACGAATTGGAAAGAGTGGAATATGAAGTTCAAATACCTAAAGGTGATAATAAGTGAATATATGAGATTACTTTTCAACCTTAACTGATAGAAATGAATAGGAGATGTTTAAATGTTTGAAAACTAAGTTGAAAATGAGCACCGCCTATCATCCTTAAACGAAGGGTCAAAGTGAGGGAGCGATTCAGGAAAAATAAGATATGTTGAGAGGTTGAGCTTTAAGGAAAACTGGGATGATCATTTATCATCGATGTCAGCTTTAGAATGCCACTTTACCAAGTCTTATGTGGACGCAAGTATAGGTCCCCACTTTATTGAGATAAAGTGGGAGAAAGGAAGTTGTCAAATCCTAAGTTAATTCAGCACACCAAGGGCATAGTGATATTGATTGAAGCAGCTCGGAGTAAGCAAAGAAAAAAGGCAGAATTGTATCGAGAGAGAGTATGAATATAGAAATAGGACCAGTAGTGTTAGTAAAAGTTTCATCTTGAAAGAGAGTGGATAAGTCTGAGTAGAAGGGACAAGTTGAGTCCTAAATTTAGTGAACCATTCGAGGTATTGATAAATATAGATAAAGTTGTTTATGAGTTGATGTTACCGTTGCAACAGTATGTACATATAATGTGGTTTGCCTGTCAATGTTAAAGCGATAAGTATCTGATTTGAAATAAGTGATTGATTAGGAGTCAAAGGGCTCTTGTCCAAGTTTGTTCTGCATATAGTGATCGATCCAAATTCTGGGTCGTTAAAGGCGAGTCCTTAGAAATGAGGATATATCTATAGTAAGTACGTTTAAAATCCTCGAGTAGAAGAGTCTACTTGGGAATTAGAGTCAGATATGCTTGACAATTATCCTCACTTGTGTAGTTGGGTCAGATTCTGGGGACAGTATCTTTTTAAGGGGGGAAGGATATAACGACTCGTATATTTTTATTATCTAAGTGTGTAATTATGGAGTGATTAAATAAATAAAATATGTGTATGGGTATTGTCAGTAGGGTATTGTGTGTTATTATTTTATGTATGACTGTGAATGCATAGGGATTATTTATGTAATTAAATATTTAGTGGTATTGTTCTGTTCCACTTTAAATATTTAGTGGTATTGTTTTGTTCCACTTTAATAAGTGGACGGTGGACTGTGATGACGCTATTCTGAGTCCTAATATTTTAAAATAAATAAAATTAGTTTTATATTTTTATTCTGGATTCAATTAGTTAATTCATAAATATTGAAATGAAACGGTTAAAGTAATTGTGATTATTAAGATTGTATCGAAATTGTGGTTGCGTAATTAATTGTGGTTGTTGTTGAGTGGTTGGGACTATAAATGGTGGTTGTTGGATTAATTGTTTGGATTAATTGATTGGGATTTGACGTCAATCATGTTTCGACGGGTAGTCCGATAAACAAAAGAGACGCTGCCCGAATTTCGGGAATGTATCCTGTAAAATTTCGGAAATATTAGTCGAATGTATATAACTATATAATTATAAATAAATTATATTGTAAAATATAACTGACAACCCGTTTTCCAGAAACAATGAGTATATGTATTTTACGAAAGTGAATATCAAGCTGAGTTTTGAATACGTGAACCCTAACTGATGCCTGTATTATAATAATATATGTGTTACGAGTCGGGTTTTGTTAACGCACGGGTAGATTGCTAGTGAGGATATGTCAAGCATAATCGGAAGTCTAAATTAGGGTATTTCGACTCTGTAGGTTCTAGTCGGAAGGCCCGAGAATTGGCATTGGACGAAAGATAGTTTGGTGGTCAGTCGAAAAGCTCAGTAAGGTTCCACTCAAAGAACCTAAGTGTTGAGGTCGAATTCAGGGTGATCTAGTGGATAGACAATAAAGCTTGAGCGGCAGAGTCGGCTAAGAGTCGATCAGTAATAATTGTAAATCCGTGCAAGGCAAGTACTTCTAAACCTTTTTCGAGATATTATGCAAATATTTCTAAATTCTCTCGTGACATGTTGTTAAGTATTCAAAATAGCTATGTTTTATATTATAAATACTTTGAATCATTCAGCCTTGAACCTGAGCCACATCATTTGATCTTTGAGCCATAAACCTTATTCCTTGTGAACCATTCCTTGTTGATTTCCAGATACTAAAACCATACAAATATGATACTACACTCCAAATATATAACTACCAAATACCAAACACTGAAATTGAATTATTTGAACATACAAAAACTTTTATACCCAACCATTTTTTATAACATCAAAGAACTAAACCTTGAAAAAAAATCCTTGTTCATCTAATACTTGATTCCCTTACAGGCTGGAGGCCATTTCTTTTACATACTTTGATATACCTTCATAGTACCCCTGAATTGCACCATGCTCTTATGCAAATGTTTATATGCAAATATTTTATTACTGTTGATGATGAAATTTTTCATTGAGTTATACCGTTTATCATATTGAACTACTTTAGAATTGGATAGTTTTCTTTATGTGGACCAGATTCGTGGTCGAATTAGGCCAATGTGTGCCTTGGATCCAGTTTATAGAGCAGAGCTGTGTGCCTTGCTCGGGGTTAGTGCGTGACTGATCAGCAGCCTAACCTTGGTTTTAAAATTTAAAATGAATATCCAATTCTAATGATTGTTTAACAAGAAACTTGATTCTTCTGAATCATTCCATTTGAAAATTGTTTAACCTCAATTATCGTTATTATGACTTGCTGAGCTAGTTGGCTCACTCTTGCGAATCTTTTTATGTATTCTACATTTAAAAAGGATATGGTTGATAGCGTGGTTCCTCAGTCTAGAGTACGAGCTAGGATTCCTGATTGAGTTGGATCGAGCTAGCAGGAGCTTTATATGGTAGTGAGATAATAAGATTGTAAGAACAATTTCATTATTAGTTGTAAATTAAATTAGTTGGGATTTGGTACGTTGTAATATAAGTTAAGTTTGTGGCTTGTTAATACTTTTACCTGTTGCGATCTGTGGTTGTGTAAAGCAGAGTCATTGCAAATAATATTTCTTATACAGGTTTATATATGTGTATGTGTTGTGGACCCCAAACTTCTGACCTGGGTTTGGAGGGAGCCACAATTAACATTCTTCCATAGGAGTTTTCTCTTATCAGTAAATGTCATTTTTACTCAAATCAACTTGAGCACTGTCAGAGGTTGATGTCTTGATGACTTGATCAGAATTTGTTATTTCTTCTGTAGCTTGATGTCCTCCATTCTGAACAACTTGAGCTATGTAAGAGGTTGTTTTAGATTCTTCATTTATCTTCCTTTTCTTCAGAGTTTGAAAAGTTTCATCTACTGCAGCAGCATCATCAAATACTTGAACCAGTTTGTATACAGGTTTCATCAGGATTTGAGGAATCTTCATCTCCTGTGGCTTTGTTGGTTCATCAATTTTTCCTTTCCCTTTATCTTTGGGATCAGTTTCAACTTGTGATCTTGTCTTGCGCTTAGATGCCTCAGAAATTGACTTCTCATTATCACAATGCCTTTTGCCTTAAGCCTTGGAGGTTTCTTTGCATTAGAAGCTTTAGACTTAAGATTTGTCTTCTCAGCTGCAAATCTAGCTTCTTCCTCCTTTAAATTCTCTAAATCCATTCCAGGATTATGTTTAAGAAATAATCTTCTAGCAATTTCCTCATCAAGTGTCTGAATTTTAGGATCTTTGTAGTAGACAGTAGTCTGCTTTCCCTTTAGCTTCAGAGTTTGCAATAACTTCTGAGAGTCTTGACTTTCAGTTTGAATCAGAACATCGGAACTTTATATCAGATTTTGATTATCAGAACTTGCTATTAGATTTTGAGTTTGAGCAGCTTCAGAACTTGTCTTCTTCTGTGTAGAAGATTTGCTAGCATCATAAATTAGTTTCCTTGAAGAAACTTTGCTACTTTGCTCTTGACCTTGACCCTTGCCCTTGCTAGGGTTTCCCTGGTCATCACCTTTATCATCTTTCTTCTTCAGTATTTTAGCAGGTGAGAATTTGGACTTAACTACCTTCTCCACCTTTTTGGCATCATCTGGTAGTAGGAGAGAGAGAAGAAGTTCTACTGAAGATTGAATTTCATTCAGTTGAGCTTGTTGAGAGGCTTGATTCTTCAGGACCTCAGTAATTTGGGCCTGTTTCTTTTCTTGAACCTTCTCAATTGCTTCAACTTTCTCATGAATAGGTCTGATAAGTCTTGACTTGTCTAATTTGAGAGTCATATCTAGATTTTCAGCTGATTCCAGAAGTTTGTCAACTTTTTCATGAGTTTGAGAGTGTAGACCTTGAAGAGATTTGGTACTTAGAGCAGTGGCTTTGAGTTGGTGCTTGAAATCAGAATTTATCATCAGCTCATCAGCTTTGAAAATGTGGTCTTCAAAACTTTTGAGCTTGGAATGAAATCAGATTCATTCCACTTCTTGGTCCACTCAACCCCTCTGTGAGTTTCTTCCCAAGGAACAGGAGAAGCTTGTTCAACAAACTTTTCAATCAATGCCTCCTTTCCAAGAATGGGAGCTGAAGTATTAACTGGAGCTGACTCTCCAGAACTTGCAGAAAACTCATCATCTTCTGACAGTACTAAAGTGTGTGTCACTGAAGGTGATTCTGATACAACTTCATCTTTGTCCACATCCAGAATAGGTGTGGTAGGAATATCAGCATGTAATGGAGAAACTGGTGGAGTTGTCACTTGTACTGTAGGAGCTTCCAGATGTAATACAGTTGGAATTATCAGCCTATGAAGGTCAATTTCAGGACTTAATCCTGAATCTTCAACTGTTGTTCCTTTAATTGGAGAGACAGGAGGTGTAATCACTGTTTCTGGAACAGTGTCTTGAGCTTGAGATGGGGATGGCAAAGCTTCAATTACAACAGGTTCTGATGAGATCAGAGATTTCTGATCCCCTTCCTCATCTTCTTCAGTATCCTCAGAATGAGGTTGTGCCAAATGCCTTCCTGCTATCTGTTTCTTTGATCTCCTGGATAGTGAAGGAGTTGCCTGAGCAACATCAGGACTTATAGTTCTTTTCCTCTTTAAAATATCTAAACCTTCAGCTTCAGTCTTTTTCTGATGGGTTGACCCTTCAGCTTCAACTGTCACAGGTTCTGATGCATGAACCTGTGCTTCTTCTTCATCTGATTCATCCCTAAGGATCATCCTTCTTCTCCTTGGTGGAGATTTAGAAACAGATTTTGTTCTTGAAGGTTTAGATCTTGATTTTATAGTAGATTGTTGAGGTTGAGATTGTGCTTGCTGGAAATATGTTCTGATGGTAGGTTGAGGTTGAGAAGCGGTAGGTTGTGTAGTGGTTGTAGGTGCTGATGGAGGTTGGGATGGTTGTACATCAGGATATATGGCAGTATAGGTGTTTGGATCAGAGTTTACTAAGACCTGTTTGACTGATTGAGGAATTTGGAGGGTTCTTAGTACATTCTTCTTATTATCAGTAGATAATAAGTCAGTGAAGGCCCTTTTAGCAAGTTTAAATGGTTGGATCAACTCACTAGCTAGTTGGGGCTTGTCAAAATTAGAAAAACTGTAAATAAGTTGACAGAATCTAGCAAAATATACAGTATTTCTGTCCTCTTGAATCCTATCCCCAATAAATCCTAGCACAACACTAGCATAATCAAAATGAGATTGAGTAATAAGAGCATACCCAATTTGCTGACTAAGGATTGGAATTGCATCAAAGTTGGAGCACTTGTTTATAAAGGCCTTGGTGATGCAGTCAAAAAAGAAACTCCACTCCCTCCTTATGTGGGGCCTCTTCAATTGTCCCAGCTTGGACAAAGATCTTTCATAACCAAGGTTTGCCATCATCTGTTGAAGAGCTGGCTCCTCAATTGTTGAACTGTAAATACATTTTTCTGGAAGATGTAAAGTTTGTCGAACAGTTGGAAATGTACCAAGTGTTCATCCTCTCATGTTATAAATATGATGCTTGGGGACCCATTTGCACCACCATCATCATAAACACCACTCCTCCAAAACTCCAGTACTTGAGTTCCTGAGATTGCTTCTGGTTGGGTCAATGCATACCAAATCTCACTGTTAGCAAGAAAGTCCTGAACGAAGTGAAGATCAGATGGAGCTTCGTCCTTGCTAAGAATAGCCATGTAGTTATTGGGAACAAACTTGGCTCCATTGAAAATGATGTCCTTTGGTGCCATTTCTGTGAGAAATAAGTGAGAAAGTTGTGTGTATAGAAGGTGTTTGATAAAATGCCTATAAGAAAATAGCTTCAGAGAATATTAGAGGGTGAGAGAAAATAAGAGAGATTAGTGAAAGAGAAAAGTAGGTAAAAGATTAGAAAATCTTTTAACTCTCTTATTTATACACCCCATGTGACAACAGCTATATTTGTGAAGCATGGAAGACAATTTACACCTGGCAGCATGTGAATAGTCAAAAAATTGTTAGTGGGCACGTTAAATGTGGCGCCCCGAAATCCGGGGTCAGGAATCTCGGAGGCCACGCCATATAAACTACTACAAACCACATACCTCACACTACAATATACAAATACTCACACTTTACGACCCCATACTAATCACACACACACACACTTATAGGTTATTGTCTTGGAAATGAACCATTCATAACTAGAGTAAATCAACCATAAAGTGATAATTATTACAACCCAAATGTAATTAAGTCTTACAGGGGAGTAACCTTTAAGTAAGGTCCGTCGGTCAAATATGCATTTCTTGTTTATTACCTTACATAAGTCATACTTATAAATAAGCCGACCTAAAAACAACTGAAACCAATCCAGCTTATTCGGACTACCTGTGGTACAGCACCAAACAATCTACGAAACAGCTGGCCATTTCCTACCCGTTTCCTGGATGTGGTTCTCATGGTAGGCATCTTGATTCACTGTTGTGTTGTGTCAATTTAAGGAAACAAGTGTGAGCTATAATGCCCAGCATAATAATGTACAGTATGAAAATGACTGTATGATAATTTACGTAAAACATCATATATGATAATTATGTTTTATTCGAATTTAGTTTTTCCTTGGTGACACACACCTTCTTATAAAAATAATTCTTTAGTGGATTTTATTATCCTGTGAATACCTTAATAATAAACCCAACACCTAGGCTTGAGTTATGGTATTGCATCACAATTCCAATTGGAAGAATAGGACATTCGTTGGAGCCACCTCATACGATGATCAGTCGTACTACGATAAAAGTAACCTTTTCTACATGTAGATGGATGATTCCCTTTTATTATTGGTTATCACCCAGGCCGCATTCAGGCCTTTTCTGTGTTCGTCCCTCTCAGGTACACACTTCGCGTCTATCGCTCTCAAGACACGGTTTTGCGCCCATCCCTCTCAGGTACGCATACTCCACATATTCATCAGTATATAAAATACTTTCTCATGTGGTAGTAAATTGGTAGTCTCCCCAGTCCACGAAGTACTGGAGTCTACCCCTCCCTGTCCTTGTAAGAATCCCATCATATATATGGAACTTATATTGTTCCCCAAGCATATTGCTTGTTGATAGGTACACTTGGATATGTACGTATATATATGTACTTCCGAGAATTTTCGGAGGAAGTACTAAGGATGTGAGTTGACCGTTGTCAACATATTTGTTATATAAGGGGGAGTTTCTTTTGAAACTATATTGAAAATATTTAAATAAGTCGAGATAATATTCTCCGACGTTCTGAAATTATTCGAATGATTTTTCCGAAAATCAGAAAGTATTTTAAATCAGGATCTATGATTTTTAAATCATAAATAAATCCTTTAATGAATAATAAATAATTAAATGATAATCGATAAATAATTAACCTCGAATGAGTTTACTCTTTAAAAGAATATTTAAAATACTATTCCTCAACTAGTTTATGTCTACGCAATCAATAATCTTTAATGTTTAATCGGGTTTGAAATCAATAATCGTTGGAGTATAATTCTCCCATAATAAAGGAATAGGTATATAATATTTATTGTTCGAATAATAAAATATAGTTGAGGGAATATGATCATTGGGAAATTGTTTTAATAAAAGTTCGAGATATTTTAATATTTCGTAAGTGGACATTGAGTCCCTTTAAAACGTACTATTATGGACTTGTAATTGTCCTAATATCACCGGAATGATTCCCGGATTTTCATCATAAAATCCCGACCGACTCTCGGTCTTATAATTATATATCACGCTTAAAGCGGAAATAAATATTTTACGATACATATATTTATCGTACAACATCGCTATATTATGCAAAAATTCAGTAACTATGTATCATGGAAAACATGGTATTTATGCAATGATAATAAAACAATCCTTTCACAACACAACAGTAAGTGTAGTTGGGTTCGTAAACTTTCCTGGGTATCTCGAGGTGGAGGATGCTCTAGGTTCCGCTCGGAAATCTATAATCATAATATAATTCACTTTGTTAGGTCTCGTTTTAATTTACGGCTACCCGCACTCATACGCTAATTATTATTCACCATCTCAACTTATTTTATCTTTATTATTCCTTTATGTCCTTATTCACATCATGGTCGCTTCATTTTTCAAAGAATCTTAAGTTCATTTTCATTTTCACCGTCGGCTCCGCTTATGGATTCTAGGGTCTCTAATCGCGCGGTCTCGGCTCCGATATTTTTATAAAACTGAAAAATCATTATTTTTACTTGAAATTTTTATGGCAGTTAGGAAACTCTCTGTAAGAATTTCATGATTTATGAACATTTTTAAGTCGATCCTTTATATTTTCAAAGTTCGTGATTCGTAGCAGTTTTTGTCACGTAAATCACTTTTAGTAAAACGGTCATAACTTTTGATCCGTAAATCGGAATCAAGCGATTCAAGCACCTAAACGATCCTTATAACATTGTCTATCATAATCAAGGGTTATTTTCAAGAAACTACAGTTTACATCTGCCGGACTTTCTGCAGAAACTTAAAGTTATGTTTTGTTCATTTTAATGAGATTACGTTTATGATCGGAGTTTCGTTTACGCCTTAAATCTTTATACTACCACCAAAAATCACCATATCATCATCAACACACTAACTCCTCTCAAGAACATCATGTTATTGAGGCAACAACAATCAACCTTAAATCTACTTAACTAAACATCAAGATCTTAACAATATCACCACTAAAACTAGGTTTATAACTACATACTAAAAGGATCTTGAATTTGAATCTTAAATAAAGTTGGGTCAAAGATTTTTACCTTTATTGAAAGCTTGAGATGTGTTCTTGAGGATGGTGGAGTCTTGGGAGTGCTTGGTATGGTTTTTGGAACCTAAAACCACCATTGAAATCAAGAAACCAAAGAAGAGTTACTATTCATACTATTCACTAGCAACTTTCTTGAGTTTATTTCACCCATCAAACCTTGATAAAAAAAGATCAAAGAATTATCTTACCTTAGAAATCTTGAGAATTAATGGGAGAATTTATCCATGGCTAGAACTTGGAGATTTGATTTTGAATTCCTTGGTGATGAAGAAGAAGCCGAATGGAAGAAATGGGGAGAGAAGAAGTGTTTTATACTTGCTTCCTTGGTTTCTTCTAGGAAATTATGTTGGTGATATCTTATATTGATTTGATATTCTCTAGTTTAGAATCCTAGGTTTATTCTTGTTGTCAAATCTATGCACAAATCTAAGTAGCTTCCTAGTTTACAAGCTAAGCTGCTTGTTTTAGCTTCCTTAGCTTACTATTTCATTAGCCTTGGTTGATCATCCTATATCTAGCTCACTATTTGATAAAGTAACCATGGTTACTTTCTTACCATGGTTAGTTAGTGCGTTACGTTTATTTAATCGTTTACGCGTTCGCTCAGTCGCTTAAACGTTTCCGTAATACTTCCTCGCAAATGGTTCGCGATGTAGTTCCTTTCGCATTTATTCCTTATGTTTTGAATTATCATACTTGGATATAAATCCGTAGGCTTTTAATCTTATAATTATATTAGGATTCCCGTAATCCTCGATGAGTCATAAATATGGTCGTTTTTCAAAGTTCGTTTTCTTCGAAAACTAATAGCGTTTACATACACTCATTTGGTTCGTATAATCATAATATCAACTCCGAAACTCATTTTCTCACGCACTGCATAGTGTGGGCTCAAAAGTTTTTCCCGTCCGTCAGGGTTACTATTCATTAAACATTTTACAAGGTCTCAAAAATTTGAGTTATTACAGTTAAACGTGCAGTAATTAATGCGCACATGTAGTTACCAAAACAAACACACGACCAAATGATTATTACTGTTTTATCTCACCTAATTATTTTATGATATATATGGCCGTTACATGTAAATATTAGAAATAAGTCAAGTAATTAAATAATGTCACGTAAGCATCGGAATTTGCATCAGAACTTGACTATTATCAGAACTTAACAGTCATCAGAATATGGCTTCTGTACTCAAAAAGTGAATGTTTGTTTCTGTGATTCTTCATACAAATACTGACTGGGTTCTTCAGAGTTTAATCATCAGAACTTTCATCAGAACTTGTCCTCATAATTTATGCAAATAATACTTAACTGTTTGTCAAAAACAACTTAATCAGCACAGTAATTTGCATCATTCATATGGGGTGAGAGTGTGTGCATTTGCAAATGATCAGATAAAGATTAAATCTGATAAACTTCAGTATATCTTAGAAATAAGGCATAACTAAGAAAAGTGCTAAAAATCTGTCTTTAATTTTGAAGTCTACTATAGAATAAATTTATGCAAGAGTCCACCTCAACTGTTTGTGCTCATTTTATGCATCTTTTGACATTCTTTTTACAGTGGCTTCTCAGTGTAAGTGAGTCACGACTGCTATCAGAATTTATGCTATTATCAGAGTATTTCTCCAGTAATCAGAGAATGTGAAAAGTCACCAAAAAAAATTATTTGCTTTTCTAATGTATATAACTTAATACCAACAATGCACTTGGGTCTTCCCTTTCACATATATTACTCTAGATCTCAAAGGAGTACCTGACTTCAATATTCTTTTCTTTCCTTTTCTTCAGATAAGTGAGGCTTATCAAGCATGTAGTTCATCCTTAAGATTTATTGACATCAGAATTTGACAGATAAGAAGCAAAAATCTAGTTTGTGACTTAGTAATAAGATACACAAAGTAAAATTGACGAAGCTCAAAATAAGAATTTGCTTATGTTAACGAATTTCCACATAAACAACTAATTCAAACATGGGATTTCTAGTATGTTAAAGACTACTAGGTCAGTATCTAGCACAATAATCCTCATTGGAATGAATAGCCACAGAACATTCAAAACACTATCAGAGTATATAGAATCACATCATATAACAATCAGTATTTAATATATTACAGTTTAAGCACAGATTACATAGAGATAAGACAATCTGTAAACACTGATCATAAAGTCTGATGCATGAGAACAAAAACTAAGAAGATTTTGAGAAAGAACCTGAAACCATTCCAAGTTCATTTACCTGTCTTGTAAAAGTAGCTTCACATAGTGGTTTTGTGAAGATATCTGCTAGTTGTTGATCTGTTGGAACAAAATGCAATTTCACTGTACCTTTCATCACATGTTCCCTTATGAAATAGTACCTAATGCTGATGTGCATTGTCATTGAGTGTTGAACTGGATTACTTGTCATTGCAATGGCACTTTGATTATCACAGTAAATGGGTATTTTAGAAAATTCTAACCCATAGTCCAGTAACTGATTCTTCATCCAAAGAATCTGTGCACAACAGCTTCCTGCAGCAATATATTCTACTTCTGCAGTTGATGTGGAAATTGATTTCTGTTTCTTGCTAAACCAAGAAACCAATCTGCCTCCAAGAAATTGGCAGCTTCCACTAGTGCTTTTCCTGTCTATTTTGCATCCTGCAAAATCTGCATCTGAGTAACCTATTAGCTTAAAATCTGATTCTCTAGGATACCACAATCCTAGATCAGCTGTACCCTTAAGGTACTTGAAAATTCTTTTCACAACTATTAGATGAGGTTCTCTTGGATCAGCTTGAAATCTTGCACAAAAACAGGTAGCATACATGATATCAGGTCTACTTGCAGTTAAAAAGAGTAAAGAGCCAATCATACCTCTGTAGTTACTAATATCTACTGATGATCTAGTATTTTTATCTAACTTGGTTGCAGTGACCATGTGAGTGGATGTAGTTGAACAGTCTTGCATTTCAAATTTCTTGAGTAGATTTCTGATGTACTTGGATTGATTTATGAAAGTACCTTCTTCATTTTGCTTGACTTGAAGTCCCAGAAAATAGCTATGTTCTCCCATCATACTCATTTGATATCTTAACTGCATTAGGTTTGCAAACCTTTCACAGAGTTTGGCATATGTAGAATCAAAGATGATATCATCAACATATATCTGTACCAAAAGTAAGTCCTTTCCATGGTTGAAGTAGAACAACATTTTATCAATTGTGCCTCTGTTAAATCCACTTTCCAGAAGAAATTGAGTTAAAGTTTCATACCATGCTCTTGGAGCTTGCTTAAGGCCATAAAGTGCTTTATCAAGTCTGTAGACATGATTAGGAAATTTTTGATCTACAAATCCTGGAGGTTGTTCAACATATACCTCTTCTACCAATTCTCCATTGAGAAAAACATTTTTCACATCCATTTGAAAGACTTTAAACTTTTTGTGAGCAGCATAAGCCAAAAATATTCTTATGGCTTCCAATCTAGCAACTGGTGCAACTGTTTCATCATAATCAATACCCTCCTATTGAGAGTAGCCTTTAGCAACCAGCCTTGCTTTGTTTCTTGTAATTATGACATCACTGTCAGTTTTGTTTCTGAACACCCATTTTGTGCCAACAATAGATCTGTTCTTTGGTCTTGGCACTAGGGTCCAGACTTTATTTCTTTCAAATTCATTTAACTCTTCCTGCATTGCTTGTACCCAATCAACATCGTGAAGAGCTTCTTCCACTTTCTTTGGTTCAGCCTGAGAAAGAAAAGAATGATAGAGACATTCATTTGATGTTGTTGTTCTAGTTCTAATACCTGCTTCAGGATCTCCAATTATTAAGTCAGGTGTATGTGCTTTAGTCCACTTCCTTACAGATGGAAGTTGTTCTCTAGAACTGGATCCTCCCCCATGATCCATTTTATCTCCATTAGCATTTTCTGATGCTCCCCCTGTAGTTATGCTCTCTAAGACTTTAGAATTTGAGTTGGATTCTTCAGGATTTGAAGGATCAGAGTTTCCAGAATTATCAGAATTTGGCTCATCAGAATTTGATGAATCAGAACTTGAAGAGCCAGTGACAGGTTCTGATACTTCTTGAGAGTCTTGAGTTGTGGTAGGATCTTCAGCTTGCTCCCCCTGAACAGGTGCATTTTCCCTTGGAGTAGTTACCACAGTTTCAATGACATCAGAATTTAACCCGTCAGAACTTACAGGATTAGGATTTTAGCCATCAGAATTTTAATCTTCATTTTCAAATCTCAGCTGATCATGATCATTGAAATATTTAAGTCCAGTAATCTTTTTATCATCAAAAGATACATTGATAGATTCCATAACAACCCTTGTTCTTAAATTTTAGACTCTGAAGGCTTTTGTGGAAAGTGGATATCCAATAAAAATTCCTTCATCAGCTTTTAGATCAAATTTTGATAGCTGTTCAGGATGAGTCTTAGAACAAAACACTTACATCCAAATACATGGAAGTATTTCAGATTTGGCTTCTTTTTCTTCACCATCTCATATGGTGTTTTTCCATGCATGTTTATAAGTGTAGCATTCTGTGTAAAACAAGCAGTCTGCACAGCTTCAGCCAAAAAGTAGGTTGGCAACTTTGCTTCATCAAGCATAGTTCGTGCAGCTTCAATGAGAGTCCTGTTCTTTCTTTCTACAACTCCATTTTGCTGGGGAGTTCCGGGTCCCGAGAATTCCTGCTTTATTCCATGCTATTTGCAGAACTCTTTCATGATTGAATTTGTGAACTCAGTGCCATTATCACTTCTTATTATTTTAACAGAATCTTTGATCAACTTATCCAGCTGTCTGACATGATCAGTTAGAGTAGATGCAGTTTTATTATTCTTGTGCAAGAAATACACCCAAGTGTATCTTGTGAACTCATCCACTATAACCATAGCATATTTCTTCTTTGCAATGGACATGACATTGACTGGACCAAATAGATAAACATGCAGTAAGTGATAAGGCTCAAGAATTGAGGATTCAGTTTTGCTCTTGTGTTAGATATATTTGATAATGTCATGTCTAATATGATTCATGTTTAGTTTTCAGATCTTACTTAAACAGGACAAATCAGTACTTAACTGAAATCAGCACTTATACTGAAGTCAGAACTTAAGTCGTCAGTACTTAAGGTTCAGGAGATATTTATCAGAAGATAATATCAGGACTTGAAATAAACGTTCAGATAATAAGGAAGGCAGCTGATTTACAGGAAGAGAAGATCGAGACAAACATAAGAAGAGATATGCATGAAGAAGGAATTCTATGAAGAATAGAATACTTGGAAGAAAAGATATCTGGTTGATATATTTTAGGAAGCAGAATTATATTCCATATCAATTAGCGATTATCTTGTAACTGTGTAGTATATAAACACAGATATAGGGTTTACACTATAAGTGTTACTATAATCGAGAAGATTATTCATTATAACCCTAGCAGCTCTCGTGATATTTGTTCATCACTGAGAGATAACAGTTCCATACTGTAACAGAGTTTATTGTTTTGAATAAAGTTTGTTTTCTGTTACTTGAGTTATTAAAGTTCGATTTGATTGTGCTATACACTGTATTCACCCCCCCTCCACAGTGTGTGTGACCTCACATATACTAATATTATTAACTTTTAAAAATAAATAAAATATATATTTCAATTACTATTTCATTTCTATGTAAATTATTAATATTTAAATTCAGAAAAAATCATCTTTAATTATATATGTCATTTTGGTAACACATTTTGACTCTACCGCAACATCAAAAAAGAGGGGTTACGGTAAACATTGATTTTGATGGCTACTATTACACTTTTCTTTGTAACCCCACTGTGAAGGGTTGCGGAATCCAATCTATGGCGTAGTGATCAGAATTTGCTTGTGTTAAAAGATTTCCACATAAATAATTACTTCAAACATGAGATCTTTAGTATATTAGAGACTACTAGGTCAGCATCTAGCATAGTTATCCTCATTGGATTGAATAGTCACAGAAACATTCATATCACTATCAGAGTTTAGAAATTCACATCAGACAACAATCAACACTTAGTAAATTTCAATTTAAGCAGAGATTAGTAAAGTCTATAAATACTGATCATAAAGTATGATGTATAAGAACATAAACTAAATAGATTTAGAGAAAGAACCTGAAACCATTCCAAGTTCATTTACCAATCTTGTAAAAGTAGCTTCACACAGTGGTATTGTGAAGATATCTGCTAGTTGTTAATCTGTGGGAATAAAATGCAATTCCACTGTACCTTCCATCACATGTTCCCTTATGAAATGGTACCTAACGCTGATGTGCTTTGTCATTAAGTGTTGAACTGGATTACCTGTCATAGCAATAACACTTTGATTATCACAGTAAATAGGGATTTTAAAAAATTCTAACCCATAATCCAGTAACTGATTCTTCATCCAAAGAATCTGTGCATAACAGCTTCCCGCAGCAATGTATTCTGCCTCTGCAGTCGATGTGGAAATTGACTTTTATTTCTTGCTAAACCAAGAAACTAATCTTCCTCCAAGAAATTGGTAGCTTCCACTAGTGCTTTTCCTGTCAATTTTGCACCCTGCAAAATCTGCATCTGAGTAACCTATTAGCTTAAAGTTTGATTCCCTAGGATACCATAATCCTAGATCAGCTGTACCCTTAAGGTACTTGAAAATTCTTTTCACAGTTGTTAAGTGAGGTTCTCTTGGATCTGCTTGAAATTATGCACAAAGACAGGTAGCATACATGATACCAGGTCTAATTACAGTTAGATAGAGTAATGAGCCAATCATACCTCTGTAATCAGTAATACCTAATGATGTACCAGTATCCTTATCCAATTTTGTTGCAGTGGCTATAGGAGTGGATGCACTTGAACAGTCTTGCATTCAAAATTTCTTCAACAAATTTATGGTGTACTTAGATTGACAAATAAAAGTTCCTTCTTCATTCTGCTTGACTTGAAGGCCCAGAAAATAGCTAAGTTCTCCCATCATACTCATTTGATATCTTGACTGCATTAGCTTGGCAAACCTTTTACAAAGTATGTCATTTGTAGAACTAAAAATAATATCATCTATATATATCTGCACCAAAAGTATGTCCTTTCCATGGTTGAGATAGAATAAAGTTTTGCCAATTGTCCCTCTGTTAAATCCACTTTCCAGAAGAAACTGAGCTAATGTCTCATACCATGCTCTTAGAGCTTGCTTAAGGCCATAAAGTGCTTTATCAAGTCTGTAGACATGATTAGGAAATTTTGACTCTACAAAACCTGGAGGTTGTTCAACATATACTTCTTCTTCTAATTCTCCATTAAGAAAAGCACTTTTTACATCCATTTGAAAGACTGTAAACTTTTTATGAGCAGCATAAGCCAAAAATATCCTTATGGCTTCCAATCTAGCAACTGGTTTAAATGTTTCATCATAATCAATTCCCTCTTATTGAGAGTATCCTTTTGCAACCAGCCTTGCTTTATTTCTTGTAATTATGCCATCACTATCAGTTTTGTTTCTGAACACCCACTTTGTACCAACAATAGATCTGTTCTTTTGTCTTGGAACTAGGGTCTAGACTTTATTTCTTTCAAATTCATTTAACTCTTCCTGCATTGCTTGCACCCAATCAGCATCTTGAAGAGCTTCTTCCACTTTCTTTGGTTCATCCTGAGAAAGAAAAGAATGATAGAGACATTCATTTGATGTTGATGTTCTAGTTCAATACATGCTTCAGGATCTCCAATAATCAAGTCAGGTATATTTTACACCCTGCAAAATCTGCATCTGAGTAACCTATTAGCTTAAAGTCTGATTCCCTAGGATACCATAATCCTAGATCAGCTGTACCTTTAAGGTACTTGAAAATTCATTTTACAGCTGTTAAGTGAGGTTCTCTTGGATCTGCTTGAAATCATGCACAAAGACAGGTAACATACATGATACCAGGTCTAATTACAGTTAGATAGAGTAATGAGCCAATCATACCTCTGTAATCAGTAATATCTAATGATGTACCAGTATCCTTATCCAATTTTGTTGCAATGGCCATAGGAGTGGATGCACTTGAACAGTCTTGCATTCAAAATTTCTTCAACAAATTTATGGTGTACTTAGATTGACAAATAAAAGTTCCTTCTTCATTCTGCTTGACTTGAAGGCCCAAAAAATAGCTAAGTTCTCCCATCATACTCATGTGATATCTTGACTGCATTAGCTTGGCAAACCTTTTACAAAGTATGTCATTTGTAGAACCAAAAATGATATCATCTATATATATCTGCACCAAAAGTATGTCCTTTCCATGGTTGAGATAGAATAAAGTTTTGCCAATTGTCCCTCTATTAAATCCACTTTCCAGAAGAAACTGAGCTAATGTCTCATACCATGCTCTTAGAGCTTGCATAAGGCCATAAAGTGCTTTATCAAGTCTGTAGACATGATTAGGAAATTTTGACTCTACAAAACCTGGAGGTTGTTCAACATATACTTCTTCTTCTAATTCTCCATTAAGAAAAGCACTTTTTACATCCATTTGAAAGACTGTAAACTTTTTATGAGCAGCATAAACCAAAAATATCCTTATGGCTTCCAATCTAGCAACTGGTGCAAATGTTTCATCATAATCAATTCCCTCTTGTTGAGAGTATCCTTTTGCAACCAGCCTTGCTTTATTTCTTGTAATTATGCCATCACTATCAGTTTTATTTCTGAACACCCACTTTGTACCAACAATAGATCTGTTCTTTTGTCTTGAAACTAGGGTCCAGACTTTATTTCTTTCAAATTCATTTAACTCTTCCTGCATTGCTTGCACCCAATCAGCATCTTGAAGAGCTTCTTCCACTTTCTTTGGTTGATCCTGAGAAAGAAAAGAATGATAGAGACATTCATGTGATGTTGATGTTCTAGTTCAATACATGCTTCAGGATCTCCAATAATCAAGTCAGGTATATTTTACACCCTGCAAAATCTGCATCTGAGTAACCTATTAGCTTAAAGTCTGATTCCCTAGGATACCATAATCCTAGATCAGCTGTACCCTTAAGGTACTTGAAAATTCTTTTCACAGCTGTTAAGTGAGGTTCTCTTGGATCTGCTTGAAATCATGCACAAAGAGAGGTAACATACATGATACCAGGTCTAATTGCAGTTAGATAGAGTAATGAGCCAATCATACCTCTGTAATCAGTAATATCTAATGATGTATCAGTATCCTTATCCAATTTTGTTTCAGTGGCCATAGGAGTGGATGCACTTGAACAGTCTTGCATTCAAAATTTCTTCAACAAATTTATGGTGTACTTAGATTGACAAATAAAAGTTCCTTCTTCATTCTGCTTGACTTGAAGGCCAAGAAAATAGCTAAGTTCTCCCATTATACTCATTTCATATCTTAACTGCATTAGCTTGGCAAACCTTTTACAAAGTATGTCATTTGTAGAACCAAAAATGATATCATCTATATATATCTGCACCAAAGTATGTCCTTTCCATGGTTGAGATAGAATAAAGTTTTGCCAATTGTCCCTCTGTTAAATCCACTTTCCAGAAGAAACTGAGCTAATGTCTCATACCATGCTCTTAGAGCTTGCTTAAGACCATAAAGTGCTTTATCAAGTCTGTAGACATGATTAGGAAATTTTGACTCTACAAAACCTGGAGGTTGTTCAACATATACTTCTTCTTCTAATTCTCCATTAAGAAAAGCACTTTTTACATCCATTTGAAAGACTGTAAACTTTTTATGAGCAGCATAAGCCAAAAATATCCTTATGGCTTCCAATCTAGCAACTGGTGCAAATGTTTCATCATAATCAAT
This sequence comes from Apium graveolens, assembly GCF_009905375.1. Classification (NCBI taxonomy): domain Eukaryota; kingdom Viridiplantae; phylum Streptophyta; class Magnoliopsida; order Apiales; family Apiaceae; genus Apium; species Apium graveolens. Next base: position 147,584,198 of record NC_133655.1, read on the forward strand.
TCCCTCTTGTTGAGAGTATCCTTTTGCAACCAGCCTTGCTTTATTTCTTGTAATTATGCCATCACTATCAGTTTTGTTTCTGAACACCCACTTTGTACCAACAATAGATCTGTTCTTTTGTCTTGGAACTTGGGTCCAGACTTTATTTCTTTCAAATTCATTTAACTCTTCCTGCATTGCTTACACCCAATCAGCATCTTGAAGAGCTTCCTCCACTTTCTTTGGTTCATCCTGAGAAAGAAAAGAATGATAGAGACATTCATTTGATGTTGTTGTTCTAGTTCAATACATGCTTCAGGATCTCCAATAATCAAGTCAGGTATATATGCTTTAGTCCACTTCCTTGCAGATGGAAGGTTATCTCTAGAACTGGATGCTCCCCCATGATCCATGCTGTCTCCATCAACATTTTCTGATGCTCCCCCTGAAATTATGTTCTCTAAGTTGGATCCTTCAGAATTTGAGTTTCCAGAATTATCAGAACTTGGCCCATCAGAACTTGATGAATCAGAACTTGAAGAGCCTGTTCTAGGTTCTGATGCTTCTTAAGATGTGGTTGGATCTTCAATATGCTCCCCCTGCACAGGTGCATTTTCCTTTGGCGTAGTCACCACAGTTTCAATAACATCAAAGTTTAACTCATCAGAGTTTACAGTATCAAAATTTAGACTATCAGAATTAACAGAATCAGAATTTAAAACTTCATTCTCAAATCTCAGCTGATCATGATCATTGAAATCTTCAAGTCCAGTAATCTTCTTATCTTTAAAAGAGACATTGATAGATTCCATGACAACCCTTGTTCTTAAATTGTAGACTCTGAAGGCTTTTGTGGAAAGTGGATATCTAACAAAAATTCCTTCATCAGCTTTAAATCAAATTTGGATAGCTGTTCAGGATAAGTCTTAAGAACAAAACACTTGAATCCAAATACATGAAAGTACTTCATATTTGGCTTCTTTTTCTTCACCATCTCATATGGTGTCTTTCCATGCTTGTTGATAAGTGTTGCATTCTGAGTAAAACAAGCAGTCTGCACAGCTTCAGCCCAAAAGTAGGTTGGTAACTTTGCTTCATCAAGCATAGTTTGTGCAGCTTCAATAAGAGTTCTATTCTTTCTTTCAACAACTCCATTTTGCTGTGGAGTTCCAGGAGCAGAGATTTCCTGCTTTATTCCATGGTCTTTGCAGAACCCTTCCATAATCATATTCTTGAACTCAGTGCCATTATCACTTCTTAAAAAATTTCACAGAGTCTTTGACCAATTTATCCAGTTGTTTGACATGATCAATCAAGATAGATGTAGTTTCACTTTTTGTGTGCAAGAAATACACCCATGTGTATCTGGTAAACTCATCTACTATGACCATAGCATATTTCTTCTTTACAATAGACATGACATTCACTGGACCAAATAGATCAACATGTAGTAGGTGATAAGGCTCAAGAATTGAAGATTCCGTCTTGCTCTTGAATGAAGATTTTCTTTGTTTTGCCTTTTGACATGAATCACAAAGGCCATCAGGAGCAAATACTGATTTTGGCAGTCCTCTCACAAGATCTTTCTTGACTAGTTCATTTATATTTCTAAAATTTAAATGAGAAAGTTTCTTGTGCCAATCCCAGCTTTCTTCAATTCATGCTCTGTTTAACAGACAGATTGCAGAACCATCAGAACTTGTTGAAAGCTTGGCTTCATAAATGTTACCATGCCTGTATTCCTTTAGACAACTTTGCCTATAGATTTGCTTACAACTTCACAGTGTTCTTCAAAGAAATCCACATGATAACCTCTGTCACAGATTTGACTAACACTCAGCAGATTGTGTTTAAGTCCTGAGACTAGAGCTACTTTTTCAATGATGACATTCCCAAGATTGATATTGCCATATCCTAGAGTTTTTCCCATGTTGCCATCTCCATAAGAAACGACTGGGCCAGCTTTCTCCATAAAGTCTGATAGCAGGGCTTTATTTCCAGTCATATGTCCTGAACCTCTACTGTTCAGAACTAGGATGTTTTTCCTGTTGCCCTGCAATCACAAAGACCACTAATGATTAGTTTTAAGGACCCAAACTTGCTTGAATCTTTTGGCCTTATTAAGTTTGTTAACATTTACAGCGGATTTAACATCAGAGATTATGTTAACATTTTTCTTATCAAAATTTACAGTATCATACTTTGCATCAGATGTTACACTAGAAGGAATAATACTAACTTTCTTTAAAGAAGGTTTTATTTGATAATAATCATAGTACAAACTATGATATTCCTTAAAAGTATAAATGGAATGCCATAAACTACCACAATGAAAACAAGGATTTTATGGCTTAAACCTAACAGACTGACTCTTAACTCCTGACTTAGAAGGTAAGGAGTTTATATTCTTTTTCTTCCTTCAAAAAGAAGCCAGATGGTTAGAATTTCCAAAGTTATAGCATTTCTTTCTAGGAGCATTAAAAACAGGCATATAATTATTGCTTTTATTCACACCCTCCTTTCCATTCCTATTTTCCCTAGGTGGCTTTACCTTGTTTACATTCTTAATGTCTTTCAGCTTATACTTAAGCTGCTTCTTTGTTATTAAGCCTATGTTAACTTCAGCTGGTTTATCCTGTTTTAACTTATCAGAAGTTGACTCTGCCTTAACTTCTATCTCACTATCTTTTATCTTTTCAGAATCAGACTTTACAATTTTAGCTACAAACTTAACAGGATTTACCTTTGGCTTATTAGTCTGTTAACAATAATTGGCTTAATTTGTTCAGTTCTAGTTTCACTTTTATCAACTCCATAACCCAAGCCCTCTTTCCAGTTTCCACTACTTAACAAATTCTGAGTTGTTCTGCCAGAGTTAGTCCAAGTCTTGATAATCTCTCTTTCCTTTTCTAACTCAGTTTTTAGAGATTGATTCAATTTTAACACTTCATCTCTAACATAAAAAACATCATCTCTTTCTTTCTGAGTTTGATGAAACATAACTAACTCTTTTTCTAAATAGTCATTCCTTTTCTTAAAAGCCCGATTTTCAGAAGTTAACCTATGACATGTTAAGGTCTGATCTCAACTCAGTAATATCATCAATATGAAAAGCATAAGTTGTTTGAGGTACCTTTAACTCAGCAGCTTCAGAACTGCTATCAGCATTTGCCATCAAGGCATAGTTCACCTCATGTTCAGAATCGGAAGTGTCTGTCCAGCTTTTCTTCTTTGTGACAAGTTCCTTGCCTTTGTCACCTTTTCCTTTCTTACAATCAGGAGATATGTGGCTTTTCTCACCATAATTGTAGCATTTAACATTTGAGTAATCTCCTCTATCAGAATTTCCTGCTTTGCCTTCAGATTTTATGAATCCCTTCTTATCAGAACTTCCACTTCTCCTGGAAAACTTCTTTCCCTTTCTGAATTTCCTCTAAGCTATCTTTGTGATGCCCTTCACCATAAGAGCACACAATTTCATCATCTCTTCATCAACATCCATATCAGATAGACTTTCAGTTTTTGAATCCTCATCACTATCAGAACTTGATGACTCAGTATCAGACTTTGTGATGAGACCCTTTCCTCTGCCTTTCTTTGAGGCAGCCACTTTGGGGGATTCCTCCTCAGCCTTAAGAGCAAATGTCCTTGACTTTCTCCCATGCCTCTTGCTTCTTTGATCCATCTCAAGTTCATGAGTTTTGAGCATACCATAAATTTTATCAAGAGTAGTTTCATCAAGAGCAGAGTTGTCTCTTATAGTAGTTGCCTTCAAATCCCAACTTCCAGGAAGAGCTAAAAAGAATTTAAGATTAGTATCTTCAAGATCATATTCCTTATCCACCAGTGACAGATCATTCAGGAGTTTGACAAATCTGTCATATAAACCAGTTAATGACTCATCAGGTTTTGAGTCAAAGTGCTCATACTCTTGAGTGAGTATAGTCCTCAAGTTCTTCTTAATTGAATCAGTTCCCTGGCATCTTGTCTCCAAGGCATCCCATATCTCCTTTGCAGTCTTGCAGTTAATTACCCTATTTGACATGACATTATCAATGACACTATGCAGCAAATGCCTTACCTTTGCATCCTTGGCAATAGATGAGATATCTTCAGCTCTATATTCGCTTTTCTCCTTTGGTACAGTCTATGCTGGCTGATCTGCAACTACAACAGAGAGCTTGGTTGGCTTATGTTGTCCTTCATTAATTCTGTCAAGGTATTCTAGATCTGTAGCTTCCAGAAACATAGTCATCCTCACTTTCCATATGGGATACTCAGAAGGTTTCAGTATGACAACCCTAATAGTCTCATATGGATTATGGATTTGAGTCTTTGGAGTTTCTTCAGTTTTGGTGGGCTTGGTTGGAGTTTTCTCTTCTTCAGACATGATTGTTTTGGATCTTTATTGTATATGTGTTAACAGATTGGCTCTGATACCACTTGTTAGGTCACACACACTGTAGAAGGGGGTTGAATACAGTGTATACTACAATCCAATCGAATTAAGAACACAAGTACGAAACACATAATAATATTATTAATAAAACAGTATTACAATGGAACTGTTCTCTCTCAGTGATGAACAAATATCACGAGAGTTGCTAGGGTTACAATGAATAATATTATCGATTAAGATAACACTTATAGTGTAAACCCTATGCTGTGTTTATATAGACACACATTTACAAGATAACTTCTATTTGATATCGAACATAAGTCTGCATCCTAAAATATATCAATTAGTTATCTTTTCCTCCAAGTCTTTTATTCTTCATAGAATTCTTCTTCATGCATATCTCTTCTTATGTTTGTCTTAATCTTCTTTCCTTCAATCAGCCGCCTTCCTTATCTGAACGTCTTCTTAAGTCCTGATATTATCTCCTGATAAATATCTTCTGATAACTTAAGTTCTGATAACTTAAGTTTTGATATCTTAAGTTCTGACTTCAGTATAAGTACTGATTTCCAGTTAAGTCCTGATTTGTCTTGTTAGTTAAGATCTGAAAACTAAACACAAATCATTATTAGACATGACATCACAAATATATCTAACAACCACGCCCGAATCGGAGTTCAATAACGCCTTCGTTTGTATGTTTGATTATGAAGAAAGTAATGTTTTTAGGGTTTTTATCTGTAAATCTTATATATTTAATGATCGATTATGATTTTATGAATAAAATGAAATAATAAAAGGGCTATATATTTATGGAATATTGGTTCATGTTGGATCGTTTTGGATCGATAAATTAGTTGCTTAGCCGTTAAGTAACTGCAAAAATGATCCGATTTGATACCCGTGTTGGATAATTATCCAAACCGGGCTTTTTATAAACACTTTATACGAAAATAATGTTATATTATCCCGTCTTTCGAGAATACGGGTTTTGTTGATATATTGAAATAATTATCGTATCGAAAATTGTATGTCGGGATGCGTACGGGTCAAACTGTAATTCGATCGAAAAGTCAAAACACGGAAAATGTCCGAAATTACCAGATTAGGTTAGGAAGGAGTTTTGGACGAGTTTCGGGTTGTAAAAACGAAAAAAACGGTTGAGGTTGGACGATTCCCAGCTTTATAAAATAATTTTGTAATTATTCAAAAAAATAGTTCATAAATTCATAAATCAATATAAAATCATATAACAGTCCAAAAATTACCAGAAAAATATCGTAATTATCTATATTTTATTCTGGTCATAATATAATTAACATACTTATACTTTACCATATATAAGCATCCACATATCCATACCAATCATCAGATAATTCACCAAAAATCATATATTGATCACATAAAAATCATTTATTAATAAAAAAATTACACGCAATATCCCGGATTTTACATCATTGGTGCAAGCCCGAGACCACAAAGAGTTTTGAATAGAAAGTATATGAATTCCACCATATTTGAATCTTCGAAACCTGGAGGTAGTTCCACATACACTTCTTCGATCTCACCATTCAAAAATGCACTCTTCACATCCATCTGATAAACTTTGAAGTCCGAATATGCAGCGAATGCGAGAAACATCTTGATTACCTCTAGCCTAGACACACTATCGAAGGGGGTTGAATATAGTGTTTATACAATCAAATCGATTTCAACACAAGTATGTAACAAAGATCAAGTATATTTAAATAAACTTTGTTACAATAGAACTGTTGTTCTTTCTCAGTGATGAACAATATCACTAAGAGCTGCTAGGTTGCAATGAATAATGTTTCTCGATAATGATAATACATATAGTGTAAACCCTAAGCTGTGTTTATATAGTACACAGTTACAAGATATCTTCTAATTGATATTGAATATAATTCCGTCTCCTAAAATATATCAATCAGATATCTTCTACAAGTCTTCTAGTCCTCTAACTCTTCATGCATATCTTCTTTTGTTTTAGTCCAGATCTTCTCCTGTAAATCAGCCACATTCCTTATCTGAAGTCTTCCCGCACTTAAGTCCTGAAATATATCTTCTGACGCCTTAAGTTCTGTTATTAAGTTCTGACTTCAGTAAGTTCTGATTTCAGTAAGTCCTGATAAGTCCTGTTGTAAAGTTCTGAAATTAAACACAAATCAAATTAGACATGACATCTAAAATTTATCTAACAATCTCCCCCAACTTGTAAATTAAGAAAAATATACAAGTTAATAGATTTGATGATGTCAAAAACATTTAAGTACAAATGCAATGAGAGTTTAATAAGACAACTAACTACAACTTACAATCATTGTAGCTTTTACCAATCTTACTGAGTCAATCTGAATCCAAAGTGATTCTTGACAAAGTTTGATTTCAGCTTTTCTTCTTTATTCCTCAGGACTTGAGCTATTGTAGCTTTGACTTGCTTCAATTCTTCATCTTGACTTCCAATCTGGTAGATTGCAGTCCTAAGTGCTGAGATGTGATTTCTTTCTATACCATCACCAAGTCTGATCACCCTTGGATGAGAAGAGTCTTCATTGTAGCATAGACATTTCTCTTTCAGAATTACTTCAAGTTTAGCAGAATCCTTCTTCATTGGAATTTCACTTCCATCATCTTCAACTATGTTTGAAATGAATTATGTAACCCTTGAACCAGACATTCTTGCTTTATCCCTTATGGTCTTCATTATGAAATTTGACCATCTCTTGGTAATCTCAGACTTTATCTCTAAAAGATAATGAAACAATTGAAGTTCTTTCAGAGATTTGTTCAGCACATCTGATTCTGACATTTGATATGTTCTTCAATCTTCAAGAAATAGAATCAGATTTTTTGACATTATGTTTATCATGAGCATCCAGTACCACTTAAACAGATATAACCTTATCAAGGTGTTTCTATGTAACATCTTCAAGAGGTTTGTCAGTCAATAAAAATGGATCTCTTGTAAACACTTTAACTCCTGTATTGATTTTGGATTCATCAGAACCTAGTCCAGCTCTGTCTCTTGCTTCTCTGGCTTTCAATCCAACAGTCATGAAATCAGATAGCAACTGGCTTTTCTTAGGATCTGATGGATTAATATAACGACTCGTATATTTTTATTATCTAAATGTGTAATTATGGAGTGATTAAATAAATGAAATATGTGTATGGGTATTGTCAGCAGGGTATTGTGTGTTATTATTTTATATATGACTGTGAATGCATAGGGATTATTTGTGTAATTAAATATTTAGTGATATTGTTCTGTTCCACTTTAATAAGTAGATTTATTTGCAGATTTATTTGCATAAATATTTGGAATGTCTCTAAAATTATTTCTATGGTTTTATAATTACAATAATTATTTTTGGGATTTTATAAAATTTAGAAATCAATATTTTACCAATTATTTAGCCCTATGTGATTTTCTGATTGCGTTTATTTGAAAATACGTATTTACTTCCAGAATTTTTCAAAAAATTACGAAACTCATATTTATTTAAGTTTGGAATATTTCGAGAATTTTAAATTATTTTGGTAATTTTTGGGATTAATTTCACCCGCGCGTTGATTCGTTTAATTGATAAAAGCGGGTATAAGTTGTGTTTCAGAAATTATTTTAAAATTACGAAATTTATGTTTTTATAAAATTCGGGATATTTTCAATATTTTAAGATATGTTTGGTAATTTTTCGGATTATTTTGTTACGCGGTTATTCGTTAAATTCTGGAAGCGGGACAAAATAGGCCGCCTAAATAAGAGAGGGACACATGTCTAGACATTAACAATTCATTTCGTGCGTGTCCACTTCGGATTGGCTAAAATAAAGAATAAAAAAAATATATGAGAGAAAAGATGAACACGGTTATGTTCATCCCTCCCTCACCCAGCTTCTCCGATTTTCCCCTCTTCCCCGTAGTCTCTTCTCGATCATTCCATATTTCTTTTCCTTCTCTCTTATATCTCTATTCTCCGCCCCGCCCCTTCCTTTTTCCGGTTAGCTGCCCTCCTGTTTCCGGCGAACCGCCGTTGGTCGTCCCTATTGGTTTCCGCGGTTTGGATTCTCGGTATCCTGTTGTTCAGTTCATAAATGGTTCCTTTAAGTTGTGCATATATCTTTATATGTGTGTGGTTGTGTGTCACTTGATTCAGTGTTGCCGCCTTATTTTTCAGGCCGCCATGTTTCCTGGTGGCGCGTGACTTACACGCGTGTGTGTGTATATTGTACACAGTCTGTGATATGGTTGGGTTATTATTTTGTTAATTTTTAATTCTATTTTTATACAGGAATTAAATGATTACTAAACGTGATTAAATATAATTTTTGTGCGGGAATTCGATTTAGTTATCGGTGAAATTTATTGGACACCCGAATATTTCGGGCACTATAAATTTTGCCGCCGTCCGAGATGAATTATACGAGTGGACAGTGGACTATGATGATGCTGTTCTGAGTCCCTAATATTTTAAAATAAATAAAATTAGTTTTATATTCTTATTCTGGATCGAATTAGTTAATTCATAAATATTGCAATGAAACGGTTAAAGTGATTGTGATTATTAAGATTGTATCGAAATTGTGGTTGCGTATTAATTTCGGTTGTTGTTGAGTGTTATTGGATTAATTGTTTGGATTGATTGATTGGGATTTTCATCAATTATGTTTCGACGGGTAGTCCGATAAACAAAATAGACGCTGCCCGAATTTCAGGAACGTATCTTGGAAAATATCGGAAATATCAGTCGAATGTATATAACTATATAATTATAAATAAATTATATTGTAAACATAACTGACAACCCGTTTTATGGAAACAATGAGTATAGGTATTTTCCGAAAGTGAATATCAAGCTGAGTTTTGAATACGTGAACCCTAACTGATGCCTGTATTACAATAATGTATGTGTTACGAGTCGGGTTTTGTTAACGCGCGGGTAGATTGTTAGTGAGGATATGTGCAACGCAGAATCGGAAGTTAAATTAGGGTATTTCGACTCTGTAGGTTATAGTCGGAAGGTCGAGAATTGGCAATTGGACGAAAGATAGTTTGGTGGTCCGTCGAAAGCTCAGTAAGGTTCCACTCAAAGAACTTAAGTGTTGAGGTCGAATTCAGGGGGATCTAGTGATAGACAATAAAGCTTGATCGACAGAGTCGGCTCAGAGTCGATTCAGTATAATTGTAAAAGCCCTGCAAGGCAAAGTACTTCTAACCTTTTTTTCGAGATATAATGCAAATATTTCTAAATTCTCTCGTGACATATTGTTAAGTATTCAAAAATAGCTCTGTTTTATATTATAAGTACCTTGAATCATTCAGCCCTTGAACCTGAGCCACATCATTTGATCTTTGAGCCGTAAACCCTATTCCTTGTGAAACATTCCTTGTTGATTTCCAAATACTAAACCACACAAATATGATACTACGCTCCAAATATATAACTACCAAATACCAAAACACTGAAACTGAATTATTTGAACATACAGAAACTTTTATACCCCAACCATTTTTTATAACATCAAAGAACTAAACCTTGAAAAAAAAATCCTTGTTTATCTAATACCTGATTCCCTTACAGGCTGGAGGCCATTTCTTTTACATACTTTGATATACCTCGTAGTACCCATGAATTGCACTAGCTCTTATGCAAATGTTTATATGCAAATATTTATTACTCTTGATGATGAACTTTTTCATTGAGTTATACCGGTTATCATATTGAACTGTCTTTAAAATTCGATAGTTTTCTTTATGTGGACCAGATTCGTGTCAGACCAGATTCGTGGTCGATTTAGGCCAATGTGTGCCTTGGATCCAGTTTACAGAAAAGAAATGTGTGCCTTGCTCGGGTTAGTGCGTGACTGATCAGCAACCTAACCTCGGTTTTAAAATTTAAAATGAATATCCAATTCTAATGATTGTTTAACAAGAAACTTGATTCTTCTGAATCATTCCATTTGAACATTGTTTAACCTCAGTTATCGTTATTATGACTTGCTGAGCTAGTTAGCTCACTCTTGCGAATCTTTTATGTATTCTACAGTTAAAAAGGATATGGTTGATAGCATGGTTCCTCGGTCCAGAGTACGAGCTAGGATTCCTGATTGAGTTGGATCGAGCTAGTAGGAGCTTTATATGGTAGTGAGATAGTAAGATTGTAAGAACAATTTCATTATTAGTTGTAAATTAAATTAGTTGGGATTTGGTACATTGTAATATAAGTTAAGGTTGTGGCTTGTTTTCATACTTTAACCTGTTGTGATCCGTGGTTATGTAAAGCAGGGTCATTGCAAATAATATTTCTTATACAGGTTTATATATGTGTATGTCTTGTGGACCCCAAACTTCTGACCTGGGTTTGGAGGGCGCCACAGGTTGGTATCAGAGCTACAGGTTATAAGTCACTGAAAGAAGCCTAGATTGTCGGGATTGGGTAGAGGGTTAGGATTAGGAATAGAAAATAGAAAGATAAGGCGTCTTGAGGTTGAGTGCGACTGTATAGTAGGTTTTTGGTATGATTCGTGTTGCGATTCGAGATTCTTAGCTTGCGATGTGATTACCAAACAACGGCAATGGCAAATCCTGATTTCCCTGTATCATCTGATCGTTTGGAGCCTTCCGTTCGAGAATCATCATCTTTCTCAGATTTGATTTGCACCTTGTTCTTCCATCAGTATTAATGGTATTACCTTTTGTTATAGCAATTGCACCTCTTCAAGCTATTCTACCACCTCTTGATACGAGACTACCTATTTAAGAACCTCCATTTGTTTATTCTTATTTTACTGGACATTCGGCTGTGAGGGTATCTCTTATGTTTACTCTACACTCTGTTATATACCCCAATTTAAAACTTGTCCTATAAAGCAATAGTACTTACGAGGATGGACTCAAGAGCTACAGTAAATGGTGAGTACCTGAGATATAAATAAAGGTGAGAAGAAGTTTAGAAAGAAGATTTAAGTGTTCCGGAGGATAGTTGCTGCCAGGTTGCAAGAAGCTATTAGTGAATAAGCCACCTCTGATTAGCCTGTGGAAGGGATTAGATGAGTTTTGAAAGAGAATTAGAGAAGAGTATGATCTCGAACTCTCTTGAAGTTAGATATTGGTGTTATGATGATGGGATATATATATATATATATTGTAACCATGTGATATGACATCAGCCGACTTGTTGACTATTGGATAGCCTGTTCTATTTAACGATTGCAAGATGATGACGGAGGTATTACTGGTATAGAAGCTCTGATGTGAAGCTACAAATAAGATAACATGCAACAACAACTGAAGTTTCGTCGGTTAAGGAAGACAAATGGAACCAATAAAGGAGAAAAGATAGATTGAAGTGAATGGACATTTTTGTGATCAGTTCTTTAATTTGGTACCTTGTTATAGGTAGGAAGGACAACAACCAACTCATATTGTAATGACAACCAGATGTATGATTTTTAAAATTTTTAAACAAGTTTTCGAAAAAGATTTTCCCTTACAAAATTTCTAAAAGCCTTTTTGAATAAAATAAGTTTTAAAAATTGGTTGTCAAGTCACTACTTGAGTTTCTTGTTTGTTATAAGACCAGATTACTTAGAAAGTACGTGTTCCAGAAATTAGTATGGTTGATTCCGAGGGCCAAATGGACCCGTTATTACGAGGCAGTTTCGATTAATCCTAACAGCAGAATATAAAATCTTATTTGATGAGATTAACAACATAACCGGAGTACGAAAAAGCTATTCATCTAGTTGCAGAGACCATTAAAGTTTAAAGAATTAATTGATTTAAAAGGAGCTTGGGCATGACCGAAGATGATTGGGAAGATTTTCAGACTTTTCTAAGGAAGAACGTTCTTAACAAAAGAATCATTATTTTAAGTGGCATAGATAAAACTTGAAGTTACTCGGTAAGAGTGCACTTATGATAAAATTGTTAGAATATTGCAAGTACGAAGCTAAAGACACAAATAAGTAAGAATTTATCCTAGTGTTTAAATTACGATGACATTTCAGTAGACTTTCTGAAGTTATAAAATGAATCAAATGGGATTTATTGATCAAACCAGCTCAGAAGAGGTACAGGGGTGAAATGTGACGGTGACAAATAGTATCATTCTTTTCTACAATGTTACAGTATATATTCCCTTTTTGAATCCTAAATATGTATGAACTTCTTTCCTTGAAATTCTTTACGGTGATAAGAAAAAGGAGGATATTTCATTCCTTTTAAATTTAATTCTTTCCCTCAAGTTTGCTCTCTGATTGGGACGAGCAGTATTATGGTGAGACGCTTTGTCGGGATGACAAAGAGTCGGGTGGGGACGCCACGTAATCATGTGATGTTTGCCATATGGTACGAAAGAATGGCCATCTTAAGTACCAATATGGTTGTCTCATTCACATTCAAATCATAACTTCTTCTTTATTTTCAACTCTAATTTTGTTAAATTGTGAATCCTTCTAGTTGTTTCACTGTATTGTCATTCTATGCAAGAGTTTTCTCAAACAAAAATCAACGTATCATGAATCAAGCGGGAAAAGTTCTAACTACCTCTCATGCATGGAAAGGAAATAAGGGCATATGGCGAGGATTGTAAATCACTAGCCCCAGTGAAGGATCCACTAAGAGTCGGGGGAATCTACTCCAATAAGGAATACGTCTCCAAGTACGAGAGTTTACGATTTGTCTGTGAAATATGTTATTAAGAATACACATGTGATGACGGGAATGATTATTGTGGATACCTTATGCGTTAAGTATTGAAAGATGTGGGAGCAACTTAATTGTTTATCTCTCAAAGTTTTGTTGATAATATAAATTACCCTGTTGAATTGATAAGATTATGACTAAAGGACTAGCAAGTCAAGAACGTGTAACTGCTAAGTTTGTGAGGATTTGATATTATTTAAGATAGGAGAATTTGACAATATTCTAAGAAAGGGACTAACTATTTAAGCGTGATGCCCAGATAGACCGACATGATGAAAAGATGGTTCTAAGGATGTCAAATGAGAATATGATGAGGTTTAGAGGACAAAGGAAGGTAAAGAATTTGTTAGCGATGATTTAAGTTAAAAGGTTACGGTGACCAAGATGTAAGCACTCTGGTGATTATGAATAGAAGTTAGGTGTAAACAGAATTTGAAGATTTTATAGTAATTAATGAGTTTCAAGATATGTATCCAAACGAGTTACCAATATTTCCTTCAGATAGAGAAATTAAGTTCGTGATTGACTTAGCACCTGAAATGAAGCCAGTGTCCAAGGCCCCGCACAAAATAGTGCCAGTTAGAATGAAGGAGTTAGCAAAGCAAATGCAAGAGATATTGGAAGAAGGAGCGATTAGACCTAGTGTACCCCATAAGGTGCACCCGTACTAATTATTAATAAGAAAGATGTAAGTATGAGATTATGCATCGACTAACGAAAGCTCAACGAGTTTCCTATCAAGAGTAAGTATTTGTTACCTCGAACTAATGATTTGTTTGATTAGATGGAAAAAGCAAAGTATTTTCTAAACTTGATTTAAGAGTTGGGTGTTACAAATTGGAGATTGAACCTATGGACATATCAAGGATAATTTTCATAATTAAGTACCGCAGCTATAAATTCTAGTAATGCCATCTGAATTAACCCATATACCAGTAATATTTAAACTTAATGGACGGAATCTTTAAGGAATATCTGGATAAGCTATATTTGTGTTACTTAAAGTCAACGGAGGACCATGCAAAACATTTAATGATAAATGGGGAGTCGAAGAAGAAAGAAGTTGTATGTAAAGTTTACAAGGTAAGAGCCTTGATGACCGGGAGGTATAATTCTTAGCACAGATAGTCAGTGAGAAGAAGACCAAAGGGGATCCAACAAGGAATTAAAGTTACTATGAATGAAGAAAGACCAAAAGCACAAACAAGAGTAAGAAGTTTTATTATTGGCCTGTTATTATCGAAAATTTGTTCAAGAATTCTTGAAGATTGCAACACCTTTGACGAAGCTAACCAGAAAAAAAAGCAAGAAGTTTATATGAAATGGAGAAGGGTGAAGAAAGTTGTACGGATTTAAAGGAGAGAATGGTTGCAACACCTGCTTTATCAATTTGAAAGTATCAAGGAGATTTGGTAGTTATAGTGATACTTCTCATAAGGGAATAGGATGTGTGTTGATGCAGCACAATAAAGTTATTGTATATACATCCAGACTACCGAAACCTTATGAGCAGAAGTACCCTACTCATAATTTGAAATTAGCAGTAATAATAATATTCGCTTTGAAATATTGGGAAACATTACATGTATGGAGGAAGGTGTAAGATCTATACAAACCATAAGAGTTTGAGTATGTATTCACAAAGAAAAGAGAATGTAGTGGCAAGCGATAAGCAAAAAGGAGAAAATAAACATAGAGACTGCACCGAAAAGAATTACCTATGGAATTTCAGAAGTTGGAGTTGGAAGACAGATATATAATCTAAAGGAAACAAGGATGGGTAGTATGATCTTTCATTCAGAGTTGTTAAGAAAAGATAAAGAGATGTCAAGAGAAGATAATGGATCACGATGTTAACAGTTAGTAAGAGGAAATTTATGCACTCAGAAGTACGATCACGATATTCTTAGGTTTTCTTCCAGCAATTGGATGCTACAAGTAAAAAGAATTAAAAAATGAGATCCTACAGGAAATTCACAATATAAAGTATTTAATTTATTTAAGAAATGCCAAGATATACGGAAATTTAAAGAAAATAGTGATAACTAGGTTTAAGAAGGAAATTTCAAAATGGATTAGGAAGTGTTAGACATGTCAAAGAATTAAGGCGAAGTATCGGAAGCCTAGTGGATAAGCCAGACCAAGGAGTGGTTTTACAATAAGCGAATCATAAAGTGTACCAGTGATGTTGTTAGAGAAAAAGGATGAATTTACGAGATTGTGTACTGATTATCGGGAGTTTAACAAAACAACGAATAAGAATAAGTGACCCCTATAAAGAATTGATTACTTACGAGACCTAATTCAAAAAGTGTGTTATGTCTCGGGGATTAACTTAAGGTCTGACTTGAGAACATATAAGAGATTATGAATAAAATGAGTTATGAGCATTGCAAGATCTGGTGATATTATGTGAAATAACAAGTGTATCAGTTGTCTATAAGGAATTAAGGAACATGGAGTATAAGGAGTACTCGGATAAGCGAACCGTATCTATTGATAACATCCTCAGCTATTCAAAGAATAAGACAGTATGTGTGGAATGCCTAAGGATTTTCCTCAAGGATTAGAAGGAAAGTAACTATACGTTGAAGCTTCAAGTATGAAACTTTGACCGAGGTTAACAAAAGATTCTGATTAATCCATTAACAACTACCTAAACAAAGCCACATGGTAACAGATGCTTTGTGCAGAAAGAAAGGATTAAATATAAACGAATTGGAAAGAGTGGAATATGAAGTTCAAATACCTAAAGGTGATAATAAGTGAATATATGAGATTACTTTTCAACCTTAACTGATAGAAATGAATAGGAGATGTTTAAATGTTTGAAAACTAAGTTGAAAATGAGCACCGCCTATCATCCTTAAACGAAGGGTCAAAGTGAGGGAGCGATTCAGGAAAAATAAGATATGTTGAGAGGTTGAGCTTTAAGGAAAACTGGGATGATCATTTATCATCGATGTCAGCTTTAGAATGCCACTTTACCAAGTCTTATGTGGACGCAAGTATAGGTCCCCACTTTATTGAGATAAAGTGGGAGAAAGGAAGTTGTCAAATCCTAAGTTAATTCAGCACACCAAGGGCATAGTGATATTGATTGAAGCAGCTCGGAGTAAGCAAAGAAAAAAGGCAGAATTGTATCGAGAGAGAGTATGAATATAGAAATAGGACCAGTAGTGTTAGTAAAAGTTTCATCTTGAAAGAGAGTGGATAAGTCTGAGTAGAAGGGACAAGTTGAGTCCTAAATTTAGTGAACCATTCGAGGTATTGATAAATATAGATAAAGTTGTTTATGAGTTGATGTTACCGTTGCAACAGTATGTACATATAATGTGGTTTGCCTGTCAATGTTAAAGCGATAAGTATCTGATTTGAAATAAGTGATTGATTAGGAGTCAAAGGGCTCTTGTCCAAGTTTGTTCTGCATATAGTGATCGATCCAAATTCTGGGTCGTTAAAGGCGAGTCCTTAGAAATGAGGATATATCTATAGTAAGTACGTTTAAAATCCTCGAGTAGAAGAGTCTACTTGGGAATTAGAGTCAGATATGCTTGACAATTATCCTCACTTGTGTAGTTGGGTCAGATTCTGGGGACAGTATCTTTTTAAGGGGGGAAGGATATAACGACTCGTATATTTTTATTATCTAAGTGTGTAATTATGGAGTGATTAAATAAATAAAATATGTGTATGGGTATTGTCAGTAGGGTATTGTGTGTTATTATTTTATGTATGACTGTGAATGCATAGGGATTATTTATGTAATTAAATATTTAGTGGTATTGTTCTGTTCCACTTTAAATATTTAGTGGTATTGTTTTGTTCCACTTTAATAAGTGGACGGTGGACTGTGATGACGCTATTCTGAGTCCTAATATTTTAAAATAAATAAAATTAGTTTTATATTTTTATTCTGGATTCAATTAGTTAATTCATAAATATTGAAATGAAACGGTTAAAGTAATTGTGATTATTAAGATTGTATCGAAATTGTGGTTGCGTAATTAATTGTGGTTGTTGTTGAGTGGTTGGGACTATAAATGGTGGTTGTTGGATTAATTGTTTGGATTAATTGATTGGGATTTGACGTCAATCATGTTTCGACGGGTAGTCCGATAAACAAAAGAGACGCTGCCCGAATTTCGGGAATGTATCCTGTAAAATTTCGGAAATATTAGTCGAATGTATATAACTATATAATTATAAATAAATTATATTGTAAAATATAACTGACAACCCGTTTTCCAGAAACAATGAGTATATGTATTTTACGAAAGTGAATATCAAGCTGAGTTTTGAATACGTGAACCCTAACTGATGCCTGTATTATAATAATATATGTGTTACGAGTCGGGTTTTGTTAACGCACGGGTAGATTGCTAGTGAGGATATGTCAAGCATAATCGGAAGTCTAAATTAGGGTATTTCGACTCTGTAGGTTCTAGTCGGAAGGCCCGAGAATTGGCATTGGACGAAAGATAGTTTGGTGGTCAGTCGAAAAGCTCAGTAAGGTTCCACTCAAAGAACCTAAGTGTTGAGGTCGAATTCAGGGTGATCTAGTGGATAGACAATAAAGCTTGAGCGGCAGAGTCGGCTAAGAGTCGATCAGTAATAATTGTAAATCCGTGCAAGGCAAGTACTTCTAAACCTTTTTCGAGATATTATGCAAATATTTCTAAATTCTCTCGTGACATGTTGTTAAGTATTCAAAATAGCTATGTTTATATTATAAATACTTTGAATCATTCAGCCTTGAACCTGAGCCACATCATTTGATCTTTGAGCCATAAACCTTATTCCTTGTGAACCATTCCTTGTTGATTTCCAGATACTAAAAACCATACAAATATGATACTACACTCCAAATATATAACTACCAAATACCAAACACTGAAATTGAATTATTTGAACATACAAAAACTTTTATACCCAACCATTTTTTATAACATCAAAGAACTAAACCTTGAAAAAAATCCTTGTTCATCTAATACTTGATTCCCTTACAGGCTGGAGGCCATTTCTTTTACATACTTTGATATACCTTCATAGTACCCCTGAATTGCACCATGCTCTTATGCAAATGTTTATATGCAAATATTTTATTACTGTTGATGATGAAATTTTTCATTGAGTTATACCGTTTATCATATTGAACTACTTTAGAATTGGATAGTTTTCTTTATGTGGACCAGATTCGTGGTCGAATTAGGCCAATGTGTGCCTTGGATCCAGTTTATAGAGCAGAGCTGTGTGCCTTGCTCGGGGTTAGTGCGTGACTGATCAGCAGCCTAACCTTGGTTTTAAAATTTAAAATGAATATCCAATTCTAATGATTGTTTAACAAGAAACTTGATTCTTCTGAATCATTCCATTTGAAAATTGTTTAACCTCAATTATCGTTATTATGACTTGCTGAGCTAGTTGGCTCACTCTTGCGAATCTTTTTATGTATTCTACATTTAAAAAGGATATGGTTGATAGCGTGGTTCCTCAGTCTAGAGTACGAGCTAGGATTCCTGATTGAGTTGGATCGAGCTAGCAGGAGCTTTATATGGTAGTGAGATAATAAGATTGTAAGAACAATTTCATTATTAGTTGTAAATTAAATTAGTTGGGATTTGGTACGTTGTAATATAAGTTAAGTTTGTGGCTTGTTAATACTTTTACCTGTTGCGATCTGTGGTTGTGTAAAGCAGAGTCATTGCAAATAATATTTCTTATACAGGTTTATATATGTGTATGTGTTGTGGACCCCAAACTTCTGACCTGGGTTTGGAGGGAGCCACAATTAACATTCTTCCATAGGAGTTTTCTCTTATCAGTAAATGTCATTTTTACTCAAATCAACTTGAGCACTGTCAGAGGTTGATGTCTTGATGACTTGATCAGAATTTGTTATTTCTTCTGTAGCTTGATGTCCTCCATTCTGAACAACTTGAGCTATGTAAGAGGTTGTTTTAGATTCTTCATTTATCTTCCTTTTCTTCAGAGTTTGAAAGTTTCATCTACTGCAGCAGCATCATCAAATACTTGAACCAGTTTGTATACAGGTTTCATCAGGATTTGAGGAATCTTCATCTCCTGTGGCTTTGTTGGTTCATCAATTTTCCTTTCCCTTTATCTTTGGGATCAGTTCAACTTGTGATCTTGTCTTGCGCTTAGATGCCTCAGAAATTGACTTCTCATTATCACAATGCCTTTTGCCTTAAGCCTTGGAGGTTTCTTTGCATTAGAAGCTTTAGACTTAAGATTTGTCTTCTCAGCTGCAAATCTAGCTTCTTCCTGCCTTTAAATTCTCTAAATCCATTCCAGGATTATGTTTAAGAAATAATCTTCTAGCAATTTCCTCATCAAGTGTCTGAATTTTAGGATCTTTGTAGTAGACAGTAGTCTGCTTTCCCTTTAGCTTCAGAGTTTGCAATAACTTCTGAGAGTCTTGACTTTCAGTTTGAATCAGAACATCGGAACTTTATATCAGATTTTGATTATCAGAACTTGCTATTAGATTTTGAGTTTGAGCAGCTTCAGAACTTGTCTTCTTCTGTGTAGAAGATTTGCTAGCATCATAAATTAGTTTTCCTTGAAGAAACTTTGCTACTTTGCTCTTGACCTGACCCTTGCCCTTGCTAGGGTTTCCCTGGTCATCACCTTTATCATCTTTCTTCTTCAGTATTTTAGCAGGTGAGAATTTGGACTTAACTACCTTCTCCACCTTTTTGGCATCAATCTGGTAGTAGGAGAGAGAGAAGAAGTTCTACTGAAGATTGAATTTCATTCAGTTGAGCTTGTTGAGAGGCTTGATTCTTCAGGACCTCAGTAATTTGGGCCTGTTTCTTTTCTTGAACCTTCTCAATTGCTTCAACTTTCTCATGAATAGGTCTGATAAGTCTTGACTTGTCTAATTTGAGAGTCATATCTAGATTTTCAGCTGATTCCAGAAGTTTGTCAACTTTTTCATGAGTTTGAGAGGTAGACCTTGAAGAGATTTGGTACTTAGAGCAGTGGCTTTGAGTTGGTGCTTGAAATCAGAATTTATCATCAGCTCATCAGCTTTGAAAATGTGGTCTTCAAAACTTTTGAGCTTGGAATGAAATCAGATTCATTCCACTTCTTGGTCCACTCAACCCCTCTGTGAGTTTCTTCCCAAGGAACAGGAGAAGCTTGTTCAACAAACTTTTCAATCAATGCCTCCTTTCCAAGAATGGGAGCTGAAGTATTAACTGGAGCTGACTCTCCAGAACTTGCAGAAAACTCATCATCTTCTGACAGTACTAAAGTGTGTGTCACTGAAGGTGATTCTGATACAACTTCATCTTTGTCCACATCCAGAATAGGTGTGGTAGGAATATCAGCATGTAATGGAGAAACTGGTGGAGTTGTCACTTGTACTGTAGGAGCTTCCAGATGTAATACAGTTGGAATTATCAGCCTATGAAGGTCAATTTCAGGACTTAATCCTGAATCTTCAACTGTTGTTCCTTTAATTGGAGAGACAGGAGGTGTAATCACTGTTTCTGGAACAGTGTCTTGAGCTTGAGATGGGGATGGCAAAGCTTCAATTACAACAGGTTCTGATGAGATCAGAGATTTCTGATCCCCTTCCTCATCTTCTTCAGTATCCTCAGAATGAGGTTGTGCCAAATGCCTTCCTGCTATCTGTTTCTTTGATCTCCTGGATAGTGAAGGAGTTGCCTGAGCACATCAGGACTTATAGTTCTTTTCCTCTTTAAAATATCTAAACCTTCAGCTTCAGTCTTTTTCTGATGGGTTGACCCTTCAGCTTCAACTGTCACAGGTTCTGATGCATGAACCTGTGCTTCTTCTTCATCTGATTCATCCCTAAGGATCATCCTTCTTCTCCTTGGTGGAGATTTAGAAACAGATTTTGTTCTTGAAGGTTTAGATCTTGATTTTATAGTAGATTGTTGAGGTTGAGATTGTGCTTGCTGGAAATATGTTCTGATGGTAGGTTGAGGTTGAGAAGCGGTAGGTTGTGTAGTGGTTGTAGGTGCTGATGGAGGTTGGGATGGTTGTACATCAGGATATATGGCAGTATAGGTGTTTGGATCAGAGTTTACTAAGACCTGTTTGACTGATTGAGGATTTGGAGGGTTCTTAGTACATTCTTCTTATTATCAGTAGATAATAAGTCAGTGAAGGCCCTTTTAGCAAGTTTAAATGGTTGGATCAACTCACTAGCTAGTTGGGTGCTTGTCAAAATTAGAAAAACTGTAAATAAGTTGACAGAATCTAGCAAAATATACAGTATTCTGTCCTCTTGAATCCTATCCCCAATAAATCCGTAGCACAACACTAGCATAATCAAAATGAGATTGAGTAATAAGAGCCTACCCAATTTGCTGACTAAGGATTGGAATTGCATCAAAGTTGGAGCACTTGTTTATAAAGGCCTTGGTGATGCAGTCAAAAAGAAACTCCACTCCCTCCTTATGTGGGGCCTCTTCAATTGTCCCAGCTTGGACAAGATCTTTCATAACCAAGGTTTGCCATCATCTGTTGAAGAGCTGGCTCCTCATTGTTGAACTGTAAATACATTTTTCTGGAAGATGTAAAGTTTGTCGAACAGTTGGAAATGTACCAAGGTGTTCATCCTCTCATGTTATAAATATGATGCTTGGGGACCCATTTGCACCACCATCATCATAAACACCACTCCTCCAAAACTCCAGTACTTGAGTTCCTGAGATTGCTTCTGGTTGGGTCAATGCATACCAAATCTCACTGTTAGCAAGAAGTCCTGAACGAAGTGAAGATCAGATGGAGCTTCGTCCTTGCTAAGAATAGCCATGTAGTTATTGGGAACAAACTTGGCTCCATTGAAAATGATGTCCTTTGGTGCCATTTCTGTGAGAAATAAGTGAGAAAGTTGTGTGTATAGAAGGTGTTTGATAAAATGCCTATAAGAAAATAGCTTCAGAGAATATTAGAGGGTGAGAGAAAATAAGAGAGATTAGTGAAAGAGAAAAGTAGGTAAAAGATTAGAAAATCTTTTAACTCTCTTATTTATACACCCCATGTGACAACAGCTATATTTGTGAAGCATGGAAGACAATTTACACCTGGCAGCATGTGAATAGTCAAAAAATTGTTAGTGGGCACGTTAAATGTGGCGCCCCGAAATCCGGGGTCAGGAATCTCGGAGGCCACGCCATATAAACTACTACAAACCACATACCTCACACTACAATATACAAATACTCACACTTTACGACCCCATACTAATCACACACACACACACTTATAGGTTATTGTCTTGGAAATGAACCATTCATAACTAGAGTAAATCAACCATAAAGTGATAATTATTACAACCCAAATGTAATTAAGTCTTACAGGGGAGTAACCTTTAAGTAAGGTCCGTCGGTCAAATATGCATTTCTTGTTTATTACCTTACATAAGTCATACTTATAAATAAGCCGACCTAAAAACAACTGAAACCAATCCAGCTTATTCGGACTACCTGTGGTACAGCACCAAACAATCTACGAAACAGCTGGCCATTTCCTACCCGTTTCCTGGATGTGGTTCTCATGGTAGGCATCTTGATTCACTGTTGTGTTGTGTCAATTTAAGGAAACAAGTGTGAGCTATAATGCCCAGCATAATAATGTACAGTATGAAATGACTGTATGATAATTACGTAAAACATCATATATGATAATTATGTTTTATTCGAATTTAGTTTTCCTTGGTGACACACACCTTCTTATAAAAATAATTCTTTAGTGGATTTTATTATCCTGTGAATACCTTAATAATAAACCCAACACCTAGGCTTGAGTTTATGGTATTGCATCACAATTCCCAATTGGAAGAATAGGACATTCGTTGGAGCCACCTCATACGATGATCAGTCGTACTACGATAAAAGTAACCTTTTCTACATGTAGATGGATGATTCCCTTTTATTATTGGTTATCACCCAGGCCGCATTCAGGCCTTTTCTGTGTTTCGTCCCTCTCAGGTACACACTTCGCGTCTATCGCTCTCAAGACACGGTTTTGCGGCCCATCCCTCTCAGGTACGCATACTCCACATATTCATCAGTATATAAAATACTTTCTCATGTGGTAGTAAATTGGTAGTCTCCCCAGTCCACGAAGTACTGGAGTCTACCCCTCCCTGTCCTTGTAAGAATCCCATCATATATATGGAACTTATATTGTTCCCCAAGCATATGCTTGTTGATAGGTACACTTGGATATGTACGTAGATATATGTACTTCCGAGAATTTTCGGAGGAAGTACTAAGGATGTGAGTTGACCGTTGTCAACATATTTGTTATATAAGGGGGAGTTTCTTTTGAAACTATATTGAAAATATTTAAATAAGTCGAGATAATATTCTCCGACGTTCTGAAATTATTCGAATGATTTTTCCGAAAATCAGAAAGTATTTAAATCAGGATCTATGATTTTTAAATCATAAATAAATCCTTTAATGAATAATAAATAATTAAATGATAATCGATAAATAATTAACCTCGAATGAGTTTACTCTTTAAAAGAATATTTAAAATACTATTCCTCACTAGTTTATGTCTACGCAATCAATAATCTTTAATGTTTAATCGGGTTTGAAATCAATAATCGTTGGAGTATAATTCTCCCATAATAAAGGATAGGTATATAATAATTATTGTTCGAATAATAAAATATAGTTGAGGGAATATGATCATTGGGAAATTGTTTTAATAAAAGTTCGAGATATTTTAATATTTCGTAAGTGGACATTGAGTCCCTTTAAAACGTACTATATGGACTTGTAATTGTCCCTAATATCACCGGAATGATCCCGGATTTTCATCATAAATCCCGACGACTCTCGGTCTTATAATTATATATCACGCTTAAAGCGGAAATAAATATTTTACGATACATATATTTATCGTACAACATCGCTATATTATGCAAAAATTCAGTACTATGTATCATGGAAAACATGGTATTATGCAATGATAATAAAACAATCCTTTCACAACACACAGTAAGTGTAGTTGGGTTCGTAAACTTTCCTGGGTATCTCGAGGTGGAGGATGCTCTAGGTTCCGCTCGGAAATCTATAATCATAATATAATTCACTTTGTAGGTCTCGTTTTAATTTACGGCTACCCGCACTCATACGCTAATTATTATTCACCATCTCAACTTATTTTATCTTTATTATTCCTTTATGTCCTTATTCACATCATGGTCGCTTCATTTTTCAAAGAATCTTAAGTTCATTTTCATTTTCACCGTCGGCTCCGCTTATGGATTCTAGGGTCTCTAATCGCGCGGTCTCGGCTCCGATATTTTTATAAAACTGAAAAATCATTATTTTTACTTGAAATTTTTATGGCAGTTAGGAAACTCTCTGTAAGAATTTCATGATTTATGAACATTTTTAAGTCGATCCTTTATATTTTCAAAGTTCGTGATTCGTAGCAGTTTTTGTCACGTAAATCACTTTTAGTAAAACGGTCATAACTTTTGATCCGTAAATCGGAATCAAGCGATTCAAGCACCTAAACGATCCTTATAACATTGTCTATCATAATCAAGGGTTATTTTCAAGAAACTACAGTTTACATCTGCCGACTTTCTGCAGAAACTTAAAGTTATGTTTTGTTCATTTTAATGAGATTACGTTTTATGATCGGAGTTTCGTTTACGCCTTAAATCTTTATACTACCACCAAAAATCACCATATCATCATCAACACTAACTCCTCTCAAGAACATCATGTTATTGAGGCAACAACAATCAACCTTAAATCTACTTAACTAAACATCAAG
This sequence comes from Apium graveolens, assembly GCF_009905375.1. Classification (NCBI taxonomy): domain Eukaryota; kingdom Viridiplantae; phylum Streptophyta; class Magnoliopsida; order Apiales; family Apiaceae; genus Apium; species Apium graveolens. Next base: position 147,609,105 of record NC_133655.1, read on the forward strand.
ATCTTAACAATATCACCACTAAAACTAGGTTTATAACTACATACAAAAGGATCTTGAATTTGAATCTTAAATAAAGTTGGGTCAAAGATTTTTACCTTTATTGAAAGCTTGAGATGTGTTCTTGAGGATGGTGGAGTCTTGGAGTGCTTGGTATGGTTTTGGAACCTAAACCACCATTGAAATCAAGAAACCAAAGAAGAGTTACTATTCATACTATTCACTAGCAACTTTCTTGAGTTTATTTCACCCATCAAAACCTTGATAAAAAAAGATCAAAGAATTATCTTACCTTAGAAATCTTGAGAATTAATGGGAGAATTTATCCATGGCTAGAACTTGGAGATTTGATTTTGAATTCCTTGGTGATGAAGAAGAAGCCGAATGGAAGAAATGGGGAAGAGAAATGTTTTATACTTGCTTCCTTGGTTGCTCTAGGGAAATTATGTTGGTGCATATCTTTATATTGATTTGAGTATTCTCTAGTTAGAACCTAGGTTTATTCTTGTGGTCAAATCTATGCACAAATCTAGTAGCTTCCTAGTTTACAAGCTAAGCTGCTTGTTTTAGCTTCCTTAGCTTACTATTTCATTAGCCTTGGTTGATCATCCCTATATCTAGCTCACTATTTGATAAAGTAACCATGGTTACTTTCTTACCATGGTTAGGTTAAGTGCGTTACGTTTATTTAATGCGTTTACGCGTATCGCTCAGTCGCTAAACGTTTCCGTAATACTTCCTCGCAAATGGTTCGCGATGTAGTTCCTTTCGCATTTATCCTTATGTTTTTGAATTATCATACTTGGATATAATCCGTAGGCTTTTAATCTTAATTATATTAGGATTCCCGTAATCCTCGATGAGTCATAATATGGTCGTTTTTCAAAGTTCGTTTTCTTCGAAAACTAATAGCGTTTACATACACTCATTTGGTTCGTATAATCATAATATCAACTCCGAAACTCATTTTCTCACACGCACTGCATAGTGTGGGCTCAAAAGTTTTTCCCGTCCGTCAGGGTTACTATTCATTAAACATTTTACAAGGTCTCAAAAATTGAGTTATTACAGTTAAACGTGCAGTAATTAATGCGCACATGTAGTTACCAAAACAAACACACGACCAAATGATTATTACTGTTTTATCTCACCTAATTATTTTATGATTATATGGCCGTTACATGTAATATTAGAAATAAGTCAAGTAATTAAATAATGTCACGTAAGCATCGGAATTTGCATCAGAACTTGACTATTATCAGAACTTAACAGTCATCAGAATATGGCTTCTGTACTCAAAAGTGAATGTTTGTTTCTGTGATTCTTCATACAAATACTGACTGGGTTCTTCAGAGTTTAATCATCAAACTTTCATCAGAACTTGTCCTCATAATTTATGCAAATAATACTTAACTGTTTGTCAAAAACAACTTAATCAGCACAGTAATTTGCATCATTCATATGGGGTGAGAGTGTGTGCATTTGCAAATGATCAGATAAAGATTAAATCTGATAAACTTCAGTATATCTTAGAAATAAGGCATAACTAGAAAGTGCTAAAAATCTGTCTTTAATTTTGAAGTCTACTATAAAAATTTATGCAAGAGTCCACCTCAACTGTTTGTGCTCATTTTATGCATCTTTTGACATTCTTTTTACAGTGGCTTCTCAGTGTAATGAGTCACGACTGCTATCAGAATTTATGCTATTATCAGAGTATTTCTCCAGTAATCAGAGAATGTGAAAAGTCACCAAAAAAATTATTTGCTTTTCTAATGTATATAACTTAATCCAACAATGCACTTGGGTCTTCCCTTTCACATATATTACTCTAGATCTCAAAGGAGTACCTGACTTCAATATTCTTTTCTTTCCTTTTCTTCAGATAAGTTGAGCTTATCAAGCATGTAGTTCATCCTTAAGATTTATTGACATCAGAATTTGACAGATAAGAAGCAAAAATCTAGTTTGTGACTTAGTAATAAGATACACAAAGTAAATTGACGAAGCTCAAAATAAAATTTGCTTATGTTAACGAATTTCCACATAAACACTAATTCAAACATGGGATTTCTAGTATGTTAAAGACTACTAGGTCAGTATCTAGCACAATAATCCTCATTGGAATGAATAGCCACAGAACATTCAAAACACTATCAGAGTATAGAATCACATCATATAACAATCAGTATTTAATATTACAGTTTAAGCACAGATTACATAGAGATAAGACAATCTGTAAACCTGATCATAAAGTCTGATGCATGAGAACAAAACTAAGAAGATTTTGAGAAAGCCCTGAAACCATTCCAAGTTCATTTACCTGTCTTGTAAAAGTACTTCACATAGTGGTTTTGTGAAGATATCTGCTAGTTTGTTGATCTGTTGGAACAAATGCAATTTCACTGTACCTTTCATCACATGTTCCCTTATGAAATAGTACCTAATGCTGATGTGCATTGTCATTGAGTGTTGAACTGGATTACTTGTCATTGCAATGGCACTTTGATTATCACAGTAAATGGGTATTTTAAAAATTCCTAACCCATAGTCCGTAACTGATTCTTCATCCAAAGAATCTGTGCACAACAGCTTCCTGCAGCAATATATTCTACTTCTGCAGTTGATGTGGAAATTGTTTCTGTTTCTTGCTAAACCAAAGAACCAATCTGCCTCCAAGAAATTGGCAGCTTCCACTAGTGCTTTTCCTGTCTATTTTGCATCCTGCAAAATCTGCATCTGAGTAACCTATTAGCTTAAAATCTGATTCTCTAGGATACCACAATCCTAGATCAGCTGTACCCTTAAGGTACTTGAAAATTCTTTCACAACTATTAGATGAGGTTCTCTTGGATCAGCTTGAAATTCTTGCACACAAAAACAGGTAGCATACATGATATCAGGTCTACTTGCAGTTAAAAAGAGTAAGAGCCAATCATACCTCTGTAGTTTACTAAATCTACTGAGATCTAGTATTTTATCTAACTTGGTTGCAGTGACCATGTGAGTGGATGTAGTTGAACAGTCTTGCAATTTCAAATTTCTTGAGTAGATTCTGATGTACTTGGATGATTTATGAAAGTACCTTCTTCATTTTGCTTGACTTGAAGTCCCAGAAAATAGCTATGTTCTCCATCATACTCATATTGATATCTTAACTGCATTAGGTTTGCAAACCTTTCACAGAGTTTGGCATATGTAGAATCAAAGATGATATCATCAACATATATCTGTACCAAAAGTAAGTCCTTTCCATGGTTGAAGTAGAACAACATTTTATCAATTGTGGCCTCTGTTAAATCCACTTTCCAGAAGAAATTGAGTTAAAGTTTCATACCATGCTCTTGGAGCTTGCTTAAGGCCATAAGTGCTTTATCAAGTCTGTAGACATGATTAGGAAATTTTTGATCTACAAATCCTGGAGGTTGTTCAACATATACCTCTTCTACCAATTCTCCATTGAGAAAAACATTTTTCACATCCATTTGAAAGACTTTAAACTTTTTGTGAGCAGCATAAGCCAAAAATATTCTTATGGCTTCCAATCTAGCAACTGGTGCAACTGTTTCATCATAATCAATACCCTCCTATTGAGAGTAGCCTTTAGCAACCAGCCTTGCTTTGTTTCTTGTAATTATGACATCACTGTCAGTTTTGTTTCTGAACACCCATTTTGTGCCAACAATAGATCTGTTCTTTGGTCTTGGCACTAGGGTCCAGACTTTATTTCTTTCAAATTCATTTAACTCTTCCTGCATTGCTGTACCCAATCAACATCGTGAAGAGCTTCTTCCACTTTCTTTGGTTCAGCCTCGAGAAAGAAAAGAATGATAGAGACATTCATTTGATGTTGTTGTTCTAGTTCTAATACCTGCTTCAGGATCTCCAATTATTAAGTCAGGTGTATGTGCTTTAGTCCACTTCCTTACAGATGGAAGTTGTTCTCCTAGAATGGGATCCTCCCCCATGATCCATTTTATCTCCATTAGCAATTTTCTGATGCTCCCCCTGTAGTATGCCTCTCTAAGACTTTAGAATTTGAGTTGGATTCTTCAGGATTTGAAGGATCAGAGTTTCCAGAATTATCAGAATTTGGCTCATCAGAATTTGATGAATCAGAACTTGAAGAGCCAGTGACAGGTTCTGATACTTCTTGAGAGTCTTGAGTTGTGGTAGGATCTTCAGCTTGCTCCCCCTGAACAGGTGCATTTTCCCTTGGAGTAGTTACCACAGTTTCAATGACATCAGAATTTAACCCGTCAGAACTTACAGGATTAGGATTTTAGCCATCAGAATTTTAATCTTCATTTTCAAATCTCAGCTGATCATGATCATTGAAATATTTAAGTCCAGTAATCTTTTTATCATCAAAAGATACATTGATAGATTCCATAACAACCCTTGTTCTTAAATTTTAGACTCTGAAGGCTTTTGTGGAAAGTGGATATCCAATAAAAATTCCTTCATCAGCTTTTAGATCAAATTTTGATAGCTGTTCAGGATGAGTCTTAGAACAAAACACTTACATCCAAATACATGGAAGTATTTCAGATTTGGCTTCTTTTTCTTCACCATCTCATATGGTGTTTTTTCCATGCATGTTTATAAGTGTAGCATTCTGTGTAAAACAAGCAGTCTGCACAGCTTCAGCCAAAAAGTAGGTTGGCAACTTTGCTTCATCAAGCATAGTTCGTGCAGCTTCAATGAGAGTCCTGTTCTTTCTTTCTACAACTCCATTTTGCTGGGGAGTTCCGGGTCCCGAGAATTCCTGCTTTATTCCATGCTATTTGCAGAACTCTTTCATGATTGAATTTGTGAACTCAGTGCCATTATCACTTCTTATTATTTTAACAGAATCTTTGATCAACTTATCCAGCTGTCTGACATGATCAGTTAGAGTAGATGCAGTTTTATTATTCTTGTGCAAGAAATACACCCAAGTGTATCTTGTGAACTCATCCACTATAACCATAGCATATTTCTTCTTTGCAATGGACATGACATTGACTGGACCAAATAGATAAACATGCAGTAAGTGATAAGGCTCAAGAATTGAGGATTCAGTTTTGCTCTTGTGTTAGATATATTTGATAATGTCATGTCTAATATGATTCATGTTTAGTTTTCAGATCTTACTTAAACAGGACAAATCAGTACTTAACTGAAATCAGCACTTATACTGAAGTCAGAACTTAAGTCGTCAGTACTTAAGGTTCAGGAGATATTTATCAGAAGATAATATCAGGACTTGAAATAAACGTTCAGATAATAAGGAAGGCAGCTGATTTACAGGAAGAGAAGATCGAGACAAACATAAGAAGAGATATGCATGAAGAAGGAATTCTATGAAGAATAGAATACTTGGAAGAAAAGATATCTGGTTGATATATTTTAGGAAGCAGAATTATATTCCATATCAATTAGCGATTATCTTGTAACTGTGTAGTATATAAACACAGATATAGGGTTTACACTATAAGTGTTACTATAATCGAGAAGATTATTCATTATAACCCTAGCAGCTCTCGTGATATTTGTTCATCACTGAGAGATAACAGTTCCATACTGTAACAGAGTTTATTGTTTTGAATAAAGTTTGTTTTCTGTTACTTGAGTTATTAAAGTTCGATTTGATTGTGCTATACACTGTATTCACCCCCCCTCCACAGTGTGTGTGACCTCACATATACTAATATTATTAACTTTTAAAAATAAATAAAATATATATTTCAATTACTATTTCATTTCTATGTAAATTATTAATATTTAAATTCAGAAAAAATCATCTTTAATTATATATGTCATTTTGGTAACACATTTTGACTCTACCGCAACATCAAAAAAGAGGGGTTACGGTAAACATTGATTTTGATGGCTACTATTACACTTTTCTTTGTAACCCCACTGTGAAGGGTTGCGGAATCCAATCTATGGCGTAGTGATCAGAATTTGCTTGTGTTAAAAGATTTCCACATAAATAATTACTTCAAACATGAGATCTTTAGTATATTAGAGACTACTAGGTCAGCATCTAGCATAGTTATCCTCATTGGATTGAATAGTCACAGAAACATTCATATCACTATCAGAGTTTAGAAATTCACATCAGACAACAATCAACACTTAGTAAATTTCAATTTAAGCAGAGATTAGTAAAGTCTATAAATACTGATCATAAAGTATGATGTATAAGAACATAAACTAAATAGATTTAGAGAAAGAACCTGAAACCATTCCAAGTTCATTTACCAATCTTGTAAAAGTAGCTTCACACAGTGGTATTGTGAAGATATCTGCTAGTTGTTAATCTGTGGGAATAAAATGCAATTCCACTGTACCTTCCATCACATGTTCCCTTATGAAATGGTACCTAACGCTGATGTGCTTTGTCATTAAGTGTTGAACTGGATTACCTGTCATAGCAATAACACTTTGATTATCACAGTAAATAGGGATTTTAAAAAATTCTAACCCATAATCCAGTAACTGATTCTTCATCCAAAGAATCTGTGCATAACAGCTTCCCGCAGCAATGTATTCTGCCTCTGCAGTCGATGTGGAAATTGACTTTTATTTCTTGCTAAACCAAGAAACTAATCTTCCTCCAAGAAATTGGTAGCTTCCACTAGTGCTTTTCCTGTCAATTTTGCACCCTGCAAAATCTGCATCTGAGTAACCTATTAGCTTAAAGTTTGATTCCCTAGGATACCATAATCCTAGATCAGCTGTACCCTTAAGGTACTTGAAAATTCTTTTCACAGTTGTTAAGTGAGGTTCTCTTGGATCTGCTTGAAATTATGCACAAAGACAGGTAGCATACATGATACCAGGTCTAATTACAGTTAGATAGAGTAATGAGCCAATCATACCTCTGTAATCAGTAATACCTAATGATGTACCAGTATCCTTATCCAATTTTGTTGCAGTGGCTATAGGAGTGGATGCACTTGAACAGTCTTGCATTCAAAATTTCTTCAACAAATTATGGTGTACTTAGATTGACAAATAAAAGTTCCTTCTTCATTCTGCTTGACTTGAAGGCCCAGAAAATAGCTAAGTTCTCCCATCATACTCATTTGATATCTTGACTGCATTAGCTTGGCAAACCTTTTACAAAGTATGTCATTTGTAGAACTAAAAATAATATCATCTATATATATCTGCACCAAAAGTATGTCCTTTCCATGGTTGAGATAGAATAAAGTTTTGCCAATTGTCCCTCTGTTAAATCCACTTTCCAGAAGAAACTGAGCTAATGTCTCATACCATGCTCTTAGAGCTTGCTTAAGGCCATAAAGTGCTTTATCAAGTCTGTAGACATGATTAGGAAATTTTGACTCTACAAAACCTGGAGGTTGTTCAACATATACTTCTTCTTCTAATTCTCCATTAAGAAAAGCACTTTTTACATCCATTTGAAAGACTGTAAACTTTTTATGAGCAGCATAAGCCAAAAATATCCTTATGGCTTCCAATCTAGCAACTGGTTTAAATGTTTCATCATAATCAATTCCCTCTTATTGAGAGTATCCTTTTGCAACCAGCCTTGCTTTATTTCTTGTAATTATGCCATCACTATCAGTTTTGTTTCTGAACACCCACTTTGTACCAACAATAGATCTGTTCTTTTGTCTTGGAACTAGGGTCTAGACTTTATTTCTTTCAAATTCATTTAACTCTTCCTGCATTGCTTGCACCCAATCAGCATCTTGAAGAGCTTCTTCCACTTTCTTTGGTTCATCCTGAGAAAGAAAAGAATGATAGAGACATTCATTTGATGTTGATGTTCTAGTTCAATACATGCTTCAGGATCTCCAATAATCAAGTCAGGTATATTTTACACCCTGCAAAATCTGCATCTGAGTAACCTATTAGCTTAAAGTCTGATTCCCTAGGATACCATAATCCTAGATCAGCTGTACCTTTAAGGTACTTGAAAATTCATTTTACAGCTGTTAAGTGAGGTTCTCTTGGATCTGCTTGAAATCATGCACAAAGACAGGTAACATACATGATACCAGGTCTAATTACAGTTAGATAGAGTAATGAGCCAATCATACCTCTGTAATCAGTAATATCTAATGATGTACCAGTATCCTTATCCAATTTTGTTGCAATGGCCATAGGAGTGGATGCACTTGAACAGTCTTGCATTCAAAATTTCTTCAACAAATTTATGGTGTACTTAGATTGACAAATAAAAGTTCCTTCTTCATTCTGCTTGACTTGAAGGCCCAAAAAATAGCTAAGTTCTCCCATCATACTCATGTGATATCTTGACTGCATTAGCTTGGCAAACCTTTTACAAAGTATGTCATTTGTAGAACCAAAAATGATATCATCTATATATATCTGCACCAAAAGTATGTCCTTTCCATGGTTGAGATAGAATAAAGTTTTGCCAATTGTCCCTCTATTAAATCCACTTTCCAGAAGAAACTGAGCTAATGTCTCATACCATGCTCTTAGAGCTTGCATAAGGCCATAAAGTGCTTTATCAAGTCTGTAGACATGATTAGGAAATTTTGACTCTACAAAACCTGGAGGTTGTTCAACATATACTTCTTCTTCTAATTCTCCATTAAGAAAAGCACTTTTTACATCCATTTGAAAGACTGTAAACTTTTTATGAGCAGCATAAACCAAAAATATCCTTATGGCTTCCAATCTAGCAACTGGTGCAAATGTTTCATCATAATCAATTCCCTCTTGTTGAGAGTATCCTTTTGCAACCAGCCTTGCTTTATTTCTTGTAATTATGCCATCACTATCAGTTTTATTTCTGAACACCCACTTTGTACCAACAATAGATCTGTTCTTTTGTCTTGAAACTAGGGTCCAGACTTTATTTCTTTCAAATTCATTTAACTCTTCCTGCATTGCTTGCACCCAATCAGCATCTTGAAGAGCTTCTTCCACTTTCTTTGGTTGATCCTGAGAAAGAAAAGAATGATAGAGACATTCATGTGATGTTGATGTTCTAGTTCAATACATGCTTCAGGATCTCCAATAATCAAGTCAGGTATATTTTACACCCTGCAAAATCTGCATCTGAGTAACCTATTAGCTTAAAGTCTGATTCCCTAGGATACCATAATCCTAGATCAGCTGTACCCTTAAGGTACTTGAAAATTCTTTTCACAGCTGTTAAGTGAGGTTCTCTTGGATCTGCTTGAAATCATGCACAAAGAGAGGTAACATACATGATACCAGGTCTAATTGCAGTTAGATAGAGTAATGAGCCAATCATACCTCTGTAATCAGTAATATCTAATGATGTATCAGTATCCTTATCCAATTTTGTTTCAGTGGCCATAGGAGTGGATGCACTTGAACAGTCTTGCATTCAAAATTTCTTCAACAAATTTATGGTGTACTTAGATTGACAAATAAAAGTTCCTTCTTCATTCTGCTTGACTTGAAGGCCAAGAAAATAGCTAAGTTCTCCCATTATACTCATTTCATATCTTAACTGCATTAGCTTGGCAAACCTTTTACAAAGTATGTCATTTGTAGAACCAAAAATGATATCATCTATATATATCTGCACCAAAAGTATGTCCTTTCCATGGTTGAGATAGAATAAAGTTTTGCCAATTGTCCCTCTGTTAAATCCACTTTCCAGAAGAAACTGAGCTAATGTCTCATACCATGCTCTTAGAGCTTGCTTAAGACCATAAAGTGCTTTATCAAGTCTGTAGACATGATTAGGAAATTTTGACTCTACAAAACCTGGAGGTTGTTCAACATATACTTCTTCTTCTAATTCTCCATTAAGAAAAGCACTTTTTACATCCATTTGAAAGACTGTAAACTTTTTATGAGCAGCATAAGCCAAAAATATCCTTATGGCTTCCAATCTAGCAACTGGTGCAAATGTTTCATCATAATCAATTCCCTCTTGTTGAGAGTATCCTTTTGCAACCAGCCTTGCTTTATTTCTTGTAATTATGCCATCACTATCAGTTTTGTTTCTGAACACCCACTTTGTACCAACAATAGATCTGTTCTTTTGTCTTGGAACTTGGGTCCAGACTTTATTTCTTTCAAATTCATTTAACTCTTCCTGCATTGCTTACACCCAATCAGCATCTTGAAGAGCTTCCTCCACTTTCTTTGGTTCATCCTGAGAAAGAAAAGAATGATAGAGACATTCATTTGATGTTGTTGTTCTAGTTCAATACATGCTTCAGGATCTCCAATAATCAAGTCAGGTATATATGCTTTAGTCCACTTCCTTGCAGATGGAAGGTTATCTCTAGAACTGGATGCTCCCCCATGATCCATGCTGTCTCCATCAACATTTTCTGATGCTCCCCCTGAAATTATGTTCTCTAAGTTGGATCCTTCAGAATTTGAGTTTCCAGAATTATCAGAACTTGGCCCATCAGAACTTGATGAATCAGAACTTGAAGAGCCTGTTCTAGGTTCTGATGCTTCTTAAGATGTGGTTGGATCTTCAATATGCTCCCCCTGCACAGGTGCATTTTCCTTTGGCGTAGTCACCACAGTTTCAATAACATCAAAGTTTAACTCATCAGAGTTTACAGTATCAAAATTTAGACTATCAGAATTAACAGAATCAGAATTTAAAACTTCATTCTCAAATCTCAGCTGATCATGATCATTGAAATCTTCAAGTCCAGTAATCTTCTTATCTTTAAAAGAGACATTGATAGATTCCATGACAACCCTTGTTCTTAAATTGTAGACTCTGAAGGCTTTTGTGGAAAGTGGATATCTAACAAAAATTCCTTCATCAGCTTTAAATCAAATTTGGATAGCTGTTCAGGATAAGTCTTAAGAACAAAACACTTGAATCCAAATACATGAAAGTACTTCATATTTGGCTTCTTTTTCTTCACCATCTCATATGGTGTCTTTCCATGCTTGTTGATAAGTGTTGCATTCTGAGTAAAACAAGCAGTCTGCACAGCTTCAGCCCAAAAGTAGGTTGGTAACTTTGCTTCATCAAGCATAGTTTGTGCAGCTTCAATAAGAGTTCTATTCTTTCTTTCAACAACTCCATTTTGCTGTGGAGTTCCAGGAGCAGAGATTTCCTGCTTTATTCCATGGTCTTTGCAGAACCCTTCCATAATCATATTCTTGAACTCAGTGCCATTATCACTTCTTAAAAAATTTCACAGAGTCTTTGACCAATTTATCCAGTTGTTTGACATGATCAATCAAGATAGATGTAGTTTCACTTTTTGTGTGCAAGAAATACACCCATGTGTATCTGGTAAACTCATCTACTATGACCATAGCATATTTCTTCTTTACAATAGACATGACATTCACTGGACCAAATAGATCAACATGTAGTAGGTGATAAGGCTCAAGAATTGAAGATTCCGTCTTGCTCTTGAATGAAGATTTTCTTTGTTTTGCCTTTTGACATGAATCACAAAGGCCATCAGGAGCAAATACTGATTTTGGCAGTCCTCTCACAAGATCTTTCTTGACTAGTTCATTTATATTTCTAAAATTTAAATGAGAAAGTTTCTTGTGCCAATCCCAGCTTTCTTCAATTCATGCTCTGTTTAACAGACAGATTGCAGAACCATCAGAACTTGTTGAAAGCTTGGCTTCATAAATGTTACCATGCCTGTATTCCTTTAGACAACTTTGCCTATAGATTTGCTTACAACTTCACAGTGTTCTTCAAAGAAATCCACATGATAACCTCTGTCACAGATTTGACTAACACTCAGCAGATTGTGTTTAAGTCCTGAGACTAGAGCTACTTTTTCAATGATGACATTCCCAAGATTGATATTGCCATATCCTAGAGTTTTTCCCATGTTGCCATCTCCATAAGAAACGACTGGGCCAGCTTTCTCCATAAAGTCTGATAGCAGGGCTTTATTTCCAGTCATATGTCCTGAACCTCTACTGTTCAGAACTAGGATGTTTTTCCTGTTGCCCTGCAATCACAAAGACCACTAATGATTAGTTTTAAGGACCCAAACTTGCTTGAATCTTTTGGCCTTATTAAGTTTGTTAACATTTACAGCGGATTTAACATCAGAGATTATGTTAACATTTTTCTTATCAAAATTTACAGTATCATACTTTGCATCAGATGTTACACTAGAAGGAATAATACTAACTTTCTTTAAAGAAGGTTTTATTTGATAATAATCATAGTACAAACTATGATATTCCTTAAAAGTATAAATGGAATGCCATAAACTACCACAATGAAAACAAGGATTTTATGGCTTAAACCTAACAGACTGACTCTTAACTCCTGACTTAGAAGGTAAGGAGTTTATATTCTTTTTCTTCCTTCAAAAAGAAGCCAGATGGTTAGAATTTCCAAAGTTATAGCATTTCTTTCTAGGAGCATTAAAAACAGGCATATAATTATTGCTTTTATTCACACCCTCCTTTCCATTCCTATTTTCCCTAGGTGGCTTTACCTTGTTTACATTCTTAATGTCTTTCAGCTTATACTTAAGCTGCTTCTTTGTTATTAAGCCTATGTTAACTTCAGCTGGTTTATCCTGTTTTAACTTATCAGAAGTTGACTCTGCCTTAACTTCTATCTCACTATCTTTTATCTTTTCAGAATCAGACTTTACAATTTTAGCTACAAACTTAACAGGATTTACCTTTGGCTTATTAGTCTGTTAACAATAATTGGCTTAATTTGTTCAGTTCTAGTTTCACTTTTATCAACTCCATAACCCAAGCCCTCTTTCCAGTTTCCACTACTTAACAAATTCTGAGTTGTTCTGCCAGAGTTAGTCCAAGTCTTGATAATCTCTCTTTCCTTTTCTAACTCAGTTTTTAGAGATTGATTCAATTTTAACACTTCATCTCTAACATAAAAAACATCATCTCTTTCTTTCTGAGTTTGATGAAACATAACTAACTCTTTTTCTAAATAGTCATTCCTTTTCTTAAAAGCCCGATTTTCAGAAGTTAACCTATGACATGTTAAGGTCTGATCTCAACTCAGTAATATCATCAATATGAAAAGCATAAGTTGTTTGAGGTACCTTTAACTCAGCAGCTTCAGAACTGCTATCAGCATTTGCCATCAAGGCATAGTTCACCTCATGTTCAGAATCGGAAGTGTCTGTCCAGCTTTTCTTCTTTGTGACAAGTTCCTTGCCTTTGTCACCTTTTCCTTTCTTACAATCAGGAGATATGTGGCTTTTCTCACCATAATTGTAGCATTTAACATTTGAGTAATCTCCTCTATCAGAATTTCCTGCTTTGCCTTCAGATTTTATGAATCCCTTCTTATCAGAACTTCCACTTCTCCTGGAAAACTTCTTTCCCTTTCTGAATTTCCTCTAAGCTATCTTTGTGATGCCCTTCACCATAAGAGCACACAATTTCATCATCTCTTCATCAACATCCATATCAGATAGACTTTCAGTTTTTGAATCCTCATCACTATCAGAACTTGATGACTCAGTATCAGACTTTGTGATGAGACCCTTTCCTCTGCCTTTCTTTGAGGCAGCCACTTTGGGGGATTCCTCCTCAGCCTTAAGAGCAAATGTCCTTGACTTTCTCCCATGCCTCTTGCTTCTTTGATCCATCTCAAGTTCATGAGTTTGAGCATACCATAAATTTTATCAAGAGTAGTTTCATCAAGAGCAGAGTTGTCTCTTATAGTAGTTGCCTTCAAATCCCAACTTCCAGGAAGAGCTAAAAAGAATTTAAGATTAGTATCTTCAAGATCATATTCCTTATCCACCAGTGACAGATCATTCAGGAGTTTGACAAATCTGTCATATAAACCAGTTAATGACTCATCAGGTTTTGAGTCAAAGTGCTCATACTCTTGAGTGAGTATAGTCCTCAAGTTCTTCTTAATTGAATCAGTTCCCTGGCATCTTGTCTCCAAGGCATCCCATATCTCCTTTGCAGTCTTGCAGTTAATTACCCTATTTGACATGACATTATCAATGACACTATGCAGCAAATGCCTTACCTTTGCATCCTTGGCAATAGATGAGATATCTTCAGCTCTATATTCGCTTTTCTCCTTTGGTACAGTCTATGCTGGCTGATCTGCAACTACAACAGAGAGCTTGGTTGGCTTATGTTGTCCTTCATTAATTCTGTCAAGGTATTCTAGATCTGTAGCTTCCAGAAACATAGTCATCCTCACTTTCCATATGGGATACTCAGAAGGTTTCAGTATGACAACCCTAATAGTCTCATATGGATTATGGATTTGAGTCTTTGGAGTTCTTCAGTTTTGGTGGGCTTGGTTGGAGTTTTCTCTTCTTCAGACATGATTGTTTTGGATCTTTATTGTATATGTGTTAACAGATTGGCTCTGATACCACTTGTTAGGTCACACACACTGTAGAAGGGGGTTGAATACAGTGTATACTACAATCCAATCGAATTAAGAACACAAGTACGAAACACATAATAATATTATTAATAAAACAGTATTACAATGGAACTGTTCTCTCTCAGTGATGAACAAATATCACGAGAGTTGCTAGGGTTACAATGAATAATATTATCGATTAAGATAACACTTATAGTGTAAACCCTATGCTGTGTTTATATAGACACACATTTACAAGATAAACTTCTATTTGATATCGAACATAAGTCTGCATCCTAAAATATATCAATTAGTTATCTTTTCCTCCAAGTCTTTTATTCTTCATAGAATTCTTCTTCATGCATATCTCTTCTTATGTTTGTCTTAATCTTCTTTCCTTCAATCAGCCGCCTTCCTTATCTGAACGTCTTCTTAAGTCCTGATATTATCTCCTGATAAATATCTTCTGATAACTTAAGTTCTGATAACTTAAGTTTTGATATCTTAAGTTCTGACTTCAGTATAAGTACTGATTTCCAGTTAAGTCCTGATTTGTCTTGTTAGTTAAGATCTGAAAACTAAACACAAATCATTATTAGACATGACATCACAAATATATCTAACAACCACGCCCGAATCGGAGTTCAATAACGCCTTCGTTTGTATGTTTGATTATGAAGAAAGTAATGTTTTTAGGGTTTTTATCTGTAAATCTTATATATTTAATGATCGATTATGATTTTATGAATAAAATGAAATAATAAAAGGGCTATATATTTATGGAATATTGGTTCATGTTGGATCGTTTTGGATCGATAAATTAGTTGCTTAGCCGTTAAGTAACTGCAAAAATGATCCGATTTGATACCCGTGTTGGATAATTATCCAAACCGGGCTTTTTATAAAACACTTTATACGAAAATAATGTTATATTATCCCGTCTTTCGAGAATACGGGTTTTGTTGATATATTGAAATAATTATCGTATCGAAAATTGTATGTCGGGATGCGTACGGGTCAAACTGTAATTCCGATCGAAAAAGTCAAAACACGGAAAATGTCCGAAATTACCAGATTAGGTTAGGAAGGAGTTTTTGGACGAGTTTCGGGTTGTAAAAACGAAAAAACGGTTGAGGTTGGACGATTCCCAGCTTTATAAAATAATTTTGTAATTATTCAAAAAAATAGTTCATAAATTCATAAATCAATATAAAATCATATAACAGTCCAAAAATTACCAGAAAAATATCGTAATTATCTATATTTTATTCTGGTCATAATATAATTAACATACTTATACTTTACCATATATAAGCATCCACATATCCATACCAATCATCAGATAATTCACCAAAAATCATATATTGATCACATAAAAATCATTTATTAATAAAAAAAATTACACGCAATATCCCGGATTTTACATCATTGGTGCAAGCCCGAGACCACAAAGAGTTTTGAATAGAAAGTATATGAATTCCACCATATTTGAATCTTCGAAACCTGGAGGTAGTTCCACATACACTTCTTCGATCTCACCATTCAAAAATGCACTCTTCACATCCATCTGATAAACTTTGAAGTCCGAATATGCAGCGAATGCGAGAAACATCTTGATTACCTCTAGCCTAGACACACTATCGAAGGGGGTTGAATATAGTGTTTATACAATCAAATCGATTTCAACACAAGTATGTAACAAAGATCAAGTATATTTAAATAAACTTTGTTACAATAGAACTGTTGTTCTTTCTCAGTGATGAACAATATCACTAAGAGCTGCTAGGTTGCAATGAATAATGTTTCTCGATAATGATAATACATATAGTGTAAACCCTAAGCTGTGTTTATATAGTACACAGTTACAAGATATCTTCTAATTGATATTGAATATAATTCCGTCTCCTAAAATATATCAATCAGATATCTTCTACAAGTCTTCTAGTCCTCTAACTCTTCATGCATATCTTCTTTTGTTTTAGTCCAGATCTTCTCCTGTAAATCAGCCACATTCCTTATCTGAAGTCTTCCCGCACTTAAGTCCTGAAATATATCTTCTGACGCCTTAAGTTCTGTTATTAAGTTCTGACTTCAGTAAGTTCTGATTTCAGTAAGTCCTGATAAGTCCTGTTGTAAAGTTCTGAAAATTAAACACAAATCAAATTAGACATGACATCTAAAATTTATCTAACAATCTCCCCCAACTTGTAAATTAAGAAAAATATACAAGTTAATAGATTTGATGATGTCAAAAACATTTA
Organism: Apium graveolens; assembly: GCF_009905375.1. Taxonomy (NCBI): domain Eukaryota; kingdom Viridiplantae; phylum Streptophyta; class Magnoliopsida; order Apiales; family Apiaceae; genus Apium; species Apium graveolens. The sequence continues at coordinate 147,625,668 of NC_133655.1, forward strand.
AGTACAAATGCAATGAGAGTTTAATAAGACAACTAACTACAACTTACAATCATTGTAGCTTTTACCAATCTTACTGAGTCAATCTGAATCCAAAGTGATTCTTGACAAAGTTTGATTTCAGCTTTTCTTCTTTATTCCTCAGGACTTGAGCTATTGTAGCTTTGACTTGCTTCAATTCTTCATCTTGACTTCCAATCTGGTAGATTGCAGTCCTAAGTGCTGAGATGTGATTTCTTTCTATACCATCACCAAGTCTGATCACCCTTGGATGAGAAGAGTCTTCATTGTAGCATAGACATTTCTCTTTCAGAATTACTTCAAGTTTAGCAGAATCCTTCTTCATTGGAATTTCACTTCCATCATCTTCAACTATGTTTGAAATGAATTATGTAACCCTTGAACCAGACATTCTTGCTTTATCCCTTATGGTCTTCATTATGAAATTTGACCATCTCTTGGTAATCTCAGACTTTATCTCTAAAAGATAATGAAACAATTGAAGTTCTTTCAGAGATTTGTTCAGCACATCTGATTCTGACATTTGATATGTTCTTCAATCTTCAAGAAATAGAATCAGATTTTTTGACATTATGTTTATCATGAGCATCCAGTACCACTTAAACAGATATAACCTTATCAAGGTGTTTCTATGTAACATCTTCAAGAGGTTTGTCAGTCAATAAAAATGGATCTCTTGTAAACACTTTAACTCCTGTATTGATTTTGGATTCATCAGAACCTAGTCCAGCTCTGTCTCTTGCTTCTCTGGCTTTCAATCCAACAGTCATGAAATCAGATAGCAACTGGCTTTTCTTAGGATCTGATGGATTAATATAACGACTCGTATATTTTTATTATCTAAATGTGTAATTATGGAGTGATTAAATAAATGAAATATGTGTATGGGTATTGTCAGCAGGGTATTGTGTGTTATTATTTTATATATGACTGTGAATGCATAGGGATTATTTGTGTAATTAAATATTTAGTGATATTGTTCTGTTCCACTTTAATAAGTAGATTTATTTGCAGATTTATTTGCATAAATATTTGGAATGTCTCTAAAATTATTTCTATGGTTTTATAATTACAATAATTATTTTTGGGATTTTATAAAATTTAGAAATCAATATTTTACCAATTATTTAGCCCTATGTGATTTTCTGATTGCGTTTATTTGAAAAATACGTATTTACTTCCAGAATTTTTCAAAAAATTACGAAACTCATATTTATTTAAGTTTGGAATATTTCGAGAATTTTAAAATTATTTTGGTAATTTTTGGGATTAATTTCACCCGCGCGTTGATTCGTTTAATTGATAAAAGCGGGTATAAGTTGTGTTTCAGAAATTATTTTAAAATTACGAAATTTATGTTTTTATAAAATTCGGGATATTTTCAATATTTTAAGATATGTTTGGTAATTTTTCGGATTATTTTTGTTACGCGGTTATTCGTTAAATTCTGGAAGCGGGACAAAATAGGCCGCCTAAATAAGAGAGGGACACATGTCTAGACATTAACAATTCATTTCGTGCGTGTCCACTTCGGATTGGCTAAAATAAAGAATAAAAAAAAATATATGAGAGAAAAGATGAACACGGTTATGTTCATCCCTCCCTCACCCAGCTTCTCCGATTTTCCCCTCTTCCCCGTAGTCTCTTTCTCGATCATTCCATATTTCTTTTCCTTCTCTCTTATATCTCTATTCTCCGCCCCGCCCCTTCCTTTTTCCGGTTAGCTGCCCTCCTGTTTTCCGGCGAACCGCCGTTGGTCGTCCCTATTGGTTTCCGCGGTTTGGATTCTCGGTATCCTGTTGTTCAGTTCATAAATGGTTCCTTTAAGTTGTGCATATATCTTTATATGTGTGTGGTTGTGTGTCACTTGATTCAGTGTTGCCGCCTTATTTTTCAGGCCGCCATGTTTCCTGGTGGCGCGTGACTTACACGCGTGTGTGTGTATATTGTACACAGTCTGTGATATGGTTGGGTTATTATTTTGTTAATTTTTAATTCTATTTTTATACAGGAATTAAATGATTACTAAACGTGATTAAATATAATTTTTGTGCGGGAATTCGATTTAGTTATCGGTGAAATTTATTTGGACACCCGAATATTTTCGGGCACCTATAAATTTTGCCGCCGTCCGAGATGAATTTATACGAGTGGACAGTGGACTATGATGATGCTGTTCTGAGTCCTAATATTTTAAAATAAATAAAATTAGTTTTATATTCTTATTCGGGATCGAATTAGTTAATTCATAAATATTGCAATGAAACGGTTAAAGTGATTGTGATTATTAAGATTGTATCGAAATTGTGGTTGCGTAATTAATTTCGGTTGTTGTTGAGTGGTTATTGGATTAATTGTTTGGATTGATTGATTGGGATTTTTCATCAATTATGTTTCGACGGGTAGTCCGATAAACAAAATAGACGCTGCCCGAATTTCAGGAACGTATCTTGTAAAATATCGGAAATATCAGTCGAATGTATATAACTATATAATTATAAATAAATTATATTGTAAAACATAACTGACAACCCGTTTTATGAAACAATGAGTATATGTATTTTCCGAAAGTGAATATCAAGCTGAGTTTTGAATACGTGAACCCTAACTGATGCCTGTATTACAATAATGTATGTGTTACGAGTCGGGTTTTGTTAACGCGCGGGTAGATTGTTAGTGAGGATATGTCAAGCATAATCGGAAGTTTAAATTAGGGTATTTCGACTCTGTAGGTTATAGTCGGAAGGTCCGAGAATTGGCATTGGACGAAAGATAGTTTGGTGGTCAGTCGAAAGCTCAGTAAGGTTCCACTCAAAGAACTTAAGTGTTGAGGTCGAATTAGGGTGATCTAGTGGATAGACAATAAAGCTTGATCGACAGAGTCGGCTCAGAGTCGATCAGTATTAATTGTAAAGCCCTGCAAGGCAAGTACTTCTAAACCTTTTTCGAGATATAATGCAAATATTTCTAAATTCTCTCGTGACATATTGTTAAGTATTCAAAATAGCTCTGTTTTATATTATAAGTACCTTGAATCATTCAGCCTTGAACCTGAGCCACATCATTTGATCTTTGAGCCGTAAACCCTATTCCTTGTGAACCATTCCTTGTTGATTTCCAAATACTAAAACCACACAAATATGATACTACGCTCCAAATATATAACTACCAAATACCAAACACTGAAACTGAATTATTTGAACATACAGAAACTTTTATACCCCAACCATTTTTTATAACATCAAAGAACTAAACCTTGAAAAAAAAATCCTTGTTTATCTAATACCTGATTCCCTTACAGGCTGGAGGCCATTTCTTTTACATACTTTGATATACCCTCGTAGTACCCATGAATTGCACTATGCTCTTATGCAAATGTTTATATGCAAATATTTTATTACTCTTGATGATGAACTTTTTCATTGAGTTATACCGTTTATCATATTGAACTTCTTTAAAATTCGATAGTTTTCTTTATGTGGACCAGATTCGTGGTCAGACCAGATTCGTGGTCGATTTAGGCCAATGTGTGCCTTGGATCCAGTTTACAGAAAAGAAATGTGTGCCTTGCTCGGGGTTAGTGCGTGACTGATCAGCAACCTAACCTCGGTTTTAAAATTTAAAATGAATATCCAATTCTAATGATTGTTTAACAAGAAACTTGATTCTTCTGAATCATTCCATTTGAACATTGTTTAACCTCAGTTATCGTTATTATGACTTGCTGAGCTAGTTAGCTCACTCTTGCGAATCTTTTTATGTATTCTACAGTTAAAAAGGATATGGTTGATAGCATGGTTCCTCGGTCCAGAGTACGAGCTAGGATTCCTGATTGAGTTGGATCGAGCTAGTAGGAGCTTTATATGGTAGTGAGATAGTAAGATTGTAAGAACAATTTCATTATTAGTTGTAAATTAAATTAGTTGGGATTTGGTACATTGTAATATAAGTTAAGGTTGTGGCTTGTTTTCATACTTTAACCTGTTGTGATCCGTGGTTATGTAAAGCAGGGTCATTGCAAATAATATTTCTTATACAGGTTTATATATGTGTATGTCTTGTGGACCCCAAACTTCTGACCTGGGTTTGGAGGGCGCCACAGGTTGGTATCAGAGCTACAGGTTATAAGTCACTGAAAGAAGCCTAGATTGTCGGGATTGGGTAGAGGGTTAGGATTAGGAATAGAAAATAGAAAGATAAGGCGTCTTGAGGTTGAGTGCGACTGTATAGTAGGTTTTTGGTATGATTCGTGTTGCGATTCGAGATTCTTAGCTTGCGATGTGATTACCAAACAACGGCAATGGCAAATCCTGATTTCCCTGTATCATCTGATCGTTTGGAGCCTTCCGTTCGAGAATCATCATCTTTTCTCAGATTTGATTTGCACCTTGTTCTTCCATCAGTATTAATGGTATTACCTTTTGTTATAGCAATTGCACCTCTTCAAGCTATTCTACCACCTCTTGATACGAGACTACCTATTTAAGAACCTCCATTTGTTTATTCTTATTTTACTGGACATTCGGCTGTGAGGGTATCTCTTATGTTTACTCTACACTCTGTTATATACCCCAATTTAAAACTTGTCCTATAAAGCAATAGTACTTACGAGGATGGACTCAAGAGCTACAGTAAATGGTGAGTACCTGAGATATAAATAAAGGTGAGAAGAAGTTTAGAAAGAAGATTTAAGTGTTCCGGAGGATAGTTGCTGCCAGGTTGCAAGAAGCTATTAGTGAATAAGCCACCTCTGATTAGCCTGTGGAAGGGATTAGATGAGTTTTGAAAGAGAATTAGAGAAGAGTATAGATCTGGAACTCTCTTGAAGTTAGATATTGGTGTTATGATGATGGGATATATATATATTGTAACCATGTGATATGACATCAGCCGACTTGTTGACTATTGGATAGCCTATTCTATTTAACGATTGCAAAGATGATGACGGAGGTATTACTGGTATGGAAGCTTTGATGTGAAGCTACGAATAAGATAACATGCAACAACAACTAAAGTTTTCGTCGGTTAAGGAAGACAAATGGAACCAATAAAGGAGAAAAGATAGATTGAAGTGAATGGATCTTTTTGTGATCATTTCTTTAATTTGGTACCTTGTTATAGGTAGGAAGGACAACAACCAACTCATATTGTAATGACAACCATATGTACGATTTTTAAAATTTTTAAACAAGTTTTTGAAAAAGATTTTCCCTTACAAAATTTCTAAAAGCCTTTTTGAATAAAATAAGTTTTAAAAATTGGTTGTCAAGTCACTACTTGAGTTTCTTGTTTGTTATAAGACCAGATTACTTAGAAAGTACGTGTTCCAGAAATTAGTATGGTTGATTCCGAGGGCCAAATGGACCCGCTATTACGAGGGAGTTTTGATTAATCCTAACAGCAGAATATGAATCTTATTTGATGAGATTAACAACATAACCGGAGGACGAAAAAGCTATTCATCTAGTTGCAGAGACCATTAAAGTTTAAAGAATTCATTGATTTAAAAGGAGCTTGGGCATGACCGAAGAAGATTGGGAAGATTTTCAGACTTTTCTAAAGGAAGAAGATTCTTAACAAAAGAATCATCATTTTAAGTGGCATAGATAAAACTTGATGTTACTCGGTAAGAGCGCACTTATGATAGAATTGTTAGAATATTTCAAGTACGAAGCTAAAGACACAAATAAGTAAGAATTTATCCTAGTGTTTAAATTACAATGACATTTCAGTAGACTTTCTGAAGTTATTAAATGAATCAAATGGGATTTATTGATCAAACCAGCTCAGAAGAGGTACAGGGGTGAAATCTAGATGGTGACAAATAGTATCATTCTTTTCTACAATGTTACAGTATATATTCTCTTTTTGAATCCTAAATATGTATGAACTTCTTTCCTTGAAAATTCTTTACGGTGATAATAAAAAGGAGGATATTTCATTCCTTTTAAATTTAATTCTTTCCCTCAAGTTTGCTCTCTGATTGGGATGAGCAATATTATGGTGAGACGCTTTGTCGGGATGACAAAGAGTCCGGTGGGACGCCACCTAATCATGTGTTGTTTGCCATATGGTACGAAAGAATGGCCATCTTAAGTACCAATATGGTTGTCTCATTCACATTCAAATCATAACTTCTTCTTTCTTTTCAACTCTAATTTTGTTAAATTGTGAATCCTTCTAGTTGTTTCGTTGTATTGTCATTCTGTGCAAGAGTTTCTCAAACAAAAATCAATGTATCATGAATCAAGCGGGCAAAGTTCTAACTACCTCTCATGCATGGAAAGGAAATAAGGGCATATGGCGAGGATTGCAAATCACTAGCCCCAGTGAAGGATCCACTAAGAGTCGGGGGAATCTACTCCAATAAGGAATACGTCTCCAAGTACGAGAGTTTATGATTTGTCTGTGAAATATGTTATTAAGAATACACATGTGATGACAGCAATGATTATTGTGGATACCTTATGCGTTAAGTATTGAAAGATGTGGGAGCAACTTAATTGTTTATCTCTCAAAGTTTTGTTGATAAGATAAATTACCCTGTTGAATTGATAAGATTATGACTAAAGGACTAGCAAGTCAAGAACGTGTAACTGCTAAGTTTGTAAGGATTTGATATTATTTAATATAGGAGAATCTGACATTGTTCTAAGAAAGGGACTAAGTATTTAAGTGTGATGCCCAGATAGACCGACATGATGAAAAGATGGTTCTAAGGACGTCAAATGAGAATATGATGAGGTTTAGAGGACAAAGGAAGGTAAAGAATTTGTTAGCGATGATTTAAGTTAAAAGGTTACGGTGACCAAGATGTAAGCACTCTGGTGATTATGAATAGAAGTTAGGTGCAAACAGAATTTGAAGATTTTATATTAATTAATGAGTTTCAAGATATGTATCCAAACGAGTTACCAATATTTCCTTCAGATAGAGAAATTAAGTTCGCGATTAACTTAGCACCTGAAATGAAGCCAGTGTCCAAGGCCCCGCACAAAATAGTGCCAGTTAGAATGAAGGAGTTAGAAAAGTAAATGCAAGAGATGTTGGAAGAAGGAGCGATTAGACCTAGTGTACCTCATAAGGTGCACCCGTACTAATTATTAATAAGAAAGATGTAAATATGAGATTATGCATCGACTAACGAAAGCTCAACGAGTTTCCTATCAAGAGTAAGTATTTGTTACCTCGAACTAATGATTTGTTTGATTAGATGGAAGAAGCAAAGTATTTTCTAAAATTGATTTAAGAGTTGGGTGTTACAAATTGGAGATTGAACTTATGGACATATCAAGGATAATTTTCAGAATTAAGTACCGCAGCTATAAAATTCTAGTAATGCCATCTGAATTAACCAATACACCAGTAATATTTAAACTTGATGGACGGAATCTTTAAGGAATATCTGGATAAGCTGTATTTGTGTTACTTAAAGTCAACGGAGGACCATGCAAAACATTTAATGATAAATGGGAGTCGGAGAAGAAAGAAGTTATATGCAAAGTTTACAAGGTAAGAGCCTTGATGACAGGAAGTATAATTCTTAGCACAGATAGTCAGTGAGAAGAAGACAAAAGGGGATCCAACAAGGAATTAAAGTTACTATAAATGAAGAAAGACCAAAAGCACCAACAAGAGTAAGAAGTTTTATTATTGGCATGTTATTATCGCAAATTTGTTCAAGAATTCTTGAAGATTACAACACCTTTGACGAAGCTAACCAGAAAAAAAAAGTAAGAAGTTTATATGAAATGGAGAAGGGTGAAGAAAGTTTTGCGGAGTTAAAGGAGAGAATGGTTGCAACACCTGCTTTATCAATTTGAAAGTATCAAGGAGATTTGGTAGTTTATAGTGATACTTCTCATAAGGGAATAGGATGTGTGTTGATGCAGCATAATAAAGTTATTGTATATGCATCCAGACAACCGAAACCTTATGAGCAGAAGTACCCTACTCGGAATTTGAAATTAGCAGTAATAATAATATTCGCTTTGAAAGATTGGGAAACATTACATGTATGGAGGAAGGTGTAAGATCTATACGGACCATAAGAGTTTGAGTATGTATTCACAAGGAAAAGAGAATGTAGTGGCAAGCGATAAGCAAAAAGGAGAAAATAAACATAGAGACTACACCGAAAAGAATTACCTATGGAATTTCAGAAGTTGGAGTTGGAAGACAGATATATAATCCAAAGGAAACAAGGATGGGTAGTATGACCTTTCATTCAGAGTTGTTAAGAAAAGATAAAGAGATGTCAAGAGAAGATAATGGATCACGATGTTAACAGTTAGTAAGAGGAAATTTATGCACTCAGAAGAACGATCACGATATTCTTAGGTTTTCTTCCAGCACTTGGATGCTACAAGTAAAAAGAATTAAGAAATGAGATCCTACAGGAAATTCATAATATAAAGTATTTAATTTATTTAAGAAATGCCAAGATATACAGAAATTTAAAGAAAATAGTGATAAGCAGGTATAAGAAGGAAATTTCAAAATGGATTAGAAAGTGTTAAACATGTCAAAGAATTAAGGTGAAGTATCGGAAGCCTAGTGGACAAGGCAGACCAAGGAGTGGTTTTACAAGAAGCGAATCATAAAGTGTACCAGTGATGTTGTTAGAGAAAATGGATGAATTTACGAGATTGTGTACTGATTATCGGGAGTTTAACAAAACAACGAATAAGAATAAGTGACCCCTATAAAGAATTGATTACTTACGAGACCTAATTCAAAAAGTGTGTTATGTCTCGGGGATTAACTTAAGGTCTGACTTGAGAACATATCAGAGATTATGAATAAAATGAGTTATGAGCATTGCAAGATCTGGTGATATTATGTGAAATAACAAGTGTATCAGTTGTCTATAAGTAATTAAGGAACATGGAGTATAAGGAGTACTCGGATAAGTGAACCGTATTTATTGATAACATCCTCAGCTATTCAAAGAATAAGAAAGTATGTGTGGAATGCCTAAGGATTTTCCTCAAGGATTAGAAGCAAAGTAACTATACGTTGAGTCTTCAAGTATGAAACTTTGACCGAGGTTAACAAAAGATTCTGATTAATCCATTAACAACTACCTAAACAAAGCCATATGGTAACAGATGCCTTGTGCAGAAAGAAAGGATTAAATGTAAACGAATTGGAAAGAGTGGAATATGAAGTTCAAATACCTAAAGGTGATAATAAGTGAATATATGAGATTACTTTTCAACCTTAACTGATAGAAACGAATAGGAGATGTTTAAATGTTTGAAAACTAAGTTGAAAATGAGCACCGTCTATCATCCTTAAACGAAGGGTCAAAGTGAGGGAGCGATTCAGGAAAAATAAGATATGTTGAGAGGTTGAGTTTTAAGGAAAACTGGGATGATCATTTATCATTGATGTCAGCTTTAGAATTCCACTTTACCAAGTCTTATGTGGACGCAAGTATAGGTCCCCACTTTATTGAGATAAAGTGGGAGAAAGGAAGTTGTCAAATCCTAAGTTAATTCAGCACACCAAGGGCATAGTGATATTGATTGAAACAGCTCGGAGTAAGCAAAGAAAAAAGGCAGAATTGTATCGAGAGAGAGAGAGTTTGAATATAGAAATAGGACCAGTAGTGTTAGTAAAAGTTTCATCTTGAAAGAGAGTGGATAAGTCTCAGTAGAAGGGACAAGTTGAGTCCTAAATTTAGTGAACCATTCGAGGTATTGATAAATATAGATAAAGTTGTTCATGAGTTGATGTTACCATCACAACAGTATGTACATATAATGTGTTTTGCCTGTCATTGTTAAAGCGATAAGTATCTGATTTGAATTAAGTGATTGATTAGGAGCCAATGGGCTCTTGTCCAAGTTTGTTCTGCATATAGTGATCGATCCAAATTCTTGGTCGTTAAAGGCGAGTCCTTGGAAATGAGGGTATATCTATAGTAAGTACGTTTAAAATCCTCGAGTAGAAGAGTCTACTTGGGAATTAGAGTCAGATATGCTTGACAATTATCCTCACTTGTGTAGTTGGGTCAGATTCTGGGGACAGAATCTTTTTAAGGGGGGAAGGATATAACGACTCGTATATTTTTATTATCTAAATGTGTAATTATGGAGTGAATAAATAAATAAAATATGTGTATGGGTATTGTCAGTAGGGTGTTGTGCGTCATTATTATATGTGTGACTGTGAATGCATAGGGATTATTTGTGTATTTAAATATTTAGTGGTATTATTCTGTTCCACTTTAATAAGTGGATTTAGTTGCAAATTTATTTGCATAAATATTTGGAATGTCTCTAAAATTATTTCTATGGTTTTATAATTACAATAATTATTTTTGGGATTTTATAAAATTTAGAAATCAATATTTTACCAATTATTTAGCCCTATGTGATTTTATGATTGCATTTATTTGAAAAATACGTATTTAATTCCAGAATTTTTCAAAAATTACGAAACTCGTATTTATTTAAGTTTGGAATATTTCGAGAATTTTAAAATTATTTTGGTAATTTTTGGGATTAATTTCACTCGTGCGTTGATTCGTTTAATTGATAAAAACGGGTATAAGTTGTGTTTCAGGAATTATTTTAAAATTACGAAATTTATGTTTTTATAAAATTCGAGATATTTTCAATATTTTAAGATATGTTTGGTAATTTTTTGGATTATTTTTGTTACGCGATTATTCGTTAAATTCCAGAAGCGGGACAAAATAGGCCGCCTAAATAAGAGAAGGACACGTGTCTAGACATTAACAATTCATTATGTGTGTGTCCACTTCGGATTCGCCGCCCCGCCCCTTCCTTTCTCCGGTTAGCTGCCCTCTTGTTTTCCGGTGAACCGCGTTGGTCGTCCCTGTTGGTTTCCGCGGTTTGGATTCTCAGTATCCTCTTGTTCAGTTTGTGATAGTTCCTTTGAGTTGTGCATATATCTGTATATGTGTGTGGTTGTGTGCCGCTTAATTCAGTGTTGCCGCCTTATTTTTCCGGCCGCCCTGTTTCCTGGTGGCGCGTGACTTACATGCATGTGTGTGTATATTGTGCGCAGTCTATGATATGGTTGGGTTATTATTTTGTTAATTTTTAATTCTGTTTTTATGCATGAATTAAATGATTACTAAATGTGATTAAATATAATTTTTGTGCGGGAATTCGATTTAGTTATCGGTGAAATTTATTTGAACACCCGAATATTTTCGGGCACTTATAAATTTTGCCGCCGTCCGCGATGAATTTATACGGGCGGACGGTGGACTGTGATTACGCTATTCTGAGTCCTAATATTTTAAAATAAATAAAATTAGTTTTATATTTTTATTCTGGATCGAATTAGTTAATTCATAAATATTGAAATGAAACGGTTAAAGTGATTGTGATTATTAAGATTGTATCGAAATTGTGGTTGCGTAATTAATTGCGGTTGTTGTTGAGTGGTTGGGACTATAAATGGTGGTTGTTGGATTAATTGTTTGGATTGATTGATTGGGATTTGACGTCGATTATGTTTCGACGGGTAATCCGATAAACAAAAGAGACGCTGCCCGAATTTCGGGAACGTATCCTGTAAAATATCGGAAATATCAGTCGAATGTATATAACTATATAATTATACATAAATTATATTGTAAAATATAACTGACAACCCGTTTTCTGAAATAATGAGTATATGTATTTTACGAAAGTGAATATCAAGCTGAGTTTTGAATACGTGAACCCTAACTGATGCCTGTATTATAATAATATATGTGTTACGAGTCGGGTTTTGTTAACGCACAGGTAGATTGTTAGTGAGGATATGTCAAGCATAATCGGAAGTCTAAATTAGGGTATTTTGACTCTGTAGGTTCTAGTCGGAAGGCCCGAGAATTGGCATTGGACGAAAGATAGTTTGGTGGTCAGTCGAAAAGCTCAGTAAGGTTCCACTCAAAGAACTTAAGTGTTGAGGTCGAATTCAGGGTGATCTAGTGGATAGACAATAAAGCTTGAGCGGCAGAGTCGGCTCAGAGTCGATCAATAATAAATGTAAATCCCTGCAAGGCAAGTACTTCTAAACCTTTTTCGAGATATGATGCAAATATTTCTAAATTCTCTCATGACATATTGTTAAGTATTTAAAATAGCTATGTTTTTAATTATAAATACTTTAAATCATTCAGCCTTGAACCTGAGCCACATCATTTGATCTTTTAGCCGTAAACCTTATTCCTTGTGAACCATTCCTTGTTGATTTCCAGATACTAAAACCACACAAATATGATACTACGCTCCAAATATATAACTACCAAATACCAAACACTGAAATTGAATTGTTTGAACATACAGAAACTTTTATACCCCAACCATTTTTTATAACATCAAAGAAGTAAACCTTGAAAAAAAATCCTTGTTCATTTAATACATGATTCCCTTACAGGCTGGAGGCCATTTCTTTTACATACTTTGATATACCCTCGTAGTACCCCTGAATTGCACCATGCTCTTATGCAAATGTTTATATGCAAATATTTTATTACTGTTGATGATGAACTTATTTCATTGAGTTATACCATTTATCATATTGAACTGCTTTAGAATTGGATAGTTTTCTTTATGTGGACCAGATTCGTGGTCAGACCAGATTCGTGGTCGGGGTTAGTGTGTGACTGATCAGCAGCCTAACCTTGGTTTTAAAATTTAAAATGAATATCCAATTCTAATGATTGTTTAACAAGAAACTTGATTCTTCTGAATCATTCTATTTGAAAATTGTTTAACCTCAATTATCGTTATTATGACTTGCTGAGCTAGTTAGCTCACTCTTGCGAATATTTTTATGTATTCTACAGTTAAAAAGGATATGGTTGATAGCGTGGTTCCTCAGTCTAGAGTACGAGCTAGGATTCCTGATTGAGTTAGATCGAGCTAGCAGGAGCTTTATATGGTAGTGAGATAGTAAGATTGTAAGAACAATTTCATTATTAGTTGTAAATTAAATTAGTTGGGATTTGGTACGTTGTAATATAAGTTAAGGTTGTGGCTTGTTAATACTTTTACCTGTTGCAATCCGTGGTTATGTAAGCAGAGTCATTGCAAATAATATTTCTTATACAGGTTTATATATGTGTATGTGTTGTGGACCCCAAACTTCTGACCTGGGTTTGGAGGGAGCCACAATTAACATTCTTCCATAGGAGTTTTCTCTTATCAGTAAATGTCAATTTACTCAAATCAACTTGAGCACTATCAGAGGTTGATGTCTTGATGACTTGATCAGAATTTGTTATTTCTTCTGTAGCTTGATGTCCTTCATTCTGAACAACTTGAGCTGTGTAAGAGGTTGTTTTAGATTCTTCATTTATCTTCCTTTTCTTCAGAGTTTGAATAGTTTCATCTACTGCAGCAGCATCATCAAATACTTGAACCAGTTTGTATACAGGTTTCATCAGGATTTGAGGAATCTTCATCTCCTGTGGCTTTGTTGGTTCATCAATTTTTCCTTTCCCCTTATCTTTGGGATTAGTTTCAACTTGTGATCTTGTCTTGGTCTTAGATGCCTCAGAAATTGACTTCTCATTGATCACAATGCCTTTTGCCTTAGGCCTTGGAGGTTTCTTTGCATCAGAAGCTTTAGACTTAAGATTTGTCTTCTCAGCTGCAAATCTAGCTTCTTCCTCCTTTAAATTCTATAAATCCATTCCAGGATTATGTTTAAGAAATAATCTTCTAGCAATTTCCTCATCAAGTGTCTGAATTTTAGGATCTTTGTAGTAGACAGTAGTCTGCTTTCCCTTTAGCTTCAGAGTTTGCAAGAACTTCTGAGAGTCTTGACTTTCAGCTTGAATCAGAACATCGGAACTTGATATCAGATTTTGATTATCAGAACTTGCTATTAGATTTTGAGTTTGAGCAGCTTCAGAACTTATCTTCTTCTGTGTAGAAGATTTGCTAGCATCATAAATTAGTTTCCTTGATGAAACTTTGCTGCTTTGCTCTTGACCTTGACCCTTGCCCTTGCTAGGGTTTCCCTGGTCATCACCTTTATCATCTTTCTTCTTCAGTATTTTAGTAGGTGAGCATTTGGACTTAACTACCTTCTCCCCCTTTTTGGCATCATCTGGTAGTAGGAGAGAGAGAAGAAGTTCTACTGAAGATTAAATTTCATTCAGTTGAGCTTGTTGAGAGGCTTGATTCTTCAGGACCTCAGTAATTTGGGCCTGTTTCTTTTCTTGAACCTTCTCAATTGCTTCAACTTTCTCATGAATAGGTCTGATAAGTCTTGACTTGTCTAATTTGAGAGTCATATCTAGATTTTTAGCTGATTCCAGAAGTTTATCAACTTTTTCATGAGTTTGAGAGTGTAGACCTTGAAGAGATTTGGTACTTAGAGTAGTGACTTTGAGTTGGTGCTTGAAATCAGAATTTATCATCAGCTCATCAGCTTTGGAAATGTGCTCTGTCAGAACTTTTGAGCTTAGAATGAAATCGGATTAATTCCACTTCTTGGTCCACTCAACCCCTCTGTGAGTTTCTTCCCAAGGAATAGGAGCAGCTTGTTCAACAAACTTTTCAATCAGTGCCTCCTTTCCAAGAATGGGAGCTGAAGTATTAATTGGAGCTGACTCTCCAAAATTTGCAGAAAACTCATCATCTTCTGATAGTACTAAAGTGTGTGTCACTGAAGTTGATTCTGGTACAACTTCATCTTTGTCCACATCCAGAATAGGTGTGGTAGGAATATCAGCATGTAATGGAGAAACTGGTGGAGTTGTCACTTATACTGTAGGAGCTTCCAGATGTAACACAGTTGGAATTATCAGCCTATAAAGGTTAATTTCAGGAATTAATCCTGAATCTTCAACTGTTGTTCCTTTAATTGGAGAGATAGGAGGTGTAATCACTGTTTCTGGAACAATGTCTTGAGCTTGAGATGGGGATGGTAAAGCTTCAATAATAACAGGTTCTGATGAGATCAGAGATTCCTGATCCCCTTCCTCAGCTTCTTTAGTATCCTCAGAATGTGGTTGTGCCAAATTCCTTCCTGCTCTCTGTTTCTTTGATCTCCTGAATAGTGAAGGAGTTGCCTGAGCAGCATCAGGACTTATAGTTCTTTTCCTCTTCAAAATATATAAACCCTCAGCTTCAGTCTTTTTCTGATGGGTTGACCCTTCAGCTTCAACTGTCACAGGTTCTGATGCATGAACCTGTGCTTCTTCTTCATCTGATTCGTCCCTAAAGATCATCCTTCTTCTCCTTGGTGGAGATTTAGGAACAAATTTTGTTTTTGAAGGTTTAGATCTTGATTTTATAGCAGATTGTTGAGGTTGAGATTGTGCTTGCTGGAAATATGTTCTGATGGTAGGTTGAGGTTGAGAAGTGGTAGGTTGTGTAGTGGTTGTAGGTGCTGATGGAGGTTGGGATGGTTGTACATCAGGATATATGGCAGTATAGGTGTTTGGATCAGAGTTTACTAAGACCTATTTGACTGATTGAGGAATTTGGAGGGTTCTTAGTACAGTCTTCTTATTATCAGTAGATAATAAGTCAGTGAAGGCCCTTTTAGCAAGTTTAAATGGTTGGATCAACTCACTAGCTAGTTGGGGCTTGTCAAAATTAGAAAAACTGTAAATAAGTTGACAGAATCTAGCAAAATATACAGTATTTCTGTTCTCTTGAATCCTATCCCCAATAAATCCTAGCACTAAAATAGCATAATTAAAATGAGATTGAGTAATAAGAGCATACCCAATTTGCTGACTAAGGATTGGAATTGCATCAAAGTTGGAGCACTTGTTTGCAAAGGCCTTGGTGATGCAGTCGAAAAAGAAACTCCACTCCCTCCTTATGTGGGGCCTCTTCAATTGTCCCAGCTTGGACAAAGATCTTTCATAACCAAGGTTTGCCATCATCTGTTGAAGAGCTGGCTCCTCAATTGTTGAACTGTAAACACAGTTTTCTGGAAGATGTAAAGTTTGTCGAACAGTTGGAAATTTACCAAGTGTTCATCCTCTCATGTTGTAAATATGATGCTTGGGGACCCATTTGCACCACCATCATCATAAATACCACTCCTCCAAAACTCCAGTACTTGAGTTCCTGAGATTGCTTCTGGTTGGGTCAATGCATACCCAATCTCACTATTAGCAAGAAAGTCCTGAACGAAGTGAATATCAGATGGAGCTTCGTCCTTGCTAAGAATAGCCATGTAGTTATTGGGAACAAACTTGGCTCTATTGAAAATGATGTCCTTTGGTGCCACTTCTGTGAGAAATAAGTGAGAAAGTTGTGTGTATAGAAGGTGTTTGATAAAATGCCTATAAGAAAATAGCTTCAGAGAATATTAGAGGGTGAGAGATAATAAGTTAGTGAAGGCCCTTTTAGCAAGTTTAAATGGTTGGATCAACTCACTAGCTAGTTGGGGCTTGTCAAAATTAGAAAAACTGTAAATAAGTTGACAGAATCTAGCAAAATATACAGTATTTCTGTCCTCTTGAATCCTATCCCCAATAAATCCTAGCACTAAAATAGCATAATCAAAATGAGATTGAGTAATAAGAGCATACCCAATTTGCTGACTAAGGATTGGAATTGCATCAAAGTTGGAGCACTTGTTTGCAAAGGCCTTGGTGATGCAGTCGAAAAAGAAACTCCACTCCCTCCTTATGTGGGGCCTCTTCAATTGTCCCAGCTTGGACAAAGATCTTTCATAACCAAGGTTTACCATCATCTGTTGAAGAGCTGGCTCCTCAATTGTTGAACTGTAAACACAGTTTTCTGGAAGATATAAAGTTTGTCGAACAGTTGGAAATGTACCAAGTGTTCATCCTCTCATGTTGTAAATATGATGCTTGGGGACCCATTTGCACCACCATCATCATAAACACCACTCCTCCAAAACTCCAGTACTTGAGTTCCTGAGATTACTTCTGGTTGGGTCAATGCATACCCAATCTCACTGTTAGCAAGAAAGTCCTGAACGAAGTGAATATCAGATGGAGCTTCGTCCTTGCTAATAATAGCCATGTAGTTATTGGGAACAAACTTGGCTCCATTGAAAATGATGTCCTTTGGTGCCATTTCTGTGAGAAATAAGTGAGAAAGTTGTGTGTATAGAAGGTGTTTGATAAAATGCCTATAAGAAAATAGCTTCAGAGAATATTAGAGGGTGAGAGAAAATTAGAGAGATTAGTGAATGAGAAAAGTAGGTAAAAGATTAGAAAATCTTTTAACTCTCTTATTTATACACCCCATGTGACAACAACTATATTTGTGAAGCATGGAAGAAAATTTACACCTGGCAGCATGTGAATAGTCAAAAAATTGTTAGTGGGCACGTTAAATGTGGCGCCCCGAAATCCGGGGTCAGGAATCTCGGAGGCCACGCCATATAAACTACTACAAACCACATACCTCACACTACAATATATAAATACTCACACTTTACGACCCCATACTAATCATACATACACACACAGTTACAGGTTATTGTCTTGGAAATGAACCATTCATAACTAGAGTAAATCAACCATAAAGTGATAATTATTACAACCCAAATGTAATTAAGTCTTTTTGGGGAGTAACCTTTAAGTAAGGCTAGTCCGTCGGTCAAATATGCATTTCTTGTTTATTACCTTACATAAGTCATACTTATAAATAAGCCGAACTAAAAATAACTGAAACCAATCTAGCTTATTCGGACTACCTGTGGTACAGCACCAAACAATCTACGGAACAGCTGGCCATTTCCTACCCGTTTCCTGGTTGTGGTTCTCATGGTAGGCAGGGACCTACTTCTCATCCTAGGAGTTAGCAGGTACTGTTGTGTTGTGTCAATTTAAGAAAACAAGTGTGAGCTATAATGCACAGCATAATAATGTACAGTATGAAAATGACTGTATGATAATTTACGTAAAACATCATATATGATAATTATGTTTTATTCGAATTTAGTTTTTCCTTGGTGACACACACCTTCTTATAAAAACAATTCTTAGTGGATTTTATTATCCTGTGAATACCTTAATAATAAACCCAGCACCTAGGCTTGGATTATGGTATTGCATCACAATTCCAATTGGAAGAATAGGACATTCGTTGGAGCCACCGCATATGATGATCAGTCGTACTACGATAAAAGTAACCTTTTCTACATGTAGATGGACGATTCCCTTTTATTATCGGTTATCACCCTGGCCACATTCGGGCCTTTTCTGTGTCCGTCCCTCTCAGGTACACACTTCGCGTCTATCCCTCTCAAGACACGGTTTTGCGCCCATCCCTCTCAGGTACGCATACTTCACATATTCATCAGTATATAAAATACTTTCTCATGTGGTAGTAAATTGGTAGTCTCCCCAGTCCACGAAGTACTGGAGTCTACCCCTCCCTGTCCTTGTAAGAATCCCATCATATATATGGAACTTATATTGTTCCCCAAGCATATTGCTTGTTGATAGGTACACTTGGATATGTACGTATATATATGTACTTCCGAGAATTTTCGGAGGAAGTACTAAGGATGTGAGTTGACCGTTGTCAACATATTTGTTATATAAGGGGGAGTTTCTTTTGAAACTATATTCAAAATATTTAAATAAGTCGAGATAATATTCTTCGACGTTCTGAAATTATTCGAATGATTTTTCCGAAAATCAGAAAGTATTTTAAATCAGGATCTATGATTTTTAAATCATAAATAAACCCTTTAATGAATAATAAATAATTAAATGATAATCGATAAATAATTAACCTCGAATGAGTTTACTCTTTAAAAGAATATTTAAAATACTATTCCTCAACTAGTTTATGTCTACGCAATCAATAATCTTTAATGTTTAATCGGGTTTGAAATAAATAATCGTTGGAGTATAGTTCTCCCATAATAAAGGAATAGGTATATAATATTTATTGTTCGAATAATAAAATATAGTTGAGGGAATATGATCGTTGGGAAATTGTTTTAATAAAAGTTCGAGATATTTTAATGTTTCGTAAGTGGACATTGAGTCCCTTTAAAACGTACTATTATGGACTTGTAATTGTCCTAATATCACCGGAATGATTCCCGGATTTTCATCATAAAATCCCGACCGACTCTCGGTCTTATAATTATAGATCACGCTTAAAGCGGTAATAAATATTTTACGATACATATATTTATCGTACAACATCGCTATATTATGCAAAAATTCAATAACTATGTATCATGGAAAACATGGTATTTATGCAATGATAATAAAAAAAATCCTTTCACAACACAGCAGTAAGTGGGGTTGGGTTCGTAAACTTTCCTGGATATCTCGAGGTGGAGGATGCTCTAGGTTCCGCTCGGAAATCTATAATCATAATATAATTCACTTTGTTAGTTCCCGTTCTAATTTACGGCTACCCGCACTCATGCACTAATTATTATTCACCATCTCAACTTATTTTATTCTTATTATTCCTTTATGTCCTTATTCACATCATGGTCGCTTCATTTTTCAAAGAATCTTAAGTTCATTTTCATTTTCACCGTCGGCTCCGCTTATGGATTCTAGGGTTTCTAATCGCGCGGTCTCGGCTCCGATATTTTTATAAAACTGAAAAATCATTATTTTTACTTGAAATTTTTATGGCAGTTAGGAAACTCTCTGTAAAAATTTCATGATTTATGAACACTTTTAAGTCGATCCTTTATATTTTCAAAGTTCGTGATTCGTAGCAGTTTTTGTCGCGTAAATCACTTTTAGTAAAACGGTCATAACTTTTGATCCGTAAATCGGAATCAAGTGATTCAAGCGCCTAAACGATACTTATAACATTGTCTATCATTATCAAGGATTATTTTTCAAGAAACTACAGTTTACATCTGCAGGACTTTCTGCAGAAACTTAAAGTTATGCTTTGTTCATTTTAACGAGATTACGTTTATGATCGGAGTTTCGTTTACGCCTTAAATCTTTATACTACCACCAAAAATCACCATATCATCATCAACACACTAACTCCTCTCAAGAACATCATGTTCTTGAGACAACAACAATCAACCTTAAATCTACTTAACTAAACATCAAGATCTTAACAATATCACCACTAAAACTAGGTTTATAACTACATACTAAATGATCTTGAATTTGAATCTTAAATAAAGTTGGTCAAAGATTTTTACCTTTCTTGAAAGCTTGAGATGTGTTCTTGAGGATGGTGGAGTCTTGGGAGTGCTTGGTATGGTTTTTGGAACCTAAAACCACCATTGAAATCATGAAACCAAAGAAGAATTACTATTCATATTATTCACTAGCAACTTTCTTGATTTTATTTCACCCATCAAACCTTGATAAAAAGAGATCAAAGAATTATCTTACCTTAGTTTGGTTGTTAGGAATCTTGAGAATTAATGGGAGGATTATCCATGGCTAGAACTTGGAGATTTGATTTTGAATTCCTTGGTGATGAAGAAGAAGCCGAATGGAAGAAATGGGAAGAGAAGAAGTGTTTTTATGCTTGCTTCCTTGGTTTATTCTAGGAAATTATGTTGGTGATATCTTATATTGATTTGATATTCTCTAGTTTAGAATCCTAGGTTTATTCTTGTTGCCAAATCCATGGACAAATCTAAGTAGCTTCCTAGTTTACAAGCTAAGCTGCTTGTTTTAGCTTCCTTAGCTTACTATTTCATTAGCCTTGGTTGATCATCCTATATCTAGCTCACTATTTGATAAAGTAACCATGGTTACTTTCTTACCATGGTTAGTTAGTGCGTTACATTTATTTAATCGTTTACGCATTCGCTCAGTCGCTTAAACGTTTCCGTAATACTTCCTCGCAAATGGTTCGCGATGTAGTTCCTTTCGCATTTATTCCTTATGTTTTGAATTATCATACTTGGATATAAATCCGTAGGGTTTTAATCTTGTAATTATATTTGGATTCCCGTAATCCTCGATGAGTCATAAATATGGTCGTTTTTCAAAGTTCATTTTTTTCGAAAACTAATAGCGTTTATATACATTCATTTGGTACGTATAATCATAATATCAACTCCGAAACTCATTTTCTCACGCACTGCATAGTGTGGGCTCAAAAGTTTTTCCCGTCCGTCAGGGTTACTATTCATTAAATATTTTACAAGGTCTCAAAAATTTAAGTTATTACAGTTAAACGTGTAGTAATTAATGCGCACATGCAGTTACCAAAACAAACACACAACCAAATGATTATTACTTTTTTATCTCACCTAATTATTTTCTGATAAATATGACCGTTACATATAAATATCAGAAATAAGTCAAGTAATTAAATAATGCCACGTAAGTATCAGAATTTGCATCAGAACTTGACTATTATCAGAACTTAACAGTCATCAGAATATGGTTTCTGTACTCAAAAAGTGAATGTTTGTTTCTGTGATTCTTCATACAAATACTGACTGGATTGTTCAGTATTTAATCATCAGAACTTTCATCAGAACTTATCCTCAGAATTTATGCAAATAATACTTAACTGTTTGTTAAAAACAACTTAATCACCACAGTAATTTGCATCATTCATATGGAGTGAGAGTGTGTGCATTTGCAAATGATCAGATAAAGATTAAAGTCTAATAAACTTCAGTATATCTTAGAAATAAGGCATAACTAAGAAAAGTGCTTAAAATCTGTCTTTAATTTTGAAGTCTACTATAGAATAAATTTATGCAAGAGTCCACCTCAACTGTTTGTGCTCATTTTATGCATGTTTTGACATTCTTTTTATAGTTGCTTCTCAGTGTAAGTGAGTCACGATTGCTATCAGAATTTATGCTATTATCAGAGTATTTCTCCAGTAATCAGAGAATGTGAAAAGTCACCAAAAAAAATTATTTGCTTTTCTAATGTATATAACTTAATACGAACTTCAATTTTCTTTTCTTTCCTTTTCTTCAGATAAGTGAGGCTTATCAAGCATGTAGTTCATCCTTAAGATTTATTGACATCAGAATTTGACAGATAAGAAGAAAAAATTTAGTTTGTGACTTAGTAATAAGATACACAAAGTAAATTTGACGAAGCTCAAAATAAGAATTTGCTTGTGTTAAAGAATTTCCACATAAACAACTAATTCAAACATGGGATTTCTAGTATGTTAAAGACTACTAGATCAGCATCTAGCACAGTAATTCTCATTGGAATGAATAGCCACGAAACATTCAAAACACTATCAGAGTATATAGAATCACATCATTTAACATTCAGTATTTAATATATTACAGTTTAAGCACAGATTACATAGAGATAAGACAATCTGTAAACACTGATCATAAAGTCTGATGCATGAGAACAAAAACTAAGCAGATTTTGAGAAAGAACCTGAAACCATTCCAAGTTCATTTACCAGTCTTGTAAAAGTAGCTTCACATAGTGGTTTTGTGAAGAAATCTGCTAGTTGTTGATTTGTTGGAACAAAATGCAATTCCACTGTACCTTTCATCACATGTTCCCTTATGAAATAGTACCTAATACTGATGTGCTTTATCATTGAGTGTTGAACTACATTACTTGTCATTGCAATAGCACTTTGATTATCACAATAAATGGGTATTTTAGAAAATTCTAACCCATAGTCCAGGAACTGATTCTTCATCCAAAGAATCTGTGCACAACAGCTTCCTACAATAATATATTCTACTTCTGCAGTTAATGTGGAAATTGATTTCTGTTTCTTGCTAAACCAAGAAATCAATCTGCCTCCAAGAAATTGGCAGCTTCCACAATCCTAGATCAACTGTACCCTTAAGGTACTTGAAAATTCTTTTCACAACTATTAGATGAGGTTCTCTTGGATCAGCCTGAAATCTTGCACAAAACAGGTAGCATACATGATATCAGGTCTACTTGCAGTTAAAAAGAGTAAAGAGCCAATAATACCTCTGTAGTTACTAATATCTACTGATGATCCAGTATCTTTATCTAACTTGGTTGCAGTGACCATGGGAGTGGATGCAGTTGAACAGTCTTGCATTTTAAATTTCTTGAGTAGATTTCTGATGTACTTGGATTGATTTATGAAAGTACCTTCTTCATTTTGCTTGACTTGAAGTCCCAGAAAAAAGCTACGTTCTCCCATCATACTCATTTGATATCTTAACTGCATTAGGTTTGCAAACCTTTCACAGAGTTTGGCATATGTAGAACCAAAGATGATATCATCAACATATATCTGTACCAAAAGTAAGTCCTTTCCATTGTTGAGGTAAAATAGCGTTTTATCAATTGTGCCTCTGTTAAATCCACTTTCCAGAAGAAATTGAGCTAAAGTCTCATACCATGCTCTTGGAGCTTGCTTAAGGCCATAAAGTGCTTTATCAAGTCTGTAGACATGATTAGGAAATTTTGGATCTACAAATCCTGGAGGTTGTTCAACATATACCTCTTCTACCAATTCTCCATTGAGAAAAGCATTTTTCACATCCATTTGAAAGACTTTAAACTTTTTGTGAGCAGCATAAGCTAAAAAGATTCTTATGGCTTCCAATCTAGCAACTAGTGCAACTGTTTCATCATAATCAATACCCTCCTATTGGGAGTAGCCTTTAGCAACCATCATTGCTTTGTTTCTTGTAATTATGACATCACTGTCAGTTTTGTTTCTAAACACCCATTTTGTGCCAATAATAGATCTGTTCTTTGGTCTTGGCACTAGGGTCCAGACTTTATTTCTTTTAAATTCATTTAACTCTTCCTGCATTGCTTGTACCCAATCAGCATCGTGAAGAGCTTCTTCCACTTTCTTTGGTTCAGCCTGAGAAAGAAAAGAATGATAGAGACATTCATTTGATGTTGCTGTTCTAGTTCTAATACCTGCTTCAGGATCTCCAATTATTAAGTCAGGTGTATGTGCTTTAGTCCACTTCCTTGCAGATGGAAGTTGTTCTCTAGAACTGGATCCTCCCCCATGATCCATCCTATCTCCATCAGCATTTTCTGATGCCCCCCTATAGTTATGCTCTCTGAGACTTCAGAATTTGAGTTGGATTCTTCGGGATTTGAAGGATCAGAGTTTCCAGAATTATCAGAATTTGGCTCATCAGAAATTGATGAATCAGAACTTGAAGAGCCAGTGAAAGGTCCTGAACAGGTGCATTTTCCCTTGGAGTAGTTACCACAGTTTCAATGACATCAGAATTTAACCCGTCAGAACTTACAGGATCAGGATTTTAGCCATCAGAATTTACAGAATCAGAATTTTAATCTTCATTTTCAAATCTCAGCTGATCATAATCATTGAAATCTTCAAGTCGAGTAATCTTTTTATCATCAAAAGATACATTGATAGATTCCATGACAACCCTTGTTCTTAAATTGTAGACTCTGAAGGCTTTTGTGGAAAGTGGATATCCAACAAAAATTCCTTCATCAGCTTTTAGATCAAATTTTGACAACTGTTCAGGATGAGTCTTATGAACAAAACACTTACATCCAAATACATGTAAGTATTTCAGATTTGGCTTCTTTTTATTCACCATCTCATATGGTGTTTTTCCATGCATGTTTATGAGTGTAGCATTCTGTGTAAAACAAGCAGTCTGCACAACTTCAGCCAGAAAGTAGGTTGGCAGCTTTGCTTCATCAAGCATAGTTCGTACAGCTTCAATGAGAGTCTTGTTCTTTCTTTCTACAACTCCATTTTGCTGGGGAGTTCCAGGTGCAGAGAATTCCTGCTTTATTCCATGCTCTTTGCAGAACTCTTTTATGATTGAATTCGTGAACTCAGTGCCATTATCACTTCTTGTTATTTTAACAGAATCTTTGACCAACTTATCCAGCTGTCTGACATGATCAGTTAGAGTAGATACAGTTTCATTCTTCTTGTGCAAGAAATACACCCAAGTGTATCTTGTGAACTCATCCACTATAACCATAACATATTTCTTCTTTGCAATGGACATAACATTGACTGGACCAGATAGATCAACATGCAGTAAGTGATAAGGCTCAAGAATTGAGGATTCAGTTTTGCTCTTGTGTTATATATATTTGATAATGTCATGTCTAATATGATTCATGTTTAGTTTTCAGATCTTACTTAAACAGGACAAATCAGTACTTAACTAAAATCAGCACTTATACTGAAGTCAGAACTTAAGTCGTCAGTACTTAAGGTTCAGGAGATATTTATCAGAAGATAATATCAGGACTTGAAGGAAACATTCAGATAATAAGGAAGGCAGCTGATTTACAGGAAGAGAAGATCGAGACAAACATAAGAAGAGATATACATGAAGAAGGAATTCTATGAAGAATAGAATACTTGGAAGAAAAGATATCTGATTGATATATTTTAGGAAGCAGAATTATATTCCATATCAATTAGCGATTATCTTGTAACTGTGTAGTATATAAACACAGACATAGGGTTTACACTATAAGTGTTATTATAATCGAGAAGATTATTCATTGTAACCCTAGCAGCTCTCGTGATATTTGTTCATCACTGAGAGAGGACAGTTCCATACTGTAACAAAGTTTATTGTTTTGAATAAGGTTTGTTTTCTGTTACATGAGTTATTAAAGTTCGATTTGATTGTGCTATACACTGTATTCACCCCCCCCCCCTCTACAGTGTGTGTGACCTAACAAGTGGTATCAGAGCCTATCTGTTAACACACAAACAGTTTAAGATCCAAAAACAATCATGTCTAAAGTAGAAACTCCAACTAAGCCCACTAAAACTGAAAAACCTCCAAAGACACAAATCCAAAGCCGATATGAGACTATTAGAGTTCCCATATTGAGACCATCTGAATATCCCATATGGAAGGTGATGATGACCATGTTTCTGGAAGCTACAGATCCAGAATATCTTGATGGAATGAAGGAAGGGCCTCACAAACCAACCAAGCTCGCTGTTGCAGTTGCAGGTGAAGCAGCAAAGTCGGTACCAAAGGAAAAGAGTGATTACACTGCTGAAGATATCGCATCAATTGCTAAGGATGCTAGGGTACGACACTTACTGCATAGTTCCATTGATAATGTAATGTCAAACAGGGTAATAAATTGCAAGACTGCAAATGAGATATGGGATGCCTTGGAAACAAGATGTCAGGGAACTGATACGATTAAGAAGAACAGGAAGACAATACTCACTCAAGAGTATGAACACTTTGACTCAAAGGCTAATGAGTCATTGACTGATTTATATGATAGATTTGTCA
The DNA here is from genome assembly GCF_009905375.1 of Apium graveolens. Taxonomy (NCBI): domain Eukaryota; kingdom Viridiplantae; phylum Streptophyta; class Magnoliopsida; order Apiales; family Apiaceae; genus Apium; species Apium graveolens. The sequence continues at coordinate 147,651,828 of NC_133655.1, forward strand.
AACTCTTGAATGATTTGTCACTGGTTGATAAGGAGTATGATCTTGAAGATTCAAACCTTAAATTCCTGTTGGCTCTTCCTGAAATCTGGGATTTAAAGGCAACAACAATAAGAGACAACTATAATCTTGATGAAACAACTCTTGATGAAATTTATGGGATGCTCAAGACTCATGAACTTGAGATGGAACAAAGAAGCAAGAGGAAAGGAGGAAAGTCAAGGACAGTTGCTCTTAAGGCTGAAGAAGAATCCCCCAAGGCAGCTACCTCAAGGAAAGGCAAGGGTAAAGCTCTCTTCACAAAGTCTGATACTGAGTCATCAAATTCTGAAAGTGATGATGACTCAGAATCTGAAAGCTTGCCTGAGACGGATGCTGATGAAGAGATGATGAAGCTGTGTGCTCTTATGGTGAAAGGAATCACAAAGATTGCATACAGGAAGTTCAGGAAGGGAAAGAAGTTTTCCAGGAAAGGTGCAAGTTCTGATAAGAAGAATTTCAGAAAATCTGAGGGCAAAGGAGGAAAGTCTGACAGAGGAGATTATACAAATGTCAAATGCTACAACTGTGGTGAGAAAGGCCACATATCTCCTGATTGCAAGAAAGTGAAGAGTGATAAAGGCAAGGCTCTTGTCACAAAGAACAAAAGCTGGACAAACACCTCAGATTCTGAAAGTGAGGAAAATTATGCCTTGATGGCAAATGCTGATATGGCAAATGCTGAAAGAAGTTCTGAAGCTGCTGAGTTAAAGGTACCTCAAACTACTTATGCCTTTCATACTGATGATATTAATGAGTTGAGAAGATATCTTAAAACCATGTTCATTAGCAATAGAGATCAAACTTTAACATATGAAAGATTAACTTCTGAAAATCTTGTTTGCAAAAAGAGGAATGATTATTTAGAAAAAGAGTTAGTCATGTTCCATCAAACTCAGAAAGATAGAAATGATGCTTTCTATGTTAGAGATGAAGTGCTTAAAATGAATGAATCTCTAAAAGCTGAGTTAGAAAAGGAAAGAGAGATTATTAGGACTTGGACTAACTCTGGAAGAACAACTCAGAATTTGTTAAGTAGTGAAAACTGGAAAGAGGGCTTAGGTTATGGAGAGGATAAGAATGATAAAGGAACTGTAGATATTAAGCCTATAGTTGTTAAACAAAAGCCAAAGATAAATCCTGTTAAGTTTGTAGCTGTAAAGTCTGATACTGAGAAATCAGAAGTTAAAAAGGAATTAACTTCTGACAAACTAAAACAGGAAAAGACAACTGAAGTAAACGTAGGCTTAATGACAAAGAAGCAGCTTAAGCATAAGCTGAAAGATGTTAAGAATGCAAAAAAGGTAAAATCACCTAGGAAAAATAGGAATGGAAAGGAAGGTGTGAATAAAAGCAATGATTATAAGTCTGTTCCTGATGCTCCTAGAAAAACATGTCATAACTGTGGAAGTTCTAATCATCTGACTTTTTTTTGCAGGAAAAATAAGAATATAAACTCCTTACCCTCAAAGTCAGGAGTTAAGAGTCAGTCTGTTAGATATAAGCCACAAAATCCTTGTTTTCATTGTGGTAGAGTTTGAGGTATGATAAGGGAGTTGGGTATGAGGAAACCCTAACGACTCGTAGCAATAGAAATAGAAAAGTATGCATTCGTCAGGATGAGGGTGATTCACCATAAGTTAAAATTGATGGTTGAAGGTATAAGAGATACATATATTTTATCCCCTGTAAGTTGGGAAGATTCGAGGAAACCTTGAGATAATTCGAAGGATAAATAATGAGACGCGGATAGACTGAGGAGACAAGAAAGTAAGAAATTAAGAAAATTGGGTGAAGGAAGTGACCTTCAAGAAGGTAAAGTGTAAGACCGGTGGCATGATACCCAGAAAGGGAGACGCCAGATATGAAAGATATCCCAACATTGAGATGACTGTTGAGATAAACAACAAAAGTAAATAAGGAATTATTAAGAAGAGGTTCACGTTGAACATGACCAATATCTTCCAGAACATCCATGTTATCATTACCAAATCAGGAAAGAAAAGCAGATGACCATTGTTATCTTTTGGAGGCCATATGGATTGACCTCAATTTGAATAAGGATGCTATTATGAAGTTAGGTATAGACTATCGAGGTGGGAATGATGAATAAGATAATCTATCAAGGATATATGACTTGATTTATCCATGGAAGGATGCATGTACCTTTTAAAGGTGGAATTAAGAATAGAACATCGGTAACTTAAAATGAATCCTAGGGGAATGCATAAAGGTTGGCATTTCACCCTTAATAGGGACAGTATGAGTTTTGACAGGGTGAATTGGAAAGGATTAAGGTAATAACAACCTTTAAGAATCAGTGGAGAATTTTTTTCAGAAGTATATAGACAATGGTTCTAGTAGTAGTAAATGGTATTTTGATATGCCCTGTATCTAAGGAATACAGGAGGAACGATTCAAGGATAACCCTAGAGGTTTTACAAGGAGAAAGGTAATATTCAAAATTTTCAAGAATAGAAATGTTGATAAAGGAAATATGACGTAATTATATTGATGCCAAGTGAGGCACGTGTTAAACCACGAGAAGGTATGGATCGAACCAGTAATGGTCGAAATTGTTCAGGGCAATTAGGACTTAAGATAGAAGATGCTCTAAGTATAATTGAGAGTCAGTCATGACAGTGATTAACCTCTAAAGACTGAGGCAATAACTTATGGAAAAATGGTGATTTTTTTTTTACTCATCAGATTTTAAGGAAAACATCTTCACATAAGCTGTGATTGAAATGAGGTAGAAAATTATTTGGAGGTGGTTAAAATGACATTGACTATAAGGAAATTGTACTATCAGGAAAGGCCAAAGAGGTGGCCGACACTTTAAAGGTAAGTGGATAATTATAGGCGCGTGTGCCAAAAGAATACAGTGATGATGGTTAAAAATGTGAAGGTTGAATTATGGTTTGGAAGATTGACATTCCTTCTGATGACTGTGCAATACCCAACCGTAATAGTAGTTGGTAAAGGTTTAATTTGTGTAATCGCATTGAACGGGCTATCTATCTTAGAAGGTCCTATCTTGAGATAAGCCAGGACCATGTTTCAAAAAGGACCAAACAAACCTTTGAGTTAAGTCTTCTATTGAAGGCATATGATTAAGAATGGTATTAACCTGCTATCGGTGCTTTGATTGAAACTCTTCTGCAATTTTATATGCTTCATGTCATGTATGTATGTCAGGATCAGGAGTGTACTCCATGAATCATGAATGGTGATTATGTTACCTCCTTAGAAGGATTTGATACGACATGTATGGACTCCGTATGGTTAGCTATTAAGATTTCATGGAAAGTGAATGATGACAGTGGGTCAGTGGTGGACCATAGTAAGGCAGCAATGATTCTGCGAGTAGTAAGCTGATTACAATCGTGAGAGTTGTATTGGAACGGGTGTTGAGATTGAGTACCACTAATCGGGTCGTGGTAGTGTATAAGTTATCATTGATAGACTAATTAAGTAGAGTGTCTACCTAGTGAATTATTATTCTTTCTTATCAATAGGGAGTCGTATTATTATACGAGGAAGGTTGCGGTGCAAGCATAGAATTCTAGTAACGATGATGTCTAGAATGAGATCCCAGATTCGATTTTCGATGTCGAGGGAGTTTCAAAGGTGATTGTATATGAGCTCGAGGAAGAGCATGGGTCCATAGAATGATGAACGGAATAGAAATATTTAGACATGGGAAATACGATGTTATAATACTTGATGCTGATATAAATACGTTTATGTTTTGTTCTCCTATGACAAACCTCTATAATTCAGAGGTAGGTTCCAAGCCAGATATTTTGTGGCAGTATATTTTTTTTTATATATACAATTCTCTTCAATTCGTTCTTTTCTCTTCTTTCATTTCATATAAACTGAGAAGAACAACCCTTCCAGGAAGGGGAGGTATTGCCGAATGACTATCTATCTTTGTGATAGAAGCCTAGTAGGATACCACATGTTGTTTAATTGCTTGTCAAGTACTAAAGGCTGGCCACCTTCTGTACTAACTATGCGATATAACAAGTGTTCATGATCATAGTGATCTCTCAACAAATTCCTTTACTTCTATTTGATTGATCAAATTTTGGAAAATAGAAACAACTGAAAAAGGAGTAATAAAGTGGTGGTAGTATGCGGAATGGGAACACATTCGTGATACTAAGGTTGACGTGGTTATTAAAAGGGTTATAGAACGCTAGCGAGCAAAAGTATGACCAGTATAATATTAGGAACGGAAGGTGATAGCGATTACGAACTGGAAAAGAATGGGTATTGAGAAGCAAGAGCTCTAATGATTGGAAGCTATGATGAGAGTCTGTGCAATAGACTTGAAAGAATTTGGAATGATCACTTAATTCGGATTGAGTTATCTTACGACAATAGATCATATGTCATTATCGAGATGTCGCCTTATGAGATCCTTGAGGGAAGACAATGTCGATCTCCCTTATGTTAGGATGAAGTTGTAGAGCGCAAGATGCTCGGACCCGCAGTAGTCCAAAGGACCAAGGATATGATAGATCTAATCAGAGGACGGCTGGTAGTAGCCCAAGATGGACATGATGAGTATGTTGATTTGACACGAAAGGATAAAGAGTATGAAATAGGGGACCTAGTAATGTTATAGGTATCCCTTGGAAAGGATTGATGAGGTTCGGAAAGAAAGGAAAGCTAAGTCTACAATTTATTGGACCCTTGGATATGTTAAGACGTTTGGGAAGTTAGCATATGAGCTAGCCCTAACCCCGAACATGTAGCAGGTCGTAACGTGTTTCACGTATCAATGTTAAGGAAGTGTAATTTAGATGCCAGATAAATAGAGGCATATGAGCGCATAGACATGCAACCAGACGTAACCTATATGGAGCAACCAGGAAGGGTTGTAGAGTGAAAAGGGAACAAGTGCTCAGGAGAAGGATTATCAAACTAGGCAGAGTTTGGTGGCAGAACCACAATGTGGGAAAATTGACTCGAGAGTTAGAAAGTGTAATGCTAAGAAAGTATCCCCATTTGAATTCTATCTGATTCCGGGACGGAATCCTTTTAAGGAGGGGAGACTATAATAACCCCAATTTTTGAGAAATTTTGAAACCCTTATGAATAGTGTTTTTGCTGAACGAGAAAACTTTTCATGCCACGCTATGTAGGGGTTCTGTTATTGATCTTATGGGATATTATTAGTACTCTATGAGGTATATAAGTGTATGTAAAGATCGTCAGAATCCAATTACGAACACTTTGATTTTTCCCGGAAATCCACAATATACGGAGAGAATTGAGTATAAGGTAACAGGATAAAAAGGATTTAAATTAAAGGATTATAAGAGAGGATCATAAAAGGAATACAATGTATTGAGAAAGGTTAAGGGAACCTAAGTAATAAGATCCCGGGTATGATCCTTCAAACGATAAACGAGAACGAAAGTTAAGCGAACCGTATAACAGATCAGCGGTCATTAGGCAAACGATTAGGAAGTTAATCAAAGGGATTAATGGGAATGATGTCATCCAACCAATAGAAAGAAGACAAGGAAGGAAGGATGACATCATGAGGATGAGGTAAGCATGACATGGGAAGGAAGGAGGTGTGGTTGAATAAGGACCACACAAATTCAAGGGCAAGGTAGTAATTTGCTAAATCAAATACAAAAATCAATCAACCAAGCAAATCATTTCATTTTCATCAAACAAATCACAAAATCCTCCATTCTTCATGAAGCTCTCGGGTGGTTTTCTTAAATTTTGAAAGTCCAAGCTCCTCCACTTGTTATTTTCCAAGGTAATTATCCTAGCTTCTCCTAGTTAAGTTACATACTTCCTATAAGTTTAAGCTTCTAATTCCAAGCCAATCTTTTTCTATAAATCATCAAAGAAGATGGTGAATAGTGTTTTCAAGAACTAAAATTTGTGTTCTTGAAGTTTTGTTTAGATTAAGCTTGGATAAGGGCTTTAAAGGTGATTCCAAGCCATCCTCTTGATTCTCCACTCTCCAAGGAAGGTATAAACTACAAACCCTAGCTTTAGTTTTGAGTAATTAGGATTGAATGTGTTTGATATAGCATATGTGAAGCATGATGCTTGATTGGTTGAAGTTTGGTTGAGTTGTAGAGATTAGTTGGTTTTGTTGCATTGTTGGAGTTGTAAATCTTGGTAATTAGTTAAAGAACCTAAGTAAAGCTTTTAGTTCATGTGAGGAATAAGTATAAATGGTAAATGTTGTGGTTTTGATTAAAAGAACTTAAGTATGATTAAAGTTAAGTTTAGGCATAAGTATGAATGATTAAATTAAATTGGTTGGGGTTGTTATGATGTGATAAGGATGGATGTTTGTTGTATGATGGATTTGAGGTTGGATTTGGGGTTGATTTGGAATGGGTTTGAATGGTTTAAAATATTGGAAATCGCGTAAACATAGCCGTCGTAACGTCCGATTTTCTTTGGACTGTTTTTGTGCATAACATTAGGACCCGAGAACCCCCTGCTAGATTGTGACCACTGCCATGTTTAGATAGCTCATGTTACGAGCTTCGTTTTGATATGTAGTTCGTTCGATTCCGATTTACGGTTTAGGAGAAACGACCGTTTCAAGTAACGGCATTTCGCGAACGAAACTTTTTCCCTCGCCTTACTTTGGAATGTAGGTTAAAGACCAAAAAGGGTTAATTAATGTGTGAAACATTTATGGTAAGTGTGTTAGGCAGTTGGTAAGTCATTCGCGAAGGAATCACTTTAAAACTCGTAAAGGTTAAATTATTAAAAATGGTGGAGCCGAGGGTACCCGAGTGACTTAAGCAAATCGGTGAGCGCAAAACAAGCGTTAGAGTCTAAGTTAGTTAAAGTATAGATTTACAAGTGATTTTGGTTTAATTCCAACTTACTTGTTGTTTATAGGTTACCAGACTCGTCCCGAGCCTTTCTCACCCCCAAGTCGCTCAGGCAAGTATTCTATCCGATACACTGTTGTTGTGATGTAAATGTATGTATATGCATTATCTTGTGATATTGCATGATTGTTATTTAGCAAATGTTGCGATATATTGTAGCATGTGATATGGTATATATGCATGCCTGTTTTATATTCTTGAGATATATATCTGTTGGTTTATTTGATAATACCTATGCTAGAGGATAGCGGTAACTTGCATATACCCTTAGTATAGGGACCCAAAAGGTGAAAATATTTTCTAAAACCGGGAGTCGAGGATCCCGAGTAATCTTGTATATATGGATAAGGATATATATATATATTTATATATATATATATGGTTATAGTTTTCCAAACTATAAATCGAATAAGGTTTATTCGATAACTTTAACTTTATTTTATTATTGAATATTATTTCGAATATTATTCGAAGGCGTATGACTTTTTATTTTATTTATTGAATATTATTTGAATATTCATTTGAGAATGTATGACTCCTTTATTTTATTTAATGAAAATTATTTATAATATTCATTCGAGGTATTATGACTCAGCTTATTTTATTTATTGAATATTATTTGAATATTCATTTGAGGATCTATGACTCCGATTATTTGCTGAGATATATTCTTTATTTTATTAAAGAATAAGGTGTTAATAATCAAACTTATTTTCGATTATTCAACTAAAGATAATACTTTCATATAAGTATATCTTTGGTTATTTAATGTTTATTTCAAGTATAAGTTTTAATACTTCTACTTCTATTATTTTTATAAAGATTATTCTTTATGGGAATATTATATTAAATAATAATATTCAGTCATTTTCTAAATATTCTGGGGACTGATTTACTTCATTAAATCAGCCTTACTCCAAACACTCTTTAAAGTGTTTTCGAGTCTTCAAAATGATTTTTAAAAGTCAGAGCGGATCCCAAAACTCATTTTTATATTTAAGATCTTCCTTTTTAAGGGGATTTAAATACTCGCTCAAAACCTGGGGAATCCGGCTCTGTGGTGTATTTTATATTCGCAACGAGGTTGCAGATTTGGTAAATGAATTGATTACTTGCCCAACGTTCGGGAAGTAAGCCCATCTCATTGAGTCGGCATAAGTGACAGGCCGGGGTACGGTCTATTATTGTGTAAGTGGCTGGGTGGCAGTCCATCAACGCGTGAGGGGCCGGGGTACGGTCTAGCGCGAGGTCCTAATGCGGCCAGGGTGATGACCGGTGAGGAATTCATCCATCTACTAGTAGAAAAGGTTACTTATTGGTATCTTTGCCTGATCAGCAAGATATCGGGTTTATGCCAAAATTCTTTTCCTTTCCCAAAATTCATTGGATGTTTCAAACTCTGTTCATACTTTACATAACAGAGGTTCCAGGAAATGTTTAAAGGGGTATATATGTGTGGATATATATATATCGGGACTAAAGAAAGTATCTCATAACTTTTTCATTCAATAATATTTCAAAGATTGAATCTATTCAAGTCTTATCTTGTGGTCTCATCAGTGGGATGAACTTTTGAAATTGATTGTAACTTGAACGGTGGTAGTTCAAGTAGTATTTGGGAATGATATAAGTGTAGTGAAGTATTTGGTAACTTCATCTTTTAAACTTATATCTAATTAATAATTGTCTTATGTATGACAAAGATTTTCAGAAAAACGTTGAGACAAGGTTAGATATATGAGATCACCTTGCAACGATATTTTTTATATACAGTTATACACTGGGATTTTGTGTATATTATGCATGGAAGAGGACTTCCAATATTTTGAAAAGTATATATGTATATATATATACTGAATATTTTGCGACTTCATCGCATTAAGTTATCAACTTGGTTCATTTCTTTTGACCAAGACTTTCATGAGTACTATGAGAAGGCTCATATACTAGTAAGTATATACTAGTAATTATCTTACACACGATAAAAGATTCTAGTAAGTATCCATTTAGATACTTATATTATTGTTATCACTATATATTATCTTGCGAGCTGTAAGGCTCACTCTTGCTTTATTTCTTCATCACACAACAACAGTTAGGAAAGATGGCCAGACTCCAGCAGACCCAGCGCAAGCGCGTGGGAAGCGTCCCGCGTCTTCCCGATGATGTTGTGGCTGCTATAGCTGCAGAGGTAGATCTATTGGTAGATCAGGAATTCTATTTTTGAGAATCAATTATGTATAATTATAACTTGTGGCAGATAATGGCAATTAACTGTAAATTTATCAAGTAATCATTTTGGGTTGTAATAATTTTAAATTGTGGATTCAAAGACTTGTACTTATTTCAATTTCATCTCTGAGACTATAACGGGTTGTGGTGTGTGTTAGTGTGGGGTCACAGCATAAGGTTATTATTATTAATTAAGTAAAGTGATATTGTGGAAAGAAAGACCGTGACGACCCGGATCCCCGACCCCGGATCTGGGGGTGTTACAGAAATGGTATCAGAGCTAAGCGTTATAAACCTCAGAGATGATGGGACGTTAAGATAATAAGTTCACTAAGATAATAAGAACTCTTGCCAAGTTCATAGTCGGACTACCTAACGTAGTACTGACAGTTAAAACCCTTATGGGAACCCTTATAAATGTAGCGATAGAAGCGTAGTTCGTTATAGTATATGGTAGCGGGACTCCGAACCCTGAAGTTGAGGAACATCAACGCGATGATGTTTTATTACTAATTGGAGATCAGATTGTGGATCCAATAGAGCGTCCTAACGCAGGACCGGATGATGTTGATATTGAGGATGTTGTCCTAGTAGGGATAGTTGTTGAGGAGGACCCCATGCAGGATCTTGACAGGATTGGATAAAGGACCACTGATGAATTGATGACCATGGTTTGGTCGACTACCAGAGGTAGGATTGGCCGGTCACTACCAGAGGTTCGTTCAAGTTTGTAAAGATAGTAGCCCCTTTAACGCGGCTTACTCGTAAGACTGAGAAGTTCGAATGGACAAAGAAATGCGAGAACAACTTTTAAGAACCGAAGCAAAGGTTGGTGACGTTCCCTATGTTGGCGTTGCCAGATGGAAAATGAGATTTTGTGATTTGTAAGTGATGCTTCGCATAAGGAATTAGGGTGCTTCTTATATAGCACAGCAAGATAATCGCGTCTGCGTCAAGACAATTAAGGGAATTTAAAATTCGATATCCCCACCCATGAGCTTGGGCTCGTGGCAATAGTTTTGCCCTAAAGATTTGAGGCACTACTTATATGGAGAGAAGTGTGAGATTCACAAACCATAGGAGCTCTAGTACATTCTTACGTAGAAAGAGCTCAACATACGCCAGAGGAGGCGGTTAGAGCTAATCAAGAATTATGATTGGGAGATTCTTTATCATTCGGGGAAAGCCAATATGGTGGCTGATGCCCTTAGTAAAAAGGAGAGACTCAAGATGATAATGTCTTTTGGAGAGTTTATAAGAGATTTTGAGAAAATGGAAATAGTAGTGAAGGTAACCGGAGCCGGTACCGAAAAGCTGTTTGAGATAGCAATACAGCCCGAAGTATTGGAAAAGAACATATTGTGCCAGTAAAAGTGATGAATGAAGGCAGAGAGCTAACAAATAGGTATGAGATTAATACCGAGAGAGATGATAAGGGAATAATGAGGTATTCCTATAGATTTTGGGTTCCAAAAGTTCAAGAGCGTAAGGATGAGAACTTAGATGAGAGCCATAGTTTGAGGAATAAGATTTAGAGCAAACCCTGAACGTGATAGTCAGGGAGGTCGCCATCAAGATAGAAGGAACCCATGACATAATGGAGTGGAAAATGAGGATTTTAAATTAAAAGATGACCCCAATTATGGGGAGTAGGATGAAACATTTCATACTAAGGAAACAGAAAGTCGAGTAAGGAAAGGAGACCCGAGACGGTACTCCTATACGGCAATTCATGGACCTGTCTAAAAAGAACTTAGACTATTATCCCCAACCACCACCCTGAGGAGACAGTGCGGTGAGAAATTCTTTCAGGACCTTTAAATCGCTAAGCTCTCAGAGTTCCAAGGAACGAGCTGACCCAGTCGAGGCAAGAGCCTGGCTAAAGGAAATATAGGAATCATTTGAGATTCTAAATGATTGACGAATCACAAAAGACTGTTTTTATCACTTACCCTCCTAAGAGAGAGACCACCCGACGGTAAAAGGCCAAGGAAGGCACGGAGCAAGAGATTATAATAAACTGATTTAAGTTCAGTCAATTGTTTTCGGGAAAGTAATTCCCAAAGATAAGGAGATAGTGTAAAAGCTTTAGAGCCAGAACAAAGGCAGACGAGTATGATAAATTATGAATCTAAGTTGTAAAAGTTATCAAGATTCGTTCTGAGGACACGGATCCAGAATGACGGGATGTTTGAAATCAATGCTTATGTTGTGTTGGTTCATGAAATAATGATAAGAGAAAGGAAAATAAAAAGAAATTGAAGTGGAAAGGAATATAACGGCAATAGAGTTTGAGGTATGATAAGGGAGTTGGGTATGAGGAAACCCTAACGACTCGTAGCAATAGAAATAGAAAAGTATGCATTCGTCAGGATGAGGGTGATTCACCATAAGTTAAAATTGATGGTTGAAGGTATAAGAGATACATATATTTTATCCCCTGTAAGTTGGGAAGATTCGAGGAAACCTTGAGATAATTCGAAGGATAAATAATGAGACGCGGATAGACTGAGGAGACAAGAAAGTAAGAAATTAAGAAAATTGGGTGAAGGAAGTGACCTTCAAGAAGGTAAAGTGTAAGACCGGTGGCATGATACCCAGAAAGGGAGACGCCAGATATGAAAGATATCCCAACATTGAGATGACTGTTGAGATAAACAACAAAAGTAAATAAGGAATTATTAAGAAGAGGTTCACGTTGAACATGACCAATATCTTCCAGAACATCCATGTTATCATTACCAAATCAGGAAAGAAAAGCGGATGACCATTGTTATCTTTTGGAGGCCATATGGATTGACCTCAATTTGAATAAGGATGCTATTATGAAGTTAGGTATAGACTATCGAGGTGGGAATGATGAATAAGATAATCTATCAAGGATATATGACTTGATTTATCCATGGAAGGATGCATGTACCTTTTAAAGGTGGAATTAAGAATAGAACATCGGTAACTTAAAATGAATCCTAGGGGAATGCATAAAGGTTGGCATTTCACCCTTAATAGGGACAGTATGAGTTTTGACAGGGTGAATTGGAAAGGATTAAGGTAATAACAACCTTTAAGAATCAGTGGAGAATTTTTTTCAGAAGTATATAGACAATGGTTCTAGTAGTAGTAAATGGTATTTTGATATGCCCTGTATCTAAGGAATACAGGAGGAACGATTCAAGGATAACCCTAGAGGTTTTACAAGGAGAAAGGTAATATTCAAAATTTTCAAGAATAGAAATGTTGATAAAGGAAATATGACGTAATTATATTGATGCCAAGTGAGGCACGTGTTAAACCACGAGAAGGTATGGATCGAACTAGTAATGGTCAAAATTGTTCAGGGCAATTAGGACTTAAGATAGAAGATGCTCTAAGTATAATTGAGAGTCAGTCATGACAGTGATTAACCTCTAAAGACTGAGGCAATAACTTATGGAAAAATGGTGATTTTTTTTTTACTCATCAGATTTTAAGGAAAACATCTTCACATAAGCTGTGATTGAAATGAGGTAGAAAATTATTTGGAGGTGGTTAAAATGACATTGACTATAAGGAAATTGTACTATCAGGAAAGGCCAAAGAGGTGGCCGACACTTTAAAGGTAAGTGGATAATTATAGGCGCGTGTGCCAAAAGAATACAGTGATGATGGTTAAAAATGTGAAGGTTGAATTATGGTTTGGAAGATTGACATTCCTTCTGATGACTGTGCAATACCCAACCGTAATAGTAGTTGGTAAAGGTTTAATTTGTGTAATCGCATTGAACGGGCTATCTATCTTAGAAGGTCCTATCTTGAGATAAGCCAGGACCATGTTTCAAAAAGGACCAAACAAACCTTTGAGTTAAGTCTTCTATTGAAGGCATATGATTAAGAATGGTATTAACCTGCTATCGGTGCTTTGATTGAAACTCTTCTGCAATTTTATATGCTTCATGTCATGTATGTATGTCAGGATCAGGAGTGTACTCCATGAATCATGAATGGTGATTATGTTACCTCCTTAGAAGGATTTGATACGATATGTATGGACTCCGTATGGTTAGCTATTAAGATTTCATGGAAAGTGAATGATGACAGTGGGTCAGTGGTGGACCATAGTAAGGCAGCAATGATTCTGCGAGTAGTAAGCTGATTACAACCGTGAGAGTTGTATTGGAACGGGTGTTGAGATTGAGTACCACTAATCGGGTCGTGGTAGTGTATAAGTTATCATTGATAGACTAATTAAGTAGAGTGTCTACCTAGTGAATTATTATTCTTTCTTATCAATAGGAAGTCGTATTATTATACGAGGAAGGTTGCGGTGCAAGCATAGAATTCTAGTAACGATGATGTCTAGAATGAGATCCCAGATTCGATTTTCGATGTCGAGGGAGTTTCAAAGGTGATTGTATATGAGCTCGAGGAAGAGCATGGGTCCATAAAATGATGAACGGAATAGAAATATTTAGACATGGGAAATACGATGTTATAATACTTGATGCTGATATAAATACGTTTATGTTTTGTTCTCCTATGACAAACCTCTATAATTCAGAGGTAGGTTCCAAGCCAGATATTTTGTGGCAGTATATTTTTTTTTATATATACAATTCTCTTCAATTCGTTCTTTTCTCTTCTTTCATTTCATATAAACTGAGAAGAACAACCCTTCCAGGAAGGGGAGGTATTGCCGAATGACTATCTATCTTTGTGATAGAAGCCTAGTAGGATACCACATGTTGTTTAATTGCTTGTCAAGTACTAAAGGCTGGCCACCTTCTGTACTAACTATGCGATATAACAAGTGTTCATGATCATAGTGATCTCTCAACAAATTCCTTTACTTCTATTTGATTGATCAAATTTTGGAAAATAGAAACAACTGAAAAAGGAGTAATAAAGTGGTGGTAGTATGCGGAATGGGAACACATTCGTGATACTAAGGTTGACGTGGTTATTAAAAGGGTTATAGAACGCTAGCGAGCAAAAGTATGACCAGTATAATATTAGGAACGGAAGGTGATAGCGATTACGAACTGGAAAAGAATGGGTATTGAGAAGCAAGAGCTCTAATGATTGGAAGCTATGATGAGAGTCTGTGCAATAGACTTGAAAGAATTTGGAATGATCACTTAATTCGGATTGAGTTATCTTACGACAATAGATCATATGTCATTATCGAGATGTCGCCTTATGAGATCCTTGAGGGAAGACAATGTCGATCTCCCTTATGTTAGGATGAAGTTGTAGAGCGCAAGATGCTCGGACCCGCAGTAGTCCAAAGGACCAAGGATATGATAGATCTAATCAGAGGACGGCTGGTAGTAGCCCAAGATGGACATGATGAGTATGTTGATTTGACACGAAAGGATAAAGAGTATGAAATAGGGGACCTAGTAATGTTATAGGTATCCCTTGGAAAGGATTGATGAGGTTCGGAAAGAAAGGAAAGCTAAGTCTACAATTTATTGGACCCTTGGATATGTTAAGACGTTTGGGAAGTTAGCATATGAGCTAGCCCTAACCCCGAACATGTAGCAGGTCGTAACGTGTTTCACGTATCAATGTTAAGGAAGTGTAATTTAGATGCCAGATAAATAGAGGCATATGAGCGCATAGACATGCAACCAGACGTAACCTATATGGAGCAACCAGGAAGGGTTGTAGAGTGAAAAGGGAACAAGTGCTCAGGAGAAGGATTATCAAACTAGGCAGAGTTTGGTGGCAGAACCACAATGTGGGAAAATTGACTCGAGAGTTAGAAAGTGTAATGCTAAGAAAGTATCCCCATTTGAATTCTATCTGATTCCGGGACGGAATCCTTTTAAGGAGGGGAGACTGTAATAACCCCAATTTTTGAGAAATTTTGAAACCCTTATGAATAGTGTTTTTGCTGAACGAGAAAACTTTTCATGCCACGCTATGTAGGGGTTCTGTTATTGATCTTATGGGATATTATTAGTACTCTATGAGGTATATAAGTGTATGTAAAGATCGTCAGAATCCAATTACGAACACTTTGATTTTTCCCGGAAATCCACAATATACGGAGAGAATTGAGTATAAGGTAACAGGATAAAAAGGATTTAAATTAAAGGATTATAAGAGAGGATCATAAAAGGAATACAATGTATTGAGAAAGGTTAAGGGAACCTAAGTAATAAGATCCCGGGTATGATCCTTCAAACGATAAACGAGAACGAAAGTTAAGCGAACCGTATAACAGATCAGCGGTCATTAGGCAAACGATTAGGAAGTTAATCAAAGGGATTAATGGGAATGATGTCATCCAACCAATAGAAAGAAGACAAGGAAGGAAGGATGACATCATGAGGATGAGGTAAGCATGACATGGGAAGGAAGGAGGTGTGGTTGAATAAGGACCACACAAATTCAAGGGCAAGGTAGTAATTTGCTAAATCAAATACAAAAATCAATCAACCAAGCAAATCATTTCATTTTCATCAAACAAATCACAAAATCCTCCATTCTTCATGAAGCTCTCGGGTGGTTTTCTTAAATTTTGAAAGTCCAAGCTCCTCCACTTGTTATTTTCCAAGGTAATTATCCTAGCTTCTCCTAGTTAAGTTACATACTTCCTATAAGTTTAAGCTTCTAATTCCAAGCCAATCTTTTTCTATAAATCATCAAAGAAGATGGTGAATAGTGTTTTCAAGAACTAAAATTTGTGTTCTTGAAGTTTTGTTTAGATTAAGCTTGGATAAGGGCTTTAAAGGTGATTCCAAGCCATCCTCTTGATTCTCCACTCTCCAAGGAAGGTATAAACTACAAACCCTAGCTTTAGTTTTGAGTAATTAGGATTGAATGTGTTTGATATAGCATATGTGAAGCATGATGCTTGATTGGTTGAAGTTTGGTTGAGTTGTAGAGATTAGTTGGTTTTGTTGCATTGTTGGAGTTGTAAATCTTGGTAATTAGTTAAAGAACCTAAGTAAAGCTTTTAGTTCATGTGAGGAATAAGTATAAATGGTAAATGTTGTGGTTTTGATTAAAAGAACTTAAGTATGATTAAAGTTAAGTTTAGGCATAAGTATGAATGATTAAATTAAATTGGTTGGGGTTGTTATGATGTGATAAGGATGGATGTTTGTTGTATGATGGATTTGAGGTTGGATTTGGGGTTGATTTGGAATGGGTTTGAATGGTTTAAAATATTGGAAATCGCGTAAACATAGCCGTCGTAACGTCCGATTTTCTTTGGACTGTTTTTGTGCATAACATTAGGACCCGAGAACCCCCTGCTAGATTGTGACCACTGCCATGTTTAGATAGCTCATGTTACGAGCTTCGTTTTGATATGTAGTTCGTTCGATTCCGATTTACGGTTTAGGAGAAACGACCGTTTCAAGTAACGGCATTTCGCGAACGAAACTTTTTCCCTCGCCTTACTTTGGAATGTAGGTTAAAGACCAAAAAGGGTTAATTAATGTGTGAAACATTTATGGTAAGTGTGTTAGGCAGTTGGTAAGTCATTCGCGAAGGAATCACTTTAAAACTCGTAAAGGTTAAATTATTAAAAATGGTGGAGCCGAGGGTACCCGAGTGACTTAAGCAAATCGGTGAGCGCAAAACAAGCGTTAGAGTCTAAGTTAGTTAAAGTATAGATTTACAAGTGATTTTGGTTTAATTCCAACTTACTTGTTGTTTATAGGTTACCAGACTCGTCCCGAGCCTTTCTCACCCCCAAGTCGCTCAGGCAAGTATTCTATCCGATACACTGTTGTTGTGATGTAAATGTATGTATATGCATTATCTTGTGATATTGCATGATTGTTATTTAGCAAATGTTGCGATATATTGTAGCATGTGATATGGTATATATGCATGCCTGTTTTATATTCTTGAGATATATATCTGTTGGTTTATTTGATAATACCTATGCTAGAGGATAGCGGTAACTTGCATATACCCTTAGTATAGGGACCCAAAAGGTGAAAATATTTTCTAAAACCGGGAGTCGAGGATCCCGAGTAATCTTGTATATATGGATAAGGATATATATATATATATATTTATATATATATATATGGTTATAGTTTTCCAAACTATAAATCGAATAAGGTTTATTCGATAACTTTAACTTTATTTTATTATTGAATATTATTTCGAATATTATTCGAAGGCGTATGACTTTTTATTTTATTTATTGAATATTATTTGAATATTCATTTGAGAATGTATGACTCCTTTATTTTATTTAATGAAAATTATTTATAATATTCATTCGAGGTATTATGACTCAGCTTATTTTATTTATTGAATATTATTTGAATATTCATTTGAGGATCTATGACTCCGATTATTTGCTGAGATATATTCTTTATTTTATTAAAGAATAAGGTGTTAATAATCAAACTTATTTTCGATTATTCAACTAAAGATAATACTTTCATATAAGTATATCTTTGGTTATTTAATGTTTATTTCAAGTATAAGTTTTAATACTTCTACTTCTATTATTTTTATAAAGATTATTCTTTATGGGAATATTATATTAAATAATAATATTCAGTCATTTTCTAAATATTCTGGGGACTGATTTACTTCATTAAATCAGCCTTACTCCAAACACTCTTTAAAGTGTTTTCGAGTCTTCAAAATGATTTTTAAAAGTCAGAGCGGATCCCAAAACTCATTTTTATATTTAAGATCTTCCTTTTTAAGGGGATTTAAATACTCGCTCAAAACCTGGGGAATCCGGCTCTGTGGTGTATTTTATATTCGCAACGAGGTTGCAGATTTGGTAAATGAATTGATTACTTGCCCAACGTTCGGGAAGTAAGCCCATCTCATTGAGTCGGCATAAGCGACAGGCCGGGGTACGGTCTATTATTGTGTAAGTGGCTGGGTGGCAGTCCATCAACGCGTGAGGGGCCGGGGTACGGTCTAGCGCGAGGTCCTAATGCGGCCAGGGTGATGACCGGTGAGGAATTCATCCATCTACTAGTAGAAAAGGTTACTTATTGGTATCTTTGCCTGATCAGCAAGATATCGGGTTTATGCCAAAATTATTTTCCTTTCCCAAAATTCATTGGATGTTTCAAACTCTGTTCATACTTTACATAACAGAGGTTCCAGGAAATGTTTAAAGGGGTATATATGTGTGGATATATATATATCGGGACTAAAGAAAGTATCTCATAACTTTTTCATTCAATAATATTTCAAAGATTGAATCTATTCAAGTCTTATCTTGTGGTCTCATCAGTGGGATGAACTTTTGAAATTGATTGTAACTTGAATGGTGGTAGTTCAAGTAGTATTTGGGAATGATATAAGTGTAGTGAAGTATTTGGTAACTTCATCTTTTAAACTTATATCTAATTAATAATTGTCTTATGTATGACAAAGATTTTCAGAAAAACGTTGAGACAAGGTTAGATATATGAGATCACCTTGCAACGATATTTTTTTATATACAGTTATACACTGGGATTTTGTGTATATTATGCATGGAAGAGGACTTCCAATATTTTGAAAAGTATATATGTATATATATATACTGAATATTTTGCGACTTCATCGCATTAAGTTATCAACTTGGTTCATTTCTTTTGACCAAGACTTTCATGAGTACTATGAGAAGGCTCATATACTAGTAAGTATATACTAGTAATTATCTTACACACGATAAAAGATTCTAGTAAGTATCCATTTAGATACTTATATTATTGTTATCACTATATATTATCTTGCGAGCTGTAAGGCTCACTCTTGCTTTATTTCTTCATCACACAACAACAGTTAGGAAAGATGGCCAGACTCCAGCAGACCCAGCGCAAGCGCGTGGGAAGCGTCCCGCGTCTTCCCGATGATGTTGTGGCTGCTATAGCTGCAGAGGTAGATCTATTGGTAGATCAGGCATTCTATTTTTGAGAATCAATTATGTATAATTATAACTTGTGGCAGATAATGGCAATTAACTGTAAATTTATCAAGTAATCATTTTGGGTTGTAATAATTTTAAATTGTGGATTCAAAGACTTGTACTTATTTCAATTTCATCTCTGAGACTATAACGGGTTGTGGTGTGTGTTAGTGTGGGGTCACAGCATAAGGTTATTATTATTAATTAAGTGAAGTGATATTGTGGAAAGAAAGACCGTGACGACCCGGATCCCCGACCCCGGATCTGGGGGTGTTACAAGGACTGCCAAAGTCAGTATTTGCTCCTGATGGCCTTTGTGATTCTTGTCAGAAGGCTAAATAAAGGAAATCCTCATTCAAGAGCAAGACTAAATCATCAATTCTTGAGCCTTATCACCTTCTACATGTTGATCTATTTGGTCTAGTAAATGTCATGTCTATTGCAAAGAAGAAATATGTTATGGTCATAGTGGATGAGTTCACCAGATACACATGGGTGTATTTCTTGCACATAAAAAGTGAAACTGCATCTATCTTGATTGATCATGTCAGGCAACTGGATAAATTGGTCAAAGATTCTGTGAAAATAATAAGAAGTGATAATGGTACTGAGTTGAAGAATTTGATAATGGAAGGGTTCTGCAAAAACCATGGAATCAAGCAGGAATTTTCTGCTCCCGAAACTCCACAGCAAAATGGAGTTGTTGAAAGAAAGAATAGAACTCTCATTGAAGCTGCACGTACAATGATTGATGAAACAAAGCTTCCAACCTATTTCTGGGCTGAAGCTGTGCAGAATGCTTGTTTTACTCAGAATGCAACACTCATTAACAAGCAAGGAAAGACACCATATGAGATGGTGAAGAATAAGAAGCCGAATTTGATGTATTTTCACGTATTTGGAAGCAAATGTTTTGTTCTTAAGACTCATCCTGAACAGCTATCCAAATTTGATCTAAAAGCTGATGAAGGAATCTTTGTTGGATATCCACTTTCCACAAAAGCCTTCAGAGTCTACAACTTGAGAACAAGAGTGGTCATGGAATCTATCAATGTCTCCTTTGATGATAAGAAGATTACTGGACTTGAAGATTTTATTGATCATGATCAGCTGAGATTTGAAAATGAAGACTTAAATTCTGATGCTGAAAATCCTGACAGTCTAAATCCTGATACTGCAAACTCTAATGGATTAAACTCTGATGTTATTGAAACTGTGGTGATTATGCCAAAGGAAGATGCACCTATGCAGGGGGAGCATACTCAAGATACAACCACATATCAAGAAGCATCAGAACATACATCTGGCTCTTCAAGTTCTGATTCGTGAAGTTCTGATAAGCCAAGTTCTGATAGTTCTGAGAACTTAAATTCTGAAGGATCCAACTCAGAGAGCATAATTTCAGGGGGAGCATCAGAAAATGTTGATGAAGATAGCATGGATCATGGGGGAGCATCCAGTTTTAGAGAAAACCTTCCATCTGCAAGGAAGTGGACTAAATCACATACACCTGACTTAATTATTGGAAATCCTGATGCAGGTGTCAGAACTAGAACAACTACTTCAAGTGAATGTCTTTATAATTCTTTTCTTTCTCAGACTGAACCAAAGAAAGTGGAAGAAGCTCTTCAAGATGCTGATTAGGTGCAAGCAATGCAGGAAGAGTTAAATGAATTTGAAAGAAACAAAGTCTGGACCCTAGTGCCAAGGCCAAAGAACAGATCTGTTGTTGGTACAAAGTGGGTATTCAGAAACAAAACTGATAGTGATGGCATAATTATAAGGAATAAGGCAAGGTTGGTTGCAAAAGGATATTCTCAACATGACGGAATTGATTATGATAAAACATTTGCACCAGTTGCTAGATTAGAAGCCATAAGGATATTTTTGGCTTTTGCTGCTCACAAAAAGTTTACTATCTTTCAAATGGATGTGAAAAGTGCTTTTCTCAATGAAGAATTGGAGGAAGAAGTATATGTTGAACAACCTCCAGGGTTTGTAGATCTCAAATATCCTAATCATGTCTACAGGATTGATAAAGCACTTTATGGCCTTAAGCAAGCTCCAAGAGCATAGTATGAGACTTTAGCTCAGTTTCTTCTGGAAAGTGGATTTAACAGGGGAACAATAGACAAAACACTGTTCTAGCTCAACCATGGAAATGACTTACTTCTGGTTCAGATATATGTTGATGATATCATCTTTGGTTCTACAAATGACAGACTTTGCAAAAAGTTTGCCAAACTGATGCAGTCAAGATATCAAATGAGTATGATGGGGGAACTTAACTATTTTCTGGGCCTTCAAGTCAAGCAGAATGCAGAAGGCACTTTTATTTGTCAAACCAAGTACACCAGAAATTTGCTGAAGAAATTTGGAATGCAAGATTGTTCAAGTGCATCCACTCCCATGGCCACTGCAACAAAATTGGATAAGGATACTGGTAAATCAGTAGATATTACTGATTACAGAGGTATGATTAGCTCTCTACTCTATCTAACTGCTAGTAGACCTGATATCATGTATGATACCTGTCTTTGTGCAAGATTTCAAGCAGATCCAAGAGAACCTCACTTAACAGCTGTGAAAAGAATTTTCAAATATCTTAAGGGAACAACTGATCTAGGATTATGGTATTCCAGAGAATCAGATTTTAAACTAATAGGTTACTCAGATGCAGATTTTGCAGGTTACAAAATTGACAGGAAAAGCATAAGTGGAAGCTGCCAATTTCTTGGATTCTCGGTTTAGCAAGAAACAAAAGTCAATTTCCACATCAACTGAAGAAGTAGAGTACATTACTGCAGGCAGCTGTTGTGCATAGATTCTTTGGATGAAGAATCAGTTACTGGATTATGGGTTAACATATTTTAAAATCCCTATATACTGTGATAATCAAAGTACTATTTCTATGACAGGTAATCCAGTTCAACACTCAATGATAAAGCACATCAGCATTAGGTACCACTTCATAAGGAAACATGTGGATGAAGGTACAGTGGAATTGCACTTTGTTCCAACAGATCAACAACTAGCATATATCTTCACAAAACCTCTGTGTGAAGCTACTTTTATAAGATTGGTAAATGAACTTGGAATGGTTTCAGGTTCTTTCTCTAAATCTGCTTAGTTTTGTTCTGATGCATCAGACTTTATGATCAGTATTTACAGAAATTACTATCTTTGTGTATTCTGTGCTTAATTGAAAATTGCCTAAGTACTGATTGTTGTCTGATGTGTATTTCTAAACTCTGATAGTGATATGACTGTTTTTGTGCCTATTCAATCCTATGAGGATAACTGTGCTAGATGCTGACCTAGTAGTCTTTAACATACTAGAGATCCCATGTTAGCAGTAATTATTTATGTGGAAATCTATTGACACAAGCAAATTCTGATATTGAGCTTAGTCACGTTTACTTTGTCTATCTTATTACTAAGTCGAAAACTAGAATAATGCTTCTCATCTGTTAAGTTCTGATGTTAGTAAATCTGATGAATGTACTAAGTGCTGATAAACCTCACTCATCAAAAGAAAAAGTAAATGAAAAAGAAATAAAAATCAGGTACTCCTTTGAGGTCTAGAGTAAAAATGTGGAAGGGACGACCCAAGTGCATTGCTGGTATTAAGTAATATGCATCAGAAAAGCAAATAATTATTTTTCTTGGTGACTTTTCACACTCTATGACTACTGGAGAAATACTCTGTTAATAGCATAAATTCTGATAAGCAGTCGTGACTCACTTACACTGAGAAGCCACTGTAAAATGGAATTTCAAAAGATGCATAAAATAAGAACAAAACATTTGAGGTGGACTCATGCATGAACTCATTCAATAGTAGGCTTCAGAATAATGACAGATTTTAAGCACAGTTTTAGTTATGCCTTATTTCTAAGATGTACTGAAGTGAATCAGGCCTTACGCTTTGTCTGATATTTTACTTAATGCACACACTTACACTCCATATGAATGATGAAAATTACTGTGGCGTTCAATGTTATTTTAGATGAACAGTTTATGTGTCAGATTGCATAAATTCTGAGGACAGGTTCTGATGGAAGTCCTGATGATTAAGTTCTGAAGAACCGAAATCAGAATTTGTATGAAGAATCACAGAGATAGGCATTCATTTTTCGAGTTAAGAAATCATGATCTGATGATTGTTAAGTTCTGATATAAGTCTAAGTTCTAATATTAAATTCTGATCCTTTACTTGGCTTATTTATGGTTACAATCTGAAACAGTCTCCTTTTCAATCAGAATATGTTTGGGTGGAATATTAATAGTCAATCTAATTAGGGTTAGTAGAACGCGTACATGCACAGTAATTTATTTTTTCTTGTTTGTTGTGCGCATTAAACCCTGTTTTACTTTTCCAATGACTGTTTTTCTTCTTCCCAGTCTAGGGAGACGAGGCAGAATTATTTCTACCTGTTAGCATTAAATTTCCTTGCATCTCCTGGCATTCTCTTGCCTATATAAATCAACACCTCAAATCAGCCTACACATCATTTCTTTTCTCACACACTCACTCTCCTTTCATTCATACCAACACAAACATGGTCAACTACAATATGTTTTTGAACTATGAAACCTTCAACATGGAGTTGAGCTGTGATGACTGGCAGCAGGAATGGCACGTAACTGTCATTCCTGATGAGATTTGGGACTCGGTTCCCCAGGAGGTTCTTACACACCTCTTGTTCTTTTACATGGACTACCATCGCCATCTGGAGCGATTGGAAGAAGAAAGGCCGGAAGCTCTCCGCCAACAAGAGCGAATCATTCGACTCGCTATTCTTTTTGTAGAGAGTCGCAAGAAAAAATAATTTATTTTCTTCTTCCTGTTTTTCTTCATCTTCAGCTTTGTCCGGCTTTTTAGCCAAGGACAAAAGTTGTTGATGTTAGGTTAGTAGCGTAGGACAATCTTGTAATGCTCTGATGTAATTTTAATGGATGTATTCTCTTAATATATAATGAAATTTCTTATTCTTGCAAGATTATGTTTCTGAGATGTTTGCAATTTTACTGCATTGTTAAATCCTGATATTTCAATATTTTGATGACCATTTTAATTATTGATTTAAATTAAGTTCTGATTTTAAAATATCAGTACTTGTTTACTTGCTTTATTTTGGTCATTCTCACACTCGAAATTTTTACAGAATATTGGTTTTGCAGTGAAAATAATTGAATAAGTGGGAACAATTTAAATTTTGAATTAAAACTGACTTACCTCAATTACTGGGATTACTGGGTAAGTGGAATGGTTTTTCCTTGAAAAACTGCATGTGATAAGTAATGATTGTTGTTTTCCCGTGCCCATTAACTATTCATTATTGTTGCATGTCTGACAGGTGTCCAACGGTTATATTTTTTTTACCAAGTATAAGTAAGAGAGAGAGAAGATTAGGCAATCTTTTATTTACTTTTACAGTTTATCTCTTTTTCTTTGCTTTTACTCTCTCTCATCTCCTGACGTTGGTTTTTCATACAGACATTTTATCAAACACCTTACAGGCAATCTTAATTTTCAATTTTTCTTATGGCACCTAAGGATTTGATCATCGATGGAGCTAAGTTCATTCCCAACAACTATGCTGCAATCCTAAACCATGATGAAGCTCCGTCTGAGTTGCATTTTGTGCAAGATCTTCCTGCACACAGTGAAATTGGGTATGCATTGACCCAGCCTTCAGTCTTTTCAAGCCAACAAGTTCTGACGTTTTGGCAGACTGGGTATTTTGATAATGGTGGTGCTGATGGTACTCCCAGCATTATTTTTGAAGTGGATGATTCTGAACATGTGGTAACTCCTGGAACAGTTCGCAAGGCCTTACATTTACCAGAAGGCTGCAATTTCTCAACACCGGAGGAACCATTACTACAGCAGCTCATGGCAAGTTTGGGGTATGAGAGGAATTTGGCTAAGCTTGGACAGTTGAAACGAGCACACATCAGAAAAGGATGGAGCTTCTTCTTCGACTGCATCACTAAATCCTTCGGGAATAAGTGTTCTAACTTTGATGCCATTCCTATAATGAGTCAACACATCGGGTATGCTATTATTAACCAAACTCATTTTGATTTTGTAAGTGTTGTGATAGGTTTTATTGGGGATAGGATGACAGAGGATAGGAATGTTGTCTACTTTGCTAGATTCTGTCAGCTTATATATAATTTCTGTTGTGCTAATGAACCCCAACCTACCACTGACTTATATCCACCTTTCAAAATTGCAGAACGAGCCTTTAATGACTTGGTAAATGCTGATCTTAAGAAAATGGTGGTTAGACCTTTATAGATTCCTCAGTCTGTAAAACAGATCCTAGTAAATGCTGATCCTCAAACCTATAGATCTGTTTATCCTGATGTACAACCTACCACCACATCTCAAACACCACACCCACCATCAGAACAAATCATAGATACATCTATACCTCAACCCTCCCTCAGAACATATCTTAAAACATATCTCACACCTTCACAGACAGCTAACCCTTCATCCTCAGCACCTACTGTGAAGCCTTCTTCTTCTAAGCCCAAGCGGACAAAAACTGTTCCTCAGACACCATAGAAGAGAAGGAGGATTGTTCTGAGAGATGAGTCTGATAGTGAGGAACAGGTTTCTGCATCAGAACCTGTTGTTACAGAAGCTGAGAAGGTTTCTTCTCAGAAGGATTCTGGAATTGGGGGATCTAAGCTTCTCAGAAGGCTTAGAAGAATGACTTTTGCTGAATCTCCCAAGGAATCCCCACCTTCAAAGAGATACAAGAAACAGAGAGCTAAAAGGCCAGCTTCAGATGATGAGGAAGCAGCAGCTAAGGAAGGAGATCAGGAATCTCTGATCTCAAAAGAACCAGAATTTGCTGAATCTACTGCATCTCCTTCTCCATTGTCCCAAACTCAGGAAGCTGCTACAGACAAGGCAAACACACCATCTGTGTCTCCTGTACATGAAACTGTATCTCCTGTAGACCCAGGCACAAGTGCTGAAATTGATATTCAAAACCTAGTTGTGCCTGAGGTTCTCTACTTAGAAGCTCCAACAGCAATTAATCCATCAACAACACATGTTCCTGATGCTACTCAAACTCCAGAATTGTCTACTACACCTTCTCTGTATCTAGATGTTGATGATCAGAATATAGGTGAGCATCAAGATATGGCTGTTGATCAGAACTTGGAAACAGATCCGCACTTAGATGATGATGCTGAAGCCTCAATTGCTTCTCATACTATTGTTTTATCAGAAGATACTGATTCTGTCAGTTCTGATGCTGCAAATACTAATGATACTGGTGATGCTGCTACAAATGCAGATGCTGATAAAGCTGGTCCTTCAGGACATGCACCTCCACAAACTATTTCTAAATCTGAACTAGTCAAGAAGTTTGTACGAGGAGAAGCACCAGTACCTTGGAGTGAAACTCCTAGAGGACAGGAGTGGACTATGGAATGGAACTCAGTTACCTTTGTTCCATCTGAAAAGATTCTTGCTGAGCACTTGGCAAAAGCTGATGAAATGTTAATTCCTGATGATTTCAAGACACAGCTTTGAGTCACTGCATTGAGTACTAGACATCTGCAAGGTCTCCATTCAACAACTCATGCAGAGTTACGTCAAGTTAAGGAAGAATTGTTCAAGCAAGATATGACTAGGAAACTTGATAAGAAAAAATTCTTCCAACCTACCTTTGACAGAGTTGCTTACATTGAGAAGACCCAAGAGAAGCAACAGTCTCAGATTATTGATATTTTGAAACATCAAGCTTCTCAGCAATCTCAACTCGATGAAATCCAAGCCTCAGGGAATTGCTTGTCTCTCTTCTCTTACCTGCTGATGCCAAAAAGGGGGAGAAAGTAATTAAGTCCAAATGCAAAACTGATCAGACACTGAAGGGGAAGGATGATGAAAAAGATGACCAGGGAAACTCTGGAATGGGTGGAGGTCATGGTCAAGGTAGAAATTTCTCATCAAGAAGAGCTGAAATTACAAGTCACAGGACAAGTTCTGATGCTGGAAAAAGAATTACTTCTGCTACTGGTAAAAGGATAAGTTATGATGAACTTTTGGATCTTGATGAAGAATTATCAAGACAGTTATTTCTAAAGGAGAATCCAGGAATGGACTTGGAAAGTCTGATGGAAGAAGAAGCCAGACTTAAGTCAGGAAAAGTCAAATCTAAATCTGAAGCTTCTGTTGGTAAAAAGAAACTTCCAAAAGTCAAAGGCATTGTGATAAAAGAAAGAACAAATCCTGAAGCAACCAAGGCTAAATCACAATTGCAGATAGATCTAAGGTCTAAGGGCAAAGAGAAAATTGGTGAACCTATCAAGGTTTATGTGCCTCCTGTAGATGAAGAAATTAATGTTGAAGATGCTGATCTTGCTCTGACTTCAAGAAAAATTTCTAAGACAACCTCTGACATGGCTCAAGTTGTTCAGAGTAAAGATAGAGTTAGTTCTGATATCTCAAAGAAGCAAGTAACCTCTGACATAGCTCAAGTTAACTTGATATCAGAAGATAAATCAAAGGAAACCTCTGACATTGCTCATGTTAAACCTTCAAAGATACTCCTACCAGGATTCACCAAAGCCAAACAGACTCAACCTTTGAAGACTGCTGCAAGTGGTTTAGAAGCAAGAGTGGTTACTGGAAAGGAAGCAAGAGATAAAACTGGATTAGGAAGTGCTGATGAAAGAAGAATACAGAACACAACCAATGATCCAACTTCCTTAAGTGAACCAGGTATTGGAGCAACTCCTGAAAGATTGAATCAACTAGAATCTGTGCAGATGGTTTACCATACCTACTTGAAAGAACACATCTTGTTGTACTTCATGACAGATGGTAGGGTTTATCATATAAGGGAAAATGCCATTCCACTGAAGTATTATGAAGAATTGGAACATGTATTATTCTTACTTCAAGTGAATGACAGAATAACAGAAAGTGCTGCAAACTATTTGAAGAATCAGATTCAGAGACAGAAAAGGCTTTATTCTGTTAAGTCTGACAGCACATATCTTCCAAAGTACAGAGATCACAAGGGTGATATTGTTGAGATGAAGCCTAACTCTGCTAAGATTATAACTACCTTTCTGGGTTACAGGGCTGTGGAATTCAATCTTGAGTCTGACAAGGCGTATTTGACCAGACTGGATCAGGACATAAAGAAAGCTAAAATTAATGATCTCGGGGCTGCAATCTTTCAAACTGGTGAAGATTCTACAGAACTTAAAGATGCTAAAAGGAGGATGATTGATGAACTCAGATATGCTGAGAGATGTTTGTTAAAGAACTATCTCAGAACAACTCCTGACATCAGAGAAATCAGAAGATGAAGCCAAGTCAAGATGTACAACTGCTCAAATTTTGATATGAATACAGACTGAAGTTGTTATCAGAAGTTAAAGTTGGTAAAGCTTTAAGGACTGTAAGTTGTAGTTATCTAGTCAAATTCTCATGCATTTGTACTTAATGTTTTTGACATCATCAAATATCTGTTAACTTGTATATTATGCTAATTTACAAGTTCGGGGCGATTGTTAGATAAATTTGATAATGTCATGTCTAATATGATTCATGTTTAGTTTTCAGATCTTACTTAAATAGGACAAATCAGTACTTAACTGAAATCAGCACTTATGCTGAAGTCAGAACTTAAGTCGTCAGTACTTAAGGTTCAGGAGATATTTATCAGAAAGTAATATCAGGACTTGAAGGAAACATTCAGATAATAAGGAAGGCAGCTGATTTACAGGAAGAGAAGATCGAGACAAATATAAGAAGATATATATGCATGAAGAAGGAATTCTATGAAGAATAGAATACTTAGAAGAAAAGATATCTGATTGATATATTTTAGGAAGCAGAATTATATTCCATATCAATTAGCGATTATCTTGTAACTGTGTAGTATATAAACACAGACATAGGGTTTACACTATAAGTGTTATTATAATCGAGAAGATTATTCATTGTAACCCTAGCAGCTCTCGTGATATTTGTTCATCACTGAGAGAGGACAGTTCCATACTGTAACAGAGTTTATTATTTTGAATAAAGTTTGTTTTCTGTTACTTGAGTTATTAAAGTTCGATTTGATTGTGCTATACACTGTATTCACCCCCCTCTACAGTGTGTGTGACCTAACATCTTGAATGAAGATTTTCTTTGTTTTGCCTTTTGGCATGAATCACAAAGGCCATCAGGAGCAAATACTGATTTTGGCAGTCCTCTTACAAGATCTTTCTTTACTAGCTCATTTATGTTGTTGAAATTTAAATGAGAGAGTCTCTTGTGCCAATTCCAGCTTTCTTCAATTGATGATCTACTCAACAGATAGATTACTAAACCATCCGAGTTTGATGAAAGTCTGGCTTCATATATCTTACCATGCCTGTAACCTTTCAGAACTACTTTTCCTGTAGAATTATGTTAGGTCACACAACACTGTAGAAGGGGGTTGAATACCGTGTAGAATAGAATCAAATCGATTTAAAGCACAAGTAACAGAAAACATATGTATTCGATATAATAAACTTTGTTACAATGGAATTGTTCTCTCTCAGTGATGAACAAATATCTCGAGAGCTGCTAGGTTACAATTATATGATCTTCTCGATGATCGTAACTCTTATAGAGTAAACCTATATCTGTGTTTATATATACATACAGTTACAAGATAACTTCTAATTGATATAAAATATAATTTTGTCTCCTAAAATATATCAACCAGATATCTTATAATTCTTCTAGTCCTCGAACTCTTTCCTTGCATATCTTCTTCTTGTATTAGTCTCTATCTTCTTTCATGTAAATCAGCTTCCTTCCTTCACTACAAGTCCTCCAGTACTTAAGTTCTGATATCCATCTTCTGATATTATCTTCTGATAATCTAAGTTCTGATATCCTTAAGTTCTGACTTCCAGTAAGTCCTGATTCCAATAAGAACAAATATTTCCTATTTATTAAGATCTGAGAACTAAACATGAAACATATTAGACATGACATCTCAAATATATTCAACAATCTCCCCCAACTTGTAAATTATGCAAGAATGTACAAGTTAATAGATTTGATAATGTCAAAAACATTTAAGTTCAAATGCAATAAGAGTTTGACTAAACAAATAATTACAACTTACAAAACATCCAGCTTTACCAGCATCACTTATAGCCTTTGTACCAGAGATTCTGAATAGATCTCTTATAGCCTTTAAAATATATTCTGACCATCTTCTTGTAACATCAGATTTTACTTTCAGAAGATAATGAATATGTTGAAGCTCTCTGATAGACTTCTTTAATACATCCGAATCAGCTAATCTATAAGTCCTTCCATCATTGAGAAATAAGATCAATTTCTCTTTTATATTCTCCTTATCATGAACATCTATCACAACTTGAGTAGACAACACCTTGTCAAGGTGTCTTTGTTTGATTTGTTCATATGGCTTGTCTGTCAATATGAACGGATCTTTTAAAGTAACCTCTACTCCTGTTTGAATCTTCTTTTCGTCAGAACCTAATCCAGTTGTATCTCTAGGTTGCTTGGATCTCAACCCAAATATAGCAAGTTGACTCATCATGAGATTGGATTTTAGTTCAACTGGAGTAGCTTTCTTCCATAACAGCTTCTTCTTATTAGCAATTGTCATTTTGTCCAAATCAACTTGATCAGAATTTGTTATTTCTTCTGTAGCTTGTTGTCCTTTATTCTGAACAACAACTTGAGCAGTGTCAGAGGTTGTTTTAGAATCTTCACTTATCTTTCTTCTTTTCAAAATTTTAATAGTTTCATCTTCTATCAAATCATCATCATGCAATGTAGTTTGATAGACTGGAATGGAAGAATTTTTCTTTTTCTTTAAAGGTTCACCAACCTTTTCTTTTCCTTTTGATTTAAAATCGATCTCAATTTGTGATCTTGTTTTGGATTTAGATGTCTCAGTGATTGATTTCTCCTTGATCACAATGCCTTTCTCTTTAGGCATTGGAGGTTTCTTTGCATCAGAAGCTTTAGACGTAGGATTTGTCTTCTCAGTAGCAAATCTAGCTTCTTCCTCCTTGAGAGTTTCCAAATCCATTCCAGGATTGTGTTTCAGAAATAATCTTCTTTCTATCTCCTCATCAGGTGTCTGGATTTTAGGATCTTTGAAATAAACAGTAGTATGCTTCCCCTTTAATTTCAGAGTTTGTAAAAACCTCTGAGAGTCTTCAGATCCTGACTGAATCAGAATATCAGAACTTGACATCAGACTTTGTTTATCAGCACTTGACTTTAGTCTTTGAGCATTCACAGCATCAGAACTTGACTTGTTCTGAATAGAAGATTTCCTTGAATTTTTCTTTGACCTCTGCTCTTTTCAGAGTTTCCCTAGTCATCACTTTCATCATCCTTTTCCTTCAGTTCTTGAGTAGGTGATCATTTGGACTTAACTACCTTCTCCCCCTTTTTTGCATCATCAGGAAGTAAGAGAGAAAGAAGAAGTTCAACTTAAGATCGGATTTCATCCAATTGATCTTTCTGAGAAGCTTGATTAGCCAGAACCTCAGCAATTTGGGCCTGTTGCTTCTCTTGAGTTTTCTCAATTGCTGCAACTTTCTCATAAATAGGTCTAATATACATGCTCTTGTCAAGCTTGAGCACTTGATCTAGCTTATCAGTTTGTTCTCTGAATGTATCAACCTTTTCATGAGTAGCAGTATGTAGACCTTGAAGATGTTTTGTAGACAGAGCTGTGATCCTGAGTTGTGTCTTGAGATCAGAATTTGTAAGCAACTCATCAGCTTTTACAATATGCTCTGTCAGAATTTTAGAACATGGAATAAAATCTGATTGATTCCACTTCTTGGTCCACTCAACACCTCTGTGAGTATCCTCCCAAGGAATAGGTGCTTCCTTTTCAACAAATTTCTTCACCAATTCTTCCTTGCCCAGAATAGGTACTGGAGTCTCAGCAGAAACACTGTAATCAGAACTTGAGGAAGACTCATTGTGTTCTAATAGCTCAACAGTGTATGAAGCAACTAGAGATTCAGGAATAACATCATCTAAATTCTGATCAGCAGAATTTATCTCCAGAGCTGGTGTCTTTGATGTAGATGGAGCTTCCAGATAAAGAACTTCAAGTATATTCAAATTATGAATATCTATTTCAGAATTATCAGTCTGTTCTTTAGCATCATCTGTAGCTTTAATTGGAGAGACAGGAGGAGTAACAACTGTGTTGGTAGCAGTTTCTTTGGCTTGAGCTGGAAGGGCTTCAATGATAATCGGTTCCTGTGAGATCAGAGATTCCTGATCCCCTTCATCAGCTTCTTCTGTATCTTCTGAGATAGCTTTAGCCAAATACCTTTTTGCCTTCATTTTCTTCAATCTCCTTGCCAATGAAGGAGTTGCTTCAGTAGCATCAGAATGTACAGATTTCCTTTTCAAAGTATCAGAACTCCGAGCTGCTTTTTCTTTCTGAGAAGTAACATTCTCAGTTTCATTTATCACAGGTTCAGATGCATGAACCCGTGCTTCAATTATTTCCTCTTCACTCTCAGACTCATCTCTGAGAATCATCTTCCTTCCCTTTTATGGAGGTTGAGGAACAGACTTTGTCCTCTTAGAAGGTTTGAAAGATGAGGGTCTGGTTGTTTGTGCTGATGGGTGAGAAGTCTGAGGTGTTTGTGTAGAGGTGATATGTGTTGATGGTTGAGGTTCTGATGGTTGGACATCAGGATATAGTGCAGTGTATTTAACTGGATCATAGGTTATTAAGGCTTGTTTGACAGATAAAGGTATTTGGAGGGGTCTCAACACAGCCTTCTTATTATCAGTAGATAATAAGTCATTAAAAGCTCTTTTGGCTAATTTGAATGATGAAATTAATTCATGAGCTAATTGGGGCTTATTATCACAACAAAAGCTATAAATAAGGTGATAGAATCTAGCAAAATAGACAGTATTTGTGACGGCCTAAACCCTAGGGTCAGGAGTTGACGTCACTATACACCATTACAAAAAATATAAACAACAGAATTATTATTAAAATATACTAACTTGACCCCAAACCATGATCTGATCCAGGTTCAAGTATAATTCAGGTTCTCACTATTACAAACTTTTTATTCAACATCTAACACACACGAACTTTATTCAGCAACTCCTCAGACCTCATGGCCTGATACAAACTACCTCAGAGGAGCCTGGTCCAGTAGGGACGGGAACATGGGTCGGTCTGACTGGTCTTCTAGGCATCTGCGAGATATACATAACAGTTTGCAAGGGTGAGCATAATCGCTCAGCAGTACCACAATATGAATAACAGAATAAAACAATAATGTAACAATAATAGGAACAGAGCTGTAATCATGATATCAATATTTCATAATAAAAATCAGAGATAACTGGATATCACTAATTAGCATGCTTTGTTAAAATAACATAGTAGTGTGATGTGTAATACCAGAGTCCAATTTTAACATGCTAATCATTTTATAAAACCGCTGTATCAACTACTTATGCTCTTATGTAATTCAAAAATCCTAATCAGATATATAGCGGATATGTGAAGACAGTTGATCAGGCTATCAACACCAGACGGCTCTAACTGTCATCCCATTTACCTGTTCCGGAACTCAGAGACTAGCTAGGTCTCTGACCTGCTGGACTAATCGGTTTTATAGTACGCGCAACCGAATTAGCCTCTTACGCCACCTCAATAGGCCTACTCTGGCCCCAATGTATCCCATATCTGACCGTTTTATCCAGTTTTCAAAACACTTGTACCTATCTCATTTTCAAAATCATTTAGTTAGCCAGCACACATATAAAATCCGTTTCGCAAATCTTTCCATTCGAGATAGGTACCTTTTTTGAAGTTACTTCTCCCCAAAACAGATTGAAAACTGTGATTTATAACTACGGGGATACGCAACTTAAAACATTTCTGTTCCATTACGAGAATAAAACATTCAGCTATTCATATACACTGAACCATAAAAGAATGGTCAGGGGTACTTGCCTTGCAACGCTTTACAAAACCCTAAGTAGCTTTCACGCTGACTTCGATCCTGGGAAAACTCGACTGGTATCTACAAATACAGAGTACCCTAATTAGTTATACTGACATGCTTGATATCCTCAAATCCAAATAACCCAAATCCGACAACCCGACTCGTATTATTATTATACACATAATCATGTAATCACATCTCTCGAACATAAATAGGGGTAACACGTAAAACATAATTATGTACGATTACAATATATTTTTAGAAATTTTGGCAGCAACTTCTTTATTTATAAGACTACCCGTCGATTATAATCGACGTAAAAAATCACAACAATCCACAATATTATTCCACCATTTATATAACGTACATCCCAACACCAATCAAAATTAATTATTTAAATCCGAACATATTTTACATAATTATTTTATTTTATTTATTTATAGAATTTAGGACTCAGAACATCGTCATCACCGTCCACCGTTGACTCGCCGAAGTTCATCATCAACGGCGGCACAATTTAATTTATTGGCGCCCAATATAATACGGGTCCCAAATAAATCATACCGATTAATATTATTTTTTCCGCAACGAAAATTTTTATTTCACAAATAGTAATCAATTTATTCCTGCAGAAAAAGAAATATTAATCAAATTATAATAATCAGCCCAACTGCACAACTTCGGCTCAAACAGGAAAACAGCCCAAACAACAAGGCCCCAACTCCAAGGCCCAACAATAAGCCCAACAGAAGACAACCCATCAAAGAAACACAAAACAACACCGCACAAACACGCTGCACAGCCGTACAAACACTGCACAGCCACACAACACACGCGCCACCGTGCCACACATACATACGCACACACACCTACACACACTTACTCACACAGGCACACACATATATAATCATATGCATATACACAAATTGACAGCACAATCGAACCAGCCAAGCAAGGAATTCAAGCGGCGGCTCACCGAAAATGGCCGGAAAAAAACAAGAACGGCGGCAACCCGGAGTAACAGGGAGGAAAGAGTGCAAGAAAGAGAGGAATAAAGACCAAGGGAGAGAGAACCGAGATAGAGAGATTGAGAACATAGAGGAGGAGGAGGTGTAATAATAAAAAACGAAAAGCAGTTATGCTATAAATCGTGTAAGGCAGCCACGTATCAGTTAACAAGGATACGTGTTAATTTCTATTTATAAGAAGTTAACACATGTCCTTTAATACTGGGAAACAAAATATTAGCCCCGAAATATGAAATAAGTGAACTAAGGTGTACGAAAAAATGATTTCCGAAATTTCTGAAAGTAATGCCAAAATTTCGTAAATATCCCGAAGTTTATAAAAAAAATATAAGTTTCGAAATTTTAAAACACTTCTGGGGTGCGTTGTATTCCCGCTTTTTGATAAATAACGAAACGATGTGCGCATGAAACGAATCCTGAAAATTCCCAGAAAAATTTTAAAATTCTCAGAATATTATAACCTTCATAAAATATGAGTTTCGTAATTTTTGAAGATTTCCATAATTAAATATGGATTTTTACGACCAAACACACTCAGAAAATCATTTAAAAATAAATAGTTAATAAAATGTTGATTTCTCAATTTTATAAAGTCCTAAAAATAATTATTGAAATTATAAAATTAGGAAACCAATTTTAAAGACAATCCAAATATTTATGGAATTAAAAATTACCATAAAATCACTATCACAAGTCAAATAAAATCGTATAACTCATTAGTAAATCACACAATTCAATTCCATATATCAACAAATCATAAATAATTAAATAAAAATCAACACTGCTGCCAAAAACTAATACACACATTTTATTTATTTACTTAAACCTTTATTACGCTTCCAAATAAAATAAAAATACACGAGTCGTTATATCCTTTCCCCCTTAAAAAGATTCTGTCCCCAGAATCTGACTGAGCTAAATAAATGAGGATATTTATCAAGCATGTCTGACTCTAATTCCCAAGTAGACTCTTCTACTCGAAGATTTCTCCATAAAACTTTTACTATATGAATTGACTTATTCCTAAGGACTCGTTCCTTACGGTCTAGGATTTGAACCGGTTGTTCTACATAGGATAAGTCTGGTTGAAGTTCAATCGATTCATATTCTATGACTTGATTCGAATTAGGGACATAGGGGTTCAGCATAGATACGTGGAACACATTATGAATGTGCTGTCACTGCGGTGGTAACGCTATCTCATAAGCGACCTTTCCCACTCTCTTCAAAACCTCAAAGGGTCCTACAAATCTAGGGCTAAGTTTACCCTTCTGACCAAATCGTACTAACCCTTTCCAAGGTGACACCTTTAATAACACTAGAGCTCCTATCTCGAAGTCCATATCTTTCCTATGTAAATCTTTATACTTCTTTTTCTATCTTGAGCTGCTTCCAACCTTTTCCGAATCAACACTATGGCATCCTTGGTTTGCTGAACGAACTCAGGACCTAACACTTTCTTTTCTCCTACCTCATCCCAATACAACGGTGATCTACACTTACGCCCATACAAAGCTTCGTAAGGCGGCATCCCAATACTGGCATGATAACCGTTATTATACGAGAACTCAATCAAAGGTAGGTGCTCATCCCAATTACCTTTAAAATCTAGAACACAGACTCTCAACATATCCTCTATGGTCTGAATCGTTCTCTCACTTTGGCCATCCGTCTGAGGATGATAAGCGGTGCTCATATTCAATTTCGTTCCTAGGCACTCTTGGAATTTAGTCCAAAACCTGGAATTAAATCTCGGGTCTCGATCCGACACTATAGAAACAGGCACTCCATGTTTGGTAACTATCTCATTCAAGTATAACTTAACTAGCCTTTCCAACGAATACCTTTCATTAATCGGAAGGAAATGCGCCGACTTAGTCAACCTATCAATGATTACCCAAATAGCATCATGATTCGCTCTCGTCTTTGGCAGTCCTACTACAAAATCCATAGCAATCTCTTCCCATTTCCATTGGAGAATCTCCAAATGTTGTAACAATCCACTCGGTCGTTGATGCTCTGCTTTCACCATTTGACACACATGACACTTACTTACCCAATTTGCAATATCCTTCTTCATTCCTGGCCACCAAAAATTTCTCTTCAAATCCTGGTACATCTTGGTACTACCATGGTGAATAGAAAACCTAGAGTTATGTGCTTCCTGCAATACTTCGTTCTTCAACTCCGTTACATTAGGAATCCAAACTCTGGACAAAAATCTATATAAACCTTGACTATCTTTTTGAGTACACACTTCTTCTCCCGTCAAGGTATCCAACTCTTGTTCTATAACTCCTTCTTGACATCTTCTAATCTTTTCCATCAATGCCGGCTGGAAAGTAATTTCATATAGTTGCTCCTGACTTCCGTTAGACACTCGAACTTCAATTTCCATTCTTTCCAAGTCTCGTGCCAATTCCTCCGCAATCTTAGCCATATTCAGCCTTTCCTTCCTACTTAAGGCATCAGCCACTATATTGGCTTTACCTGGGTGATAATTAATCGAACAATCATAGTCCTGAATTAACTCCAACCACCTTCTCTGTCTTATGTTCAAATCTTTATGCGTGAATATGTACTTCAGGCTCTTATGGTCTGTGTAAATATCGCATTTCTCGCCATACAAGTAGTGACGCCATAACTTTAAAACAAATACTATAGCCGCCAATTCAAGGTCATGAACTGGATATTTTTGCTCGTGAGGTTTTAGTTGTCTGGAGGCATAAGCAATCACTTTGTCATGCTGCATTAACACACATCCCAATCCTTTCAAAGAAGCATCACTATAGATTACAAAGTTTCCTGTCTCATCTGGCAATGCTAACACGGAGCCGTCACTAGTCTTCATTTTAACTCCTGGAAACTCTCTTCACACTTTTCTGTCCAAACGAACTTCTCATTCTTCCTGGTCAACTTAGTTAGTGGGGATGCAATCTTCGAGAAATCTTTCACAAACCTTCGATAATATCCTGCTAATCCAAGAAAACTTCTTATTTCCGTTGGTGTCTTCGGTTGCTCCCACTTTGATACGGCTTCGATTTTTACCGGGTCTACTTTGATACCTTCCTTACTCACCACATGTCCAAGAAACTGTACTTCCGTCAGCAAAACTCACACTTAGAAAACTTAGCATACAATTGTTTTTCTCTTAACCTTTGAAGGGCAATCTACAAATGCACTGCGTGATTTCTAGATTCTTCGAATATATGAGGATGTCATCAATAAATACAATAACAAACTTAACCAAATACTCCTTGTATACCCTATTCATCAAATCCATGAAAGCCGTTGGCGCATTCGTCAATCCAAACGACATCACTAGAAACTCGTAATGGCCATACCTTGTTCTGAATGCAGTCTTGGGGATATCTTCAGGCTTTATCTTTAGTTGGTGGTATCCAGATCTTAAGTCAATCTTTGAGAAGTAACATGCTCCCTTAAGCTGATCAAACAAATCATCGATTCATGGCAAGGGATACTTATTCTTTATTGTCAACTTGTTCAGTTTTCTATAATCAATGCAAAATCTCATACTTCCATCCTTTTTCTTCACAAATAACACTGGAGCACCCCACGGGGAAACACTGGGTCGAATAACTCCCTTACCCAATAATTCCTGAAGTTGCTTAGCCAATTCTTTCATTTCTATCGGGGCCATCCTCTATGGAGCCTTAGAAATAGGTTCAGCTCCATGTATCAAATCAATGGAAAACTCTATCTCACGATCTGGTGGCAATCCTGGTAATTCTTCTGGGAAAACGTCAGGGAATTCTCTTACTATAGGGATCTCATCCAAAATTGGGATCTCTTTTTTCATATTCACCACATGAGCCAAGTACGCCTCACATCCTTGCCGCATCAATCTTTTTGCTTGCATCACTGAAAGGAACTTCCTATCTTGCCTCTGCCCTTGGTAACTGATCCTTTTATTCTCTGGGGTATACATAACAACTCTCTTTTTCTTACAGTCTATATTCGCCTTATATCGAGACAACCAATCCATACCTAAAATAACATCAAAGTCTCCCAACTTGAAGGGTATTAAATTAACAGGGAACATGTACCCTGAAATCTCTAGGGAACAACTAGGATAAAATTGTTTTACAGGTACTTTATCTTTATTAGCCACTTCTATGGTCAGAGGTTCGTCTAAGTCTTCTAACATCAATTGCATTTTATTCACATAATTCACAGATATAAAAGATTTGGACACTCCTGAATCAAACAAAACGTTAACAGGTACGGAATTAAGTACCTGCAACCGCATTGGAGTCATGAACTGGAGACTTCTGGGTCATCTTAAAAGTCCTAGCTCTAGCAGTACTGGTTGCTGGTCCTTGGGACACACTCCTTCTGACATTACCTTGAGTCACTGACTTGCAATTCCTAGCTATGTGTCCCACTTTGCCGCAACTAAAACAAGTAACTCCTTGAATCTCGGACTTACACTACGTGGAATAGTGACCTTTCGGTCCACATTTAAAATAATTAACATTCTCTCGACACTGTCCACTGTGCTTTTTCCCACATGTCTTACAATCAGCCACTGGCTTACTCATCCTCATTGGGGCAAAGTTAACTGATGTTGTACCGGGTTTAGCTTGGGGAAAGTTCTGCATTCTAAACTTCTTATTCTTGCCAAACCAACGCTGGAACTTTCGACTTGCTATTCCTGATTCTGACTTAACAGGTCCACTTTCAGATTTCCTCTTCTTCTCACCCTGCTCCTTTGCATCTAACTTCTGATCACTCTCTATCACCAAGGCAGCCTGGACTACCGAAGTATAAGTCTTAAACTGTAAAGATACAACTCCACTCCTTATTTCTGGCTTCAACCCTTGTTGAAACCGTTTCGCTCGTTGAGCTTCTGAACTTACATATTCCGGTGCTATACGGGCTAACTCCGTAAACTTCGCTTCATATTCCGTGACACTCCTATCTCCTTGTTTCAGTTCCAAAAATTCCATCTCCATTAAACTTTGAAGACAGTATGGAAAGTATTTTTCCAAAAACAATTCTGTAAATCTGGCCCAGGGAACTGGACCTTCTCCTTCTAGGGCTCGCATAGATTCCCACCAATAATTCGAATCATTCCTCAGAAAATAACTAGCATAATCAGTCTTTAAATCCTCACTCACCTTGGTGAGCGCAAACGCTTTTTCCATTTCCTATAACCATATCCTGGCAGCAACAGGATCTACTTCTCCTTTAAACTCTGGGGGCTTGACTGCTTGAAAAGACTTAAAACTAACACCTTGATTTGCCCCTCTCATCTCATGCTGCTGTTGGATTTGTAGTTGCTGCTGTTGGATTTGCTGTTGTTGTTGCTGTATGAGCTGTTGTTGCTGTTGTTGTTGTTGTTACAATTGTTGCTGCTGTTGCTGGAATTATTGTTGCTGTTGGGCCAACTGTACAGTCTGCTGACGCAACAAGTTCATCAAGTCACTCATGGAAGGATCCCCAACAGATCCGTTATTGGGCTGAGAATTTCTCTTTGGTGGCATCTCCTGAAACATAACAGTCATATATAAGAAAATGGATT
The DNA here is from genome assembly GCF_009905375.1 of Apium graveolens. Taxonomy (NCBI): domain Eukaryota; kingdom Viridiplantae; phylum Streptophyta; class Magnoliopsida; order Apiales; family Apiaceae; genus Apium; species Apium graveolens. Next base: position 147,692,451 of record NC_133655.1, read on the forward strand.
GCTCCAGCAGTTTTTTTTATGCATCAGGAGAGCGTTGCCACAAAGATAATATTTTCATCCCCAGTTTAATTGGATCCCTCCTGAGTGAATAATCTAAAAATGCCAGCAACAGAAACAACAATAATAATAACAACAATAATAGCAACACTGAATATCTAAAAACTGAACAATAAGATAAAGCAACTGAAATACAGTAACCAACAGAATCCAACTAATACAACTAAAAATCCAACTGAAAAGAACCATCCGAATACACACCAAAATTGGCTGTCATAGCAGCCTCACATACTACAAACTATCACAACATAATATACATATACAAAGTAAACAACTACAGAACTCCTAGAGGTCAACTCTGAGCTCTGCATCCCTCTACTGCAGCTCTGTCTAGCCACTACCACTGCCACCAATGGAACCTAGCTCAAACACTAGCCAGTTCACTAGGTCCTGATACTGCACAGCTCTGAACTATGAACTAATGAAACGGTCAACAGATCTAGCCCTCTCTACAGCCATCTGGGTCAATGCTCTCACACGGGCTCGCACCTCAGGGGAAGGGGCAGAAATACCCTGAAATGGTGCAATAGGTACCTGGTCCAACTGAGCAGCAAACTCCGGACTCTGATCTCTGATAAAAATAGTATTCACCGCCCTATGAACATGGTAAGTGATCGGTGAAAAAGTACCACTAGGGGCCACAAGAGGTACCGGAGGTCTCATCATGGAAGAACTGGGACCGCAGCCGGGAGGGAAATCCCTGACAGCAGACACAGACCTACGTACCCAACGGAGACGAGGACCAGATCCAGGGATGTCTCGAGGCACAAAAGAGGGGACTGGTGGAGGAGGCATAAGGGTCTCCTCAGTAACAGCATCAGGGGGTCTCTCAGAATCTGAGCTATCCGAATCAGAAGGATTCTCCCGTGATGGAGAACTCAAAATCGCAATAGGCCACTGTCAACATAATAAATATACAGGCAAGACACGACCAGGTCAAGGCAATTCTATCAAAACATTTAATAGATTCCAGGATAACGCCGTCGGAACCCTCGACTGACTCTAAAGGTTTGCTCCTCTATATGAGTTGCTGACTCACACTTAAGGACTCACATTATCACCTACTCGACACAATCCCTAACCTGAATCAGGGACTTGAACCTCTAGCTCTGATACCAACTGTGACGGCCTCAACCCTGGGGTCAGGAGTTGACGTCACTATACACCATTACCAAAAATATAAACAATAGAATTATTATTAAAATATACTAACTTGACCCCAAAATAATATCTGATCCAGGTTCAAGTATAATTCAGGTTCTCACTATTACAAACTTTTTATTCAACATCTAACACACACTAACTTTATTCAGCAACTCCTCAGACCTCATGGCCTGATACAAACTACCTCAGAGGAGCCGGGTCCAGTAGGGGCGGGAACATGGGTCGGTCTGACTGGTCTTCTAGGCATCTGCGAGATATACATAACAGTTTACAAGGGTGAGCATAATGGCTCAGCAATACCACAATATGAATAACATAATAAAACAATAATGTAATAATAATAGGAACAGACCTGTAATCATGATATCAACATTTCATAATGAAAATCAGAGATAACTGGATATCACTAATTAGCATGCTTTGTTAAAACAACATAGTAGTGTGCTGTGTAATACTAGAGTCCAATTTTAGCATGCTAATCATTTTATAAAACCGCTGTATCAACTACTTATGCTCTTATGTAATTCACAAATCCCAATCAGATACATAGCGGATATGTGAAGACAGCTGATCAGGCTATCAATACCAGACGGCTCTAACTGCCATCCCATTTACCTGTTCCGGAACTCAGAGACTAGCTAGGTCTCTGACCTGCTGGACTAATCGGTTTTATAGTGCGCGCAACCGAATTAGCCTCTTACGCTACCTCAATAGGCCTACTCTGACCCCAATGTATCCCATATCTGACCGTTTTATCCAGTTTTCAAAACACTTGTACCTATCTCATTTTCAAAATCATTTAGTTAACCAGCACACATATAAAATCCGTTTCGCAAATCATTCCATTCGAGATAGGTACCTTTTTTGAAGTTACTTCTCCCCAAAACAGATTGAAAACAGTGATTTATAACTACGGGGATACGCAACTTAAAACATTTCTGTTCCGTTACGAGAATAAAACATTCAGCTATTCATATACACTGAACCATAAAAGAATGGTCAGGGGTACTTGCCTTGCAACGCTTTACAAAACCCTAAGTAGCTTTCACGCTGACTTCGATCCTGGGAAAACTCGACTGGTATCTACAAATACAGAGTACCCTAATTAGTTATACCGACATGCTTGATATCCTCAAATCCTAATAACCCAAATCCGACAACCCGACTCGTATTATTATTATACACATAATCATGTAATCACATCTCTCGAACATAAATAGGGGTAACACGTAAAACATAATTATGTACGATTACAATATATTTTTAGAAAATTTTGGCAGCAACTTCTTTATTTATAAGACTACCCGTCAATTATAATCGACGTCAAAAATCACAACAATCCACAATATTATTCCACCATTTATATAACGTACATCCCAACACCAATCAAAATTAATTATTTAAATCCGAACATATTTTACATAATTATTTTATTTTATTTATTTATAGAATTTAGGACTCAGAACGTCATCACCGTCCACCGTTGACTCACCGAAGTTCATCGTCAACGGCGGCACAATTTATTGGCGCCCGATATAATACGGGTTCCAAAATAAATCATACCGATTAATATTATTTTTCCCGCAATAAAAATTATTATTTCACAAATAGTAATCAATTTATTCCTGCAGAAAAAGAAATATTAATCAAATTATAATAATCAGCCCAACTGCACAACTTCGGCTCAAACAAAAAATAGCCCAAACAACCAGGCCCCAACTGCAAGGCCCAACAATAAGCCCAACAGAAGACAACCCATTAAAGAAACACGAAACAACACCGCACAAACACGCTGCACAGCCGCACAAACACTGCACAGCCACACAACACACGCGCCTCCGCGCCACACACACACACGCACACACACTTACTCACACAGGCACACACATATATAATCATATGCATATACATAAATTAACAGCACAATCGAACCAGCCAAGCAAGGAATTCAAGCGGCGGCTCACCGAAAACGGCCGGAAAAAAACAAGAGCGGCGGCAACCCGGAGTAACAGGGAGGAAAGAGTGCAAGAAAGAGAGGAATAAAGACCAAGGGAGAGAGAGCCGAGATAGAGAGATTGAGAACATAGAGGAGGAGGAGGTGTAATAATAAAAAACGAAAAGCAGTTATGCTATAAATCGTGTAAGGCAGCCACGTATCAATTAACAAGGATACGTGTTAATTTCTATTTATAAGAAGTTAACACATGTCCTTTAATACTGGGAAACAAAATATTAGCCCCGAAATCTGAAATAAGTGAACTAAGGTGTACGAAAAAATGATTTAAGAAAATTCCGAAAGTAATGCCAAAATTTCGTAAATATCCCAAAGTTTATAAAAAAATATAAGTTTCGAAATTTTAAAACACTTCTGGGGTGCGCTGTATACCCGCTTTTTGATAAATAACGAAATGACGCGCGCATGAAACGAATCCTGAAAATTCCTAGAAAAATTTTAAAATTCTCAGAATATTATAACCTTCATAAAATATGAGTTTCGTAATTTTTGAAGATTTCCATAATTAAATATGGATTTTTACGACCAAACACACTCAGAAAATCATTTAAAAATAAATAATTAATAAAATGTTGATTTCTCAATTTTATAAAGTCCTAAAAATAATTATTGAAATTATAAAATTAGGAAACCAATTTTAAAGACAATCCAAATATTTATGGAATTAAAAATTACCATAAAATCAGTATCATAAGTCAAATAAAATCGTATAACTCATTAGTAAATCACACAATTCAGTTCCATATATCAACAAATCATAAATAATTAAATAAAAATCAACACTGCTGCCAAAAACCAATACACACATTTTATTTATTTACTTAAACCTTTATTACACTTCCAAATAAAATAAAAATACACGAGTCGTTATAGTATTTCTATCTTCTGTCATCCTATCCCCAATGAAACCTAGAACAGCACTTGCAAAATCAAAATAAGTTTGATTAATGAGAGCATACCTGATTTGTTGACTGAATATTGGGATTGCATCAAAGTTAGAACATTTGTTTGCAAAAGCCTTGGTAATACAGTCGAAGAAGAAACTCCATTCCCTTCTTATGTAAGGTCTCTTCAACTGACCTAGCTTTGCCAATGTCCTCTCATACCCCGGACTGGCCATCATGTTTTGAAGAACTGGCTCCTCAACAGTAGAATAAACACAGTTCTCAGGCAGCTGCAGTGCTTGTCGAACCGTGGCCAATATCACGACATGCTCATCCTCCCCTGATGAAAAGATAATACTTGGGGACCCTTGAGCACCACCATCATCATATACTCCGCTTCTCCAGAACTCCAACACTTGAGTACCAGAGACTGCATCAGGTTGTGTCAAAGCGTACCCAATATCAGAACTAGTAAGAAAGTCCTGAATAAAGTGAAGTCCCGATGGAGCTTCAGCCTTGATAAGAATAATGGAGTAGTTATTAGGAACAAACTTAGCTCCATTTTAAATTACATCTTTCGGTGCCATCTCTGTAAGAAATTAAGTGAGAAAGAGAATGTTTGCAAAGTGTTTGTGAAAAGTCCTGAAAAAACGCTACAGAAAAATAAGAGAGAGAGAGAGAGAGAGGGAGAAAGTAAAAGAGATTAAGAATAGAAAAGTAAGTAAAAGATTAGAAAAACTTTTATCTCTCATATATATACTCTCTCCACTCAACAGTTGTATTTTTGAAGCATGGGATACACTTTACACCTGGCACCATGTGAACAGTCAATAAACGGTTAAAGCAGGAGTTAATGGGCACGTAAAATATGCAATAATTACCGTGCACATGCAGTTTTTTAGGACATACACGTTAACTACTAACCCATAATGATTATGACAATTTTATTTCACCCAAATTATTCTAATTTAATATGACTGTTTCAGATTTTATCACAAATAAGTCAAGTAAAGAAAAATGCCACGTAAGCATCAAAGATTCCATCAGGATTTAATATCAGAACTTAACTTATACCAGATTTTAACAGTCATTAGAATATGGCTTCTATACTCAACAAGTGAATATCTTTTTTTGTGATTCATCATACAAATACTGACTTGTTTTCTTTAGAGTTTAATCATCAGAACTTCCATCAGAACTTGTCCACAGAATTTATGCAACTGACACTTAATTGTTTATCAAAAACAACTTAATCACCACAGTAATTTTCATCATTCATATGGAGTGAAAGTGTGTGCATTCAGCAAGACATCAAATAAAGATTAAAGTCTGATAAACTTCAGTATATCTTAGAAATAAGTCACAACTCAGAAAAATGCTTAAAATCTGTCATCAGTCATGATGTCTACTATAGAACAAATTTATGCATGATTCTACCTCAACTGTTTGTGCTCATGTTATGCATCTTTTGAAATTCCTTTTAACAGTGGCTTCTCAGTGTAAGTGAGTCACGACTGCTTATCAGAATTTTTGTTGTTATCAGAGTATTTCTCCAGTAATCATAGAGTGTGAAAAGTCACCAAGAAAATTTTTGCTTTTCTAATGCATATTACTTAATACCAGCAATGCACTTGGGTCTTCTCTTCCACATTTTTACTCTAGATCTCAAAGGAGTAATTGACTTTTATTCTTTTCTCCTTTTTTTTCTTTTAAAAAGTGAGGCTTATCAGCACTTAGTTCATTCTTAAAATTTTACTAACATCAGAATTTGACAGATAAGATACAAGAATCTAGTTTGTGACTTAGTAGTAAGATACACAAAGTAAACTTGACTAAGCTCAATATCAGAATCTGCTTGTGTTAATGAACTTCCACATAAACAACTAATTCAAACATGGGATTTCTAGTATGTTAAAGACTACTAGGTCAGCATCTAGCACAGTTATCCTCATTGGATTGAATAGTCATAGAACATTCAAAACACTTATCAGAGTATATAAATCCACATCAGATAACAATCAGCATTTAATGAATTTCAAATTAAGCACAGATTACATAGAGATAATGCAATCTGTAAACACTGATCATAAAGTCTGATGCATGAGAACAAAAACTAAGCAGATTTAGAGAAAGAACCTGAAACCATTCCAAGTTCATTTACCAATCTTATAAAAGTAGCTTCACATAGTGGTTTTGTGAAGATATCTGCTAGCTGTTGATCTGTTGAAATAAAATGCAATTCCACTGTACCTTCATCCACATGTTCCCTTATGAAATGGTACCTTATGCTGATGTGCTTTGTCATTGAGTGTTAAACTGGATTACCTGTCATAAAAATAGCACTTTGATTATCACAGTAAATAGGGATTTTAGAAAATTCTAACCCATAATCCAGTACTTGATTCTTCATCCAAAGAATCTGTGCACAACAGCTTCCTGCAACAATATATTCCGCTTCTGCAGTTGATGTGGAAATTGACTTTTTTTTGCTAAACCAAGAAACCAATCTGCCTCCAAGAAATTGGCCGCTTCCACTAGTGCTTTTCCTGTCTATTTTGCATCCTGCAAAATCTGCATCTGAGTAACCAATTAGCTTAAAATCTGATTCCCTAGGATACCATAATCCTAGATCAGCTGTACCCTTAAGGTACTTGAAAATTCTTTTCACAACTATTAAGTGAGGTTCTCTTGGATCAGCGTGAAATCTTGCACAAAGATAGGTAGCATACTTGATATCAGGTCTACTTGTAGTTAGATAGAGTAAAGAGTCAATCATACCTCTGTAGTTAGTAATATCTACTGATTTACCAGTATTTTTTTCTAACTTGGTTGAAGTGGCCATGGGAGTGGATGCAGTTGAACAATCTTGCATTCCAAATTTCTTCAGTAGATTTCTGGTGTACTTGGATTGACAGATAAAAGTGCCTTCTTCAGATTGCTTGACTTTAAGGCCCAAAAAATTGGTGAGTTCTCCCATCATACTCATTTGATATCTTGACTACATCAGCCTTGCAAACTTCTCGCACAGTTTGGAATTAGTAGAACCAAATATGATATCATCAACATATATCTTTACCAAAAGTAAGTCCTTTCCATGGTTGAGGTAGAATAAAGTCTTATCAATTGTGCCTTTGTGAAATCCACTTTCCAGAAGGAATTGAGCTAAAGTCTCATACCATACCCTTGGAGCTTGCTTAAGGCCATAAAGTGCTTTGTCAAGCCTGTAGACATGATTGGGAAATTTGGGATCTACAAATCCTGAAGGTTGTTCAACATATACCTCTTCTTCCAATTCTCCATTTAGAAAAGCACTTTTCACATCCATTTGAAACACTTTAAACTTCTTGTGAGCAGCATAAGCCAAAATGATCCTTATGGCTTCTAATCTAGCAACTGGTGCAAATGTTTCATCATAATAAATACCCTCCTATTAAGAGTAGCCCTTAGCAACCAGTCTTGTTTTATTCCTTGTAATTATGCCATCACTGTCAGTTTTGTTTCTGAACACCCATTTTGTACCTACAACTGTTCTGTTCTTTGGTCTTGGCACTAGGGTCCAGACTTTATTTCTTTCAAATTCATTTAACTCTTCCTGCATTGCTTGCACCCAATCAGCATCTTGAAGAGCTTCTTCCACTTTCTTTGGTTCAGTCTGAGATAGAAAAGAATGATAGAGACATTCATTTGAAGTTACAGTTCTAGTTCTGACACCTGCTTCAGGATCTCCAATGATTAAATCAGGTGTATGTGCTTTATTCCACTTCCTTGCAGATGGAAGTTGATCTCTAGAACTGGATCCTCCCCCATAATCCATGTTGTCTCCATCAGCATTTTCTGATGCTCCCCCTGTAGTTATGCTCTCTGAGACTTCAGAATTTGAATTTGATTTTTCAGGAGTTGAAGAATCAGAGCTTCCAGAATTATCAGAATTTGGCTCATCAGAACTAGATGAATCAGAACTTGAAGAGCCAGTAATAGGTTTTGATGTTTCTTGAGAGTTTTGAGATGTGGTAGGATCTTCAGATTGCTCCCCCTGGATAGCTGCATTTTCCTTTGAACTTGTTACCAAAGTTTGAATGACATCAGAATTTACAGGATCAGGATTTAAGTCATCAGAATTTCCAGAATCAATGATGACATTCCCAAGATTGATCTTGCCATATCCCAGAGTTTTCCCAATGTTGCCATCTCCATAAGAAACTCCTGGGCCAGCTTTCTCCACAAAGTCTGATAGCAGGGCTTTATTTCCAGTCATATGTCCTGAACATCCACTGTCCAGAACTAGGATGTTCTTCCTATTACCATGCAATCACAAAGACCACTAATGGTTAGTTTTAAGGACCCAGACTTGCTTGGATCCTTTAGCCTTTTTAAGTTTGTTAACATTTGCAGCGGATTTAACATCAGAGTTTATGCTAACATTTTTCTTATCAGATTTTACAGTATCAGACTTTGCATCATGCTTTACACTAAAAGGAATTAAAGCAATATCTTCAAAGAAGGTTTTATCTAATAATAATTATAGTACAAACTATGATATTCCTTACAAGTATAAATGGAATGTCATATACTACCACAATGAAAACAAGGATTTTGTGGCTTAAACCTAATAGGCTGACTCTTAACTCCTGTCTTTAAAGGTGAGGAGTTTATATTCTTATTCTTCCTGCAAAAAGAAGCCAGATGGTTAGAGTTTTCACAGTTATAGCATTTCTTTCTAGGATCATTAGGAACAGGCATATAATTGTTACTTTTATTCACTCCTTCCTTTCCATTCCTATTTTTCCTAGTTGCCTTTACCTTGTTTACACTGGTAATCTCTTTCAGCTTATGTTTAAGCTGCTTCTTTGTCATTAAGCCTATGTTAACTTCAGTTGGTTTATCCTGTTCTAATTTGTCAGAAGTTGACTCTGCTATCACTTTTGTCTCAATATCATTCATCTTTTCAAAATCAGACTTTACAGTTTTAGCTACAAATTTAACAGGATTTACCTTTGGCTTAGTAGTCTGTTTAACAATAATTGGCTTAACTTGTTCAGTTCCTTTTTCACTTTTCTCATCTCCATAACCTAAGCCCTCTTTCCAGTTCCCACTACTGAGTATATCCTGAGTTGCTCTGCCAGAGTTAGTCCAAGTCCTGATAATCTCTCTCTCCTTTTCTAACTCAGTTTTTAGAGATTTATTCATTTTTAGCACTTCATCTCTCACATAGAAAGCAACATCTTTATCCTTCTGAGTTTGATGGAACATAACTAACTCTTTTTCTAAATAATCATTCCTCTTTTTAAAAGCAAGATTTTCAGAAGTTAATCTTTCACATGTTAATGTTTGATCTCTATAGCTAATAAACATGGTTTTAAGATATAATCACAACTCAGTAATATCATCAGTATGAAAGGCATAAGTTGTTTGAGGTACCTTTAACTCAGCAGCATCAGAACTGCTATCAGCATTTGCCATCAAGGCATAGTTTTCCTCATCTTCAGAATCTGAGGAGTCTGTCCAGCTTTTCTTCTTTGTAACAAGAGCCTTGCCTTTGTCACTCTTTCCTTTCTTGCACTCAGGAGATATGTGGCATTTCTCACCACAGTTGTAGCAATTGACATTTGAGTAATCTCCTCTGTCAGACTTTCCTCCTTTGCCTTCAGATTTTCTGAAGCCCTTCTTGTCAGAACTTCTACCTTTCTTTGAAAACTTCTTTCCCCTTCTGAATTTCCTGTAGGCTATCTTTGTGTTCCTTTCACCATAAGAGCACACAGCTTCATCATATCTTCATAAGCATCTCCTTCAGATAGACTTTCAGTTTCTGAATCATCATCATCAGAACTTGATGATTCTGAATCAGACTTTATGAAAAGAGCCTTTCCTTTTCCTTTCTTTGAGACAGTTGTTGTGTATATGTTGTGTACTTGATGATATCATGAACAAAACACCTTGGTAGATCTTACTTAGTGAAATTATGTAGCACTCGACGAATAAGGTTTATAGTCCTGACGGATGACTCAATATAGTCCCGACGGATGATGACTTATTATCAATCGAGTGAGTAGCTTATGTATCAATAAGTCTGTTGCACATTTCTGCATACACATTGTTTAGAATCTTTAGTAGTACTTAAGTCATGTTGGCTTTAGTTAGATATGCAGAATAGGTTGATTAATTGTACATAGATGATGTCTTGTAATTCTGCATAAGTGAAATGAAGTCAAGTGTGTGATTGCTACCCGACGGATAAACAACAATGAATTCGACGGATGATCAATAACTCGACGGATGATCATGAACCCGATGGATAAAGAATTCAAATATCTGTTGACAGTGACAACACAGTCACATGCATCGAGTGGATGCAAATAGAATGTGATAGCCTATTCACTTGGGTTTTCGAGAACAAAGAAGCATTGCCATTTCCATGCTATTATGAAGATATTCAAAGATGCTGGAATAGAGTAATGAAGTAGCATTGTAATAGACTAGATAGTTTTTGTTTTTATCCTGTCTCATTACTTTGTAATCTTGGTGATATAAAAACCAAGAAGTAGCAACTAAGGAAAATCTAGGAAAACAAGCAGAGAAATATTTGTAAGCAGAATTCTTAGCATTTCTCTGCATTCTTAGTTGTTCAATTGTTGTAAGCAGGTGTGAGCATTTTGCACACAGGATTCTCTCGATATATATTATATATCTCTGGTGGAATCATTCAAATCCACCAGAAAGTTTTAAAGACTCTTGTTTTTAAATACTTGTGTTTTGATTCATTTAAGTAACTATTTTGTATTGTGCTGATCAATTCGCATTTATATATATATTCGAGTTAGAACATTTTTATTTCAAGAAAAAGTTTCAAGAATTCCATTCAACCCCCCTTCTGTAATTCTTTCCATATTATCAAGGGACTAACAATTGGTATCAGAGCAAGCTCTTAACTTACAAAGAGTTTAAAGATCAAAACAATACAGCAAGATGAACAAGAAGGATGTTGGAGTCAAGATCCCTTTTCTGGATAAAGATAATCACCATCATTGGAAGGTAAAGATGCATCTTCATTTGCTTTCTCAAGATGAGGCCTATGTTGAATGCATAGAAAGAGGCCCTCATGTTCCAATGAGAGCTGCAACAGGAAACGAGCCATCAGTCCCCAAGCCAAGGCATGAATGGTCTGATCCTGACATTGAACAAGTCAGGAAGGATAAAAAGGCCATGAATATCCTGTTTAATGGAGTTGATGGAGATATGTTTGACAACATTATCAACTGCAAAACTGCCAAGGATGTTTGGGATACAATACAGATCATCTGTGATGACACTGAGCAAGTTAGAGAAAACAAGATGCAGCTACTGATTCAGTAATATGAGCATTTTAATAATGAAGAAAGTGAGTCTCTCACTGACATTTTTAGTAGGTTTCAAAAACTACTAAATGCTCTAAAGCTTCATGGAAGGGTCTATCAGACAAAAGACTTCAATCTGAAATTCCTTAGATCTCTTCCAAAGGAATGGAAACCAATGACAGTCTCATTAAGAAACTCACAAGATTATAAAGAGTTTACTTTGGAGAGACTGTATGGCATCCTGAAAACTTATGAGCTTGAAATAGAGATAGATGAGAGGATGGAGAGAGGAAAGAAGAAAGGAGGATCCATTGCACTAGTTGTTGAGTTGGAAAAAGAGAAGGAAGTGAAGATGGAAGCTGTTGAGTCAACTTCAAGGGTCTGTGAAAGCAAGGGCAAGGGGCTTAATAGAAAGTGAAGATTCTTTGAGCCAAGATGACATGGAAGACATGGATGAACATTTAGCATTTCTTTCCAGAAGATTTTCCAAGCTCAAGTTCAAAAGAACTTTGGAGCAGCCATGCCAAATAGAAACATGGTGGATAAATCAAAATTCAAATGTTTCAAATGTGGCTTGGCAGGGCACTTTTCCAGTGAGTGTAGGAAGTCAGATTCTAGTAAGAAAAAGTTTGAGCCTGTGGATTATAAGAAAATATACTTTGAACTGCTCAAACAAAAGGAAAGGGCTTTCATTACACAAAAAAATGACTGGGCAGCAGATGGTCTGGATGAAGATGTCAGCTATGTTAATCTAGCCCTAACGGCCAAGTCTGATGAAACAGAAACAAGTTCTTCAAGGAATCAGGTAATTACTACAAACCTTGCATATTTATCTAAAGCTGAGTGTAATGATGCTATAAATGACATGTCTACAGAGTTATATCATTTGCGTGTTACACTTAAGTCTCTTACTAAAGAAAATGCTAAAATCAAAGAAAACAATTTGTTTTTAAGTGAGAGGAATAATGTGCTTTAGTCTCAGTTCATTGATTTTGAAAAGTTAAGAATTGAGTGTAAGATTGCCAAGGAGGAATTAACTGAGTCCTTGAAGAAAGAAGAAATTTTGAAGAAGAAGCTCGAGCGTGAATAGGAGGTGATTAAAGCATGGAAAACATCTAGGGATGTCCATGCTCAAATCACCAAAGTTCAAGGAATTGAGTCTCTCTGTGATGCAGCCTGGAAAAAGAACAAAGAGAAACTAGAACCAAATTTGGTGGATGGATTGCTAAAAGATGTAGACTCGACGGATGATAAGGATCATCCGTCGAGTAACAAAAAAGGTTATCCGTCGAATGATGAAAATCCTCATCCGTCGGCTGTGAGCAAGCCTATCAGTAAAGCCAAACTTGTTAAGCTGAATGAGAAGTATGGATCTGTTTACAAGAACTTTATTTCAGGAGAATCGAGTCAAGTTAAGAAAGGGAAAAAGGTTAATGTTGGTCACATGACTGTCAAACAGTTAAGTGACAGACTTGAAAAGATTAAGGTAAAAACAGAGGTTAAAAAGAAAAACAATAAAAATGGTAAAGTAGGGATTAACAAACACAATAACTACACACCTGATAAATATGCTCCTAGAAAAATCTGTGTCAAGTGTGGTAGTGTAAATCATCTGTCTGTTAATTGCAAATCTGCCATGCTTACTTCCATGTTTGTGCCACCTCACTTTCCTAACATGAATGCCATGCCTCCCATGCCTATGAATGCTATGTCTACACAGAATATGAATGCACAGTTTGCTAATATGCCATTTGCACCTAATCCTTATTATGCTGCATTTAGTATGCCACAAATGCCATTTAGCATGCCTTACTAGAATAACATGTTTACTAATAGCATGCCATTCCCTGTTGATTATAATATGCATGATAATTCTGTTGCAATGAATGGTTTCAAAGGCCCAACTCAAATGACCAAGGATGAATCTGATATCCCCAAGTCAAATGAGATCAATCCTAAGAAACAGAAAAACAAAGCTAACAAGGCAGGACCCAAGGAAACTTGGGTACCAAAATCAACTTGATTTGATTTTGATGTGTGCAGGGAAAGAGAAAGAATATTTGGTACTTGGATAGTGGTTGTTCAAGACACATGACTGGTGATTCTACCCTGCTCACAGAGTTTAAGGAGAGAGCTGGCCCAAGTATTACTTTTGGAGAGGACAACAAGGGTTATACTGTGGGATATGGCTTGATTTCAAAGGACAATGTCATCATTGAGAAGGTTTCCTTAGTGGATGGTCTCAAACACAATCTGTTGAGTATCAGCCAGCTTTGTGAAAAGGCAACTCAGTAACCTTTAATTCAGAAGCCTGTGTTGTGACTAATAAAAGAAGCAACAAAGTGGTTCTCACTGGTGTGAGAAAAGGAAATGTGTACCTAGCTGATTTCAACTCATCTAATGCAGAATCTGTTACTTGTCTTCTCGGTAAAGCAAGTCAGGATGAAAGTTGGCTATGGCACAAGAAGCTATCCCATTTAAACTTCAAGACCATGAATGAGCTGGTAAAGAAAGAACTGGTTAGAGGCATTCCTCTAGTGGAGTTTTCTAAGGATGGACTGTGTGATGCCTGCCAAAAAGGAAAGCAGATTAAAGCATCATTCAGGAAGAAACTTGATTCAACAATTGAAGAACCTTTGCAACTGCTACACATGGATTTGTTTGGACCAGTCAATGTGTTGTCCATCTCAAGGAAAAGATTGCCTAGTAATTGTAGATGATTTCACAAAGTTCTCTTGGATATATTTCCTAAAGTCTAAAGATGAGGCTAGTGAAATTTTCATCATTCACATAAGGCAAGTCAATAATCATCCTGATTTCAAGGTTAGAAGAATCAGGAGTGACAATGGAACTGAGTTTAAGAATTATGTCATGAGAGCATTTTGTGAGGAAAATGGGATTCTGCATGAGTTTTCAGCAGCAAGAACTCCACAAAAGAATGGAGTAGTGGAAAGGAAGAACATATCACTTATTGAAGCTGCAAGGACAATACTTGAAGAATCTAAACTGCCAACGTATTTCTGGGCTGAAGCTGTTAATACTGCATGCTACACTCAGAATATTTCACTGGTTAATCAAGCAAGATGCATGACTCCCTATCAATTGTTCAAGAATAAGAAGCCAACTCCAAACTTTCTTCATGTCTTTGGCTGCAAATGTTATATTTAGAGAAATCAAACTGATCAAAATGGGAAGTTTGATGCTAAAGCAGATGAAGGAATTTTTGTTGGATATGCTGTTGGTAAAGCATATAGAGTCTACAATCTAAGAACCAACATTGTTGTGGAATCAATACATGTTGTGTTTGATGATAAAAAGATTGAAGGACTACAAGATGGAGATTACCATGAGAGCCTCAAATTCGACAATGTGGAGATGGTTAGTGATGATAGTGATGATAAAAGTGATCAAGAAACAGTATCTAAGGATAATGCAGAAAAATCTACTACCAATGAAGCATAAAACTCAACATCTATCGAGTTGCATAATGCTTCATCCGTCGGGAGACAACCAGCTTCATCCGTCGGTACTCAAAATTCACCATCCGTCGGGTTATCAAAAGGAGCAGGAAGTCAAGATAGATCACCTACAGAAAGTTCCCCTTATCAAATCAAAGATCCACAAACTCAGGGGGAGTTTCTAACAATCAAAACTCAATCACACATCAAGACAACAATGAGCCCTCTTCATCTAGAGCTAATCTACCTCAACAAAGAAAATGGACAAAAGATCACCCTTTTGAGCTTATAATTGGTGATGTATCCTCTAGAGTTCAAACAAGGAGAGCAACTCAAGAGGAATGTCTATACAACAGCTTTCTTTCCAAGGAAGAACCAAAGAAGGTAGAAGAAGCTTTGTTGGATCCTGATTGGATTTTAGCTATGCAGGAGGAGCTAAATCAATTTGAAAGGAATAATGTATGGAAGCTGGTGCCCAAGCCTAAATAAAAGCATCCAATAGACACCAAGTGGGTATTCAGAAACAAGATGGATGAAAATGGCATAGTAGTCAGGAACAAAGCTAGATTGGTTGCTAAGGGCTATTGTCAATAAGAAGGAATAGATTTTGATGAAACATTTGCTCCTGTTGCAAGACTTGAAGCCATCAGAATCTTCCTAGCCTATGCAGCCCATGCCAATTTCAAGGTCTATCAAATGGATGTCAAAAGTGCCTTTCTGAATGGAGATTTGAAAGAGGAAGTCTATGTCAGTCAACCTCCTGGTTTTGAAGATCCAAATTTTCTAGAACATGTCTATTATCTTTTAAAAGCACTTTATGGACTGAAGCAAGAACCTAGAGCCTGGTATGACACTTTATCAAAGTTCCTTTTGAAAAATCACTTCACAAGAGGTACTGTAGATAAAACCTTAATTTTCAGAAATGTTAATGGCTCTAGTATACTTGTTCAAATTTATGTAGATGATATTATTTTTGGCTCTACAGATGAGAAACTTTGCAAAAAGTTTGGCAAATTGATACAAAGTAAGTATGAAATGAGTATGATGGGAGAACTGACTTACTTTCTTGGTTTACAAGTTAAGCAAGTTAGTGATGGAATATTCATTAGTCAAACTAAATACATTTTTGATCTTTTAAAGAAGTTTGATCTAGTGGATTGCACATCTGCAAAAACTCCCATGGCCACTGCACCTAATCTTGAATTAAACACTACAGAAAAGTCTGTGGATATTTCAAGTTATAGGGGCATGGTTGGCTCAATTTTGTACTTAACAACTAGTAGGCTAGATATAATGTTGGCTACATGTTTATGTGCTAGATTTCAGGCTGATTCTAGAGAATCTCACTTAATAGCTATTAAGAGAATTTTCAGATATATCAAGGGAACACCAAAACTTGGCATTTGGTACCCTAGAGATTCTGGTTTTGATCTAACTGGTTATTCAGATGCAGATTATGTAGGTTGTAGAATTGATAGAAAAAGTAAAACAGGAACCTGTCAATTTCTAGGAAACAAGCTTGTGTGCTGGTTCAGTAAAAAGCAAAATTCAGTTTCTACTTCTACAGCTGAAGCTGAATATATTGCTGCTGGTAGTTGCTGTGCACAGATATTATGGATGAAAAATCAATTGCTAGACTATAGTTTACAAGTTGAAAGGATTCCCATTTTCTGTGATAACACAAATGCAATTGCCATCACTGAAAATCCAGTACAACATTCAAGGACAAAGCATATAGACATCAAGTACCACTTCATAAGGGAACATGTAATGAATGGTACTGTGGAACTACATTTTGTTCCAAGTGAGAAGCAGCTTGCAGATATCTTTACCAAGCTACTGGATGAATCCACCTTTTCAAGGTTGGTAAGTGAGTTAGGTATGCTTAATTATTCTTAAATCTATATGAGTTAATTTGCAAGTTGAAATGCAACCAGAAATTTAATTGATTTTTCAGTCTAAAGTGAAATTTTGGCTAAGTCAAAATTTACACCTCGACGGATGATCTTTATCCATCGAGTTTGATCATCCGTCGGAATACTATTTGCTAATAAAAATTAATTATTTTCTGGAATATTTTATGACTCGACGGATAATCGTTTATCCTCATCCGTCGAATTGTCTTAATCTTAGCCGTTAATTTCCTGAACATTATCCATCGAGTATACTTACA
Organism: Apium graveolens; assembly: GCF_009905375.1. Taxonomy (NCBI): domain Eukaryota; kingdom Viridiplantae; phylum Streptophyta; class Magnoliopsida; order Apiales; family Apiaceae; genus Apium; species Apium graveolens. Next base: position 147,709,532 of record NC_133655.1, read on the forward strand.
GTTTGTAAGCATAACACGACGGATAATGGGTGGAATTTTTACAGTTTATTTTTAAACGGCTATTTTAGGCAATTTCTATTGGTTACTTTATTTTACTTTATTATTTTTATCAGTTATTTTTGAGATAGTATAAAAGCTTATTTCATTTTAATTGCTTTTCTTTTTATCCTTCTCAAATCAACTGCTCAAATTTCATTCTCTCTCAAAGCACTTATTCTCTTTCTCTTCAAGCTCTTATTCTCTAACAATGGCACCTTTTATAAAGATTATGTCTCAAACTGGGTTCATATATGAGAAGAACAATTTCACTGCACTGGTGAATAAGGGTATTCAGCAATCTGGTGACTATCACAAGATGATGGACTTTGTGAAGAATTACAAGCTCAGTTATGCCATGCTGGAATCACCCACAATCTTCTGTGAAGTTGTTGAAGAGATGTGGACCACTGCCACCTATAACTCAACAGATAAGACAATCACACTCACCATTAAAGGTAAAGAGTTCTGTATCAATAGTGATGTTATAAAAGCATGTTTCAAGATTCCTGATAACACTGTGACCTCACCACACACTGACACTGATATAATCAATATGCTTAATTCCATGAACTATGCTCTTTCTACTTCTAAGTTAAGTGGCATTAGGAGAATGGGTCTTAGGAAAGAATGGAGTTTTATATGTGATGTTGTGAGAAAGGTCTTTTCTGGTAAAGTAAGTAATTTTGATTTAGTCAATATCTCAATGTTTAACATGCTCTACATGCTAGTTACAGATAAATTCTATGACTTCAGTGACCTTATCTTGTTTGAGTTAGGCTTTAAATTAGGAGAGGTAAATAAAAGAGGTAAAAATATGTACTATGCTAGATTCTTTATGATGTTAGCTAACAACCTCTGTGAAGAGATTGTGCTTGAGAACCCAAACAACAAATTAGATTGTTGGGTTCAAGAGAGAAGGCTCATTGCAGATTTGAACAGGGCCAATCATCACAAGGATGTGCCATTGTTCTATTTTCCTGTAATGCAAGCACCTCAGGTAAGTGAGGTAAGTTCATCTATCCCTACCACTATTCCAACCTCACTAATTTCTTTGAGTTCCAGTGTGGCTATGGCAACTGTGTCAATGACCAAACAGTTGCCTACCCAAGCCACCAAACCCGTAATTATTTTAAAATCCAAATCTAAGAAAGCCCCCTCTGGTATCTCTCAAAAGATGCCAGTTACAAAATCCACTAAAACCAAGGAGGGGAGTGTGAAGGAGGGAAAGATAGGTGAGGAAAGGGGTGAACATAAAAGAAACCCTAAGGATAAGGATGGAGAGTTGAGTGGATCCCAGCCTAGCCACACTGCAGTTTCCCAACAAATTGCAGTGCTTAAAAGGATAAAAGCTCATTTCTAACTGCATCCTCCCAAAAGGATGTAGTTATTGAACAAAGCTCTCAACCAAGAGCACAGGCCAAGAGGGTTAGGGACACAAGCTCACCCCAAACTTATGCCAGAAAGAAGAAGTATAAAACCCTTGGGGATGCATAGGGTACACACACTGTGCAAACTGGTGCAAAAGACACAATCACTGCACCTTCACAAATTCAGTTTGATGTGGCTCCAATAAATGTGGAGTCACAACCAAAATCTCTAGTCATAGAAGCACCTTAAACACCAAACTCACCAACATATTCTCTGGATGTGGATATGATAAACACATCAATTCCCGATTCCCCTTCTTTAACTCTGTTGGGGAAGCCAAGTTCTAGTGCAAGTGAGCATCATCTTTTAGATGATTTGTTGGCTCACTTGCCAATTCTTTTAGGAACTTTTGTATCATCTGTGCCCAAAATATCTCCAATCAGCACAGAGTCAACAATAGTTTCTTTTCCCAGTTCATTCATTTATACTCTCTCGATGGATATTGCTCATCTGTCGAGTAGTGATTGTATCCCGATGGATAAGCTTAACAGCAGTTATCCGTCAGATAGCAAAACCACTTACTCGATGGATATCACTCATCCGTCGAGTATCTCTGCACAGCTTCAAACTTCATTTATTTCAAGTGCAGAAGATTTAGTGGTTGTACAGTCACTTTTAGGATTGAGAGAGAAGAGTGTTTTGAGTGAGAGTCTGGGTTGCTCCCAGGAAAAAGGAGAGGAAATGAGTGAAACTATGCAATCCATTTCTTCAGGATTGGCAAAAGAGAGTGAGTGGAGTCCCACCTTAGATGGTGAAGGTGAGGGTGGGAAGCCAGGGTGAGACCCTGATGCAACAAAAGAGAGAAAACGAGAGAAATGCAGGTACTGGAGCTATAAGGATGGATGTCATTGCTAGTGAGTTAATGAATGTCCCGGATGCAGACAGGGAGGGACTATCTCAGCATCCTAAAGCTGTTATAGATTCCACCTCCCTTGATGCTGAGGCATTTACTCACCCTATTCCAGCTTATCAACTTCTAGCTGAACAGGGCAATGACAATGCAGAAAGGATGCTCAATCTGGTGCATACCACTCAGTCTATGCTAAGAGCCAAGGATGCCATCACAGCTTTGCCTTCTACAGCTGGTGATGTGGACTATGAAACTGGTGGTTCAGCTGATTTCTTTGGTGATGGGAGTGGGGATAGTGAAGATAAGGCAATGGACATAGGGGGAGAAGTAGGTTCAAGTTCAAGATCTGGAATGCCATCATGGGCATTTTCAAAGCACTGTGATGAGCACTACTTCAAGACAACCCTGATCCAACTAATCAATCAGACAAATACTGCTCTTCAAACCACTACTAATGCCAGCACCAAGAAGCTCCTTCAGGCACATCTAGCCTCCATGCAACTTCAACAAATCCAGGACTTCCAGCATGCTAGGGATGTAAACACCATGAAGGGTGATATTGAGGAGATAAAGAAGGCCATTTCAGACAAGATAGATTCTAAACTTCTAGAGGCTACAATGCTTGACATCAAGAGGCAATTAAGGAAAAATTCTGATTTTGCAACCAAGATAGATGCCTTGGACACAAGAATGTCAGCCATGGAAGCATCTTTAACAGCCATTCATCTTCATCAAGCCCAACAGACAGATCTACTTCAAAAATTGGTGGTTGCTCAAACCTCCTCCTCTACTCAACTTGATGATAACAAAAAAGGGGGAGAAAGGACCAAGTGAGGGGGGGAGGCTTCATATTCAAATCAGAAAAGTAATTGTGCCTTCAATTACAATCTCAAAGCTACCAGTTACAGACATTATAGATCTGATCAATGCAGCAGCAGCCAATATAAGAGCTGTTGATAAGGAGAAGTTGAGTTTAGTCAACTGAGAAAAGATTGATGAGGATATACAAATGAAGTTTGAACTAGTCAAGGAGCCAGTTAAGTCAGCCATCCATCACTCTCAAGTCAAGTAAATTAGTGTGAATGAGATGAGCATGAACTATCTGGAAAGAGGACAACCATCCTGCATCAAATCTCCAAAGGCTGAAACAATTCTGAAACCAAGGGTAAACTACTCAAAATCATCATTGAAGAACCCCTTGGATACTGTGTATGAGACACCTAAGCCTGATGAAAAGAAGCTTCTGTCAAGGTCAATTGCTTTCTACAAAGATCCAGCTGATTCAGCTTTAAAAAGAAGAATTGCTAAAATTTCAGGAATGGGAAAGAAATTTGTGTGGTGGCTGGACATCCTCAATTTGCTCAAGCAAAGAGAGAAGAAAAGGATAGATTGAAGCAGGAAAAGAAGCAAGCTGCTCTGGATGCTAAAAAGACTAAACAAAAGAAAGAACAAATTGCTATCTTGGCCAAGCTACATGCTGTAAATTCATCACAACAAATTCCTTCTCAGCCATATGAAGTTATTGAATCAAAGAAGCATGTTGAACAACAGAAGAAATCTCCAAGAATCAAGGAATTGGCTAAAAGAACTAAAAGGAAACTGGACATTATTGATAAGGAATTGGAGAATCAGTTTCCCAAGGAATCCACTCCAACTACAACTCAAGCATCAAAACCCTATGTGGTATTTGAAGATATCAAAGTGGTGGATCCTTATAGGAACATCCATGGTGAACCTATAGTGTCTAAGGATGAACCAGTAGAATGGGAGAACATACCAATTCCTGACTTCTATTTGCCAATCCTTGACAGGTCAAAGAGAACAAAGTCAAGAGCAGTCAAGAAAGTGAAGCTGTCACCTCTCAAATCCAAATCAGTAGTCAAAGCTCAATCCAAAGTCAATAGGGAGATTACATGTACTTGTGTGACATCAAAGAATTTTCCGATCTAAACCTCTATCTAGATGAACTAGATGAAGTGAGAGGAATTGATGCATACAGAAACCTACCTGAAAGGTTAGTGTTCAAGTACAAAGGAGGAAAGGACATTCAGTGGCCACTTCGCATGATCCTTCAAGAAAGCCAAGCTGTACTGATTAAAGTTTATTCATCCTTCAAGAAGAACTTTGGGTTCAATATTACTGCAAGAAGACTGGTACTGAAGAAGATTGTAGAACTAAGGAGTGTTAGAGCTAAAGATGCACTCCCAAAGACTCTAATCATCCCTTACACAGGGAGAAGAGTGCATTTAAGGCCCTACTGGCTGATGGAGTTCATGGATGACAAAGGAGTGAGAAGATTTTTCAGATTAGAAGACCAATTGAGCATCTCTAGAAATGAGACTCTTTTGGAAATGCAAGGGAAGCTAAATCTCTCAGAATCTGATGAACTGGAATTCCACAGGCAGCTCCAAAATCAGATTGAGGAAAACAACAGAAAGCTTGGAAAGAGATTCAGACCTTCAAGGAACTAGATAAATCTGCTCAGGCTAGAGGAGCATCTTGAAAATGACTGTGAGCAAAACTTTGTACATTTTGTTAATTGAAGCACTTTTGAGTATTATCTACTGTCTTTTAAAAGTTGTATTTTTAAGGTGTTTTGTTATCATCAAGTGTCTCTTAATTTATGGCTACAATTCCAGTAGACATAAATTGGGGGAGATTGTTATGTATATGTTATGTACTTGATGATTTCATGAACAAAACACCTTGGTAGATCTTACTTAGTGAAATTATATAGCACTCGACGAATAAGGTTTATAGTCCCGACGGATGACTCAATATAGTCCCAACGGATGATGACTTATTATCCATCGAGTGAGTAGCTTATGTATCAATAAGTCTGTAGCACATTTCTGCATACACATTGTTTAGAATCTATAGTAGTACTTAAGTCATGTTGGCTTTAGTTAGATATGCAGAATAGGTTGATTAATTGTACATGGATGATGTCTTGTAATTCTGCATAAGTGAAATGAAGTCAAGTGCCTGATTGCTACCTGACAGATAAACAATAATGAATTCGACGGATGATCAATAACTCGACGGATGATCATGAACCCGACGGATAAAGAATTCAAATATCTGTTGACAGTGACAACACAGTCACATGCATCGATTGGATGCAAATGGAATATGGTAGCCTATTCAACTGGGTTTTCGAGAACAAAGAAGCATTGCCATTTCCATTTCCATGCAAATAGACTAGATAGTTTTTGTTTTTATCCTGTCTCATTACTTTGTAATCTTGGTTATATAAAAACCAAGAAGTAGCAACTAAGGAAAAATCTAGGAAAATAAGCAGAGAAATATTTATAAGCAGAATTCTTAGCATTTCTCTGCATTCTTAGTTGTTCAATTGTTGTAAGCAGCTGTTGGCATTTTGTACACAGGGTTCTCTCGATATATATTATATATCTCTGGTGGAATCATTCAAATCTACCAGAAAGATTTTAAAGACTCTTGTTTTTAAATACTTGTGTTTTGATTCATTTAAGTAACTATTTTGCATTGTGCTAATCAATTCACACTTATATATATATTCAAGTTAGAACATTTTTATTTCAAGAAAAAGTTTAAAGAATTCCATTCAACCCCTCTTTTGTAATTCTTGCCATATTGTTAAGGGACTAACAACAGCCACTTTGGGGGATTCCTCCTTAGCATTAAGAGCAACTGTTCTTGACTTTCTCCCATGTCTCTTGCTTCTTTGATCCATCTCAAGTTCATAAGTCTTGAGCATTCCATAAATTTCATCAAGAGTAGTTTCATCAAGAGCATAGTTATCTCTTATAATAGTAGCTTTCAAATCCCAGCTTTCAGGATGGGCTAAAGGAAATTTTAGATTTGAATCTTCAATGTCATGTTCCTTGTCCACCAGTAATAGATCATTCAAGAGTTTAACAAACCTGTCATATAAGTCAGTTAATGACTCATCACTTTTTGAGTCAAAGTGCTCATACTCTTGAGTGAGTATAGTCCTCCTATTTTTCTTGATTGCATCAGTTCCCTGACACCTTGTCTCCAAAGCATCCAATTTCTTCTTTGTAGTCTTGCATTGTATTACCCTATTTGACATGACATTATCAATGGCACTATGCAGCAAATGCCTTATTTTTGCATCATTGGCAATAGATGAGATATCTTCTGCTGTGTATTCACTTTTCTCCTTTGGTATGGTCTTTGCTGGCCGATCTGCAACTGCAACAGAGAGCTTGGTTGGCTTATGCGGTCCTTCATTAATTCTGTCAAGGTATTCTGGATCTGTAGCTTCCATAAACATAGCCATCTTCACTTTCCAGATGGGATACTCAGACGGTCTCAGAATGGGAACCCTGATAGTCTCATATCGACTGTGGGTTTGAGTCTTTGGAGTTTCTTCAGTTTTGGCGGGCTTAGTTGGATTTTCTGCTTCTTCAGACATGATTGTTTTGGATCTTTACTATATGTGTGTTAACAGATAGGCTCGGATACCATTTGTTAGGTCACACAACACTGTAGAAGGGGGTTGAATACAGTGTAGAATACAATCAAATCGATTTAAAGCACAAGTAACAAAAAACAGATGTATTCGATATAATAAACTCTGTTACAATGGAACTGTTCTCTCTCAGTGATGAACAAATATCATGAGAGCTGCTAGGTTACAATTATATGATCTTCTCAATAATCGTAACTCTTATAGAGCAAACCTATGTCTGGGTTTATATAGACACACAGTTACAAGATAACTTCTAATTGATATGGAATATAATTCTGTCTCCTAAAATATATCAACCGGATATCTTATAATTCTTCTAGTCCTCGAACTCTTTCCTTTCATATCTTCTTCTTGTATTAGTCTCTATCTTCTTTCCTGCAAATCAGCTTCCTTCCTTAACTGTAAGTCCTCCAGTACTTAAGTTCTGATATCCATCTTCTGATATTATCTTCTGATAATCTAAGTTCTGATATCCTTAAGTTCTGACTTCCAGTAAGTCCTGATTCCAGTAAGAACATATATTTCCTGTTTATTAAGATCTGAGAACTAAACATGAAACATATTAGATATGACATCTCAAATATATTCAACAAATTACTTACAACTTCACAGTGTTCTTCAAAATAATCCACATGATAACCTCTGTCATAGATTTGACTCACACTTAGCAGATTATGTTTAAGTCCTGAGACAAGATCTACTGATTCAATGATGACATTCCCAAGATTGATATTGCCATATCCCAGAGTTTTTCCCATGTTGCCATCTCCATAAGACACTCCTGGGCCAGCTTTCTCCACAAAGTATGATAGCAGGGCTTTATTTCTAGTCATATGTCCTGAACATCCATTGTCCAGAACTAGGATGTTTTTCCTGTTGCCCTGCAATCACAAAGACCACTATTGGTTAGTTTTAAGGACCTAGACTTTCTTGGATCCTTTGGCCTTTTTAAGTTTGTTAGCATTTGTAGCGGATTTAATTTTAGAGTTTATGCTAACATGCTGTTTATCAGACTTTATATCAAACTTTGCATCAGAATTTACACTAGAAGGAATTACACTAACTTTCTTCAAAGAAGGTTTTATTTGATAATAATCATAGTACAAACTATGATATTCCTTACAAGTATAAATGGAATGCCATAAACTACCACAATGAAAATAAGGATTTTTGGTTTAAACCTAACATACTAACTCTTAACTCCTGATTTAGGAGGTAAAGAGTTTATATCTTTATTTTTCCTGCAAAAAGAAGCAAGATGGTTAGAGTTTCCACAGTTATAACATTTCTTTCTAAGAGCATTAGGAACAAGCATATAATTATTTCTTTTATTCACACCTTCCTTTCCATTCCTATTTTTCCTAGCTTTCTTTACCTTGTTCATATTTCTAATCTCTTTCAGCTTATGCTTAAGCTGCTTCTTTGTTATTAAGCCTATGTTTACTTCAGCGGGTTTATCCTGTTTTAATTTGTCAGAAGTTAACTTTTCTTTTACTTCTGTCTTAGAATCTTTCATCTTTTCAGAATCTGACATAACAGTTTTTACTACAAATCTAACAGGATTTACCTTTGGCTTAGCAGTCTGTTGAACAACAATTGGCTTAATTTGCACAGTTCCTTTCTCACTTTTATCATCTCCATAACCTAAGCCCTCTTTCCAGTTTCCACTACTTAGTATATTTTGAGTTTTCTGCCAGAGTTAGTCCAAGTTCTAATAATCTCTCTTTCCTTTTCTAAATCAGTTTTTAGAGATTCATTCAATTTTAGCACTTCATCTCTAACATACAAATCCTCACCTCTTTCTTTCTTAGTTTGATGAAGAAAACCCAACTCTTTTTCTAAATAGTCATTTCTGTTTTTAAGAGCAAGATTTTCAGATGTTAATCGTTCACATGTTAAAGTTTAATCTCTAAAACTAATGAACATGGTTTTAAGGTATAATCTCAACTCAGTAATATCATTAGTATGAAAAGCAAAGGTTGTTTGAGGTACCTTCAATTCAGCAGTGTCAGTACTGCTATCAGCATTTGCCATCAAGGCATAGTTCACCTCATCTTCAGAATCTGAATTGTCTGTCCAGCTTTTCTTCTTTGTGACAAGTACCTTGCCTTTATCACTTTTTCCTTTCTTGCAGTCAGGAGATATGTGGCCTATTTCACCACAATTGTAGCATTTGACATTTGAGTTGTCTCTTCTGTCAGACTTTCCTCCTTTGCCTTCAGACTTTCTAAACCCTTTCTTATCAGAACTTCTACCTTTCCTGGAAAACTTCTTGCCCTTTCTGAATTTTTTGTAGGTTATCTTTGTGATACCCTTCACCATAAGAGCACACAGTTGCATCATCTCTGCATCAACATCAATTTTAGATAAACTTTCAGCATCTGAATCATCATCATCAGAATATGATGACTCTGAATCAGACTTTATGATGGGAGCCTTTCCTTTGCCTTTCTTTGAGACAACAACTTTAGAAGATTCCTCCTCAGCTTTAAGAGCAACTGTCCTTGACTTTCTTCCATGCCTCTTGCTCCTTTGATCCATCTCAAGTTCATAAGTCTTGAGCATACCATAAATTTCATCAAGAGTAGTTTCAGTAAGGTCATAGTTGTCTCTTATGGTAGTAGACTTCAAATCCCAATTTTTAGGAAGAGCTAAAAGGAATTTTAGTTTTGAATCTTCAAGATCATATTCCTTGTCCACCAGTGACAGATCATTCTTGAGTTTGACAAACCTGTCATATAAATCAGTTAATGACTCATCAGCTTTTGAGTCAAAGTGCTCATACTCTTGAGTGAGTATAGTCCTCCTATTCTTTTTGATTGCATCAGTTCCCTGGCATCTTGTCTCCAAAGCATCCCATATCTCCTTTGCATTCTTGCATCCAATTACCCTGTTTGACATGACATTATCAATTGCACTATGCAGCAAATGCCTTACCCTTGCATCCTTGGCAATAGATGAGATATCTTCAGGTGTGTATTCACCTCTCTCCTTTGGTATGGTCTTTGCTGGTTGATCAGCAACTGCAATAGAGAGCTTGGTAGGCTTATATAGCCCTTCATTAATTATGTCAAGGTACTCTGGATCTGTAGCTTCCAGAAACATATCCATCTTCACTTTCCATATGGGATAATCAGATGGTCTCAGTATGGGAACCCTAATAGTCTCATATCGATTGTGGGTTTGAGTGTTTTGAGTTTCTTGAGTTTTGGTGGGCTTAGTTGGAGTTGAAAGGAATATGTCCTAAGTCCAATCATGTATTAGGATTTAGGAATAACTTTTATGTAATCTGTTTTGATTTCATTGATATTAATAAAGACTTGTTTTGTTTTCATTACGGGCTTTATCTATTTAAGTGTTTAAATAAGATATACCATAGTTTAGAGTAAAGCTTTTTATGGATTATGATGAGATCATAATAGTGAGACCTAAAAAGATGATAACTCTAAACTTAAATAGTTCCTGGTCATAGGATTACTAACTGGTAATTAATAATCCGCAAAGATCGGTACATACTATGCTTGCTTCATTATGAAGGATGTCTGTTCTCATAGACATTTGTGTGGTGACACTATAGCTAGTATGTAGGTGCTTATTATGGAATAAGTTCACTGAACATGACTCGCCCAGCTGAACAACTGATGGAGTTCACTCACGTGTCAGCAGTTGTTCGCTTAGTGATAGTTGTACAAGTATCCTTAGACTTGAGGTCATCATAGTCATCTTGTGTACACTGAACTATGCTTTGGTTTAGTTCTTAGTCTCCAGGGACAATTATTAGGGCTCTTCTGGGTATAGGAATTTGTACACGAAGATAGTGTATGATCAATAAAGGATCTACCCCTTCCAGTGAAGGAAGCGAATGTTCAAGGCTGATCCACTTATGCTAGTTCAGGAATCTCTGGCCAGAGTAAATGAAATTAGAAAGGAGTTTCTAATTTGCATAGAACTACGCATAATAGATGGTAAGCAGGTGATTGAATTAGATAGGCTTGACACGAGATCCATGCCTTGTATTTAATCGGGACATTGTAGGGTAGAAGGAGTTTATTGTACGGTAACTATTCACTGACAGGTTCTTGGTATTCTAAGCAGTGAATTCATATTATCCGGATAGTCGCGATATGTTGAAAAGCATCACTCACGATGTAGAATAAATGTGATTAATTAATTAATCATATTTAATAAATTAGAGAATTTATATAAATAATGATAAAATAGTTTTATTATTATTTATTTCTACTACCGGCTTAATATTGAACCTACAGGGTCACACCATAAAAAAAGAATGATTTTATGGTGGAGGAATTAATTAATAATGGCTAATAATTATTTTTTTGTGAAATAAATAATTAATTGGCAAATTTAATAATTGATTAAATGAGATTTAATTGATTATAAATTAATTAAGAAAAGTTCTTAATATTATTAATTAAGGATTTAATTTTTTGGAAATTAAATCAAGAGAGAGAATTATTTCTAAAGTGTTTAGAAAAAGGATTAATAATTAAAAGGTGTTTTAATTATTAATGAGAATAATAAATGGGATAATAATAATAATATTTATGGGAAAATTTCAGCTGAAAATTTTGCCTATAAATATACTATTATAGACCCTATTTTATTCCAACCCGAGAAACCCAAAAGTTTCAGAAAACCAAATTCTCTCCACCTCCTCCTCCTCCTAAAAGTCGTTTTCTTGGTGGATACCGGTGGAGTGCTTCACACTTGAGGAGCAACTGCTAAGGATCTCTGATCGTTGTCTCTGAATTATTTTAAAGGTTAGATTCGATCCCTCGAGTTTTTATTCACGATTTATATGCTTTTATTTGGATTTTGTATGTGTAAAAGTGTTTTGTCATGCCCCCGCTGCGCTTAAAATCCAACATTGGTATCAGAGCATAGGTTGTATGCATATAGATCTGTGGTAAAAATTTCAGAATTTTATGTGCTTGTATGAATTAATTATGATTTTTACAAGTTATATTATGGATTAATTTTGTCTGATGAGAAATCGTTTCTCAGAATTATTTTGAGTGTTGATCTGGGTTCTACAAGTGTTGTAGATCGTCTGGGTATTTTTTCCATAATTTTAGGATGTATAGATTTTTTATTATGAATTTTTGAAGTTCTTAAATTTAAATTCGTAATTAATTAATCATATATATATATATGAATTGTATGTATATATATATTGCATCTGCAAATATTCTGCATCCCTGTTGTTTTCTGTATTTGCTATTGCATGGATTTAAAAGAGAAGCACAGAGAAAAGGTACAGGCGCACGGAATTCGAAGCAGACTAAAGGACCGCGCGACTGGCGCGCGCGTGTGGGGCACACGCGCTCGTGTGTCACGCGCGGCGCGTGTCAGCCACGCGCTGGTCAAAGGTCAGGCGGATGCTGACGTCATGCTGACGTCATCAGATGACGTCATGCTGATGTCAGCACAGGAGTTCGGGCGCGTGGAGCGCGTGGGGCGCGTGAAGCGCGTGGTTGATTGTCAGACACGCGCCTGACAGCGCGTGTGCGCGTGTCGGCGCGTGGGGAAGCTTGTTTCGGCGCGTGAGGGCGCGTGGAGACTCAGAATTGGGCGATTTTGGTGCCATTGGATTCGTCTTTTCGAGACGCTTCTAATGGTATATTATATGATATTTTATGAAATTGTTTTGAACTGTTTATAGCTAACATAAGTGTTTTTAAGCTGTTTTTAACTGTTTAAATTGCTTTTAAATGCTTCATGTGATACATAGAGATGTATATTTCTTAGATTAATGTGCTAGATGATATAACATGCCTACCTTGATGTTTATTCATGTTTATATATATGATATATACTTAGTTTATCATGCGATGATAGATTTAGGTGAACTTAAATAAACATAAGGCGATTGTTAGACAACCTAGTATTGTGAAATTGTTTCATAACCTTAAGAATAATATTATGAATACAATCATGAGATTCTTGTATTTGTGAAACACGTAATTGAATATGAATTTTCGATATGAGAGAAAGGATGATTCTGTCAACAACAGATTTCTATCTGTAAGAAAGAGTTATTAAGTGACGCCTCTTGACAATGCTCCACCCGATCTGGGAATCGTCTGATTATTGATTATTGATTTGAAATATTTAATTTAAAAGGAAGAATCTCTTTATAATATGATTATGATTGTAACGTAATATAATCCCTCTAAAATTAAATAATATCAAGTAGTAATTGGCCAATGACACAACGGGCTTGTGTCGGTCATAGCCTTCCAACATGATTGAAAAGTAGTTCTTATTTTTGAATCATTGTTGGTTCGTGCTACAGCCGAGGGCTTTGATTTCGAAATAAGAAATACTTGTCTATTACATAGAGATGTGTACATTGAATAAGAATCTAAAGGTCGGTACGTGCTACAGCTGTGGGCCTTTGGGGACTGATTCAACTGTACGGAATGTTGGGTTAGACTTGACTTAGAATATTGAGTTTGTCGTGCTACAGCCGAGACTCAATTATTCAAGAGGCTAAAGTTTGATTAGGGAATAACATGAGATGTAATTGACAAGAGTTGTCTGCCTATTGAACATTACATGGCGGTTCGTGCTACAGCCGGGGTCGTGTAATGGAATGTAGGATCCCTATTCCCACTAGCATTATGAATGCTTAATTTTTCACGTAGGGGGTTGAATAAATTAGGAAAACTAGTGGGAGCCACTTATGAATAAAGACCCGATTCATATAGTGTTTTGAAATGAAATCGAATATTTGCTAAGTGTTGTTATGTGTTTATCATTTACAGATTTACTTTGTATGTTATGTCTTCTGCACTATCACTTAGGAGCATACTGGATGCTCACACACAAATTGACTGGTCCTAATTATGCTGACTGGCTTCGAAACTTGAGAATTGTTCTCAGGATTGAGAAGCTGGAATACGTGATTGACTCACCTAAGCCTACTGAACCTGCTAGTGATGTACATAATGATGAACACGTTGTGTATCGTAAGTGGATAGATGATGCAAATGTTGCTCAATGCATCATGCTAGCTTCCATGAACATTGAGCTACAGAAGCAACATGAGCATATGGATGCTCACACTATCCTAATGCATCTACAAGAGTTGTATGATGTGGCGGGGAGGACAGCTCGATATGAGATATCGAAGGAGTTGTTCGGTTGTAGGATGTCTGAGGGATCATCTGTGAATGACCATGTACTTAAGATGATCAATTTGATTGAACATCTTGGACAACTTTGTTTTGCCATGGATGGGGAGCTGAGCCAAGACTTGGTCTTGCAATCGCTTCCGAGTTCGTTCTCGCAGTTTGTTGTGAACTTTCACATGAATAAGTTGGATGTCAGCCTGCCTGAACTCCACAACATGTTGAAGACTGCGGAATCGAATTTTCCCCCTAAGAAGAGTTCTGTTCTTCTAATTGGTGAAGGTTCCAATCCTAGGAAAAGGAAGAGGAACTCTTCCAAGAAGAAGAAAGTAGGTGAGAAAACGCCGATTCCACCAAAGACTGAAGACCCCAAGAGCAAAGTTGTTTGCTTTCACTGTAACAAGGTGGGGCACTGGAAGAGGAACTGCAAGGTTTACCTTGCAGAATTGAAGAAGAAGGGTAGTGAGACTACCGCTTCTGATTCAGGTATGTTCATGATAAAAGTGAATATGTCACTTCTACTTGGGTATTAGATACCGCCTGTGGTTCTCATATCTGCAATTTGTTGCAGGGGCCAAGGAGAAGTAGGACTCTTGAGGAAGAGGAGGTGATTCTACTGATGGAAATGGAGCAAGAGTTGCTGCTGTAGATGTAGAATCATTTCATTTATATATGCCTACGGGCAAGACCATTGTTTTAAATAATTGTTATTTTGTTCCCTCGATTGTGAGGAATATTATTCCCAAGTTAGACTTGGCTGGATTTTCATTTATTATTGAGAATAATGAATGTTCTATTCTTAGAGATAATATTCTTTATGGACGTGGTACTTTAAATAATGGTCTGAATATATGTGACATAATTTACTTCAGATCGAACAAACTAATAAAAGAAAAGAAATGATGAAAATCTCACTTTATAGTGGCACTGCAGTCTCCATTTAGTGGACATGGAGAGAGGGCTGCAAATTTGCTAGGAATGGTACACACAGATGTATGTGGACCAATGTCTACGCAAGCCATGGGTGGATTTTCATACTTCATTACTTTCATAGATGTTAGATCTGGATTCGGATATGTGTTTGATGAAACACAAGTCTGAGGCCTTTGAAAAGTTCAAAGAATATAATTATGAAGTGGAGAAACAACCAAACATAGTATTATAACTCTTCGATTAGATCGAGATGGTGAATACTTGAACGGAGAGTTTCTAGATTATCTCAAAGTAAATGGTATAGTCTCCCAGTGGACTCCTCCAGATTAGTATCTGAAAGGAGAAATCGAACTTTGTTAGACATAGTTCGGTCCATGATGAGCTATGCAAATCTTCCAGTATTCATTTGGGGTTATGCATTGGAAACCTCAGCATATTTACTGAATAAGGTGCTTTCCAATATCTGTTCCTCAAACTCCGTATGAGATATGGAAAGAAAGGAAACTGAGTCTTAAACACGTTAAGATTTGGGGATGTCCAGCTTATGTCAAGTAAGTTGACCCAGATAAGCTGGAATATCGATCCGTAAAATGTAGTTTTGTGGGATATCCTAAAGAGACTTTAGGGTATTACTTTTGCACCGATCATCGGGTGTTTGTCTCCAGACATGCTACCTTCTTGGAAAAGGAGTTTATCCTTGAAGGAAACAGTGGGAGAAAAATTGAACTTGATGAAGTTCAAGAAGCACAAACTACTACGGATCAAGTGGAAACACCTGTTCTGACTGAACAACCTTTTATGGAACAGCCCATTCATAGGTCAGGGAGAGTGTCTTGCCAACCTGAGAGGTAATATGGCCTTGTCATTGAGAATGACAATGAGTTGTCAATCATTTGATGATGACGACCCTGTGACCTATAATGAGGCTATGAGTAGTGTTGACTCAGAGAAATGGCATAGTGCCATGAAATCCAGAATGGAATCTATGTATACGGTATACAAAAGATAGATTATAGCAGATGGCCAGGTGGAGACCTAAAAGGCCAGGCTTTTGGGAAAAGGATTCAAACAAAGGCAATGGATTGACTTTGATGAAACTTTTTACATGAAGCCCTGTTAAAATCAGTTCGGATTTTGCTTGCGATTAATGTGGTTTAAAGCAAGCTTCTCGAAAGATGGAACATTCGTTTTGATGAGATAATCAAAGAGTTTGATTTTATCGAAAACGTAGATGAACCATGCATCTACAAAAGGGTTAGTGGAAGCGCGGTAACATTTCTTATATTGTATTGAATTAGAGTTGACACACACAACAACATAGCAGACCCACTCACAAAGCTACTTTTTGAAAGTCACTTTGATCGTCATAAAGATGAGATGGGTATTAGATACCAGAGTGATTGGCTTTAGTACAAGTGGGAGATTGAAAGGAATATGTCCTAAGTCTAATCATGTATTAGGATTTAGGAATAACTTTTATGTAATCTGTTTTGATTTCATTGATATTAATAAAGACTTGTTTTGTTTTTATTACGAGCTTTATCTATTTAAGTGTTTAAATAAGATATACCATAGTTTAGAGTAAAGCTTTTTATGGATTATGATGAGATCATAATAGTGAGACCTAAAAAGATGATAACTCTAAACTTAAATAGTTTCTGGTCATAGGATTACTAACTGGTAATTAATAATCCGCAAAGATCGGTACATACTATGTTTGCTTCATTATGAAGGATGTCTGTTCTCATAGACATTTGTGTGGTGACACTATAGCTAGTATGTAGGTGCTTATTATGGAATAAGTTCACTGAACATGACTCGCCCAGCTGAACAACTGATGGAGTTCACTCACGTGTCAGCAGTTGTTCGCTTAGTGATAGTTGTACAAGTATCCTTAGACTTGAGGTCATCATAGTCCTCTTGTGTACACTGAACTATGCTTTGGTTTAGTTCTTAGTCTCTAGGGACAATTATTAGGGCTCTTCTGGGTATAGGAATTTGTACACGAAGATAGTGTATGATCAATAAAGGATCTACCCCTTCCAGTGAAGGAAGCGAATGTTCAAGGCTGATCCACTTATGCTAGTTCAGGAATCTCTGGCCAGAGTAAATGAAATTAGAAAGGAGTTTCTAATTTGCATAGAACTACGCATAATAGATGGTAAGCAAGTGATTGAATTAGATAGGCTTGACACGAGATCCATGCCTTGTATTTAATCGGGACATTGTAGGGTAGAAGGAGTTTATTGTACGGTAACTATTCACTGACAGGTTCTTGGTATTCTAAGCAGTGAATTTATATTATCCGGATAGTCGCGATATGTTGAAAAGCATCACTCACGATGTAGAATAAATGTGATTAATTAATTAATCATATTTAATAAATTAGAGAATTTATATAAATAATGATAAAATAGTTTTATTATTATTTATTTCTACTACCGGCTTAATATTGAACCTACAGGGTCACACCATAAAAAGAGAATGATTTTATGGTGGAGGAATTAATTAATAATGGCTAATAATTATTTATTTGTGAAATAAATAATTAATTGGAAAATTTAATAATTGATTAAATGAGATTTAATTGATTATAAATTAATTAAGAAAAGTTCTTAATATTATTAATTAAGGATTTAATTTTTTGGAAATTAAATCAAGAGAGAGAATTATTTCTAAAGTGTTTAGAAAAAGGATTAATAATT
Organism: Apium graveolens; assembly: GCF_009905375.1. NCBI lineage: Eukaryota > Viridiplantae > Streptophyta > Magnoliopsida > Apiales > Apiaceae > Apium > Apium graveolens. Next base: position 147,727,118 of record NC_133655.1, read on the forward strand.
AAAAGGTGTTTTAATTATTAATGAGAATAATAAATGGGATAATAATAATAATATTTATGGAAAAATTTCAGCTGAAAATTTTGCCTATAAATACACTATTATAGACCCTATTTTATTCCAACCCGAGAAACCCAAAAGTTTCAGAAAACCAAATTCTCTCCACCTCCTCCTCCTCCTAAAAGTCGTTTTCTTGGTGGATACCGGTGGAGTGCTTCACACTTGAGGAGCAACTGCTAAGGATCTCTGATCATTGTCTCCGAATTATTTTAAAGGTTAGATTCGATCCCTCGAATTTTTATTCACAATTTATATGCTTTTATTTGGATTTTATATGTGTAAAAGTGTTTTGCCATGCCCCCGCTGCGTTTAAAATCCAACAGGAGTTTGTGTTTCTTCATACATGATTGATTGTTTGGATCTTTACTGTATGTGTGTTAACAGAAAAGCTCTGATACCACTTGTTAGGTCACACAACACTATAAAAGGGGGTTGAATATGGTGTTTATACAATAAAATCGATTTCAACACAAGTTGTAACAAAGATCAAGTATATTCAAATAAACTCTGTTATAATAGAACTGTTGTTCTCTCTCAGTGATAAACAATATCACTAAGAGCTGCTAGGTTACAATGAATAATGTTTCTCGATAATGGTAACACATATAGTGTAAACCCTATGCTGCGTTTATATAGTACACAGTTACAAGATATCTTCTAATTGATATTGAATACAATCTTGTCTCCTAAAATATATCAATCAGATATCTTCTATAAGTCTTCTAGTCCTCTAACTTTTCATGCATATCTTCTTTTGTTTTAGTCCAGCTCTTCTCCTATAAATCAGCCGCATTCCTTATCTGAAGTCTTCCCGTACTTAAGTCCTGAAATATATCTTCTGACACATTAAGTTCTGATATTAAGTTCTGACTTCAGTAAGTTCTGATTTCAGTAAGTCCAGATAAGTCCTGTTGTTAAATTCTGAAAACTAAACACAAATCAGATTAGACATGACATCTCAAATATATCTAACAACTGGAGCATAGGTTTCATCAAAATATATATTCTCTTCTTGAGAGTAACCTTTAGCTACCAGTCTGGCCTTGTTTTTCGTTATAATGCCATCTTCATCCAATTTGTCTATGAATACCCACTTAGTGTCGATCACTGTTTTGCCTTTAGGCCGGGGTACCAGCTTCCAAAATTTATGCCTCTCAAACTGATTTAGTTCTTCTCGCATAGAAATAACCCAATATGAATCTTCAAGTGCCTCATCCACTTTCTTAGGCTCTATTTCTGAAATAAATCCTGAGAAGTGACATTCATTCTGTGTGGCATGTCTAGTTCTCACTCCAGTGTCATGATTACCAACGATCAGTTCAAAAGGATGGTCTCTTTTCCATACCCTTTGTCTTGGCAGATAAGATCTTGATGTTTCCCCTATTTCAATATTATGTTAAGTGTGAACTGTAGATCCTCTTCCTGCTCCCCCTGAGTTGTTGCCCATGGCTTAATGATTCTGATCTGTGTGGGTTGGTTCTAGTAGGGCTACCCATATGATCTGTATTACCACCACTTCCACTACTTGATTCAGGATCATTATTTCCATTTATAGTAGGTTTAACACAAGCAACCTCAGGTTCGTCTTCATATAAAGGATCATCTGAAAGATTCTCAAATTCCAGAGATTCGAAATCCTTTTCTCTTTGTAGGCTTGCTAACTTGGTGTCGTCGAACATTACATTAAGGCTTTGAATCACCTTCTGATCAGCAATCCATAAACCTTGTATACTTTATATTCCAGAGAGTAGCCAAGATATATGCCTTCTTCTACTTTAGCATCAAACTTTCCCAGATGATAATTTCCTTCTTTAAGCACAAAATATTTAGCTTCAAACACATGAAAGTATTTCAGTTTCGGTCTTTTGTCAGCCATGATCTCATAAGAAGTCTTGTCATGATCTTTATTAATCATGGTACAATTCTAAGTGTAACACGCTGTGTTGACTGCTTTAGCCCAGAAGTAGGTAGGAAGTCTTGATTCACCTAGCATGGTCCTTGTTGCTTCAACCAAGATACGATTCTTCCTTTCTACTACTTCATTTTGTTGTGGAGTTTTTGGTGTTGAATATTGTCTCAAAATACCTTTCTTTGTACAAAATTCATTAAGAAATTCATTCTTGAATTATGTTCAATTATCTGATCTGATATTCCTGACATGTAGTTTCGCTTCCATCCCGATCTTCTTTATGTGATAAACAATCATATATGGTGCTTTATCCTTTGATTGTAAGAACAATACCCATTTGTACTTTGAGTAGTCATCGACTATCATTAAAGCATATTTCTTCCTTGATAGAGACAGTACATTCACTGGACCAAATAAATCGATGTGAATTAACTGAAGAGGTTCAGTTATGCTTGTCATTTCCTTGCTTCTGTGTGACGCTTTCTTTGACTTCCCTTTTTCACATGTTTCACATAGTCCTTATTGACAGAATTCCATTTGTGGCAGACCTATCAATAACTCCCTCCTTACAAGCGAGTTGATTATCTTGAAGTTTCATTGTGCGAGCTTCTTATGCCATAACCAACTTTGTTCTAATAAAGCTTTGCTATATAAACACCTCACTACCCCATCAAAAGTAAAACTCAAGTCAGCTACGAACAGATTACCTTTTATTACTCCTTGTAAAGCAAGATTCTCATATTTCCTATTTGAGATTAAACACCTTTCTTTTCAGAAGTCAACATTGTATCCCTTGTCATAAAATTGACTGATGCTCAGAAGATTGTGCTTTAATCCTTCCACAACAGAGATGTTTTCAATGATGACATTCCCAATTTCGAAATTGCCATATCCCGTAGTAAATCATTTGTTGTCATCTCCAAAGGTGACTATAGGGCCAGCTTTTTCAACCACACCTGTGAGCATGGACTTTTCACCTGTCATGTGTCTAGAACACCCGCTGTCCAGAATTCACATGATCTTCTCATTTTGGAACTTACCCTATAAGCACATATTGATTAAAAAGACTTTGGTACCCAAACTTGTTTGGGTCCTGGAGGTTTAGGGGTAAAAACAGGATCAACATCTGATGTAACCTCAACAGGCTTAAATTTCACTTTGACTGATTTTTTCTCAGTGCTAGTCTTGACATCTATGTTGTCAGACTTAAAGACAAGTGTAACATCCCCATCTTTAGGAAGTACTACACTCTTTGCCTGTGTGTGCTCATTACTCATGCGTATCTTAGTATTAATGCAAGTGCTAGCAGTTGCATGAAAAGTTTTAAAATACTCAGACATGGTAATAAATGCACATGGAATGCAACCAGCTATGCCAAAGGGCTCATGAAAACTAGGCATGTTAGGCATGGCAGGCATACTAGAAGATGTAACAGATTCTACTTTAACCTTAGTGCATGCATATGTAAGGTATGCAAGAAAGTTATAATTATTACATAATTTTCTAGATGCAGATGAGAAAGATGAAAAATTAGACTTCTTATTCACACCTACCTTGCCATTCATGTTCTTCTTAGACTTAATCTTAACGCTATCACCAGCCTTAGTGTCATCTACGATCACTGATTTTTAAAATGTGTATGGTCCTTGCTTATCCATCTTGTTACCTTGGTCAGTTTTGAGTTTCTCCTTTCTAACTGAAACCTTAGGGGTCTTAGGGGATTCTTATACCTTCTTCTTCTTCTTCTTCTTCTTCTTCTTCTTCTTCTCCTCCTTATCCTCAGCAATCAATTCCTCATTGATTAACAAACTCACTTCATCTAAAGGTTTCCGAAACAGGCTCAGTGAACAGTGAAGATATAACATCCCTAATACCATATGGTACCTTTTGAGGAACAAAGTCATTTATCTCTGATACACCAACATGTTTCTTACTTCCTAACTTAGAATAGTCAATTCCTATTGTTGTCTTAGACTTAAACCCTTGGCTATATATTATCTCCTTCTAAGTCGGAGCTACATTTTTAAAGGACTGTAACTTCTTTTCTAGGTCAGCAATTTGGATTCTAAGAATGGCATTTATGTCTGTGTTGCACTTAACCGTATTCTCTAGGTACTCATTCTTCTACTTAAGATCTTCTAAGGCAACTACAAGAAATTTTAGTTCTTCATTCCTTAAGGTCAGATTCTCAACTTTAAGAACTAGCTTATCATTCTCAAGTTTATATGCAAGCATGCTTGTATGAACATTATACAATTCTAAAGTAAGTTTATACACGGTAGATTTGTATTCAGATTCAGACTTATCAATAGTAGTAAGTTCAGGAACCTGAGATGGTTGTGGTGATTCCTCTATAGAGTATGCCAGAAGAGCTAGATTTACATACCCTTCCTCTTTATCTAAATCAGTATCATCCCAGCTTTTTCCTTCAGATATGCTCTTGATTTTTCCTTTACCACATATGCATTCAGCTTCTATTTCAGCTTCTCATTCTATTTATTCAGATCTTCGTAAGTTTCTTTTCTTTCATAGGAATCCTATCATTTTGCTGCCTTGGGCTTTCTGCATTCAGATGCGCAGTGTCCCAATTTATTATAGTTATAACATTTTGTTTTACTTTTGTCCACCCATCTTGACTTGTACTATCCTTTTAATATGGGTCTTGATGAGTAGCTTCCTTTCTGAAATCTGCCAAATGAACCCCTAGACTTATAGTTGGGCTTTCTTTTAAATCTAATATCATTGAATTTTGAAGCCATATAAGTCATAGATTTATCTTCCAATTCTTTTAGTTCCTACTGAGTTTAGAAATCACTTTCATCTTCCGGCTCACCTTGAGATATTTTAGCCACCATAATTTCCTTGAGTGTTAAGGAGGGCATAACCTTAACTTCTGAAGTTTCAGGTTCACGAGCAACAAGTTCAGTGGTTTTTGCAAGTGTTGTACTCTTGCTGTCAACAAAACCAGGGCCATAGATTATAGCTCTCTGCTCTTGTTCCAATTCATGGGTTCTCAATTTTCCATAAATCACATCCATGAGCATAGTGAGAAAGTCAACCCTCTATTTGATGGATGTGTTCTTTTGTTCCTAGTGAACTGGTGAAATCAACATGAACTTCCTGTTAGACTCGCGCATCGGATAAATTTTGCTGTGCAATTTCAATTTGCTTAGCAGTCTTGCAAATATTTCAAAGAGAGAAGATAATGTTTCTTCGGGCTGTAATTTAAACGCTTCATATTAAGTCATCAGGATATCCATCCTGTTTTCTTTGACTTCAGCAGTACCTTCCATTAACAACTCAATGGTTTCCCACATTTCCTTTGCACTATTACCTCCTAAGATTTGATGACTCATATCCTTGTCAGTCAATTCCACTATTATAATTTGAAGGCTTTGGTCCAAATTTATCATCTCCTTATCAGTATTCGTATATTTGGACGGACCCCTGGGAGTAGATGTATAAGGAATTCTCCCATCGTTAGCGGTAGTTGATTTAGCAACCATTTCCATCGGAACATAAGGATCATTTAGTAATATCCCAATGTATAATGAATTCGAAGCTTTCATGAATAACATCATCTTTTTCTTCCATAGTTTGTAATTTTATCGATCAAATGGGGGAACCTTGATACTTCCAATTCTTTTGTTGTTCATCATCTTGGCGAAATAAAATTATATAAGATTTAAAAATTTCAATATTGAATATTTTTGAAAATTAAAAAATTAAAAGAATTTTTTCAAGAACTTGTTCGATTTGATTTCTTTCTCTGGATCTTAATTTGTATGTCAATCAACAGACTTTGATGCCAACTGTTAGTCCAAAAGTATCGTAGAAGAGGGTTGAATACGATACCTACAATTCTTTTCGATTCATTTAAAATTCTTCCTTAAAATTATGGAATCATAAATAGGCACAAATTAATTCGAGAAATATTTATTTATTAATATAAACATTAAGGTTGCTACACTCTAATCAATAATGATTAGCTGCAACAAATTCAACAGCATAACAGTATGTTTATAAGCTTAATAAATATGGCCTTCAATGAAGCTTCGTAAAATTACAGTTGGTTGCTGAGAAGATGAATGCACAAGTGAATGTTTTTTATTTTTTTATGCAGACTTCAAAATATGTGGACATGTGGCATCATTATAGCCAACCATTCCATATTTTTGCTTCATCTCTCTTCTACAAATCGACTGAATAAATTTCACAAATTGACAACTCTCAGTTGTTCTACAAATCGATAATATAAATTGTGCTAAGCGACAACACAATTCTAGAAATTTACAATTTCTATTTCTAGAAATCGACATTAGTTTCTTAGAAATCGACACTACAAGGATTCAGACAAATCGATAGTACATATATTTGTACAAATCGACAATATAAATAACTTGTAGAAATCGACAGTGCACTTAGTCAATTTCATATTTTAAAAATTTTCTTCCTTATCGATTACTAAATATGGCCATTGGGATTTTGGGCCTTGGGTTTGAATTGACTTGGGCTTGGCAATTTCTTTTAGGATAAATTCCCTTGAAACAATTTCTAATATGATCCAATTCTTTGTTCTTCATCCCTTGAACCATTTCATATTTTCAACTGAATTCTTCTGATTTGAACTTAAAGAACCATTTCTTGATTTGCTGACGTTTAGTGCACTGGTCTAGTTCACAAACGACTAGCATCGAGCTGATCCTTTTTGTTATTGTTTAATACTCAGTTGATGTATGTCTTCTTGAAGCTTCTTGACATTAGTCCACTGGAATCTTGAGATCTTTAATACCAAGAATCAGTACATTCCCTGATTACTTAGTCTTTTGATCTTTTATTTTTCACGGAGGCTTGAACATATTAATGAACTTCTTTCATTTTGATTCTTCGTATATATCCAATCTTCACAGTTAATATTATTTTCTTGTTTCTTTTTCATGTTGAGTTCTATTTGCTCGATTACATATTACGTTGCATTATACTCTACAAAATCAAAAATAATTATACCTTAATAAAAAATCTAATTGAAAAATAAATCTACATATTATATCATATTAAATTTCTTTTTATTTATAATAGAAGTAGATGGAAAAATGGATAAATATAAATGTTTACCATAAAAATAAAGATTTATACTACTCATATATATTAAAATAATACTTATAATGTACTACTATACTATAATATTTAAAACTATATATAAAAAATTATATATGATATATATATATATATAATAATTTATAGTTATATGTATGTATACTGACCGTATTTTAGTTGGATATAATTCGTCTAACGGGTTTCGTAACAAAAGGATAAATTTATTTAAATAAAATAAAAGCAAAAAAATAAGATCTCCAAAATCAATTAAAAAAATCTTAAATAAAAATTGATTACATTATCCTACTAATCAAACACGGAATGCATAAAATGTCCTAATACAATCGTAGATAAAATATGATTATAGGTTCGACTAATCATAAATATAAATTTTAATATTAGATTCAAATACAAAAATATGATACATTATACAAACGTAGATAGAATTTGATTAGATATTATACTATATATAACTACATAATATATATCGTTAGAATGGTAATTCAATTCAACATCTGTATATTTCTTAATATCTTCATATTTGTTGCAATCGGATTACAACAAATCATAAAGAAATTAACAATATTGGAATAACATCAAAAGGTAAAAATATACATTTATATTGAAAAAAACTAAAAATCTTAAAAAATAAGCAAATTTTAGAAAGTCGTGCATCGCATGAGTTATAAGATAGTAAGTAAAATAGGGTATAAATGGTTGGTTATTAGTTGGTTGCAAAAAGTATTAGTTTAACTAGATAGTGGTGTCCTACGATTTATTTTAAATCAAAGAGCAAGAAAAATTATATTATTCGTCAATAACTTTTATATAACTTTCAGTACTTCAAAGATTACAACCTACAAATAAATATTATATCATACAATAAAATTACATGAAAAAAATGTTTTTAGTCATAAAATAATAGTGGAAACTAGTAGTTTTTTTAAGCTAGTAGCCATATTCATCTAATGTGAATTAACTATTAAAAATAATTTGTTATGAGAGCTCAAAGTCTACATATTTAGATTTTGGTGATTTGTTAAACTAAAATTAAAAATTAAATTAGATTCACAAGATATTTAAAATCCACCCTTGAGATTTTATGTGTGTCAATTTCCAGAATCAAGTTGAACTAAGATATCCTGAATAAACCATTTATAAAATATTTTTCGACATCCTCATATACTAAGTTGTTTGTGTCAAATAAATAAAGCCATCGACCAAAGGAACAAAATTCGAGAACTTTCAAACACCATTTTTACAAGTCAAAACTATCAAATTATTCAAAAGAATGTCATACCTACTTGTTTTATTCTCAAATATTTTGAATAAATTTATTGAATATTAATATTCAATTTATTGTTCCATATTTCATGCCGATAGAAAAAAGAATGATTTTATTCTAAAATGCCTGTAAACCCTTATCTATCTGGATAAATCATTTTTAATTCAAACTTAATTATTTTTCAAACCTCGTAATCATTATTTCATAAGTAATATTGTGTTTCATTATATATCAAGTCAAAACTTTTGTCTGACATGTCGGTAGAGATAAAGAAATATTTTGGTCGCTCCGAAAGTTCGTTTTAATATTTAAAAATCCAAAAATATTCTGTGGACACCTTTTAGTCTTAAAACTTATTTTTTTCCTTATTATATTGCTTTCTACCATGTAAATTAATTTCGTAACTTTTGGATGACTTTTTTCTGGGAATCCTAAAATTGATACATAATTAATTTTCGTAACAGACGTTGCCTCCGAAGCTTAAAGATCCTGGAAGCTTCACCATTCCTTGCACCATCAGAAACTTGTCGTTCGACAAGTGTTATGTGATTTGGGAGCTAGCATCAATATGATGCTTTTGTCTATCTTCAAGAAGTTGGATTTACCTGATCCAAAGCCTACTTATATGTCCTTGCAGTTGGCTAATCGTTCTATTACATATCCACGAGGCATTGTGAATGATGTCTTGGTCAAGGTGGACAAACTCATCTTTCCAGCTGACTTTGTAATTCTTGATTTCGAGGAGGATAAAAAGATTCTCATAATCTTGGGAAGACCATTTTTGGCTACTGGTCGAACCTTGATTGAAGTGCATAAGGGTGATCTCACTATGCGAGTACTGGATCAGGATGTTACTTTTAATATTTTTAATGCCATGAAATTCCCTACTGATAACGAGGAGTGCTTAAAAGTGGAATTGGTCGATTCTGTGGTTACTTCAGAACTTGATCAAATGTTAAGGTCTGATGCATTAGAGAAAGCCTTGATGGGGGATTCAGATAGTAAAGATGATGAAGGTGATGAGCAGTTGCAGTATTTGAATGCTTCTCCTTGGAAGAAAAGGCTAGATATGCCTTTTGAATCTCTTAGAGTGTCAGAACTCAAAAATGCCGAGGGGCGTCTCAAGACATCTACTGAGGAAGCTCCTATACTCGAACTTAAACCATTGCCTGAACACTTAACGTATGTTTTTTTAGGTGATGCATCTACTTTGCCTGTTATTATTGCATCTGACCTTTCAGGTAGCGATGAAGAAAAGCTCTTGAGAATTCTGAGAGAGTTCAAATCAGAAATTGGATGGACTATAACAGATATTAAGGGAATCAGCCCTTCTTATTGCATGCATAAAATTCTGCTAGAGGAAGGAAGCAAGCCGACTGTTGAGCAACAGAGGAGGTTAAATCCGATAATGAAAGAGGTTGTGAAGAAGGAAATTCTCAAGTGGCTAGATGCAGGCATCATCTACCCTATTTCTGACAGTTCTTGGGTAAGCCCGGTTGAGTGTGTGCCGAAGAAAGGAGGCATCACCGTGGTTGCTAATGAAAAGAATGAGCTCATCCCTACTCGAACATTCACGGGGTGGAGAGTTTGCATGGATTACAGGAATCTGAACAAATCCACGAGGAAAGATCACTTCCCTCTTCCTTTCATTAATTAGATGCTTGACAGGTTGCCTGAGCATGAGTACTACTGTCTTCTAGATGGCTATTCGGGTTATAATCAGATTTGCATCGCTCTAGAAGATTAAGAAAACAACTACCTTCACTTGTCCGTTTGGTACTTTTTCCTTTAGAAGAGTTTCTTTTGGGTTGTGTGGTGCACCTTCCATATTTTAGAGATGCATAATGGTTATCTTGTCTGACATGATTAGTCAGAATATGGAGGTGTTCATGGATGATTTTACTGTGTTCGGGGATTCTTTTGACGAGTGCTTGAAAAATCTTGGCGCAGTTCTTAAAAGGCGTGTTGAGACCAATTTATTTATCAACTGGGAGAAATGTCACTTTATGTTGCAACAGGGCATCATTCTTGGGCACAAGGTCTCTAGTAAAGGTCTTGAGGTGGACAAAGCTAAGGTGGGAGTCATTGAAAATCTTCCTCCACCAGTTTCTGTTAAGGGGATCCGCAGTTTTCTTGGTCATGCGGATTTCTATCGGTGGTTCATCAAGGACTTCTCTAAAATCTCTAAACCATTGTGCAATCTATTAGAGAAAGATGTCCCTTTCAAGTTTGATGATGAGTGTCTAGCTACTTTTAAGAGCTTAAAGAAGAGTTTGATCATGTCACCTGTCATAACTGCACCTGATTGGAATGAGCCTTTTGAAATGATGTGTGATGCAAGTGACTATGCAGTTGGAGCGGTTCTTGAATAAAGAAAGAACAATATGTTTCATGTGGTCTATTATACTATTAAGACCTCAATGGTGCTCAATTGAACTGTACTACTACTGAGATGGAACTTTTAGCCATTGTCTACGGTTTTGAGAAGTTTCGATCTTATTTTCTTGGGACGAAGGTGACAGTTTTCACTGATCACGCTGTGATTCGCTATCTCGTCTTGAAAAGGACTCAAAGCCTAGATTAATTTGATGGGTTCTCTTACTTCAAGAGTTTGAGTTGGAGATCAAGGATAGAAAAGGTATTGAGAATCAAGTTGCAGATCATCTCTCTCGGTTAGAAGATCCAAGTACAGCTCTACATGATAAGACATTGTTAACTGAGTCATTTCTTGATGAGCAGTTGTTTGGGGTGCAAGAAGAACAACCGTGGTTCGCAGACATTGTGAACTACCTTGTGAGCAACATTATGCCTCCATATTTGACTTCTACTCAAAGGAAGAAGTTTCTTCATGAGGTGAAGTGGTACATGTGGGATGAGCCGTTTTTGTTTCGGGAAGGAGCTGACCAAATCATCAGGAGATATATTCCGTACAGCGAGACGGAGGGTATCTTGCAAGACTGTCATTCGACTGTTTATGGAGGCCACTATGGTGGAGAAAAGACAGCAACACGTATTCTTCAAGCAGGATTCTTCTGGCCTGTATTGTTCAAGGATGCGCATCAATTCGTTTTGAAGTGTGATCGCTGTCAGCGTGTTGGTAATATGTCAAGGAAGGATGAGATGCCTCTTAATGTGCTTCTCGAGCTTGAGGTCTTTGATATTTTAGGAATTGACTTTATTGGCCCATTTGTCTCATCTTGCAATAATCAGTATATCTTGTTAGCGGTCGATTATGTGTCAAAATGGGTGGAAGTCATGGCTTTGCCAACGAATGATGTGAAGGTAGTGCTTAATTTTCTTCACAAGAAGACATTCACAAGATTTGGTACTCCAAGAGTCATAAACAGTGATGAGGGGTCGCATTTCTGCAATCGCAAGTTCACTGCTATGATACAGAGATATAATGTGAATCATCGCATTGCTATAGCCTACCATCCTCAGACTAATGGTCAAGATGAGGTGTCTAACAGAGAGATCAAGCATATTTTGGAGAAAGTTGTATGTCCATCGAGAAAGGATTGGTGTTTAAAGCTGGATGAAGCTGTGTGGGCATATCGAACAGCATTCAAGACTCCGCTAGGCATGTCACCGTTTCAATTGGTTTATAGTAAGGGATGTCATTTTCCTGTGGAGCTAGAGCACAAGGCATATTGGGCTTTGAAGAAATTGAACCTTGATATGGATGCAGCTGGTAAGAAAAGGATGCTTTAATTGAACGAACTTGATGAGTTCCGACTTCAAGCGTATGAGAACAACAAAATGTATAAGGAGAAAGTTAAAAAGTGGCACAATAGGGCTCTAGTGCTCAAATCATTTGTGCTGGGGCAACAAGTTCTTTTGTTCAACTCTCGTCTCCATCTTTTTCCTGGAAAATTGAAGTCGAGATGGTCAGGGCCGTTTGTTATCAAAATTGTGTTTCCACAAGGAGTGGTGGAGATTTTTGAGAATGATCCAGGCCAGGCATTTAAGATAAATGGACAGTGTCTGAAGCATTACTATGGAAATATGACAAATCGTGAGGTGGTTAGTGTCATTTTATTGTCCACTTGATCTCGAAATTCTACGTCAAGCTAGTGACGTAAACCAAGTGTTATTCCCAAGGAACTAACAATGAGATTTACAGAAGGGGGGTTGAATGTAAATCTCAAAAAATTTTCAAGTTTTGAGCAGTTTCAAAGGCTAAGTGTTTTGATGAACAGTTGTGTGTGAATTGCTTTGGGCAGGTGCAGACATATATATATTCAAAACACAAATGTAAAGAACACAAAGGCTTTAAAAACTTTTCTGGTGGATTTGTTGTTCCATCAGAGATGTGTATTTCAGAAAATCTGTGATTCAAAGAATTGATCACAGCTGCGTCCTAGTACAAACTAGATGATTTTCTCTCTATGTTTTTCTAAACAACTCTGGAAAATTCACAATCTAATTACTAGCTGTAACTTGGTTTATATATCACCAAGTTTACAAGTGAAGACAAAAATACAAATACAATTGAAAAGATTCTTCACATGTTTCTTCTTCATTTCTCTATCCAATGCAATCTAGGATAATCTGTGAATCTTTGAATACTTCCTTATTTGCACCAGAATGGAAATGCTGCATTTTCTTGATTCCTCCAAGAGGCTACCACATTCCAATTATCTCTTTCAACCCATGTGCCTCTGTCAGCTTATGAATTGTCATTGTCAACTGCTATTGAACTTAGCATCCGTTGAAGCTTTCATCCGTTGATGGCTTTATCCGTTGATGCACTAGCAGTTGAAGCTTTATCCGTTGATGCACTTATCCGTTGATGGATGTTATCCGTTGAAGCTTTAGAGATATCCATTGAAGCTTTGTTTCTCATCTGTTAAAGGCCTTTAATTTATCAGTTGATACTACTTCATTTATACAAAATTACAAGGCATGAAATATTTACAATTAACCCTCCTATTTGCATATCCACTAGTAGTCAACATGACTTATAATTTCCCACAACATCTAAGTATTATAACTTAAATACAGAAACTGAAATGTGCTACAATACTAAACTTATTTCTAAGTAAAGCTACTCCATCAACGGATAGCCAGAATGGTCTTATCCGTTGAGGCTACAAACACTAGATTTCTACTTAAGTGTTTTGTTTAACTTATCATCAAACTAATACACATATTCCTAACAATCTCCCCCTATTTATGTCTACTAGAATTGTAGGCATAAATTTGGGTTTAACTTGATGATAACAAAACACTTAACAAATATATGAATTGAAATCAAGTAAAAATTCAAAAGTGTTACAAAAGTGTATGTACTGAGATAGAATTGAAGAATTACATTTTTTTTTCAAGGATGTTCCTTTAGGCTGAGCAGATTATTTTCTTTTCCTTTGATCCCTTGTTTTCTTCCCTAGCCTCCTGTCATTTTCCTCTACTTCGAGTTGGAGTTGTCTGTAGAATTCAGCTTCATCTTCTTCACTGATATCCAACTTAGATTGCATGTCCTTGAGAGTTTCATTACTGGCAATTTTAAGCTGGTCTTCAAGTATGAAAAATCTTATGACTCCTTTATTGTCTCTGAACTCCATCAGCCAATGAGGTGATTTATGAATTGTAATTCCATGCTCACGTATGAGTAATTTTCTAGGCAATGAATTAGACTCCCGCCAAGTTTTCCTTATGCTGAAAATCTTGTTGAGAATCTCAGTTTTGGCAGTCCTGGTAAAGCCAGAATCCCTTTTGATAGCTGAGTAGACTCTAACCAAGGTAGAATAGCCTTCATTCAGAATTCTTTGAAGAGGCCAAGTCCTTTCCTCACTTCCTTTATATTTGAACACTAGCCTTTCTGGGAGCTGTTTATATGCACTTATTCCCCTTACTTCCTCCAGCTCATCCAGATAGAGTTCAATATCTGTAAGCTCCTTTATGTCACAAATGTGAACATAATCATCCTTTGAGGCATGTGGCTTAGGCTTAGGTTTATATTTCTGAGTGAATTTACTTGAGGTTGGGGGAGGTGTAGATTTGGATTTTCTTTTCAGTTTCTTTGGTGGTGGAGAGGTAGTTAGGAAGGTAGGCAAGTTGATTGTGTCCCAATCAATAGGTTCTTCTTTAGGGATGATTGGTTCACCATGGACATTTATACTAGGATCAGCAACAAAAGGTTCAGGAATGGAAGGTAGTTGTTTAGATTTTGATTTGGTTTCTTCAGTGTCATCTCCACTCTTCCTTTTTGCATTGGTCTTCTTTCTGTTCCCTTTCTGCCATTCATTTCTTTCCTCCACACTCTCACCAACCACATTCCCCATATCCACATTTCTGCTTTCAATCTTATCTTCTTCACTCTTGTCTTCAATCTTCTTCCTTTCTTCAGCCTGACTTGACTCTAGCTATTTTTCAAGCTTTACTTGTGCTCTTTTGTCAGCCTTCAGCTTTTTAGCTTCTTCCTTTAACCTCATGGTTTCTTCCCTTTTGGCTTTAGAGAATTTGGGATGTCCTTGCATCACACAGATACTCTTTCCTTCTCTATAAATGATATCCATATTCATTCTTTCCACTACATCATTGGTCTCTTTGTGCTTTATGATGCTGCCACCCAAAACTTTGTCTTCATCAGGTTTTGGAAGAGGAAAATCTACTTCTTTTGACTGACTAAAGTTTAGAGGGTTCTTTGTAGAGTCCTTGTTGCATCTAGTGGATGGCTTGAGTACCATGGGTTTTAAATTTTTGAAGGAAGTTTCTCCAACCTTATTCCTCCTTACTGGCTTGTGCTCCATAATGATTGGCTCAACCTTTGTGCTATGTTTCACAGATAGTGATTTTGAAGTTGTAGAGCCAAACACTTATTGCATCCTTTCATCAATTCTTTTTCTTTGCTCCTTCACCTTCATCTCAGCTGCTGCTAGCTGAATTAGATCAATTCCATCAAGCTTTCTTTGATTTGAAGTGTTGGAGAAGTAGTGATGGCAGGAACTAGCACTTTGGATATTTGGATGTTTGTAGATGGCTCCCCTCCCCCATCCACTTTATTCTCCCCCTTTTTATTATCATCAAGGAGAGGAGTCAAGCCTTGTGCTTTAGCCAGTTGCATGAGTAGACTTGTTTGAGACTGTTGATTTTGAAGAATGGTGACCACAGAATTTTCAATGACTTGAACTCTGTCTTCCAATTTGGTCAGCCTCTTTTCAGCATATGATTCTCTTCTCAGTCTGAGTAACAAGTCCTGCATGGTACCATGGGGCATGACTGAATCCAGCTTCTCAGAATTGTAGGACTTCAGGTCAGCTATATCCTTCTTGAGTTCATCCACACTCAGATTCTGTCTGATTTGTTTTAGCTTCATGAGATTTAGAGAATCTAGGTGGGCTTGAAGAAGAGCCTTGGTACCAGCATTGGAGGTGTTTTGAATGGCATTTTGGATAGACATGATTTGTTTGACTAAGAAGACATTGAATTTTCCTGGTGTTGACTCATTTGTCAATGCCAATTCAGGTAAATCTGGAATAGAACTTGGGCCTGCATCTCCCCCTAAGTTCATGCTTCCATCAAATGAAACAGAGTCATCATCAATAGAATTTACTCCAAATTATTCAGATGGCTCACCAGCTGTAGAAGGCATCAAGTTGACAGCAACTTTATCCCTTTGTAGAGATTCGGAAGTATGGACTAGATTTAAAGTCTTTTCTGCCTCCTCATTGCCCTGAGTAGCCAACAATTGATAGGCTGACACAGGATGAGTAAAGGTGTCAGCATCCAAGGAAATGTTATCAATTACAGCTTTGTAATGTTGCTAAAATTGTCTTTCCTTTTCAGCATCATCCACACGCATTGACTCATTAGCAATGGCCGGATCCACCCTTATACCCTCTGTACCTGCTTTTCTCTCAATTTCTCTCTTTTCTTGCATCAGGGGCTCCCCTTGGCTCACACTCCTCACACCCTCACCTTCACCTACGAAGGTGGTACTCCTCTCACTTTCTTTTGCCATGCTGGAAGAAATAGCATGCATATTTAGACTCTCAAGCTCTCCTTTTGCCTGGGAGCAACCCATCCTCTCACTCAAATTTTCACTCCCTTCCCTCAAACCTAGAAGTGATTGTACAGTAACCATGTCTTCTATACTTGGAATTGATTCAGTTATTTGTGTAGAGACTATCAACGAATAGGGAGTATCCGTTGAAGTAGGAACTGATGGTATCAACGGATAACTGCTGTTAAGCTTATCCGTCGAAGAACAACCACTTGTCAACGGATGAGGAATATCCGTTGAAGAAGAAAAAGAAGTAGAAATTGAAATTGACATAATTGTTGAATCTGTGTGGATTGATTTTAATTTAGGTGACACAGATTCTTTAACTAAGTCTGAAAGAATTGGCTGATGATCCAACAAATCATCTAAAAGATGATGATCACCAGTATTTGAGTGGGGCTCCTCCCTGAGTTGTAAAGAGGGAGAATCAGGAATTGATGTGAATATCATGTCCACATCCAGAGATGGTGATGGAGAATTTGGTGATTGATGTGTGTCAATTTTGAGAGAATGGGGCTGTGACTCCACATTTGTTGGAGTCACATCAAGCTGAATTTGAGAAGGCATAGATACAGGTGGGTGTATCTGTGCAGTGTGTGCACCTTGTGTGGAAACTAAGGTTTTAACCCTCTTTCTTCTTGTAAAGGCTTTTATAGGTGAGTGTGTGGCTTCAGTGTCCCTCCCTCTTTTGTTCTATGTCCCAGGTTGGGGACTATTTTCAATAGGTGCACCCTTTTGGGAGGATGCAACTAGGGATGAGTTTGAATCCTTTTCAACCACCACAGTCTTTTGAGAAACTGTGACTTGGCTAGCTGGGGTACCACTCACCTCTCCTACCTTATCCTGGGGGGTTTCTTGATGTTCACCCCTCCCCTCACCACTCACACCCTGTTCACTCCCCACAGGGTTTATGGTAGTTGTTACAACTGTTGTCTTTTGAGAAACAAAAGAGGTGGTTTTCTTTGACTTTGGTTTTGAAACTTTAGGTTTGGTGACCTTGGTAGGAATCTGTTGGGACAAAGACATAGAATCCATGGCCACACTTGAAGGCAAAGAAATAATGGGGTTGGAAGTAGTAGGAGTTGAAGAAGTATTTACCTTACTTACCTGATGTGCATCCATTATTGGCAAATATACCAATGGCACCTGATTGTTGAGGTTAATTTTCAAAAGGTCTGCAAGGACCCTTTTCTCTTGTGCCCAGCACTTGAGTTTATTACTCTCATTGGTTATGACCAAACCTTCAGCAACATGGTTAGCCAATAACATAAGGAATCTAGCATAGTAGATGTTATGAGGTCTATTAGCTTTGTTACCTAACCTAGTACCCAATTCTAGCATAACATAATTGCTGAAATTAAAGTACCTATCAGAAACCAGCATATAGAGCATATTAACCAGAGATGAAGTTATTGCATCAAAATTACTAATTTTCCCAGAGAAAACCTTAATAAAGGCATCACCAAGAAAACTCCATTTTTTCCTAAGGCCTTTTCTTCTAATACTACCCAAACTAGCAGAATTAAAGGAATAGCCTATGGAATCTAACATGCTAGATACATCACTATCAGTGTGTGGGGTCATGGAATTGTTCTCAGGTAGTTTGAAACAAGACTGTATATCATCACAGTTAATACAGTAATCCTTACCTTTGATAGAGAAAGTGATGGTCATATTAGTGGGGTTGAACTCTGCAGTTGTCCAGATCTCTTCAATTACCTCACAGTAAAGCGTTGAGGCTTCCAGCATTACATAGCTTAGTTTGCAGTTTTTGATGAAGTCCATCATCTTGTGATAATCTGAGTGGGCTTCATTCTTTTCCACCAAAGCTACGAAGTTGTTTTTCTCATAGACAAATCCGGACTGGGACATTATCTTTACTACTGGTGCCATTATAGTGAGTAGAAGTTGCAGAGAAAAGTTGAGAGTTTTGGGAGAGAAAAGAGAGTAAAAGTCTTTGAAAATACAAGAAAACGTAAAAGTAAAAATAAGAATTCAAAGTGCCTTTTATACTTTCTCAAATTAAAACGTAAAGAGAATGATTAAACATTATTTTTAAGTATATTACAGCCGTTTGAGAATAAAGAAAACTGTATGAATTCTAAAAACTGCCTTTAATACAAATACATACAACTGTGTGTATATATATGTATCAACGGTTAAGTAAAAGAATCAACGGTTGTGACTTACTTAAAACAACTGATGTGACACTTCAACGGATGAGATAAATAGATATCCGTTGAAGATTAACACAGTTTTATCTGTTGAAGGATAAAATTACCAGAAATGTATTTGTCTTTCAACGGATAATGAACATCCGTTGATAGAACAATTTTGGCTTTCAACGGATAGGGAATATCCATTAATAGAATAATCTTTACTTAAAGCCAACTTTGTTCTTGCAACAAATTCATTTCAGGCTTCAATGCAGATCATAATAAGGACATGAATTTATGAATAATTAAGCATACCTAGCTCACTTACTAATCTTGTGAATGTTGATTCATCAAGTGGCTTGGTAAATATGTCTGCAATCTGCTTTTCACTTGGAACAAAATGGAGTCCCACTGTACCATTCATCACATGTTCCCTTATGAAGTGGTACTTGATGTCAATGTTGTAACATCCGGAAAATATCGTATAATTATTTATATCAATATATGATTATTATGTGAATGTTATATGAATTTTTGGTGAATTATCTGGTGTTTGATAATAATATTTGGATGTTTGTATGTAATAAAATGTGAGTATGTTAATTTTAATATGTCCAGAATAAAATATAGATAATTAAGGTATTTTTCTGGAAATTTTTGGAGTATTAGATGGTTTTATAATAATTTATGAAATTATTAATTATTTTCTGAATAATTACAAAATTATTTTATAAAGCCGGGAATCGTCCGACTTCAATCATTTTTACGTTTTTACAACCCGAAACTCTTCCGAAAACTCCTTCCTAACCTAATCTGGTAATTCCGGACATTTTCCGTGTTTTGACTTTTTCAATCCGGATTACGGTTTAACCTGTGCGCGGCCCGGCGCAAGTTTTTCGATACGATAATCATTTCGGTGAATCAACGAAACCCGTATTTTCAAAAGACGGGATATTATTACATTATTTTCGTATAAAGTATTTTATAAAAAGCCCGGTTTGGATAATTATCCAATTTTGGTATCAAATCGGATCGTTATTGCAGTTACTTAGCGGCTAAGCAACTAATTTAATGATCCAAAACGATCCAGAACGATCCAATATTCCATAAATATAAATAGCCTATTTCTTATTTCGTTTATTCCGTTTATTCATTTACAACCAGTTAAAATATCGAAAATACAGAGAAAACCCGAGAAAAACCGATACGTTCCCGGGAATCAAACACACGAACGAAGGCGTTATCGAACTCCGATTCGGGCGTGCAGCATATCAAAACGAAGCTCTCGGAATCCTCTATCTGAATCAATCATCAGTTTCTTTCCAGAAATCATAATGCATATAGTATGAGACGTTCAAAGCCAGATAGAGATGGTAGAAGTGAAGCCTGATTCCGTGTAATACTGAAACAAGTGGATTTGGGATAAAGATAACCTAAGAAGGTAAATAATAAGAAAGGTCAAGTAGCTCGTCAAGGGTAGTACCGAGGCGACAGGACTGAGTGATATGTCAACTAGTTAAAGATCAGAGGGATTCTCAATTGAGGCAAGTATTCCTAACCTTTCTCCTTAAATACTGCAAATATTTATTCTCTCCTATTCTAAGTTCAGAATAGTTAACTGTTTTATATTTCGCTGCAATTACTCTTATTATGCCAGTTCTTTTAAATTCTTGTTCCTATAATTCGATTGCTCTCTTGAGCAAATACCCATTCGTTCGGGTTATTTGCGAACCCTAATTTGGGATGTTTTGAAATCAGAATGATTTGATATCAAAATACTCTACGGGCTGGATGATTATTATGAGGACCAGTGATGAGCTGGATCCTATGGGCCGGAGATGGACCGGACCCTTTAGGCCATAGTTGCCTGGGTGCCCCATATGTTGGTTGGGTCTATGCAGTTGGGTATAGATCCGCACTATCTCCTGACTGATCAGCAGGTTATAGTGCATATGTTGGTTTCTAGTGTTCAGTCCAATTTGTTGTTGATCGCCATTAACGGCATTCCCTCTTGAAATAAAATGTGATTATGGGTTAAAGTTATTCTTTCTTAGCACTCAGTTTTGGGAAATTACAATGTTTCTAAATATATTCGAGGTTCAGATTGTTGCTGCAGCATTAGTTGCTCAGTGATAGTTAGGATCTCGAATGAATTGAGATCTTCTTAATTATTCAACCCGTCCTTATCAGGCTGGTTTAGCAGGCTAAGTCTATGGAAACTTAGTCGATAATGATGGATACTGAATAGTTATGAATTTCTTGAACGTCGTTTTATGAATAGTTATTGCATCCATTGCTCAATTATGAAATGATACCAGAAGCTATTTTGAAAACACGCGATCTCTAAAAGCTCTGACAAAAATGTCATTATGTCCTATGTGATTTATAGCAATGCAAATCAAATTGATTTTAAGTTGATAAAGTATATCCTTTAAATGATTTCGTGTTTCGCTCTTCAAAATATTTCCGAGATTTTGTCTGAAAGTTTTCTTTGAAATTAATGTTTAAGACTCAAATTATATACTTGCTGAGCATTTTTGGCTCACTCTTGCTTTGTCAATTCTTATTCTGCCAGAAACAGATAAGGTCTAAAGTGAATAGTTTTGATAGACAGCAGAAGTTAGAGAAGTTTCCGTTGCGAGAGGTTGAAGGTGTTAGAAGAATGTGACAAGAGCATTAGTTCAAAGGTATATATACTTGTATTATAGTTGAAGTGAGTTGTAGAAGGTTAGATTCTTGTTTCATACCATGACCTGTAAAAGATCCGGACTCAAGTGGTTATTTATTTATTTCTTTACTTTATGTAATAATGGTTTAGTAACACCAAATCTTGACCCCGGATTTGGGGCGTTACAGTTTGGTATCAGAGCCGCAGGTTATTGGTCACTGAAATAAGAATAGGTGAGAGTAGGATAGAAATGATAGGTCGTACAAGATAGGAAAGTCCCTAGGCATATTCAGGACAAATTGAGTTGAGTGCGAATTAGGGTTAGCAGATCCGATAAGGAGTTGGTAAGATAGGATTGATGAGAAAGTGTAAGGCGAATATCACAACATCATAGGTATATTGAAACCTCAGATCATACAATAATGAGAAATCGACTGATCGACGGAGACTGGGTATGTTACCCTACTTTTCATGTGGTTTTGAAGAAAATGCGATTGATTTTGTGAGCATTTGTGAAAGAGATGCTAGGTGAGTTTTAGTACGAGTTGACTTAGGTATTAGGACGAGTTACACGTCGAAGGCAACCAGTGGATGGAAGCTGATAAAGAACTAACGTGCGCGTTTCGAAGGAACCACCGTTGCGAGAAGATTCTTATCACTTATCGGGAGCTGCATGAGGAATAATATTTACCTTCCTAGATATAGGTAAGATTAGCAAGAAGATGCGACCCTATTCACATACAGAACGTCGAATTGCGTGCGTGGTAGTAAGCATAACGTCGAGGACGACGACATGAATATGAAAGACAATGGCAGACGTCAGCGTTGGGTCCAAGTTAGGAATAAAATGGCATATAACGGTGAATGAAGTTTCGTTGGCTAATAAGTGCATGAAATGAGTTGTCAAACTACTACTTATGTTCTTGTTATTATAAACAGAAAATGATCTAAAAAGAAGAATGGAATTAGACTCAGTGTTGTTATTCAAAGGGCCAAGTAGACCCATCAGCAGGAAGAAGGTTTAAGGTTGCTGTGAAGAATGAAAGTAAACGTTATTTAATAAAATCAATAATTGAATCAACGTATTAAAATATTATTTCTCCACTTTATAAGATTAATAAAATTTAACGAGATTCGTGACTCGAATGGACGGGGGATGACTGAAGGAAATGGCAGAATCTTCTAGATGATTGGAGAAGAATCGTATTTCTATCAATGAAATAGAGGCATTACGTGATCAATGGGTATTTTACATGACATAGATGAAATCTGAAGCTGTGATTTTAACTTCGGAATGACACGATTAAGATCAAAGTATTGAAATAGTTGATGTGAAGGCGTTTCCAGGAAGCATTTTGAAGCAATGATGTGACTTAAATCGTGAACCTGTGTCCGCACGATCCTGAAGGCATACGTAAGTGAAATCGTGGAAGGTAATCGGCATTGATATTCTTTCTTCTAATACGATAGCATATGTTCTTCTCGAGTTTGAATATGTATGAGCTTCTTCTGTTAATAAATCATATGAGGCGGAAACGAAAGAACATTCTTGTATCCCTCCTAAATTGTTGCTTTTCTCAAATTCTTGATTCCCAATTGAGACAACAGTGTTATGATATGACGCTTTGTCGAAGTGACGAAAAGTCGGGTGGGACGCCACCTAATCATGTGATGTATGCCATATAGTATGAAAGACTGGCCATCTTAAGTACGAATATGGTTGTCTCATTCTTCACTCATTTTTTTCTCTTAATTTTCTGATTTATCAGTTCTCCCAATTGTCAGTGGCATTGTTATTTCTTATTCAATTTTCAATCAAAATCATATTCACAAACTCTCCTTTTGCGTAGAGTCTGTTCCCTGATGATTTCAAAAGAAATGAAATAGTGTGATACGTGGAATTATACAACAAACATAGATACGACTGCAAATCGATAAATGATGGACATCTGCGAGCAAGGAAAATAGATGCACTAGAAAATATGGAAGTGGCAAAGACATTAAGTCAGGCAGTGGTTCATGTTACGAGGATCTCATCAGTGACGAAAGTTTGATGCAGAACCATAAGTAGAGATGAAGCAATGATGATTCGACGATGAAACCTTTTAAGAAATAACGATATAACGATTAAGATTCTACCAGATTGCGACGATAGTAATGAAAACCATGCGTGGTTATTGAAAGATAAACGGAATAGTTAATTAAAAAAAAAAAAAAAAACCTAGTTCAATTAGCGTGATGTTATTGTAATCGGGTGTAAGGTGTGATCCAGAAGAATATGCTCTTTTTGATGAATAAAAAGAATAGGAAGTTATTGGTTCATGCTAGTAAGAAGAATATTTCAAGACCTGAAGCGGTTGAATAGAAGTTGCTATAGAATAATGGAAAGCTCGCAAATTCAAGCATCCAATGAACGACGGAGATTGATGAAGTCCGCATGTGAACTCAGGAAAAGAAATGAGAATCAATGAAGAGAAGTCAAACACGTGATTTGTGACACGTCAAGTAAGGCTAAGAAAATAGCTACCGAGGAAATTCGATAATTTTGTTAGTAAAAATTTAAATAGTATAAATAAAAGCCTTCATTCCAGTGTGAATTCCAGGAATGACCTATTCAATAATAAACAGAGTAATATTACTAAGAAAAAGAAATTCGTTATGTATGAAGAAGATAATGAATAATGAGAATAAAGAACTAATCAAGACAAGAAGTGGAATCAAAAGGATGATAAAGAAATTTTATAAAATAATCCAGAAAATATATAAGTTGGGAACGTCGGTTGTGACAGAACTATTAAGAGAATAAGATGGAACATCGATAGTTGAAAATAGGAGTTCGTTCCAAGAATGCATGTAAGCAGGGGAATGAATAAAGGGATAGGAAAAGTTAGAAATTGAGAGCAGGTTTGATCCGACTTCTGGAATTTACTGATACTTATTTTGTTGTTAAATATCAAACGTGGTATTAATATAGATGATTGGTGTTGACTTCAGTATGGAATGTTGTTAGCATCAAAGTTCATATTGATATCTAATTTGATATGACAACAAAATTTAGTATTAGTACCAAGAGTTCGGTTTTGAATAAAGTTATGGTTCATTCTATTCCAAATTAATATTCCATTTAAAGAGTAAAAGATTTCACTTGATGAATCTACTTGTTAATAAAAAAAAAAAAAAAATTGAAAAATACTACAAAATGGTGAGTTAAATGCGATGGTCGAGATTGCCTTTTTAATTGTTAGTTTCAATATATTCAAAACATTTCTAAGTATTAAACGCCATGAGTTTAGTATATCGGGCGGATACGGAGTGAAAGTACAAGAAACCAATTAAAGGTTCTCGAATACGATTAAAAACAATTATAGGCCAGATTAACCAAACAGAAGGAGACGCGAGAAGTAAAGTTGAACAGTCAGGAAAATAGAAGGTGCATAATCGCAAATTGTTAAAATTAGAAAGAAAATCAGATTGGTATAACTCAAGTTAATCCATCAAGACAATGAGATAGATAGAACGGTTACGAATGAGCTGACCCTTTTGTTATAGGCATAACGAGTTCATAAGATATTTAAATATATATGGCTGAGAAAGGTAATTCCGTTCCCTACGTATAAAAATGAAGGGTGATTCAGGTTATGTGAGTAACTGACAGATTTAATGTCAGTGAAAGACCGCTAAATTGTGATTAAAATAATGAGACCGAGGAATTATAGGAAAGGTACTTGGGGAATATCATAGTTAACGTCAGAAGGCCAATGCGCCCCGGTTTCCATGCATCATTTACAAATGAAGAAGAAAATTACAGGAACGGTTACCTCCAGTGCGATATGAAGTGATTACAAATTAGATTATTTGAACGAAGAAACATATGAGGGCGAGATTCAACACTGAGTAACAATTGGAAATGCACGTAGGCACGAGTTATTAGAATTAGAAAGAAAAAGAGAATTAAGATGTGTTATGTTGTTCCTCCTAAGTAGTAAATAGACATGATAAGTAGAAGTGAGTTGGCTTCACCGTTACTCATACAGCGCATTCATAAGGCATTTATCTGTAGATATTCGGAAGAAGTAAGCTAGCTCCAGTATATATATAGGAGATGGAGAGTTGAATTGAGTTATGCAAGCAATAAATAAAATATGATATTAGCAAGAGGCTATAAAGGAAAGATTGGTATTATACGTTAAAGTTATGAAAAAATTATGGGGTTGAGAGATTAACCTGAGAAAATGAAAGTTATATACTTGAAAAATATTAATATTATTCCTTAGCGTGATTCTGAGGACAGAATCCTTTTAAGGGGGGGAGGATGTAACATCCGGAAAATATCGTATAATTATTTATATCAATATATGATTATTATGTGAATGTTATATGAATTTTTGGTGAATTATCTGGTGTTTGATAATAATATTTGGATGTTTGTATGTAATAAAATGTGAGTATGTTAATTTTAATATGTCCAGAATAAAATATAGATAATTAAGGTATTTTTCTGGAAATTTTTGGAGTATTAGATGGTTTTATAATAATTTATGAAATTATTAATTATTTTCTGAATAATTACAAAATTATTTTATAAAGCCGGGAATCGTCCGACTTCAATCATTTTTACGTTTTTACAACCCGAAACTCTTCCGAAAACTCCTTCCTAACCTAATCTGGTAATTCCGGACATTTTCCGTGTTTTGACTTTTTCAATCCGGATTACGGTTTAACCTGTGCGCGGCCCGGCGCAAGTTTTTCGATACGATAATCATTTCGGTGAATCAACGAAACCCGTATTTTCAAAAGACGGGATATTATTACATTATTTTCGTATAAAGTATTTTATAAAAAGCCCGGTTTGGATAATTATCCAATTTTGGTATCAAATCGGATCGTTATTGCAGTTACTTAGCGGCTAAGCAACTAATTTAATGATCCAAAACGATCCAGAACGATCCAATATTCCATAAATATAAATAGCCTATTTCTTATTTCGTTTATTCCGTTTATTCATTTACAACCAGTTAAAATATCGAAAATACAGAGAAAACCCGAGAAAAACCGATACGTTCCCGGGAATCAAACACACGAACGAAGGCGTTATCGAACTCCGATTCGGGCGTGCAGCATATCAAAACGAAGCTCTCGGAATCCTCTATCTGAATCAATCATCAGTTTCTTTCCAGAAATCATAATGCATATAGTATGAGACGTTCAAAGCCAGATAGAGATGGTAGAAGTGAAGCCTGATTCCGTGTAATACTGAAACAAGTGGATTTGGGATAAAGATAACCTAAGAAGGTAAATAATAAGAAAGGTCAAGTAGCTCGTCAAGGGTAGTACAGAGGCGACAGGACTGAGTGATATGTCAACTAGTTAAAGATCAGAGGGATTCTCAATTGAGGCAAGTATTCCTAACCTTTCTCCTTAAATACTGCAAATATTTATTCTCTCCTATTCTAAGTTCAGAATAGTTAACTGTTTTATATTTCGCTGCAATTACTCTTATTATGCCAGTTCTTTTAAATTCTTGTTCCTATAATTCGATTGCTCTCTTGAGCAAATACCCATTCGTTCGGGTTATTTGCGAACCCTAATTTGGGATGTTTTGAAATCAGAATGATTTGATATCAAAATACTCTACGGGCTGGATGATTATTATGAGGACCAGTGATGAGCTGGATCCTATGGGCCGGAGATGGACCGGACCCTTTAGGCCATAGTTGCCTGGGTGCCCCATATGTTGGTTGGGTCTATGCAGTTGGGTATAGATCCGCACTATCTCCTGACTGATCAGCAGGTTATAGTGCATATGTTGGTTTCTAGTGTTCAGTCCAATTTGTTGTTGATCGCCATTAACGGCATTCCCTCTTGAAATAAAATGTGATTATGGGTTAAAGTTATTCTTTCTTAGCACTCAGTTTTGGGAAATTACAATGTTTCTAAATATATTCGAGGTTCAGATTGTTGCTGCAGCATTAGTTGCTCAGTGATAGTTAGGATCTCGAATGAATTGAGATCTTCTTAATTATTCAACCCGTCCTTATCAGGCTGGTTTAGCAGGCTAAGTCTATGGAAACTTAGTCGATAATGATGGATACTGAATAGTTATGAATTTCTTGAACGTCGTTTTATGAATAGTTATTGCATCCATTGCTCAATTATGAAATGATACCAGAAGCTATTTTGAAAACACGCGATCTCTAAAAGCTCTGACAAAAATGTCATTATGTCCTATGTGATTTATAGCAATGCAAATCAAATTGATTTTAAGTTGATAAAGTATATCCTTTAAATGATTTCGTGTTTCGCTCTTCAAAATATTTCCGAGATTTTGTCTGAAAGTTTTCTTTGAAATTAATGTTTAAGACTCAAATTATATACTTGCTGAGCATTTTTGGCTCACTCTTGCTTTGTCAATTCTTATTCTGCCAGAAACAGATAAGGTCTAAAGTGAATAGTTTTGATAGACAGCAGAAGTTAGAGAAGTTTCCGTTGCGAGAGGTTGAAGGTGTTAGAAGAATGTGACAAGAGCATTAGTTCAAAGGTATATATACTTGTATTATAGTTGAAGTGAGTTGTAGAAGGTTAGATTCTTGTTTCATACCATGACCTGTAAAAGATCCGGACTCAAGTGGTTATTTATTTATTTCTTTACTTTATGTAATAATGGTTTAGTAACACCAAATCTTGACCCCGGATTTGGGGCGTTACAAATGTGCTTGGTTTTTGAGTGTTGTACTGGATTTTCAGTAATGGAAATGGCACTTGTGTTGTCACAGAATATTGGAATTTTGTCAACATTTAGCCCATAGTCAAATAGTTGATTCCTCATCCACAGAATCTGTGCACAGCAACTACCAGCAGCAATGTACTCAGCTTCAGCTGTTGATGTAGAAACAGAATTTTGCTTCTTGCTGAACCATGACACAAGCTTATTCCCTAGAAATTGACAGGTGCCAGTTGTACTTTTCCTGTCTATTTTGCAACCTGCATAATCTGCATCTGAGTAGCCAATTAGATCAAAACCAGACTCTCTAGGGTACCAAATTCCTAGATTTGGAGCCCCTTTGAGATATCTAAAAATTCTTTTAATAGCCACTAAGTGAGATTCTTTAGGGTCAGCTTGAAATCTAGCACAGAGACATGTAGAAAACATTATATCAGGTCTACTAGCAGTTAAATGTAGAAGTGAGCCAACCATGCCTCTATAACTTGTAATGTCCACAGACTTTTCAGCCTTATTTAATTCAAGCTTGGTGGCAGTGGCCATGGGAGTTTTTGCAGATGAACAATCCA
The DNA here is from genome assembly GCF_009905375.1 of Apium graveolens. Lineage (NCBI taxonomy): Eukaryota > Viridiplantae > Streptophyta > Magnoliopsida > Apiales > Apiaceae > Apium > Apium graveolens. The sequence goes on from NC_133655.1 coordinate 147,755,585, forward strand.
TTAAGTCAAACTTCTTTAAAAGATCATAAATATATTTAGTTTGACTAATGAAAATTCCACCACCGACTTGTTTAACTTGTAAACCAAGAAAATAAGTTAGCTCTCCCATCATGCTCATTTCATATTTACTTTGCATTAACTTAGCAAACTTTTTACAAAGCTTATCATCTGTAGAGCCAAGTATAATATCATCTACATAGATTTAAACAAGTATTGTAGAGCCATTAACATTTCTAAAGAAAAGAGTTTTGTCAACAGTACCTCTTGTGAAGTAATTATCTAGAAGAAATTTTGACAAAGTCTCACACCAGGCTCTAGGTGCTTGCTTCAGTCCATAGAGTGCTTTCAACAGATAATACACATAGTCTGGAAAATTTGGATCTTCAAATCCTGGAGGTTGGCTTACATAAACTTTTTCCTCCAATTCTCCATTCAGAAATGCACTCTTAACATCCATTTGATAGACTTTGAAATTGGCATGGGCTGCATAGGCTAGAAAGATTTTGATGGTTTCAAGTCTTGCAACTGGAGCAAATGTCTCATCAAAATCTATTCCCTCTTGTTGAGAATAGCCCTTGGCAACCAATCTAGCTTTATTCCTTATGACAATGCCATTTTCATCCATCTTGTTTCTGAATACCCATTTTATGTCAATAGAGCTCTTGTTCTTTGGCTTGGGTACCAGCTTCCATACCTTGTTCCTCTCAAATTGGTTTAGCTCCTCTTGCATTGCTAAAATCCAATCTGGATCCAATAGAGCTTCTTCCACTATCTTAGGTTCATCCTGTGATAGAAAACTACTATATAGACATTCATCTTGAGTAGCTCTTCTAGTTTGCACTTTAGATGTTGCATCACCAATGATCAATTCAAAAGGGTGATTCTTGGTCCATTTCCTTTGAGGTGGTAGATTAACTCTAGATGAGGTTGTCTCAGTATTGTCATGATGTGAGACAGAGTGTTGATTGGTTGAAACTCCCCCTGAGTTACTGATCCTTTGAAAGGAACTGGGAGTTCTATCAACTGATGAAGTAAATTGATTATCCGTTGATGGACTATGATCAACGGATGCTTCATTATGTACTTCAACGGATGATGCACTTTGTCTTTCAACGGATGTTGTATTACTTCTTGCGACGGATGCTGAATTATGACTTTCAACTGATGCAGCATTTTGTGCATTATCCAAAGGCAGATTTTGAATCCTTTTCGAGGTGCCTTCTTCATCATTCTCATCTTCACTATCATCACAATATATCTCAATATTGTTAAATTTGAGTCCTTCATGATGTCCCTCATCTGTTAGTCCATCAATCTTTTTATCATCAAATACAACATGCACAGATTCCATGACAATGTTGGTTCTTAGATTGTAGACCCTATATGATTTTCCATCAGAATAACCAACAAATATTCCTTCATCAGCCTTTGCATCAAACTTCCCTTTGTGATCAGGTTGATTCCTTAGAATGTAGCATTTGCAACCAAAGACATGAAGAAATTTTAAAGTTGGTTTTCTTCTCTTGAACAATTGATAGGGAGTTATGCCTTTTGCCTGATTGATTAGAGAAATATTCTGAGTGTAACATGCACAGTTAACAGCCTCAGCCCAAAAATATGTTGGGAGTTTTGACTCTTCAAGCATTGTTCTTGCAGCTTCAATTAGTGATCTGTTCTTCCTTTCCACCACACCACTCTGTTGTGGAGTCCTTGGAGCTGAGAACTCATGCATGATCCCATTTTCTTCACAGAACAACCTCATGGTAGAATTCCTGAACTCAGTTCCATTGTCACTCCTGATATTCCTAACTTTGAAATCTGGATGATTGTTGATTTGCTTGATGTAATTGATAATTATTTCACTAGCTTCATCCTTTGATCCAAGAAAGTAGGTCCATGAAAACTTTGAGAAATCATCTACAATTACTAGGCAATATCTTTTTCCTTGAAATTGACAATACATTGACTGGTCCAAAAAGATCCGTGTGTAGCAGTTGTAATGGTTCATCAATTGCTAATTCAAGTTTCTTACTGAATGATGCTCGCTTTTGCTTCCCTTTCTGACAAGCATCACACAGTCCATCCCTTAAGAATTTCACTAGAGGCATTCCTCTAACTAAGTCCTTTTTGACTAGATCATTCATTGTCTTGAAATTCAAATGGGACAGCTTATTGTGTCATAGCCAACTTTCATCTGGACTTGCTTTGCTGAAAAGATAAGTAATTGATTCTACATCTGTAGAGTTGAAGTCAACCAAGTACACATTTCCTTTTCTAACTCCAGTTAGAACCACTTTGTTATCCTTCTTACTTGTGACAACACAGGCTTCAGAATTGAAGGAAACAGTATTCCCTCTGTCACATAGTTGGCTGATGCTCAATAGATTTTGTTTGAGACCATCAACTAATGCAACTTCATCAATGATGACATTTTCTTTTGAAATCAAGCCATATCCCATTGTGAACCCTTTGCTGTTATCTCCAAAGGTTATGCTAGGGCAAGCTCTCTCCTTGAACTCTGTGAGCAGGGAGACATCTCCTGTCATGTGCCTTGAACATCCACTGTCCAAGTACCATAGATTCCTTCTTTTTCCCTGCACACAACAAAATCAAATCAAGTTGATTTTGGTACCCAAGTTTCCTTGGGTCCAGCCTTGTTAGTCTTTTTTCTAGACTTCATACCTCCTACATCTTTTGACTTAAGTAACTTTGGGTCAACCTTGGTCTCAGATGTAGTTGGTTGAAGTGTAGGGTTAGTTATAGAATCATTTAGCACATTTATTTGAATTTGATAAGGCATAGATTGTGCAAACACATTATTCCACATTGGCATGTTGTATGGCATTTGAGGCATACTGAATGCAGCAAAATAAGGATTGTTAACATATGGCATGTTTGCAAAATGTGCATGAGAATTCCGTTGAGACATAACATACATAGAATGCAGAGGTGACATAGACATGTTAGGCATGGAAGGAGTTAAAGGCATGGGAGCATTCTTAACAGACTTGCAGTTAGCAGATAGATGATTAACACTTTTACAATGCACACAACTTTTTCTAGGAGCATACTTATCAGGTGTGTAATTGTTGTGTTTGTTAATCCCTACCTTCCCATTTCTATTAGATTTCCTTTTAGTTTCCTTTTTACCCTCAACCATCTTAAGCCTATTTTTCAACTGATCTAAAGTCATGTGTCCTATATTCACCTTACTGGCATCTTTGGATGTGCTAGCTTCTTCTTTGACAAAATTCTTGGAAGTTGAACCAAACTTCTTATTGAGATTTTTCAAATTGTTCTTTTTAGAATCACTTGCCTGTTTTAATTGATGAGCCTTCAACAGATGCTCCTTTTCTTCCTTCAACGGATAACTTTCATCATCCGTTGATTCCACATCCGTTGACAATGCATCAATTAATTCTACTTCCTTTTTGTTTTTCTTCCAGGCATTCTCACAGAGAGATTCAATTCCCTGAACCTTGACAATCTGAGCACTAACATCCCTAGATGTTTTCCAGGCCTTGATTACATCTTGTTCACGTTCTAATTATTTGGAAAGAATTTCTACTTTCTTGATAGATTCTTCTAGTTCACTCTCAACAGATAAGCATTTGATTTTAATCTTTTCAAGCTCAATTACCTTACCTTCTAACACAGCATTCCTATCACTTAAAAACAGATTATTCATTTTAATTCTTGTGTTTTCTTTAGCTAGTGATTTAAGGGAAACACGCAAATGATATAATTCATTGGACATATCATTTATAGCTTCATTGCATTCAATTTTAGAAAGCTGAGAGAGATCAGTAGTAATTACCTGGTTGCTTGATGAACTAGTTTCATTTTCATCAGAATTAGCCATCAGGGCTAGGTTGACATATTCCATATCATCATCTTCATTGGCTCCATCCGCTGCCCAGTCATCCTGAGTCAGAAAAGCTCTTTCCTTTTGTTTAAGCAAATCAAAATATTTCTTTTTGTAATCCACATGCTCAAATTTCTTCTTATCAGAGGTTGGCTTTCTGCACTCATTTGCAAAGTGTCCACTTATGCCACAGTTATAACATTTGAACTTAGATTTGTCCACCATGTTCTTGTTTGACTTAGTGAATTTATCATTTTTCTTGAATTTCATCTTTGCAAACCTCCTGGACAGAAAAGCCAGATGTTCATCAACATCATCAGAGTCATCTTGACTGGAACTATCTTCAACCTCAGCTACTTGTTCCTTTCCCTTGCTTGATTCTGATTTGCTTGTGCCAATTTTGAGACTTGGCATTGTCTTTTCTTTATTCCTGGCTTCAGTCTTCTCATTATCAGCTACAAGTGCAACTGATCCACCTTTTCTCTTTCCCTTTTCCAACAGCTCATCTTGCTCCATCTCAAGTTCATAGGTCTTCAAAATTCCATATAAACTTTTAAGTGTGAAGTCCTTATAATCTTGAGAATTCCTTAATGAAACAGTCATAGGCTTCCATTCCTTTGGTAGAGACCTCAGAAATTTTAAGTTGGAATCCTTGACTTGGTACACTCTGCCATACAGCTTCAATCCATTCAACAGTTTCTGAAATCTATTGAAGGTATCATTCAGTGATTCTCCTTCTTCAAAATGAAAATATTCATACTGTTGAATGAGAAGCTGCATTTTGTTTTCTCTAACTTGTTCAGTACCTTCACAGATAAGTTGCACAGTATCCCAAATTTCCTTAGCAGTTTGGCTGTTAATGACATTATCAAACATATCTTGATCTAGGCCATTAAACAGAATGTTCATGGCTTTCTTGTCCTCGTGAACCTCTTCAATATCTTCATCAGTCCATTCTGCTTTTGGCTTGGGAATAGACTGTCTAACAGCAATTGTGGCAGTTGTAGATGTGGCTACCTTGTGAGGGATGTGAGGACCATTTTCAATGCAGTTGATGTAGCTTTCATCTTGAGAGAGAAAATGTAGATGCATCTTCACTTTCTAGTGATGATAATTATCTCTTTCCAGAATTGGAATCTTTACACCAATATCCTTCTTACTCATGATGTTAGTAGAATAGATCTTTAAACTCTTTGTAAGTTAAGAGCTTGCTCTGATACCAATTGTTATTCCCAAGGAACTAACAATGAGATTTACAGAAGGGGGGTTGAATGTAAATCTCAAAACTTTTTCAAGTTTTGAGCAGTTTCGAAGGCTAAGTGTTTTGATGAACAGTTGTGTGTGAATTACTTTAGGCAGGGGCAGACAGATTGTAACACCCCCAAATCTGGGGTCGGGGATCCGGGTTGTCACGAGTTCCATTTCCCTTAATAACACCCAATCTTAATAAACAATCAACTACTCTATACTGTGACCCCACAATAAACACACACACCACAAGTTATAGTCTCAGAGATGAATATCCAAAAATAACACGAGTCATTTTATTCCACAATTATATGCCATTACACCTTAAAAGGGTTTCTGAATAAATTTACATTTCTTTGCCATTATTACAATTGATAAAGATACATAAGTCTGGTACATCAAAAGTTGAAAGCATAGCTTATTGGTAGTTCCTACCTCAGCTACAGCGACATCAACGCCTATAGGAAACTACAGAACTGTTATTCCTAGTGGACTAACAATGAGATTTACAGAAGGGGGGTTGAATGTAAATCTCAAAACTTTTTCAAGTTTTGAGCAGTTTATGAAAGTTGTGTGTTCAAGAAGAACAAGTGTGTGAATTGCTTTAAGCTAATACAGACAGATATAAATTCAAGCACAAATGTAAAGAACACAACAGACCTTAAAAACTTTTCTGGTGGATTTGTTGTTCCACCAGAGATGGTATTTTAGAAAATCTGTGATTAAACAATGTTGATCACAGCTGCATCCTAGTACAAACTAGATGAATTTTCTCTCAATATTTTTCTAAACAGCTCTGGAAAATCTCTCATCTAATTACTAGCTTCTACTTGGTTTATGTATTACCAAGTGTACAAGTGAAGAACAATATAAAATACAGTAATAAAATACGGTCTTCACTTGCTTCTTTTCCTGTTCACTCCAGTACTTTGTTGACTATTGCATCTTTGTACTAAAGAAGAACGGCTGCTTTTTCTGTTGTTCCTGAAATTCGGCTACCACATCTCAGTTGTCTCTATCAACCCATGTGCCTCTGTTTGTAGGTACAACTACCCCTTATCAACGGCTAATCATCAGAACATCAGTTGAAGCTTTCATCCGTTGATGCACTCATCCGTTGAAGGATGTTATCCGTTGAAGCTTTCATCCGTTGATGCACTCATCCGTTGAAGGATGTTATCCGTTGATGACTTTATCCGTTGAAGCTTTAGAGACATCCGTTGAAGCTTAGCTTCTCATCCGTTGAAGGTCTTTAAGTCATCCGTTGATACCACTTCACTTATACAAAATTACAAGGCATGAAGTATTTACAATTGGCCTTCCTATCTGCATATCATCTAGTAGTCAACATGACTCATAGTTTCTCTCAACTTCCAAGAATTACATTTTAAATACAGAGACTGAAATATGCTACAACACTAGACTTATTTCTAAGTAAAGCTACACCATCAACGGATAGCCAAAGTGGTCTTATCCGTTGAGGCTACAGACACTAAATTTCTACTTAAGTATTTTGTTAAACATATCATCAAACTAATGCACATACATTCCTAACAATCTCCCCCTATTTATGTCTATAAGAATTGTAGGCATAAATTCAGGGTTAACTTGATGATAACAAAACACTTAACAGATATATGAATTGAAACTAAGTAGAAATTTAAAAATGCTGCAAAAGTGTATGTACTAGGAGATAATTGAAGATTTACAGTGTTTCCAAGGACACTCCTTTAGTCTGAGCAAATCATCTTTTTCTTCTTTGTTCCCTGGTTTTCTTTCCTAGCCTTTTGTCATTTTCCTCAATTTGGAGTTGGAGTTGTCTGAAGAATTCAGCTTCATCTTCAACACTGACATCCAACTTAGATTGCATTTCTTTGAGAGTTTCATTGCTGGCAATCTTGAGTTGGTCTTCAAGTCTGGAAAATCTTCTGACTCCTTTATCATCTCTAAATTCCATCAACCAATGAGGTGATTTGTGAATTTTCATTTCCCTTTCTTGAATGAGTAAAGTCCTTGGTAAAGCATTGGGCTCCCTCCAAGTTTTCCTTATATTGGCTATCTTGTTGAGAATTTCAGTCTTGGCAGTTCTGGTAAAGCCAGAATCCTTTTGTATAGCTGAATAGACTCTAATCAAGGTAGAGTAGCCTTCATCCAGAATCCTGTGGAGAGGCCATGTTCTTTCCCCAGCTCCTTTATATCTGAACACTAATCTCTCTGGTAGCTGTCTGTAGGCAGCTATTCCCCTTACATCCTCCAGCTCATCCAGATAGAGTTCAATGTCTGAAATTTCTTTTATGTCACAGATGTGAACATAATCATCTTTAGAAATGGGTGACTTAGGCTTAGGTTTTTGTTTTTGAGTGAATTTCTTAGAGGTTATGGGAGGTGTAGATTTTGGTTTTCTTTTCTGTTTCTTTGGCAGTGGAAGAGTGGTTAGAAAGGTAGGCAATTTGATAGTGTCCCAATCAATAGGTTCCTCTTTTGGAATGATTGGTTCACCATGGATGTTTATTGAGGGATCAGCAACAAGGGGTTCAGGTATGGAAGGTAGTGGTTTAGATATAGATTTGGTTACTTCAGTGTTATCTCCACTCCTTCTATGTGCCTTGGCCTTTCTTCTGTTTCCCTTCTGCCATTCCTCTCTTTCTTCCACACTCTCACCAAATATACTCCCTAAAACCTCATCTAGGTTTGTAGTCTTGTCTTCACCCCTGACTTCAATCCCTTTTTCTTTTTCAACCAGACTTGACTTTAGCTGTTGTTCAAGCTTTGCTTGTGCTCTTTTGTCAGCCTTTAATTGCTTGTCTTCTTCCTTCTTGGCTATTGAGAATTTGGGATGTCCTTGCATCACACATATGCTCTTTCCCTCTCTAATGATAATAGCTCTATTTCTCCTTACAGCCTCATCCATGGTCTTTTTGAGATAAGCAATACTCCTGCCTAAAATCTTGTTCTCATCAGCTTTTGGAGGAGGAAAGTCCACTTCTTTTAAAGGATTCTTTGTTGAGTCCTTATTGGATCTTTCATTGGGCTTGAGAATTATAGCTTGTAGTTCTTTGGAAGAAGCTTCTCCATCCTTATGACTCCCTAATGGCATGAGCTCCATGTTGATTGGTTCAATTTTTGTGCTGTATTTCACAGATGTTGATTTGTCTTGTGTAGAACCAAACAACAGTTGCAACCTTTCATCAATTCTCCTCCTTTGTTCTTTCACTTGAATTTCAGCTGCTGCTAGCTGAATCAAATCAATTCCATCAGGCTTGCCCTTGATTTGAATGATTGGAGAAGTAGTGATGGCAGGAACTAGCACTTTAGATATGTTAACTTTTGTAGATGGCTCTCCTTCCCCTTCCCTTTTACTCTCCCCCTTTTTGTTATCATCAAGGAGAGGGGTCAAGCCTTGTGCTTTTGCCAGCTGCATTAGGAGACTGATTTGAGATTGTTGATTGTGAAGAATGGTGGCCACAGAATCTTCAATAACTTGAACTCTGTCTTCTAACTTGGCCAACCGTTTTTCAGTAACAGATTCTTTCTTCAATCTCAAAGCCAAGTCCTGCAATGTACCATAGGGCATGACTGAATCCAATTTTTCTGAAGTATAGGTTTTCAAGTCAGCAATATCCTTCCTGAGATCATCCATACTCAGATTCTGCTTCACTTGCTGCAGCTTCATGAGATGCAGTGAGTCCAGGTGAGCTTGAAGGATAGCCTTGATACTTGCATGTGAAGTATTCTGAATAGCCTGTTGAATAGTGTTGATTTGTTTGACTAAAGAGACATTGAATTCCCCTGATCTATATTCCTTAGTCAAGGCCCATTCAGGTAGATTTGGAATTGAACTAGGGCCTTCATCTCCCCCTAAGTTCATGCTTCCATCAAAAGAAATAGAGTCATCATCATCAGAATTTGCTCCAAATTCCTCAGATGGCTCACCAGCTGTAGAAGGCATTTTGTGAATGGCAGCTTTATCCCTTTGAAGAGATTGTGTTGTGTGCACTAGATGTAGTGACCTTTCTGCCTCCTCATTGCCCTGAGCAGCCAACAGTTGATAGGCTGTCACAGGATGAGTAAAAGTGTCAGCATCCAAGGAAATGTTATCAATTACAGCTTTGTAATGTTGCTGAAATTGTCTTTCCTTTTCAGCATCATCCACAATCATTGACTCATTAGCAATGGCTGGTTCCACCCTTGTATCTACTGTACCTGCTTTTCTCTCTTTTTCTCTATGTTCTTGCATCAGGGGCTCCCCCTGGCTCACACATCTCACTCCCTTACCTTCACCTACTAAGGTGGTACTCCACTCACTTACTTTTGCCATGCTGGAAGAAATAGCATGCATTTTTGAGCTCTCAATCTCTCCTTTTGCCTGGGAGCAACCCAGCCTCTCACTCAAATTGTCACTCCCTTCCCTCAATCCTAAGAGTGATTGCACAGTATTCATGTCTTCTACACTTGGGATTAATTCAGTTATTTGTGTAGAGACTGTCAACGGATGTGGAATATCCGTTGAAGGTGAAACTGATGTTATCAACGGATAACTGCTGTTAAGCTTATCCGTTGAAGAACAACCACTTGTCAACGGATGAGTGATATCCGTTGAAGAAGGAAAAGAAGTTGAAATTGAAAGTGATATAACTGTTGAATCTGTGTAGATTGATTTGAGATGTGGTGACACAGATCCTTCAATTATATCTGAAAGAATTTGCGGGTGATCCAACAAATCATCTAAGAGATGATGATCACCTGTATTTGAGTGGGGCTTCTCCCTGAGTTGTAAAGAGGGAGAATCAGGAATTGATGGGAATAACATATCCACATCCAGAGATGGTGATGAAGTGTTTGGTGATTGATGTGTGATTATTGTGAGAGAATGGGGCTGTGACTCCACATTTATTGGAGTCACATCAAACTGAGTTTGAGAAGGCATAGATACAGATGGATGTATCTGTGCAGTGTGTGCACCCTGTGTAGAAGATTGGGTTCTAGCCTTCTTTCTTCTAATAAAGGCTTTTGTTGGTGAGTGTTTGGCTTTAGTGTCCCTCCCTCGTTTGTTCTGTGTTCCTGGTTTGGAACTATTTTCAATAGTAACATCCTTTTGGGAGGATGCTACTAGGGATGTGCTAGATACCTTTTCAACCACCATAGCTTTTTGAGAAACTGTGGCTTGGCTAGCTTGTGAAGCACTCAACTTTCCTTCCTTATCCTGGGGGTTTCTTTGATGTTCACCCCTCCCCTCACCACTCACACCCTGTTCACTCACCTCAGGGTTAATAGTTGGTGTTACAACTGTTGTCTTTTGAGAAACAACAGAGGTGGGTTTCTTTGTCTTGGATTTTGAAAGTTTAGTTTTGGTGACCTTGGTAGAAATCTGTTGGGGCATCACAGATTTCATGGTCACACTAGAAGATAAAGAAATAGAGAGGTTGGAAGAAGTAGGAGTTGTAGAAGCAATTACCTCACCTACCTGAGGTGCATTCATGATTGGTAAATACACCAATGGCACACTGCTGTTAAGATCCATTCTCTTCAAGTCTGCAAGAACTCTTTTCTCTTATGCCCAGCACTTGAGTTTATTATTCTCATTGATTATGACTAAACCTTCAGCAACATGGTTAGCCAATAACATAAAGAATCTAGCATAATAGATGTTATTAGGTCTATTAGCTTTGTTACCCAATCTAGTACCTAATTCTAGCATCACATAGTTGCTAAAGTTAAAATACCTATCAGAAACAAGCATATAGAGCATATTAACCAGAGATGAAGTTATGGCATCAAAATTACTAATTTTCCCAGAGAAAACCTTTATAAAGGCATCCCCAAGGAAACTCCATTCTTTCCTAAGGCCTTTTCTTCTAATACTCCCTAAATTAGCAGAGTTAAGAGAATAACCTATGGAATCTAACATGCTGGATACATCACTATCAGTGTGTGGTGTCATGGCATTGTTCTCAGGCAATTTAAAACATGCTTGTAAATCATCACAGTTAATACAGTGAGTTTTACCTTTGAGAGTGAAGGAGATAGTCATATCCATGGAGTTGAACTCAGCAGTTGTCCAAATCTCCTCAACTACTTCACAGAAAATTGTTGGGGCTTCCAGCATTGCATAGCTAAGTTTACAGTTTTTGATGAAGTCCATCATTTTGTGATAGTCTGAGTGGGCTTCATTCTTTTCTACCAAAGCTATGAAATTGTTCTTTTCATAGATGAACCCAGATTGAGACATAATCTTCACGACTGGTGCCATTTTTGTGAGTAGAAATTGCAGAGAATAACTTGAAGTTTTTGCAGAGAGAAAATGGTAAATGCTTGAAATTTCAAGAAAGCGTAAAGTAAAAATGAACAATCAGAAGGACTTATATGCTTTCTCAATTTAATAAACAAAAATATAAAAGAAAGATTTATCAATAAATATGCGTTAGTGAATTTCAGCCGTTTAAGAATAAACTGTAAGTATTCTAAAAACTACCTTTAAAACCAATACATACAGATGTATGTATGAGTATCAACGGTTAAGAGAATAGAATCAACGGCTGTTAAACACCTGAATCGATTGATGTGACATTTCAACGGATAAGGCAAATTGTCATCCGTTGAAAGGTACTTCATTTTTATCCGTTGACGGATAAAAATTCCAGAAATGTATTTGTCTTTCAACGGATAATGACTATCCGTTGATAGAGCAATTTTGACTTTCAACGGATAGGGAACATCCGTTGATGGAATAAACTATGTTAAAAGTCAAATTTGTTCTTGGCAACTAATATATTTCAGGCTTCAATTCAAATTGCAATAAAGACATGAATTTTAAGAGTAATTAAGCATACCTAGCTCACTTACCAATCTTGTGAATGTTGATTCATCAAGTGGCTTGGTAAATATGTCAGCAATTTGTTGTTCACTTGGAACAAAATGTAGTTCCACTGTACCATTCATGACATGCTCCCTAATGAAGTGGTACTTGATATCAATGTGCTTGGTCCTTGAGTGCTGCACAGGATTCTCTGTTATGGCTATGGCACTTGTGTTGTCACAAAAGATAGGAATTCTATCAACATGAAGTCCATAGTCAAGGAGTTGGTTCCTCATCCATAACACTTGAGAACAGCAACTTCCAGCAGCAATGTATTCAGCCTCAGCTGTAGAAGTAGAGACTGAATTTTGCTTTTTGCTAAACCATGATACAAGCTTGTTTCCCAGGAATTGGCAGGAGCCTGTTGTACTTTTCCTATCTATTTTGCAACCTGCATAGTCTGCATCTGAATAACCAATTAGATCAAAGCCAGATTCTCTAGGATACCAAATACCTAAATTTGGTGTACCCTTGAGATATCTGAAAATCCTTTTGATAGCAATTAAGTGAGACTCCCTAGGATCAGCTTGGAATCTAGCACAAAGACATGTAGCAAACATTATATCTGGTCTACTAGCAGTTAAATATAAAAGTGAACCAACCATGCCTCTATAACTTGTAATATCCACAGACCTTTCAGTCTTATTTAATTCAAGTTTGGTGGCAGTGGCCATGGGAGTTTTTGCAGATGAACATTCCATTAAGTCAAACTTCTTTAAAAGATCATAAATATATTTAGTTTGACTAACTTGTTTAACTTGTAAACCAAGAAAATAGGTTAGTTCTCCCATTAGGCTCATTTCATATTTACTTTGCATTAGCTTAGCAAACTTTTTGCAAAGTTTATCATCTATAGAGCCAAATATTATGTCATCTACATAAATTTGAACAAGTATACTAGAGCCATTAACATCCCTAAAGAAGAGAGTTTTATCAACAGTACCTCTAGTGAAGTGATTCTCCAAAAGAAATTTTGATAAGGTTTCATACCAGGCTCTAGGTGCTTGCTTCAGTCCATAGAGTGCTTTCAACAGATAATACACATAGTCTGGAAAATTTGGATCTTCAAATCCTGGAGGTTGACTTACATAGACTTCTTCCTCTAATTTCCCATTTAGAAATGCACTCTTGACATCCATTTGATAGACTTTGAAATTGGCATGGGCTGCATGGGCTAGAAATATTCTGATGGCTTCAAGTCTTGCAACAGGAGCATATGTTTCATCAAAATCTATTCCCTCTTGCTGAGAATAGCCTTTAGCAACCAGTCTGGCTTTATTCCTTATGATAATGCCATTTTCATCCATCTTGTTTCTGAATACCCACTTTATGTCAATAGGACTCTTGTTCTTTGGTTTGGGTACCAGCTTCCATACTTGGTTTCTCTCAAATTGGTTCAGCTCTTCCTGCATAGCTAATATCCAATCTGGATCCAATAGAGCTTCTTCCACTTTCTTAGGTTCCTCCTGAGACAGAAAACTACTATACAGACATTCATCTTGAGTGGCTTTTCTTGTTTGCACTTTAGATGATGCATCACCAATGATCAGTTCAAAGGGATGATTCTTGGTCCATTTCCTTTGTGGTGGAAGATGTGCTCTAGATGAGGTGGCCTCTGTATTGTCATGATGTGAGACAGAGTGTTGACTAGTTGAAACTCCCCCTGAGTTGTTGGTCCTTTGCAGGGAACTTGGAGTTCTATCAACTGATGATGTAAATCGATTATCCGTTGATGAACTATGATCAACGGATGCTTCATTTTGTACTTCAACGGATGATGCACTATGTCTTTCAACGGATACTACATTGCCTCTATCAACGGATGCAGTATTTTGTGCATTATCCAGGGGCATGTTTTGAATCCCTTTTGAAGTGTCATCTCCATCAGTCTCCTCTTCACTATCATCACAATATATCTCAATGTTGTCAAATTTGAGTCTCTCATTATGTCCCTCATCTGTTAGTCCATCAATCTTTTTATCATCAAACACAACATGCACAGATTCCATAACAATGTTGGTTCTTAGATTGTAGACCCTATAAGATTTTCCAGCTGAGTAACCAACAAATATCCCTTCATCAGCCTTTGCATCAAACTTCCCTTTATGGTCAGATTGATTCCTCAGTATAAAGCATTTACATCCAAAGACATGAAGAAAGTTTAGAGTTGGTTTTCTTCTCTTGAACAACTGATAAGGAGTCATGCCTTTAGCTTGATTGATCAAAGAAATATTCTGAGTGAAGCAGGCACAATTAACAGCTTCAGCCCAGAAATATGTTGGTAACTTTGATTCTTCAAGCATTGTTCTGGCAGCTTCAATTAAAGATCTGTTCTTTCTTTCAACAACCCCATTTTGCTGAGGTGTTCTTGGAGCTGAGAACTCATGCATGATTCCATTTTCTTCACAGAACAGCCTTAATGTCAAATTCTTGAACTCAGTTCCATTGTCACTCCTGATATTTCTAACCTTCAAGTCAGGATGATTGTTGACTTGCCTGATGTGATTGATAATGATTTCACTTGCTTCATCCTTTGATCCAAGAAAATAGACCCATGAGAACTTTGAGAAATCATCTACAATCACTAAGCAATATCTTTTTCTTGCAATAGACAATACATTGACTGGTCCAAACAAATCCATATGTAGCAGCTGTAATGGTTCATCAATTGTTGTTTCAAGCTTCTTTTTGAATGATGCTTTCCTTTGTTTGCCTTTCTGATAAGCATCACACAAACCATCCCTTGAGAATTCAACTAGAGGGATTCCTCTAACTAAGTCCTTTTTGACTAGATCATTCATTGTCTTGAAATTCAAGTGAGATAGCTTCTTGTGCCATAGCCAACTTTCAACTGAGCTTGCTTTGCTGAAGAGACAAGTAATGGATTCTGCATCTGTAGAGTTGAAGTCAGCTATGTACACATTTCCTTTTCTAACTCCAGTTAGAACCACTTTGTTGTCTTTCTTACTAGTGACAACACAGGCTTCAGAATTGAAGGAAACTGTATTCCCTCTATCACATAGTTGACTGATGCTCAGTAAATTGTGCTTGAGACCATCAACTAATGCAACTTCATTAATGATGACATTCCTTGTTGAAATCAAGCCATATCCCATAGTAAACCCTTTGCTGTCATCTCCAAAGGTTATGCTAGGGCCAACTCTTTCCTTGAACTCTGTGAGCAGGGAGAAATCTCCTGTCATGTGTCTTGAACAACCACTGTCCAAGTACCATAGATTTCTTCCATTTCCCTGCACACCATAAAATCAATCAATTTGATTTTGGTACCCAAGTTTCCTTGGATCCATCCTTGTTAGCCTTTCTCCTAGACTTCATTCCTCCTGCATCTTTAGACTTAGGTAAGTTTGAGTCAACCTTGGTCTTAGATGTAGTTGGTTGAGGTGTAGGGTTAGTCACAGAATCATTTAGCACATTTGTAAAATTATTAGGCATTGATTGTGCAAACATGTTATTCCACATGGGCATATTGTATGGCATTTGAGGCATACTAAATGCAGCAAGATAAGGATTGTTAAAATATGGCATGTTTACAAAATGTGCATAAGGATTTTGTTGAGACATAACAGGCATAGCATGCAGAGGTGATGCAGACATATTAGGCATAGAAGAGGGTACAGTTATGGGAGTCTTCTTAATGGATTTACAATTAGCAGATAGATGATTAACACTACTACAATGCACACAGCTTTTTCTAGGAGCATACCTATCAGGTGTGTAATTGTTGTGTTTATTAACTCCTACCTTCCCATTTCTGTTGGATTTTCTTTTAGATTCCTTTTTATCCTCAACCATCTTGAGCCTATTATTTAACTGTTCTAAGGTCATGTGCCCTACATTTACCTTACTGACATCTTTGGATGTGCTTGCTTCTTCTTTGACAAAGTTCTTTGAAGTTGAACCAAACTTTTTGTTGAGTTTCTTTAGATTCTCTCTTTTAGAAACATCTGCCTGTTTTGATTGAGGAACCTTCAACGGATGCTCCTTTTCTTCCTTCAACGGATAACTTTCATCATCCGTTGATTCCACATCCGTTGACAGCCCATCAATTAATTCCAGTTTCTTTTTATTTTTATCCCAGGCAGTTTCACAGAATGATTCAATTCCTTGGACCTTAGCAATTTGAGCACTAACATCCCTAGATGTCTTCCAGGCTTTAATCACCTATTGCTCTTTCTCTAATTGATTGGAAAGTATTTCTACTTTCTTAACAGATTCAGCTAGTTCATTTTCAACAGATATACAATGCAACTTTGTTTTCTCTAGGTCAATCATCTTATCTTCTAACAAAGCATTTCTATTACTTAAAAACAGATTGTTCTCTCTAATCCTACTATTTTCTTTAGCAAGAGATTTAAGAGACACACGCAAATGATACAATTCAGTAGACATGTCATTAAAAGCATCATTGCACTCTTCTTTAGTAAGCTGTGTTAAGTCAGTAGTGATTACCTGATTGCTTGATGAACTAACTTCATTTTCTTCAGAATCAGCCATGAGAGCAAGGTTGACATACTCCACATCTTCATCCTCTTCATCTCCATTAGCTGCCCAGTCCCTTTCTTGAGTAATGAAAGCCCTCTCCTTTTGCTTGAGTAGATCAAAATATTTCTTTTTGTAATCTACTTGCTCAAATTTCTTCTTTTCAGAAGTTGGCTTTCTGCACTCACCTGCAAAGTGTCCACTTATACCACAATTGAAACACTTGAACTTGGATTTGTCCACAGTGTTTTTGTGAGGTTTAGTGGCTCTAGTGTTTTTCTTGAATTTCATCTTTGCAAATCTTCTGGACAGAAATGCAAGATGCTCATCAATACCATCTGAGTCATCTTGGCTGGAGTTGTCTTCATTTTCAGCAACTTGCTCTTTCCCTTTGCTTGATTCCTGATTTCTTATACCATCTTTGGAGTTTGATGTAGATCTCGCAGTTTCTTGTTTGCATTTCCTCTCATCTTCAGCTACCAATGCAACTGAACTTCCTTTCTTTCTCCCCTTCTCCAATACCTCATCCTGTTCCAGCTCTAGTTCATAAGTCTTCAAGATTCCATACAATCTTTCAAGAGTGAAGTCCTTATAATCTTGAGAGTTTCTTAAGGAGACAGTCATGGGTTTCCATTCCTTTGGCAAGGATCTTAAAAATTTAAGATTTGAATCCTTCACCTGGTACACTCTTCCATACAGCTTCAGTCCATTCAACAGCTTTTGGAACCTATTGAATGTTTCATTTAAAGATTCATTTTCTTCAAAATGAAAGTATTCATACTGTTGAATGAGAAGCTGCATTTTGTTTTCTTTCACTTGTTCTGTACCTTCACACAGTAGTTGAACTGTGTCCCAAACCTCTTTGGCAGTTGTGCAATTTATCACATTATCAAACATATCCATGTTAAGACTATTAAACAAAATGTTCATAGCCTTCTTATCCTTGTGGACTTCTTCTGTGTCTTCCATTGTCCATTCTGCTCTAGGTTTTGGAATGGATTGACCAACAGCAACTGTGGCTGTAGCAACTGTTGCTACTTTGTGGGGAATGTGAGGACCATTCTCAATGCAGTTTACATAACCTTCATCTTGGGAGAGTAGATGAAGGTGCATTTTCACCTTCCAATGGTGATAACTGTCTTTGTCAAGAACTGGGATCTTTACTCCAATATCCTTCTTACTCATCTTTGTTAGATTCCAAGATCTTTAAACTCTTTGTATGTCAAGAGCTTGCTCTGATACCAATTGTTATTCCTAGTGGACTAACAATGAGATTTACAGAAGGGGGGTTGAATGTAAATCTCAAAACTTTTTCAAGTTTTGAGCAATTTATGAAAGTTGTGTGTTCAAGAAGAACAAGTGTGTGAATTGCTTTAAGCTAATACAGACAGATATAAATTCAAGCACAAATGTAAAGAACACAACAGACCTTAAAAACTTTTCTGGTGGATTTGTTGTTCCACCAGAGATGGTATTTTAGAAAATCTGTGATTAAACAATGTTGATCACAGCTGCATCCTAGTACAAACTAGATGAATTTTCTCTCAATATTTTTCTAAACAGCTCTGGAAAATCTCTCATCTAATTACTAGCTTCTACTTGGTTTATGTATTACCAAGTGTACAAGTGAAGAACAATATAAAATACAGTAATAAAATACGATCTTCACTTGCTTCTTTTCCTGTTCACTCCAGTACTTTGTTGACTATTACATCTTTGTACTAAAGAAGAACGGCTGCTTTTTCTGTTGTTCCTGAAATTCGGCTACCACATCTCAGTTGTCTCTATCAACCCATGTGCCTCTGTTTGTAGGTACAACTACCCCTTATCAACGGCTAATCATCAGAACATCAGTTGAAGCTTTCATCCGTTGATGCACTCATCCGTTGAAGGATGTTATCCGTTGAAGCTTTCATCCGTTGATGCACTCATCCGTTGAAGGATGTTATCCGTTGATGACTTTATCCGTTGAAGCTTTAGAGACATCCGTTGAAGCTTAGCTTCTCATCCGTTGAAGGTCTTTAAGTCATCCGTTGATACCACTTCACTTATACAAAATTACAAGGCATGAAGTATTTACAATTGGCCTTCCTATCTGCATATCATCTAGTAGTCAACATGACTCATAGTTTCTCTCAACTTCCAAGAATTACATTTTAAATACAGAGACTGAAATATGCTACAACACTAGACTTATTTCTAAGTAAAGCTACACCATCAACGGATAGCCAAAGTGGTCTTATCCGTTGAGGCTACAGACACTAAATTTCTACTTAAGTATTTTGTTAAACATATCATCAAACTAATGCACATACATTCCTAACAAGAACGTTTCTTATCCGCTCGCGAATTGGGAGCTTGGTCCTGTTCATCTTGTCTATCTGATGTTGTGTGATGAAAGAAGAAAGCAAGGGTGAGCAACAAGCTCACCGAAATAATATGTATAATGATTAATAATATATGAGCATTCTCATAGTACTCATGAAAGTCTTGGTCAAGTAAAAAAAATGAACCAAGTTTGATATCTTATCGCAAATAAGTCGCAAAATATTCAGTATATATGTATATATACTTTTCAAAATCTTGGAAGTCCTCTTCCATGCATAATATACACAGAGTTCCAGTTGATAACTGTATACAAATATCGTTGCAAGGTGATCTCATATATCTAACCTTGTCTCAACGTTTTTGTGAAAATCTTTGTCATGCATAAGATAATCATTAACCAGATATAAGTTGAAAAGATGAAGTTACAAGATACTCCAATATACTTATATCTTTTCTGGATACTACTTGAACTACCACCGTTCAAGGTATCATCAGTTTCAAAAGTTCATCACATAGATGAGACTACAAGAAAAGACTTGAATAGATTCAATCTTTGAAATATCCTCAAAATGAAATGAAGTTACGAGATACTTCATTTGATGAAAACATCATTTTGAAAACTCGACCCTGCCAACACTCAACAATCGCCCAACCGTAGCCTTTCTATCGAAGTGCTCTGGGTAGTGTTGCAGAAATATCCAATTGGATGATGAACTCATTACGGGAGTTTGCCGCGCCAGGAAGACCACTCACGATGATCAGTCGCAGTAGTGCAACCCCACCATTTTCTACATGTAGAGGAGAACAGTCGGATTTACTTGTCAACCGAACCCTGGACTCTTAAGGAATTGACCGTCTTAGCGGAACTTCTAGGCCATTTGGGCCAATATAATAAGGCTGGGCCGGCGCCACTCGACCACTTACGCCACTCCTAGTTCAGATGAAATCCATGACTCTGAAACGTAAAGCTCGTCCCCCCTTTTCCCAAGTAGAAACTTGTTGATACGGCTCCATCAAGAAGTCGTATCTAGTTGGAAAGGAAAACTCACCGATATTTCCCAGGCGGTGCCTGTTAATGGATTAACTTGTTCCAAGAATTTTACTTCCCGAGTGTTGGGTAAGTAATCAAAAACTCTTTTATCAAAACAGCAACCTTGTTGCGAATATAAAATACACCATAGAGCCGGATCCCTCAGGTTTTGAGCGAGTATTTAAATCCCCTTCGAAAGGAAGATCTTAAATATAATAAAAATGAGTTTTGGGATCCGTCCTAACCTTTAAAAATCATTTTGAAGACTCGAAAACATTTGTAAGAATGTTTGGAGTAATGCTGATTTAATAAAATAAATCAGTCCCAATGTATTAGAAAATATCTGAATATTATTATTTAAATAATATTCCCATAAAGAATAATCTTTATAAAAATAATTGAAGTAGAAGTTTTAAAACTCATACTTGAAATGAATAATAAATAACCAAAGATATACTTATACGAAAGTACGATCTTTATTTGAATAATCGAAAATAAGTTTGATTATCGAAATATTATTCTTTAATAAAATAAAGAATATTATTTATTAAAATAAGTGGAGTCATAAGTCCTCGAATGAATATTCAAAACAATATTCATTAAATAAAATAAGCGGAGTCATAAGTCCTCGAATGAATATTCAAAATAATATTCATTAAGTGAAATAAAGTTATCGAATAAACCTTATTCAAATAATAGTTTTGAAAACTATTTATATATATATATATAAATATATATAATATACTCGAGAACATCGTATCCCTGTTTAGAAAATATGTTCACCTTTGGGTCCCCTACACTAAGGGTATACGCAACTACTGCTTATCTCTAGTATAGGTATTATGCAACTTATAAGCAATTGAATCAATAATTAGATATCAAGATTATGAAACAGACATGCATATATACCATATCAGCATGCTCCAATATATCGCAAGATTTTCTAATAACAATCATGCACTTATCACAAGATAATGCATATACATATATACATCACAACAACAGTATAACGGGTAGAAAACTTGCCTGAGTGCTCCGGGGTAGACTTAAGCTTAGAGTGGGTCCGGTAACCTATGAACAACAACATAAGACGGAATTAAACCACGGTCGCTTAAGAAACTAGACTTTAACCAATTGAACCCTAACGTTTGCTTATGGTCATTTCTACGCTTAATAAATCGCATAATTCGTTCGAGTACCCTCGGCTCCACCATTTTTAATAAATTAACCATTTCGAATTTTAAGGCGACGCTTTCGCGAATACCCTACCAACTGCCTAATCCACTTTACATAATTGTTTCATATTCCAATTAGTCATTTAAGGGCCTTAACCAAGGTTTCAAAGTAAGGCGAGGGGTAATGGTTCGGTCGCGAAACGCCGTTACTTAAAACGGTAGTTTCTCCTAAATCGTACATCGGATTTAAGCGAACCACATATCAAAACGAAGCTCATAACATGAAATATCTAATCATGGCAATGGTCAAAACCTAACAGTGAGTTCACGGGTCCTGATGTTGAGAACAAAAGCAGTCTAAGGTAAATCGGGCATTACGACGGCTATGTTTACGCGATTACCAAATTTGTACAACTCCAAATCAATCGCACAATCATTACTACAACCAAAGTCCATCCATACTCTACTACAACAGCCCCAACATCTCAAGATTTCCAATTTATACTACTCTCAATCATGAACTAAAAGTTTATACTTAAGTTTCATTAACTATAAACAAGATTCAATCATCCAAATTGCTACAAACCCAACCAAACTTTAAACACACAAGCATCATGCTTCTCATGAACTATATTAATCAAAACCACTCCTAAATATTCGAAGTAAAACTAGGGTTTGAAGTTTTATACCTTCTTTGAAGCTTTTAATCCATGAAAAATCCTTGGAATGCCCGTGGAAGCCTTTATCTATGCTTAAGCTACCTTGACCTTACAAATAAAATCAAGAATCAAAAATTTGTTCTTGAAAGTTACTATCCACCCTAAACTAAAATGATTTGTTTAAGATAGAAAATCTTTGATTCAAGCACTCAAACTACTTGCTCTTCTTAGTAATGAAATATAGGATCCAAAGAAACAAACCTCTTGAATTATGATTGAGTGGAGCTTGGGTTTGGAAATTTTTCTTCTTGTTTTTCTTCAAAAAACCGTGAGCAAGGAGATGGGGTGAAGAGAAATGAATGTGTTTGCTTGGTTGCTTTGTTTTTGTTGTTAATTAACCTTTTACCATGGTAAAATTTGTGTGGCTTATAATCAACCAACAATTCCTTCCCATTGTGTCATGTTTATGTCATCCTCTTATGTCATCTTCCCACACTTGTCTTCTTCTTGTTGGTGTGATGACATCATCATCACTAACCTCTTTGATTAACTCCTAATTACTTGGCTAATGATCGCTGATCTGTTATACGGTTCGCTTAACTTTCATTTTCGTTTATCGTTTGAAGGATCATACCCGGGATCTTATTACTTGGGTTCGCATAACCTTTCTCAATACATTATATTCCTTTTATGATCCTCTCTTATAATCCTTGAATTTAAATCCTTTTTATCATGTTACCTTATACTCAATTCTTTCGGTATCTGGTAGATTTTCGGGAAAAATCAAAGTGTTCGAATTTGGATTCTGACGATCTTTACATACACTTATATACCATATAGAATACTAATAAGATCTCAGAATAACAATAAAAGAACCCCTACAAAGTGTAGTATGAAAAGTTTTCTTATTCAGCATAATCAGCAAAATCACTATTCATAAGGGTTACAAAAAGTCCAAAATTTTGGGGTTATTACAGTCTCCCCTCCTTAAAAGGATTTCGTCCCGAAATCAAATAGAAAACAAATGGGGGTACTTTTCTAGCATTGCGCTCTCTAGTTCCCAAGTTGATTCTTTCACATTATGATTCTGCCATAGCACTCTGACTAGTTTGATCACTTTGTTTCGAACACTACAACAAAAATGTCAATAGACATCACACATTAGACATCGGTTGACGGTGCCACTGATGTTAAAAATTTTAATGACATCACCCCGTATTTTTCTGATGTCTTTGTTATTTAAAGACATCGGTTATAATTTAACCAATGTCTAAACTTTACAAAAAAAAAATAAAAATCCGCGCTCACCTTCATTTTCCCACCTTAGTCAAAATCCCCTACTTCCAAAATTTCCCCCTCCCAAAATTTCCCCCCTTAACCAATTTTTTGTTCCCCCCATTCCTCACTTCAGATAATTAAAATCTAAAAACAAAAAGCTAAAAACTAAAATTAAAAACTAAAAACAAAATCTCTCTCTGTGCTCACTCTCTCTCGAACCCCTCTCTCTCTCAAACATCTCTCTCTCCACTCACAATCTCTGTAAACTCCGCTCACCATCTCACCTCCTCTCACATCTCTCTCAACTGGTCACAATCTCTCTACTCACGATCTCTTTGTTAAGCTCTGTACTCTGGTAAGTTATCTATGTACTCGAATCGAACTGATCTTCTCTACTTGAAGACCAGTTTTATAAATTGATGGTTTTTGAATTCGAAACCCTAATTTGTAAAATTGGGGTTTTTTTTAATTGAAACCCTAAATGTTTTTATTAAATTAAATTTCATTTGAAGTTCCTTATTCGAAACCCTAAATTTATTGTTATATGGCTTCACTTCACGCCGCAATTAAGCTTTCGAAGATAAAGGCTATGACCTATGTGATGATTTTCTTGTTTCAATTGTGAGGACACTTACATGGAAAAAGGTTATTTTGCTTTTTGGAGAAGGTGATTTATAGATGTAATAAGTTGTTGGGATTTTAGATCTTCATGTATAATCTTATTTAAAGCCAGCTTCCTTTTTAATTGTCGAGTATGTTTTCTCTTGTTCTATATGAACAATGTTTAAGCATTACTATTTATTCAGGCTATTTTGGTGTGGGCTACAAGTCCAAAAATATTTACAGTCACTGAATTATTTTATCCTATCCTGTTCTTGTTTCTTCTAATTCTATACAAGTAAATAATTATGGTTTTTTTGTTGCGTTAGTGATTTTTAAATGGGCCAAATAAGTGTTAGTATAAATCTATTTTTAGTATAAAACCAGAGATGATACACAATCTTGTAGTCCAATTTCACCATCCTGGTTTTAGACATCTTCACTAAACCTTCTGTACCTGGGAATTTTAGATTCTAATTGTTGTACCTGCAGGACAGGTTCCCTTAAAAGTTAAGAATAAATGAAATATGCCAACTTAATTTGCAACAGGAAGGAACTTTAAAGCTGGAAATCAAGAGAAAGGCTAGAGAATAGACAGAAGGATAACCAATATATAATCCTACATCCATCAGTAAAAAAATGCATACAACTTGCTTGACACAACACTTTTATCAACTTGTGTTAGCAAGATTATTTTGCCTTTTGTTATTTTTTAATGTAGGGATAAAAGTAATACTCCTTCAAGGTTCAGACCCAAAGGAAGCACAACGGACTTATCAGCATTCACGGATTCAAATCACTGCATAAAGTTAAAAAGGAAAGCTGATTTCATGATTTATTCAATTGGAAATTAAGTGACTGTTTTGATTTATTTAGTGTAAGTTTCATCTAATTAATTCCGTCATAGTCTTGTTATGGACTCTTTCTTGAGTGATAATAATGCATAAACTTGATTTACGTGTGCCTAAACTCTGTATTACTTTTTTCTGATATCTGGGGATGGAAATATTTGGTTTTTCTGATATATGCTTTCAGGACTTGACAATCTCGACAAAAGTACAAGTTGGGAGCAGAGATTTACCTACATTAATAAATTATACTCGTGATTTAGTAGAGGTCTGTAATTTTATTCTTTTTATCTCTAAATGCCCGCTGTAAGGTAGTATTTGGAATGTGCTATATTTTTTAGTAATAATTCTTTCTTGTAACTTGATGCAGAGACTGTTAACTGCATTGAGAATGTATAAGCCAAAGAGGTATAAGATCACGATCCTGAATAACATTAGCGGTGTATTGAAGCCAGGAAGGTATATGCATGTTTTAAATTCTTCTAGAAGTGATACTGTCCTTCATTTTCATGAAGGCTGATATTAAATAAGTTTAAGATGACTAATTAATGTAATGACACTAAAAAGAATTTTGAGATTTAATTTTCCTGAAGGTGGCTCATGATTTGCCTGTTGCATAGAAGTCTACTATTAGTATTAGTTTACTCACCAAATGAGTCCTGAATCCTATTCTAGAATACAAAGTTACCAACTGTTGTTAATGATCTCTTACTTTGTATAGTTTAAAATTTTGTTTCATTCTGCACCATTGTTCATTGGACTTTTCTCTTTTTTTATCGGAATAGCATATTCTGTTGAGGTAAAGTTCATGTATTTTCATTTTAATAACCATAATTAATTCATAAAATATAGGTAGAGTTTCCTATGCAACATACTCAAAAGTCAAAAGGTTTAGAAATTGTGTCCAGTGCTCAATAATTCAAGAGCCTCCTCCCTATTGCAACATTGCTTTTCATTTATCCGGTCTCCTAAATTTACAGCCAGGAGCAGTAAAAATATATCCATGATAGAACAAGTTGCGTTAACTATTATACATTACTGCTAAGTGCCATTATTTGGATAAACGTCTAGGGTGTATTTGTTTTGTAATTGAGGATGGTTTCCTTTTATTTTTGTTCCGGTGTTAGTACGGAGCTGGTGTGAGTGTGATTGTTGATGTTTATTATGCATTTCTGCGAAAATAGAACACGATATTTAATTGATATATTGGTTGGTTGTGCTGCTGCCAAGAATGTTAATATTAGTCAAACATAGATTTTTTGTGGTAGGTTTGAGCAACTACACATGTCTACAAAATTAAAACATGGAAGCACTCACTGTGATTTGACACTAAAATACTATGACGTTTGAGCCCCAGAAGGTTGACTTGCCCAGGTTAGGTTTTTCAGTTTGCATGTTTCTTTTTTTACAATATTAATGTCTTGCAGCATCAGAATATTTCCGAGGTTTGTTTTGGTTTTCAATTTTTTTTAATTTTTTAATTTCGTAATCCACAAGCACATTACTTTCTAAAGTTTATAGTGACGGTTGTAAATATATGCCTCTAGTTGGCTTTTCAGTTAACTATAATCCACAAGCACATTACTTTCTAAGTTATTGAAAATTTAATTCTTGGGAGGGCAAGGAGGCGTACGTGGTAGATCAAAGCAGAGTGGGATTGAGGAGAAGAATCTGAAGGTCATTCTTAAGCTTGGGATGAAGCCCATCCCTGGGGTCAGCCGTGTCACTGTTAAAAAGAGCAAGAATGTGAGTTTCTTACTCAGTAACAATTACTTAATGTGCATCCATTTTTTTGCTCTTCACGAATCAGTCTCATTTTCAACATCTAATGTTTGATTTATTCTTTCAGATTCTATTTGTCACTGTTAGGTGCGAAGCTGCAGGACTAGAAGATGCATTGTGTAAACGAGTAATGATCACTCCTGAAGAAGTTATAAAACGAAGTCTTGATCCTCTTAGTGCAGCTGTTAGCAGGGATGGCTTAACTAAGACACTATATTCTCGATATTTATGTTAGCAAGGATGGCTTAACAAGCATATAACAATTATTTGGTTTTGAACGATTCTGTAATAAAACTAGATACTTGATATTTATGTTGCTCAATATAAGTGTTTAGTTAGTTCATTGTTTAAATACTTTCAATGAATAAATACTGATGTCAAAAAAATAATTGTACATCACTTTTAATGAATAAATAACTGATGTCAAAAAAAATTGTACATCACTTTTAATATATAAATACTGATGTCACACAGGCAATTGTGCATCACTTTTAGTGAAGAAAAACTGATGTCAAAAAAGTTGATATACATCATTTTTTCCTAAAAAACTGATGTCAAAGACTTACATGTTCAAGTCTAAAATGAACATATACATCACTTTGTTTGGGATAAAACCGATGTCTAAGTGCCAATATAGACATCACCTTTTACTAAATAAATCGATGTTTAATATCTAATTTTACATCACCTAAATGAAAATATTCGATGTCTATGTGGAAAAAAACATAGCTCATTATATGTTTAATTTGTTGTAATAGGTGTAATTTATTTATTAAATTATTTATTTCTAACATTTTTTTGTAAAAAACAATGCATGGACATCAGTTTTTTTGCCAGAAACGATGTCGAAGCAAGTAAAGACACCGGGTTATGGCCGATGTCTAGAATAGACATCACCGACAGCAACATCGGTTGCCAAATAGCATAGACATCGGTCAAAAAACGATGTCTATGGACATTTTTCTTGTAGTGGAAGCACCTGCTCCTTCTTATCCATAATCTTTACTGGTTTCTCCACGTAAGTCAGATCTGGTTGCATATCCACCTGCTCGTACTCCACTATGTGTCTGGCATCCCGATGATACTTCCTTAGCATTGACACATGGAACACATTATGAACTTGTTGTAGGTTTGGGGGTAAGGCTAGCTCGTAAGCCAACTTCCCAATCCGTCTTAGTATCTCAAAAGGTCCAATGTATCTTGGGCTTAGTTTTCCTTTCTTTCCGAACCTCATTAATCCCTTCCAAGGGAATACCTATAACAACACTAGGTCTCCTACTTCCTATTCTTTGTCCTTTCGTGTCAAATCAACATACTTCTTATGTCCATCTTGGGCTACTACCAGCCGTCCTCTGATTAGATCCATTATATCCTTGGTCCTTTGGACCACTGCGGGTCCGAGCATCTTGCGCTCTACAACTTCATCCTAACATAAGGGAGATCGACATTGTCTTATCTGTTGAGGCTGCAAACACTAGATTTCTACTTAAGTGTTTTGTTTAACTTATCATCAAACTAATACACATATTCCTAACACCAAGCGCTTCTTGGGAGGCAACCCAATCTTGTTGTATATTAGTAGAAGACATAAGGAAGAAAAAACCAGAAGAAAACACAAAAAATAATCAGAAAACCAGGGACTTTTTCCAGAAGCACGGCGCGCCCACGCTGGGAAGCGGGGCGGCCGCGCTGAGATTACAGAAGTAGCGCGCGCCCACGCTGAGAAGCGCGGCGGCCGCGCTGGTTCAACAGAAACACGGCGCGCCCGCGCTCTTATGCGGGGCGGCTGTGCTGAGGCCCTGGAAAAAAAAATAGAAAAGGCAGAAAATGAAAAACACAATTAGAGTTCAACAGAAGTTTATTCCCTTCCTTATACCCGAAATTCCATCCCTCAAAACATACCATTACCCCCACTAATCCCATATTCATATCCCACTTCTACTCTAATCCTAATTCCAATTCCCTATATATACATACACTTACATACATCCATCTTCATCACTTTTATTCTCAAACCCTAAATCTCTACACACTTCTCTTTTCTCACTTTAGTAATTCCAATGGCACCCAAGAGAGCCATCACTCAAGTTAGCAGCAGCACTCACCCCGCTACTACCGATTCTTTGAGTGTTGGGGGTACGAGGCCTAGGTTTGCTACTCCGGAGGCTGAAGTGGAGTACACGAGGCTGTCGACTAAACAGATAGAGAAAGAGAGGGGTTTTCTACCTTCGGGTAAGGATGGTAATCTTCTCGAGATGATTTTAGAGATGGGTTGGGTTTCATTTTGTGAGGCACCCACTGTTGTACCTATGAGTGTCGTTCGCGAGTTCTATGCGAACGCAAAAGCTGATAAAAATGGATATACGGTGGTGTGTGAGTTGATGGTGGACTACAGCCCAGAGGCTATTCGTCGGGTTATCAACCAATCCGAGAGACAACCAACTCAAGAGGATTGGGTTACTAAGACGGGGGAGGATTTTAATATGGATTTGATTGTGGCTATGCTGTGTATCCCAAACACACACTGGAAGTTCAAGAGGGGATCGAACGAGTATCTCACTTTCCCTGCCTCATACATGAACAGGTTTGCTCGTGCTTGAAACGCTTTGATTTGTGTAAACATCATTCCTTCTTCTCATGTGCATGATGTGATAGTGGATCGTGCAAAGTTGTTATGGGGGATTTTATAGGGAGATTATGTGGATCTCGGTTCTATTATCTATCAGGGTATTCTGCGGTTTTTGCATGGGAGCACTACGGGGTCTATTCCTTATGCTTCTATTGTGACCAAGCTATGTGTGGCGGTGGGTGTTCATTGGTCCGCACACGAGCAGCTTTAGTTACCGAGTGCCCCCATCGACAGTTCTACGATCTTGAGCATGCAGGAGTGGTTTGGTGGAAAAGCTGACGAGAAGGGGCTAGGTTACACCTATGATCATTTGTCGGGTGGCCAACCAGCCGATCAAATGTATGATGGTGGTTCGACTCAGGCACGCAGAGCGGCATAAAGACATCAGATGGGTGAGGTCGGATCTTCGCAGCAGCAGCAGCAAGAGGCAGAGAACAGTGCTGGTTTCTGCTTAGCGCGGTATAGGCGTTTGGCGAGGAGGATGGATGCGATGTATGACATCCAGAGCAGGTTTGCGCAGGATCTTACTCTGGCATTGGGTACAACTTTTCGAGCCACGGGGGTTGACATCCAGTGGCCAGTTTTTGGAGAGGATTCTGTGTACCCGCATCCTGACACTCCACC
The DNA here is from genome assembly GCF_009905375.1 of Apium graveolens. Taxonomy (NCBI): domain Eukaryota; kingdom Viridiplantae; phylum Streptophyta; class Magnoliopsida; order Apiales; family Apiaceae; genus Apium; species Apium graveolens. The sequence continues at coordinate 147,785,007 of NC_133655.1, forward strand.
CGCGGAGGGTGATGATCATTCTGATTCCGAGTAGGTATGCCTTGATTCCTTACTATTATCTTCACTGAGGACATCGAAATTTTTAAGTTTGGGGGTGGTAGTTAAGGAATATTTGTGTGTGACTCCATATAGATGCATATTAATGATAGTTTACTTCTTATAGTTTGCATATTTGTCATGTAGTTATTTGTCATGTAGTTATTTGTTTTTGTTTTTATTTTTTGTATTTGTTATCATGTTTGTATGTTGCATAGGCATTATATCATGATCCCTTAGATTGGTTTTCCGATTAATTTTTTTATGTTGATTCGAGTGTAGTAATGTCGTATAGAGGAATGTTAAGTCATAACGAGTTGATTTGCATGCTAGAAACAAAAAAAATCACTAAGTCTTATAGGTTGCTTGAGTGCTAGATCATGATGATGACTTGTTTGTTTGTCGAGGTTAAATCACTTGTTTATGTCTAGAATTTATGTTATTCTCTTAGTGACGAAATAATATTTGTTAGGTCACACACACTGTAGAAGGGGGTTGAATACAGTGTTTTCTACAATCAAATCGAATATAAGAACTCAAGTAACAGAACACAGATAAACTCTGTAACAAAGAATTGTTCTCTCTCAGTGATGAACAAATTATCACGAAAGCTGCTAGGGTTAAAATGAATAATAATTTCGATTAAGATAACACATATAGTGTAAACCCCATGTTTGTGTTTATAACCAATACAGTTACAAGATAATCTTCTAATTAATATCGAATATAATTCTGCTTCCTAATATATATCAATCAGTTATCTTTTCTTCCAAGTATTCTATTCCTTATAGAATTCTTCTTCTTCATGCATATCTCTTCTTATGTTTGTCTCGATCTTCTTTTTTTTCAATCAGTCGCCTTCCTTATTTGAAAGTCTCCTTAAGTCCTAATATTATCTCCTGATAAATATCTCCAGATAACTTAAGTTCTGACAACTTAAGTTCTGATATCTTAAGTCCTGACTTCAGTATAAGTACTGATTTCCATTTAAGTACTGATTTGTCCTGTTAAGTAAGATCTGAAAACTAAACACAAATCATATTAGACATGACATCACAAATATATCTAACAATCTCCCCCAACTTTTAAATTAGCATAATATACAAGTTTAATAGATATTTGATGATGTCAAAAACATTAAGTATAAATGCATGAGAATTTGACTAGATAACTACAACTTACAGTCCTTGTAGTTTTATCATCCTTAAAGTTTGATTTCAGCTTCAGTATGTATATCCTTCAAAATTTAAGCAGTTGTAGATCTGTGACTTGGCTTCAATTTCTGATCTCTTTGATATCATGAGTTGTTCTGAGATAGTTCTTCAAAAGACATCTCTCAGCATATTCAAGTTCATTGACCATTCTCCTTTTAGCATTCTTCAATTCAACTGTATCTTCACCAGTTTGAAAAATAGCAGCCCTGAGATCATTTATTTTAGCTTTCCTTATATCCTGATCTAATCCGATGATATAGGCTTTATCAGACTCTAGATTGAGTTCAAGTCCCTTAATACCAGAAAATGTAGTGATGATTTTAGCAGTATTAGGCTTCATTTCAACAATTTCTCTACTGTGAGATCTGTACTTAGGACATTATAGGCTGTCAGACTTTATAGAGTAAAGCTTCTTCTGTCTTTGAATATTTGATTTTAAATAACCTGTAGCACCATCTGTTGATCTGTTTTTTACTTGAAGTAGAAATAGAACATGTTCCAGTTCTTCAAAATACTTCAATGGAATAGCATTTTCCCTGATCTGGAATACCTTCCCATCTGTCATAAAGTATAATATGATGTCTTCTTTCAAAACAGAATGGTAAACTATTTGTACAGATTCAACTTGATTCAATCTCTCAGGAGTTGCTCCTACACCTGGTTCACTCAAGGAAGTTGGATCATTGGTAGGTTGTGTACTCTCCTTTCTTTAGAACTACCCAATCCTAATTTATCTTTAGCTTCCTTTCCTGTAACAACTCTTGCTTCAAAACCACTTGATGTAGTCTTCAAAGGTTGAGTCTGTTGAGCTTTTGTGAATCCTGGTAGTAGCATCTTTGAAGGTTTAACATGAGCAATGTCAGAGGTTTCATTTTCCTTATCTTTTGATATCAAGCCAACTTGAGCTATGTCAGAGGTTGCTTGCTTCACTGTCATATCAAAACTTACTATATCTTAACTCTGAACAACTTGAGCCATGTTAGAGGTTGGTTGAGAAATATTCTTTTTCATCAGAGTAAGACTAGCATCTTCATCAGATTTTTCTTTCAGATCCATGAATTGCATATATACCTTTACAGGTTCACCAATTTTTTCTTTGCCCTTGGATCTAGGATCTATCTCCACTTGTGATTTGGCTTTGGTTGCCTCAAAATTAGTCTTTTCTTTTATCACAATGCCCTTAGGCTTTGGAAGTTTCTTTTCAACAACAGAAGCTATAGACTTGGAGTTGACATTTTCTGCTTTAAGTCTAGCTTCTTCTTCCATTAGACTTTCAAAGTCCATTCCTGGATTTTCTTTGAGAAATAATCTGTTTGAAATTTCTTCATCAAGTTCCAGATGTTCATTAGTTATTATCCTTCTACTAGTATCAGAACTTATTCTTCTCCCAGTATCAGAACTTGTTCTTTGACTTGTAGTTCTAGCTTTGCTTGATGAAAAACCTTTGCCTTGACCATGACCTCTACTCATTCCAGAGTTTCCCTGGTCATCATTTCCATCATCCTTACCCTTCAGTGCTTGAATAGATTTGCATTTGGACTTAATTACTTTCTCCCCCTTTTTGGCATGAGCAGGTAAAAGAAGAGAGACAAGCAATTCCACTGAGGATTGGATCTCATTGAGTTGAGTTTGCTGAGAAGCTTGATTCTTTAGAATTTCAGAAATCTGATCTTGTTGCTTCTCCTGAGTCTTTTCAATATACCTAATTCTGTCAAAGGTTGGCTTGAAAAATCTGTTCTTTTCCAATTTTATATTCATATCTTGATGGATCAGAGATTCCTGAATTTTATTCATCTTGTCATGAGTAATTGAGTGTTGACCTTGAAGGTGCCTAGTGTTGGATTTTAAACGCAGCGGAGGCATGGCAAAACACTTTTACACATACAAAATCCAAATAAAAGCATATAAATCATGGTAAAAATGTGGGGATCGATTACTAACCTTTAATATGCGATCCAAGAGCAACGATCGGAGATCCTTAGCAGCTACTCCTCAAACGTGAAGCACTCCATCGGTATCTACCAAGAAAACGACGTTAAGGAGGAGGAGGAGGTGGAGAAAATTTGGTTTTCTAAAACTTTTGGGTTTTTGGGTTCAAATGAAAATAGGGTCTATAATAGTATATTTATAGGCAAAATTTTCAGCTGAAATTTTCCCATAAATAATATTATTATTATCCCATTTATTATTCTCATTAATAATTAAAACACCTTTTAATTATTAATCATTTTTCTAAACACTTTAGAAATAATTCTCTCTCTTGATTTAATTTCCAAAAATTAAATCCTTTAATTAATAATATTAAGAAATTTTCTTAATTAATTTATAATCAATTAAATCTCATTTAATCAATTATTAAATTTGCCAATTAATTATTTATTTCATAAATAAATAATTATCAGCCATTATTAATTAATTCCTCCACCATTAAATCATTCTCTTTTTATGGTGTGACCCTGTAGGTTCAATATTAAGCCGGTAGTAGAAATAAATAATAATAAAACTATTTTATCATTATTTATATAAATTCTCTAATTTATTAAATATGATTAATTAATTAATCACATTTATTCTACATCGTGAGGGATACTTCTCAGCATATCGCGACTATCCGGATAATATAAATTCACTGCTTAGAATACCAAGAACCTATTCAGTGAATAGTTACCGTACAATAAACTCCTTCTACCCTACAATGTCCCGATTAAATACAAGGCATGGATCTCGTGTCAAGCCTATCTAATTCAATCACTTGCTTACCATTTACTATGCTTAGTTCTATGCAAATTAGAAACTCCTTTCTAATTTCATTCACTCTGGCCAGAGATTCCTGAACTAGCATAAGTGGATCAGCCTTGAACATTTGCTTCCTTCACTAGAAGGGGTAGATCCTTTATTGATCATACACTATCTTCGTGTACAAATTCCTATACCCAGTAGAGCCCAAATAATTGTCCCTGGAGACTAAGAACTAAACCAAAGCATAGTTCAGTGTACACAAGATGACTATGATGACCTCAAGTCTAAGGATACTTGTACAACTATCACTATGTGAACAACTGCTGACACGTGAGTGAACTCCATCAGTTGTTTAGCTGGGCGAGTCATGTTCAGTGAACTTATTCTATAATAAGCACCTACATACTAGCTATAGTGTCACCACACAAATGTCTATGAGAACAGACATCCTTCATAATGAAGCAAGCATAGTATGTACCGATCTTTGCGGATTATTAATTACCAGTTAGTAATCCTACGACCAGGAACTATTTAAGTTTAGAGTTATCATCTTTTAGGTCTCACTATTATGATCTCATCATAATCCATAAAAAGCTTTACTTTAAACTATGTTATATCTTATTTAAACACTTAAATAGATAAAGCCCGTAATAAAAACAAAACAAGTCTTTTATTAATATCAATGAAATCAAAACAGATTACATAAAAGTTATTCCTAAATCCTCATACATGATTGGACTTAGGACATATTCCTTTCAATCTCCTACTTGTACTAAAGCCAATCACTCTGGTATCTAATACCCATCTTGTCTTTATGACGATCAAAGTGACTTTCATAAAGTAGCTTTATGAGTGGGTCTGCTATGTTGTTATGTGTGTCAACTCTAATTCAATACAATACAAGAAATGTTACCGCGCTCCCACTAACCCTTTTGTAGATGCATGGTTCATCTTCGTTTTTGATAAAATCAAACTCTTTGATTATCTCATCAAAACGAATGTTCCATCTTTCGAGAAGCTTGTTTTGAACCACATATGGTTCGCAGTAGCTTACACACTAGGTTTTCATTTCTCATGGAAAGAAAACCATCTGGCTATTTGCCAGATCTCATAGTCGTAGTAAGCAGCAATCGCAAGCAAAATCCGAATTGATTATAACAGGGCTACAGGTAAAAGGTTTCATTAAAGTCAATCCATTGCCTTTGTTTGAATTCTTTTGCCACAAGCCTGGCCTTAAAGGTCTCCACCTGGCCATCTGCTCTAATCATTCTTTTGTATCCCGTATACATAGATTTCATTCCGGATTTCATGGCACTATGCCATTTCTCTGAGTCAACACTACTCATAGCCTCATTATAGGTTACAGGGTCGTCATCATCAATGATCGACAACTCATTGTCATTCTCAATGACAAGGCCATAATACCTCTCAGGTTGGCGAGACACTCTCCCTGATCTATGAATGGGCTATTCCACAAAAGGTTGTTCAGTCAGAACAGGTGTTTCCACTTGATCCGTAGTATTTTGTGCTTCTTGAACTTCATCAAGTTCAATTTTGCTCCCACTGTTTCCTTCAAGGATAAACTCCTTTTCCAAGAAGGTAGCATGTCTGGAGACAAATACCCGATGATCGGTGTAAAAGTAATACCCTAAAGTCTCTTTAGGATATCCCACAAAACTACATTTTACGGATCGATATTCCAGCTTAACTGGGTCAACTTACTTGACATAAGCTGGACATCCCCAAATCTTAACGTGTTTAAGACTCGGTTTCCTTTCTTTCCATATCTCATACAGAGTTTGAGGAACAGATTTGGAAGGCACCATATTCAGTAAATATGCTGAGGTTTCCAATACGTAACCCCATAGGAATACTGGAAGATTTGCATAGCTCATCATGGACCGAACTATGTCTAACAAAGTCCGATTTCTCCTTTCAGATACCAATCTGGAGGAGTCCACTGGGAGACTATACCATTTACTTTGAGATAATCTAGAAACTCTCCATTCAAGTATTCACCACCTCGATCTAATCGAAGAATTATAATACTATATTTGGTTTGTTTCTCCACTCCATACTTATACTCTTTGAACTTTTCAAAGGCTTCAGACTTGTGTTTCATCAAACACATATCCGAATCTAGATCTATCATCTATGAAAGTAATGAAGTTTGAAAATCCACCCATGGCTTGCTTAGACATTGGTCCACATACATCTGTGTGTACCATTCCTAGCAAATTTGCAGTCCTCTCTCCATGTCTACTAAATGGAGACTGCAGTGCCACTGTGAAGTGAGATTTTCATCATCCCTTTTCTTTTATTAGTTTGTTCAATCTGTAGTAAATTATGTCACATTTATACAGACCATTATTTAAAGTACCACGTCCATAAAGAATATTATCTTTAAGAATAGAACATTCATTATTCTCAATAATAAATGAAAATCCAGCCAAGTCTAACATGGGAATAATATTCCTCACAATCGAGGGAACAAAATAACACTTATTTAAAACAATAGTCTTGCCCGTAAGCATATATAAATGATTCTACATCTTCAGCAGCAACTCTTGCTCCATTTCCCATCAGTAGAATCACCTCCTCTTCCTCAAGAGTCCTACTTCTCCTTAGTCCCTGCAACAAATTGCAGATATGAGAACCACAGGCGGTATCTAATACCCAAGTAGAAATTTGATTTAATGACATATTCACTTCTATCATGAACATAACTGAATTAGAAGCGGTAGTCTCACTACCCTTCTTCTTCTTCAATTCTGCAAGGTAAACCTTGCAGTTCCTCTTCCAGTGCCCCACCTTGTTACAGTGAAAGCAAACAACTTTGCTCTTGGGGTCTTCAGCTTTTGGTGGAACCGGATTTTCTTCACCTACTTTCTTCTTCTTGGAAGAGTTCCTCTTCCTTTTCTTAGGATTGGAACCTTCACCAATTAGAAGAACAGAACTCTTCTTAGGGGGAAAATTCGATTCCGCAGTCTTCAACATGTTGTGGAGTTCAGGCAGGCTGACATCCAACTTATTCATGTGAAAGTTCACAACAAACTGCGAGAACGAACTCGGAAGCGATTGCAAGACCAAGTCTTGGCTCAACTCCCCATCCATGGCAAAACAAAGTTGTCCAAGACGTTCAATCAAATTGATCATCTTAAGTACATGGTCATTCACAGATGATCCCTCAGACATCCTACAACCGAACAACTCCTTCGATATCTCATATCGAGCTGTCCTCCCTGCCACATCATACAACTCTTGTAGATGCATTAGGATAGTGTGAACATCCATATGCTCATGTTGCTTCTGTAGCTCAATGTTCATGGAAGCTAGCATGATGCATTGAGCAACATTTGCATCATCTATCCACTTACGATACACAACATGTTCATCATTATGTGCATCACTAGCAGGTTCAGTAGGCTTAGGTGAGTCAATCACGTATTCCAGCTTCTCAATCCTGAGAACAATTCTCAAGTTTCGAAGCCAGTTAGCATAATTAGGACCAGTCAATTTGTGAGCATCTAGTATGCTCCTGAGTGATAGTCCAGAAGACATAACGTACAAAGTAAATCTGTAAATGATAAACACATAACAACACTTAGCAAATATTCGATTTCATTTCAAAACACTATATGAATCGGGTCTTTATTCATAAGTGGCTCCCACTAGTTTATCTAATTTATTCAACCCCCTACGTGAAAAATTAAGCATTCATAATGCTAGTGGGAATAGGGATCCTACATTCCATTACACAACCCCGGCTGTGGCACGAAACGCCATGTAATGTTCAATAGGCAGACAACTCTTGTCAATTACATCTAATGTTATTCCCTAATCAAACTTTAGCCTCTTGAATAATTGAGTCACGGCTGTGGCACGACAAACTTAATATTCTAAGTCAAGTCTAACCCAACATTCCGTACAATTGAATCAGTCCCCAAAGGCCCACGGCTGTGGCACGTAACGACCTTTAGATTCATATTCAATGTACACATCTCTATGTAATAGACAAGTATTTCTTATTTTGAAATTAAAGCCCTCGGCTGTGGCACGAAACGACAATGATTCAAAAATAAGAACTACTTTTCTATCATGTTGGAAGGCTATGACCGACACAAGCCCGTTGTGTCATTGGCCAATTACTACTTGATATTATTTAATTTTAGAGGGATTATATTACGTTACAATCATAATCATATTATAAAGAGATTCTTCCTTTTAAATTAAATATTTCAAATCAATAATCAATAATCAGATGATTCCCAGATCGGGTGGAGCATTGTCAAGAGGCGTCACTTAATAACCCTTTCTTACAGATAGAAATCTGTTGTTGACAGAATCATCCTTTCTCTCATATCGAAAATTCATATTCAATTACGTGTTTCATAAACACAAGAATCTCATGATTGTATTCATAATATTATTATTAAGGTTATGAAACAATTTCACTATACTAGGTTGTCTAACAAACGCCTTATGTTCATTTAAGTTCACCTAAATCTATCATCGCATGATATACTAAGCATATATCACATATATAAACATGAATAAACATCAAGGTAGGCATGTTATATCATCTAGCACATTAGTCTAAGCATTATACATCTCTATGTATCACATGAAGCATTTAAAAGCAGTTAAAACAGTTAAAAACAGCTTTAAAACACTTCCGGAAATATAAACAGTTCAAAACTTTTATATAAACTAAAATTGATCACTCCATTAGATCTGTCTCGGAAAAACGAATCCAACGGTATATTGCACGCCCAAATCGGAGTTACGAAACTGCCAGAAAATTAAATTTAATGTGGACAGTCGGGCTGTAACGCATTACAAGAACGCGTTACAAGCCCTGTAACGCATTCCGGTGATGCGTTACAACCCTTTTAAGCCATTAAAAGGTGTAACGCATTCCGTGAATGCGCCACAGGGTGTAACGCATTCCCGGAATGCGCAACACCCCTTTTTTTTTCTGCAGCAGCCGCCGTTTTTTTTTCCTCGAACTCCGTGCCTGACTTTGCTTTTCTCAGTCTGTGCTTCCGTGCAGCAGTAACAGTAGACAAACAGATGCAGATATACAAATATATATACATATTTACAATATCATATATATATATCTTTATTTAATTACGAATTTTAATTGCAACAACTTCAAAAATTCATAATAAAAAATCTATACCATAAAATTATGAAAAAATAACCAGACGATCTACAACACTTGTAGAACCCAGATCAACATTCAAAATTATTCTGAGAAACGATTTCTCATCAGACAAAATTAATCCATGATTTAACTTGTAAAAATCATAATTAATTCATACAAGCACATAAAATTCTGAAATTTTTACCACAGATCTATATGCATACAACCTATGCTCTGATACCATTGTTGGATTTTAAATGCAGCGGAGGCATGGCAAAACACTTTTACTCATACAAAATCCAAATAAAAGCATATAAATCGTGGTAAAAACATGGGGATCGATTACTAACCTTTAATATGCGATCCAAAAGCAACGATCGGAGATCCTTAGCAGCTGCTCCTCAAACGTGAAGCACTCCACCGGTATCCACCAAGAAAACGACGTTAAGGAGGAGGAGGAGGTGGAGAGAATTTGGTTTTCTAAAACTTTTGGGTTTTTGGGTTCGAATGAAAATAGGGTCTATAATAGTATATTTATAGGCAAAATTTTCAGCTGAAATTTTCCCATAAATAATATTATTATTATCCCATTTATTATTCTCATTAATAATTAAAACACCTTTTAATTATTAATCCTTTTTCTAAACACTTTAGAAATAATTCTCTCTCTTGATTTAATTTCCAAAAATTAAATCCTTTAACTAATAATATTAAGAACTTTTCTTAATTAATTTATAATCAATTAAATCTCATTTAATCAATTATTAAATTTGCCAATTAATTATTTATTTCATAAATAAATAATTATCAGCCATTATTAATTAATTCCTCCACCATTAAATCATTCTCTTTTTATGGTGTGACCCTGTAGGTTCAATATTAAGCCGGTAATAGAAATAAATAATAATAAAACTATTTTATCATTATTTATATAAATTCTCTAATTTATTAAATATGATTAATTAATTAATCACATTTATTCTACATCGTGAGGGATACTTCTCAGCATATCGCGACTATCCGGATAATATGAATTCACTGCTTAGAATACCAAGAACCTATTCAGTGATTAGTTACCGTACAATAAACTCCTTATACCCTACAATGTCCCGATTAAATACAAAGCATGGATCTCGTGTCAAGCCTATCTAATTCAATCACTTGCTTACCATTTACTATGCTTAGTTCTATGCAAATTAGAAACTCCTTTCTAATTTCATTCACTCTGGCCAGAGATTCCTGAACTAGCATAAGTGGATCAGCCTTGAACATTTGCTTCCTTCACTGGAAGGGGTAGATCCTTTATTGATCATACACTATCTTCGTGTACAAATTCCTATACCCAGTAGAGCCCAAATAATTGTCCCTGGAGACTAAGAACTAAACCAAAGCATAGTTCAGTGTACACAAGATGACTATGATGACCTCAAGTCTAAGGATACTTGTACAACTATCACTATGTGAACAACTGCTGACACGTGAGTGAACTCCATCAGTTGTTCAGCTGGGCGAGTCATGTTCAGTGAACTTATTCTATAATAAGCACCTACATACTAGCTATAGTGTCACCACACAAATTTCTATGAGAACAGACATCCTTCATAATGAAGCAAGCATAGTATGTACCGATCTTTGCGGATTATTAATTACCAATTAGTAATCCTACGACCAGGAACTATTTAAGTTTAGAGTTATCATCTTTTAGGTCTCACTATTATGATCTCATCATAATCCATAAAAAGCTTTACTCTAAACTATGGTATATCTTATTTAAACACTTAAATAGATAAAGCCCGTAATAAAAACAAAACAAGTCTTTTATTAATATCAATGAAATCAAAACAGATTACATAAAAGTTATTCCTAAATCCTCATACATGATTGGACTTAGGGCATATTCCTTTCACCTACTACTCATAGCAGTAACTCTCAGCTGTGCCTTGAAATCATCATTTATCAGCATTTCATCAGCTTTGGCAAGGTGCTCAGCAAGAATTTTTTCAGTAGGAACAAAACTAACTGAGTTCCATTCCTTAGTCCACTCCTTTCCTCTAGGAGTTTCACTCCAAGGTACTGGTGCATCCTCTCTAACAAACTTCTTGATTAAATCAGCTTTGTATGGAGCTTGTTGAGGTGCATGTCCTGATGGACCAGCTGCATCAGCATCTACATTTGTAGCAGCTTCACCAGTAAGTTCAGCATTGTCAACATCAGAACTTACAGAGCCTGTAATATCAGCATCCTCTGATAGAATAACAGTATGTGAGGCTATAGAGGCTTCAACATCATCCTCTAAATTCTGATCTGCAACTAAGTTCTGATCAACATCCAAATTTTGATGCTCACCTAAAATCTGATTTTCATCATCCAGATTCAGAATTGGTGTTTTTAGAATATCTTCATTGAAATCAGCATCTTGAATTGGTGTTGTTGGTGGAGTGAGTTAAGTTGGTGGAGCTTCCAAGTACAGAACCTCAGGCATAATCAAGTTATGAATATCAATTTCAGCACTTGTACCTGGGTATTCAACATGTACTGGATCAATTATAGGAGTCACAGGAGGTGTAGACACTTGCTCTTGAATAGAAGACTTTGGAGCTGGAGTAAAGTCTGATTCAGCTGTGGGAAGTAATTCAATGACTATAAGTTCTGTTGAGATCAGAGATTCCTGACCCCCTTCCTTAGCTGCTTCCAGGACTTCCTCAGAGTGAGATGATTCACTTACAGCCCTCCTGGCTCTTTGCTTTTTAAGTCTCTTTGCTGAAGTTGAGACTTTGGGAGCTTCATCATCAGAATTTAGCTTTCTAAGCCTCTTGAGGGTCCTAGAACTCCCAGTTTTAGTATCTTTCTGAGAAGAGGTCTTCTCAGCTTCCATAACAACAGGTTCTGATATTAGAACCTGTTCCTCAGTATCTGACTCATCTCTCAGAACTATTCTCCTTCTCTTCTGTTGAGTCTGAGGTACTATCTTAGTCCTCTTGGGTTTGGAAGATGAAGGCTTCACTGGATGTATTGAAGGTTGAGGTTGAGATGACTGTGTTGGTTTGAAATATGTCCTGATGGAGGGTTGAGTCGGTTAAGGTTGAGAAGTTTGAGGTTGGTGAGAGATGGTATATTCTGATGGTTGTTTTGTTGGCTGTGATGTGTTGGTGGGTTGGACATCAGGGTAAACAGATGTGTATGTTTGTGGATCAGCATTTACCAAGATTTTTTTTACAGATTGAGGAATCTATAAGGGTCCTTGCACTTGTTTCGTATTATCAGCATTTAATAAGTCAATAAAAGCCCTTTTTACAAGCTTAAAGGGTGGAATTAAATCACTGGTAGGTTGGGGTTCATCAGCACAACAGAAAGTATATATAAGCTGACAGAATCTAGCAAAGTATACTACATTCCTATCCTCTGTCATCCTATCCCCTATGAAACCTAGCACAACACTTGCAAAATCAAAATGAGTTTGATGAATAAGAGCATACCCGATTTGCTGACTCATGATGGGAATAGCATCAAAGTTGGAGCACTTATTGGTGAATGCCTTAGTGATACAATCAAAGAAAAAGCTCCATTCCTTTCTGATATTTGCTATTTTCAGTTGACCCAGCTTTCCCAAACTTTTCTCATAGCCCAGACTGGCCATAAGCTGCTGTAAGACAGGATCCTCCACTGTTGAGAATGTGCAACCTTCAGGTAAGTGGAGAGCTTTACGAACTACTCCAGGAGTGACCACATGCTCGACATCTCCTGATGTGAAAATAATGCTTGGAGTACCAGTAGCACCACCATCATCAAAAAGCCTAGTACGCCAAAATGTCAGCACTTGTTGGCTTGAAATAGATTGGGGTTGGGTCAAAGCATACCCAAACTCACTATTGGCTAACAAATCTTGCACAAAGTGCAGATCTGATGGAGCTTCAGCCTTAGTCAAGATTGCAGCATAGTTATTTGGTACAAACTTGGCTCCATCAACAATTAAATCATTGGGCGCCATCAGAAATAAGTGAGAAATTAGACTGCCTGTAAGGTGTTTGAGAAAATGTTTGTAAGAAAATCGTCAAAAAATGTGAGAGACAATAAGAAAAGAGAGAGAGTAAGTAGAATAAAAATGAAAATAAAAGATTTGAAAATCTTTTATCTCTTTTACTTAGACACCCCACGTGACAGCAGTTAATGAGAAGTGGAACAGACCTGTACACCTGTCAGCCATGCAACAGTTAAGTCAAAAGTTAACGGGCAAGGTAAATAAGTAATGATTACATTGCACGTTCAGTTTTTTAAAAAAACTGTTCCCACTAAATAAATGATTATTACTGCTTTATCTCACATAATCCAATATTCTGAAAAAATATAATCGTTCAAGTAATGACCAAAAATAAACCAAGTAAATAAATACAGCCACGTCAGCATCAGAACTTGATTATTATCAGAATTTAAAAGTCATCAAAATATGGCTCCTTAACTCAAAAAGTGAATGTTTATTTCTGTAATTCTTCACACAAATACTGATATGATTTCATCATAACTTAATCATCAGAACTTGTCCTCAGAATTTATGCAACTGACACTTAGACTGTTCATCTAAAACAACATTTATCACCACAGTAATTTTCATCATTCATATGGAGTGTAAGTGTGTGCATTAAGCTAAATATCAGACAAAGAGTAAAGTCTGATTCACTTCATTATATATTAGAAATAAGGCATAACTAAGAACTTTGCTCAAAATCTGTCATTATTCTGAAGTCTACTATAGAATGAGTTCATGCATGAGTCCACCTCAACTGTTTTGTGCTCATTTTATGCATCTTTTGAAATTCCTTTTTACAGTAGCTTCTCAGTGTAAGTGAGTCACGACTGCTTATCAGAATTTATGCTATTATTAGAGTATTTCTCTAGTAATCAGAGAATGTGAAAAGTCACCAAGAAAATTTTATTTTGCTTTTCTAATGCATATTACTTAATATCAGCAATACACTTGGGTCTTCCCTTCCACATTTTTACTCTAGATCTCAAAGGAGTACCTGATATTTATTTCTGTTCTTTTTCTCTTTTTTTTTGATAAGTGAGGCTTATCAGCACTTAGTACATCCATCAGATTTACTAACATCAGAACTTAACAGATAAGAAGCACTATTCTAGTTTTTGACTTAGTAATAATATACACAAAGTAAACTTTAACTAAGCTCAATATCAGAATTTGCTTGTGTTAAAATTTTTTTACATAAACAATTACTTCATACATGGGATCTTTAGTATATTAAAGACTACTAGGTCAGCATCTAGCATAATTATCCTCATTGGATTGAATAGTCACAGAAAAATTTCATATCACTATCAGAGTTTAGAAATTCACATCAGACAATAATCAGCACTTAGAAAATTTCAATTTAAGCACAGAATACACAAAGATAATAATATCTGTAAATACTGATCATAAAGTCTGATGTATCAGAACATAAACTAAGCAGATTTAGAGAAAGAACCTGAAACCATTCCAAGTTCATTTACCAATCTTGTAAAAGTAGCTTCACACAGTGGTTTTGTGAAGATATCTGCGAGTTGTTGATCTGTTGGAACAAAATGCAATTCCACTGTACCTTCATCCACATGTTCCCTAATGAAGTGGTACCTTATGCTGATGTGCTTTGTCATTGAGTGTTGAACTGGATTACCTGTCATAGCAATAGCACTTTGATTATCACAGTAAATAGGGATTTTAGAATATGTTAACCCATAATCCAATAACTGATTCTTCATCCAAAAAATCTGTGCACAACAGCTTCCTGCAACAATGTACTATGGTTCTGCAGTTGATGTGGAAATTGACTTTTGTTTCTTGCTAAACCAAGAAACCAATCCGCCTCCAAGAAATTGGCAGCTTCCACTTGTGCTTTTCCTGTCAATTTTGCATCCTGCAAAATCTGCATCTGAGTAACCTATTAGCTTAAAGTCTGATTCTCTAGGATACCATAATCCTAGATCAGCTGTACCCTTAAGGTACTTGAAAATTCTTTTTACAGCTGTTAAGTGAGGTTCTCTTGGATCTGCTTGAAATCTTGCACAAAGACAGGTAGCATACATGATATCAGGTCTACTTGCAGTTAGATAGAGTAGTGAGCCAATCATACCTCTGTAATCAGTAATATCTACTCATGTACCAGTATCCTTATCCAATTTTGTTGCAGTGGCCATAGGAGTGGATGTACTTGAACAATCTTGCATTCCAAACTTCTTCAACAAATTTCTGGTGTACTTAGATTGACAAATAAAAGTTCCTTCTTCATTATGCTTGACTTGAAGGCCCAGAAAATAGCTAAGTTCTCCCATTATACTCATTTGATATCTTGACTGCATCAGCTTGGAAAACTTCTTACAAAGTCTTTCATTTGTAGAACCAAAAATGATATCATCAACATATATCTACACCAAAATTAAGTCCTTTCCATGGTTGAGATAAAACGATGTTTTATCAATAGTCCCTCTGTTAAATCCACTTTCCAGAAGAAACTGAGCTAATGTCTCATACCATGCTCTTGGAGCTTGCTTAAGGCCATAAAGCGCTTTATCAATTCTATAGACATGATGAGGAAATTTTGAATCTAAAAAACCTGGAGGTTGTTCAACATATACTTCTTCTTATTCTAATTCTCCATTAAGAAAAGCACTTTTTACATCCATTTGAAAGACTGTAAACTTTTTGTGAGCAGCATAAGCCAAAAATATCCTTATGGCTTCTAATCTAGCAACTGGTGCAAATGTTTCATCATAATCAATTCCCTCATGTTGAGAGTATCCTTTTGCAACCAGCCTTGCTTTATTCCTTGTAATTATGCCACCACTATCAGTTTTGTTTCTGAACACCCACTTTGTACCAAAAACAGATCTGTTCTTAAGTCTTGGCACCAGGATCCAGACTTTATTTCTTTCAAATTCATTTAACTCTTCCTGCATTGCTTGCACCCAATCAACATCTTGAAGAGCTTCTTCCACTTTCTTTGGTTCAGTCTGAGAAAGAAAAGAGTGATAGAGACATTCATTTAATGTTACTGTTCTAGTTCTTATACCTGCTTCAGGATCCCCAATAATCAAGTCAGGTGTATGTGCTTTAGTCCACTTCCTTGCAGATGGAAGATTATCTCTAGAACTGGATGCTCCCCCATGATCCATGCTGTCTCCATCAACATTTTCTGATGCTCCCCCTGAAATTATGCTCTCTGAGTTGGATCCTTCAGAATTTGAGTTTCCAGAATTATCAATATTTGAGTTTCCAGAATTATCAGAACTTGGCTCATCGGAACTTGATGAATCAGAACTGGAAGAGCCTGTTCTAGATTCTGATGCTTCTTGAGATGTGGTTGTATCTTCAATATGCTCCCCCTGCACAGGTGCATTTTCCTTTGGCGTAGTTACCATAGTTTCAATTACATCAGAGTTTAACCTATCAGAGTTTGCAGTATCAGGATTTAGACTGTCAGGATTTACAGAATCAGAATTTAAAACTTCATTCTCAAATCTCAGCAGATCATGATCATTGAAATCTTCAAGTCCAGTAATCTTCTTATCATCAAAAGAGACATTGATAGATTCCATGACAACCCTTGTTCTTAAATTATAGACTCTGAAGGCTTTTGTGGAAAGTGGATATCCAAAAAAAATTCCTCCATCAGCTTTTAGATCAAATTTGGATAGTTGTTCAGGATGAGTCTTAAGAACAAAACACTTGCATCCAAATACATGAAAATACTTCAGATTTGGCTTCTTTTTCTTCACCATCTCATATGGTGTCTTTCCATGCTTGTTGATAAGTGTTGCATTCTGAGTAAAATAAGCCGTATGCAAAACTTTAGCCCAAAAGTAGGTTGGTAACTTTGCTTTATCAAGCATAGTTCGTGCAGCTTCAATAAGAGTTCTATTCTTTCTTTCAACAACTCCATTTTGCTGTGGAGTTCCAGGAGCAGAGAATTCCTGCTTTATTCCATGGTCTTTGCAGAACCCTTCCATAATCATATTCTTGAACTTAGTGCCATTATCACTTCTTAAAAAATTTCACAGAGTCTTTGACCAATTTATCCAGTTGTTTGACATGATCAATCAAGATAGATGTAGTTTCACTTTTTATGTGCAAGAAATACACCCATGTGTATCTGGTCAACTCATCTACTATGACCATAGCATATTTCTTCTTTATAGTAGACATGACATTCACTGGACCAAATAGATCAACATGTAATAGGTGATAAGGCTCAAGAATTGAAGATTCAGTCTTGCTCTTGAATGAAGATTTTCTTTGTTTTTCCTTTTGACAGGAATCACAAAGGCCATCAGGAACAAATACTGATTTTGGCAGTCCTCTCACAAGATCTTTCTTGACTAGTTCATTTATATTGTTGAAATTTAAATGAGAGAGTTTCTTGTGCCAATTCCAGCTTTCTTCAATTGATGAGATTGCAGAACCATCAGTACTTGTTGAAAGCTTGGCTTCATAAATGTTACCATGCCTGTATCCTTTCATAACAACTTTGCCTGTAGATTTGCTTACAACTTCACAGTGTTCTTCAAAGAAATCCACATGATAACCTCTATCACAGATTTGACTAACACTCAACAAATTATGTTTAAGTCCTGAGATTAGAGCTACTTTTTCAATGATGACATTCCCAAGATTGATATTGCCATATCCTAGAGTTTTTCCCATATTTCCATCTCCATAAGAAACACCTGGGCCAGCTTTCTCCACAAAGTCTGATAGCAGGGCTTTATTTCCAGTCATATGTCCTGAACATCCACTGTCCAGAACTAGGATGTTTTTCCTATTGCCCTGCAATCACAAAGACCACTAATGATTAGTTTTAAGGACCCAGACTTGTTTGGATCCTTTGGCCTTATTAAGTTTGTTAACATTTGCAGTGGATTTAGTATCAGAGTTTATGTTAACAGTTTTCTTATCAGAATTTACAATATCAGACTTTGCATCAGAACTTACACTGGAAGGAATAATGCTAACTTTCTTTAAAGAAGGTTTTATTTGATAATAATCATAGTACAAACTATGATATTCCTTACAAGTATAAATGGAATGCCATAAACTACCACAATGAAAACAAGGATTTTGTGGCCTATATCTAACAAACTGACTCTTAACTCCTGATTTTGAAGGTAAGGAGTTTATGTTCTTATTCTTCCTGCAAAAAGAAGCCAGATGGTTAGAATTTCCACAGTTATAACATTTCTTTCTAGGAGCATTAGGAACAGACTTATAATCATTGCTTTTATTCACACCTTCCTTTCCATTCCTATTTTTCCTAGGTGGCTTTACCTTGTCTACATTCTTAACTTCTTTCAGCTTATGCTTAAGATGCTTCTTTGTCATTAAGCCTATGTTAACTTCAGTTGGCTTATCCTATTTTGGTTTGTTAGAAGTTAATTTCTCTTTAACTTCTGATTTATCAATATCAGACTTTACAGCTACAAACTTAACAGGATTTACCTTTGGCTTTTGTTTAACAACTATAGGCTCATTTTCTACAGTTCCTTTATTATTCTTATCATCTCCATAACATAAGCCCTCTTTCCAGTTTTCACTACTTAATAGATTCAAAGTTGTTCTGCCAAAGTTAGTCCAAGTCCTGATAATCTCTCTTTCCTTTTCTAACTCAGTTTTTAGAGATTCATTCATTTTAAGCACTTCATCCCTAACATAGAAAGCATCATCTCTATCTTTCTGAGTTTGATGGAACATAACTAACTCTTTTTCTAAATAATCATTCCTCTTTTTATAAGCAAGATTTTCAGAAGTTAATCTTTCACATGTTAAAGTTTGCACTCTATAACTAATAAACATGGTTTTAAGATATCTTCTCAACTCAGTAATATCATCAGTATGAAAAGCATAAGTTGTTTGAGGTACCTTTAACTCAGCAGCTTCAGAACTGCTATCAGCATTTGCCATCAAGGCATAGTTCACCTCACTTTCAGAATCTGAAATGTCTGTCCAGCTTTTCTTCATTATGACAAGAGCCTTACCTTTGTCACTTTTTACTTTCTTGCAATCAGAAGATATATGGCCTTTCTCACCACAGTTATAGCATTTGACATTTGAGTAATCTCCTCTGTCAGACTTTCCTCCTTTGCCTTCAGATTTTCTGAAACCTTTCTTATCAGAACTTGCACCTTTCCTGGAAAATTTATTTCCCCTTATGAATTTCCTGTATGCAATCTTTGTTATTCCTCTCACCATAAGAGCACACAGCTTCATCATCTCTTCATCAGGGTCCATCTCAGATAGACTTTTAGTTTCTGAATCATCATCATTATCAGAACTTGATGACTCAGTATCAACTTTGTGATGAGAGCCTTTCCTTTGCTTTCCTTTGAGACAGCCACTTTAGGGGATTCCTCCTCAGCCTTAAGAGCAACTGTCCTTGACTTTCTCCCATGCCTCTTGCTTCTTTGATCCATC
Source organism: Apium graveolens (assembly GCF_009905375.1). Lineage (NCBI taxonomy): Eukaryota > Viridiplantae > Streptophyta > Magnoliopsida > Apiales > Apiaceae > Apium > Apium graveolens. The sequence goes on from NC_133655.1 coordinate 147,804,601, forward strand.
TCAAGTTCATGAGTCTTGAGCATATCATAAATTTCATCAAGAGTAGTTTATCAAGAGCATAGTTATCTCTTATAGTTGTGGCCTTCAAATCCCAACGTTCAGGAAGAGCTAAAAGGAATTTGAGATTAGTATCTTCAAGATCATATTCCTTATCCACCAGTGACAGATCATTCAAGAGTTTGACAAATCTATCATATAAACCAGTTAATGACTCATCAGGTTTTGAGTCAAAGTGTTCATACTCTTGAGTGAGTATAGTCCTCCTGTTCTTCTTAATTGAATCAGTTACCTGACATCTTGTCTCCAAAGCATCCCATATCTCCTTTACAGTCTTGCAGTTAATTACCCTATTTGACATGACATTATCAATTGCACTGTGCAGCAAATGTCTTATCTTTGCATCCTTTGCAATAGATGAGATATCTTCGGTTGTATATTCACTTTTCTCTTTTGGTACAGTCTGTGCTGGCTGATCTGCAACTACAACAGAGAGCTTGGTTGGCTTATGTGGTCCTTCATTGATTCTGTCAAGGTATTTTGGATCTGTAGCTTCCAGAAACATAGACATCCTCACCTTCCATATGGGATACTCAGAAGGTTTCAGTATGGGAACCCTAATAGTCTCATATCGATTATGGATTTGAGTCTTTGGAGTTTCTTCAGTTTTGGTGGGCTTGGTTGGAGTTTGTGCTTCTTCAGACATGATTGTTTTTGGATCTTTACTGTATGTATGTTAACAGATTGCTTTGATACCACTTGTTAGGTCACGCACACTGTAGAAGGGGGTTCAATACAGTGTTTTCTATAATCAAATCGAATATAAGAACTCAAGTAACAGAACACATATTTTATTCAACACAATAAACTATGTTACAATGAACTGTTCTCTCTCAGTGATGAACAAATTATCACGAGAGCTGCTAGGGTTACAATGAATAATAATTTTGATTAAGATAACACATATAGTGTAAATCCTATGTCTGTGTTTATATACTACACGATTACAAGATAATCTTCTAATTGATATCGAATATAATTCTGCTTCCTAATATATATCAATCAGTTATCTTTTCTTCCAAGTATTCTATTCCTTATAGAATTCTTCTTCTTCATGCATATCTCTTCTTATGTTTGTCTCGATCTTCTTTTTTTTCAATCAGTCGCCTTCCTTATTTGAAAGTCTCCTTAAGTCCTAATATTATCTCCTGATAAATATCTCCAGATAACTTAAGTTCTGACAACTTAAGTTCTGATATCTTAAGTCCTGACTTCAGTATAAGTACTGATTTCCAGTTAAGTACTAATTTGTCCTGTTAAGTAAGATCTGAAAACTAAACACAAATCATATTAGACATGACATCACAAATATATCTAACAACATTAATTTTAAAATTGGAGGAAAACCATTGGATTTCAATGCTAGTTGTGGCTAGGCGTCAAATGGCTAGTAGCCGGATCATATTTATATGAGTAGTCTAAGGTTGAGCGAGATGGAGCGAAACGCACTCGTTCAGAAATTATTGAAAAAAAGAGAAAAATAAAAGAAAAATAAAAATATATGTGTTATGCATAATTGATCACGAGTGGGCTCTTTAATACTCGAGTTATTAAGTTCTAGGAGACTTTGTGCCTATTGACCTAAGGCTTTTATAGTCTGGATCCGCTAACCTAACACTCTCTACATGGGTATTATTGCATAAGTCTTTTGTGGACCTCGCTCATTGCACGATCAAATAAGCATATTTGTGTTTGTTATGTGTTATCAATAAAAGCATAAATCCTTGTATAACTCTGATAAAATTGAAGTGTTGTCAGTCATTTTGATTTTATCGTTTATTCTGTTTATAACCTTGTGATTGTCTTGATAATGGTGAGTTATGGTTATTGATCTAGTTTCGAGAGTATATTTCTTAAGCAATTACACACACGCACGTTTTTGGCTTGTAAGTTGATTTATGAGATTTGATTGAATTTTGTGTGAATAATTGCATTCTTTGAGATGTTGTTTATTGATTGGTTTAGTTATTCTGAGAGGATCATTGCATTCATGCATTTTTAATTCTTGTTCTTTGAGTCTATTTATGCTTGAGAACAAGCATCAATTCAAGTTTGGGGGTGTGATAAGTGGCATTTATATCCACTAAGGATGCTCCGTAAAGCCTCAAATTGGTGTTTTGTACTGAAGTTGTTTGTGTTTTTGATGTGTTTTTGTAGTATTTTGCATTTCAGGGCATTTTTGGAAGAAAAATAGATTTGACATTGTTTTTATGCTAAAAGAGTGTTAAAATGGAGCCTCGGATGATTGTGTAAAAGAAACCAGCAATTTAGGTCAAGAAACAAGAAAATACAGTTTTTTCCAGAAGGCCAGGGCGGTCGCGCTACACTTGGGAGCGGCCGCGCTGGTTTGGCAGAAGTACAGGGCTGCCGCACGGGATCTCAGAGCGGCCGCGCTAGGTCGATTTTCCAGATTCCTGATTCTAATGGAACACTAATTTTCTAGACACTGCTCTAATTGGGCTGGTATTTAAAGACTCCAAAAAGACGTTTTTGATACACGAGAGCAAGGAGATAACGACGAGAAGACCTAATAGCACAATACAACGAAAGAGAAGAAGATCTAGTTTTTACTTGTGATTCTTTTCTTAAGTTATAATCTTGGATGCTTATTTTCTTTGTTTGTTTGAACCTAATACTCTTGTTAACGTACTTTGATATATTTATTCAGTTTATAAAGACTTAGTTTAATATACCATACTTTCATTGGAACCCCTGGTGACGATGAGTTCGGTTATGAACTAATCGTTATCGGGGGGTTCTAACGGATTTACTTATGGATTTCAATAGTTAATTTGTTTCGATACCTAAGTGTGTGATGATTGTATGATATCATAATATTGGTTATGCTTATTTGTCTTATGTGCGTCACGAACATATAAGATAGCGTGTTAATCTCTATTGAAGCGATAGTGAATATAAAGGTTTAGAACTTGTCATGCTAGCATTTCATGTATTTGTTATGCATGATTCATATGTAATTTTAAACATCTTACTTGCCCTATGTAATCACGATAGATAACTTATGCATTAAACCTTTATATTGTCAAATTCTATAGACATATAGGGTCTCAACATAATTGGTGTCTATTCAGCTTCTATCTCTTTTGTGGATGTCTGGTAGTAGGGTATTCGTGTAACGAAAGTTGGCGTTTACTAGTTTCGTGTTATCTGATTAGTTTTCATAACCATTGCATGCTAAGTGTAATATCCGGGAAAATTATGTGAATATTATATGTTAAATAAATAAATATTGTGTGTTTTATAAATTTAAAGTAATTGTTGCTATGATATGAGATGTTATAATTGTTATGTGTGTTTCTGTGCGGGCCAGAATTTTTTTTTTTTTTTCGATTGATTAAAAATATATTTAAATTGCAATTATATGAACTTATCTGCAATCGGGACGCGTATTTATTGGCGTCTTTATTAAGATACTCGTTTTATTTCGTTTTACGCTTGTTTCAATGTATTTTACGTGTTTTTGGGATTTTCTAGGAATTTAGGGATCGTTTCCGTTTTTCAAAAAAATCAACGGACCGGGACCCCACCGGGACGACAAACCCCACAAAATCGATGTTTTTATTTTTATAAAATTATACGTATTTCAAATACCCCGTATCTTTGTATTTTTGAATTATTCGCAATTTTTGGAGAATTTTGGCATTAATTTTGTATTTTATCGTTTTTAAAATTATTCCCCGTAATTATTATTTTGGGGCTTAATTATTGTAATTTAGGGGATAAAAACACTCTTAATTTATTTTGGGGTATTAATTTATGTACATATATAAATAGCTGATTAGGAATTATTTTATTGATTTATTTCATTAAAAATTCAGAAAATAAAAGAAAAACCAAGAAATTATTCTTGGGGGTGTTCATATCTTGGAGAATCAATCCCTTTGATTGATAGTGATTTTGATTTCGGATTTTGAAGTGTGAGTATCCAAAACGAAGCTTGGATCATCAGCTTCATCCTCGTATTATCAGATTCAACAACCGGTAATCGAACCAAAAATTCAATTTTTGTTCTGGACATCCGAGTTTGATTCTTGAGTTTTACGAACTTGTGATGGTTTATGTTATTACAGTTAGCTTTGATATGAATATTAGAGTTATTTTGGACAAGTTTTAATCACGTTATGGTTCGGAATAATATTGACCGAGTTCTTGTGTTCTTGGGTTTTTGTATTCGATTTTTCAGGATTTGTGACTGATTTGTGATTGATTTGAGTTAGATAATTAGATTCCAGGGAGTTGTAGCTTTAATTTAAGCCATATATCCTTGAGTTTGGTTGAGAAATGGTGCAGGTCGAAGTCTGGCTGTACTTGTCGCCGGCAGCGGCTGTAGATCGTCGGAATCGACGATTGAATCGTCGATTCGGGCGGCTGATAATTGCAGTCATGTTGTTAAATTGCTAGGAACATATATGTGTTAAAGTTATGCTGAGTTTAACTGGATTCTGGGCATCGAAAGGGCCACCGGAGCACTACCGGAGTTTCGCCGGATTCAAGCCTCGCCGGAATCTGGGGAAACAACCGGTAGGGTTCTTGGTGTTCTTCCCCAACCCGGTTTTGACCCATTACCCGACCCGGACGAAACCCTAACCCTAGTCCCTTGATCTTTTTTTTCCAAATTCAAAATCTTAAAATCTGTTTCTGCCTTTATTTTTTTTTAAAATTTATTTTGAAATTACTTTCTTATTTCAAAAAAATCATTTATTTTATATTTAAAAATCATTTACTTATTATTTTTAATTCTAAAAAATTATTTTCTTAATTATTTTAAATTCCTAAAATTATTTTCTTTAATTATTTTCAAAAATACAATTTGATTTAATTATTTATAATTCATTTTAGTTAATTATTTATGAATTTAATTAATTGATTAAAAATCAATTAATCAATTAATTTTATTTATAAATAGTTAAATAAATGAAAATTATTAATAATTAATTCAAATAATTCCTAAAAAAAAAAAATTATTTTTAGGTTTTAAAAATTATATTTTGGTATTTAAAAATCAATTAATATTATTATTAATTGATTTAAATCTATTTATTTCTTATTTTATTCATAATAATTAAACCGTTCGTCCGTTTAATACGAAACGAACGCGTACAGACTCAGAAAAATATTGCGCTTCCAATAAAAATACTTTTGAGACCTAATTTCTTTTGTATTGCAATGTCATTTGATTTGTATCAGTTTGAGTCGGTATTTGATCGATAAATGTTAAAATTGAATTGATTTTCATTCTGAACGCACTGAGACGTATCTCTTAATGATCTGACTTATGTATTATATGAAATATGTGAGTACGTGCTATACGAATACCATGATTATGTGATACGTGATATACATGCTATCTGTTACAGTTTTAAAATGCCATGCTAATTATAAACGATCGGGTAGATGTCAAGACGTATAGTTACGTCGATTGAGTTTAGTTATGTCAATTAAGATAGTCCTTTTGTTTATAGAATCAAGTAGCAAGGAGTGCGATCAAGTGTTAGACGAAGATAGTAGCCATCAGTTAGAAGCAGAGTTAAAGTAAGAGGTTATTGAGCATACCAGGCAAGTACCCCTAACTTCACTTATTGTTCAAGTGACGTTTATTTTGAATTATATTATGCAAGTACCTCTATCTTCATTTATCATTCAATTGATATTGACTCTGAACTTTATTCCTTCGATTTCCATACTATTCTAAGTTCAGAATAGTTAAACGTTTTATATATTTCGCTATAAATCACTCTATACAGTGGAACATTGAATTGAGATTAGCGAATAGCTAATTATTCTAGTTATTTCGCCATCGATTGATGAGATAACTCTGGACCATGAGAAATGGGGAGTTATATGGTTAAGGATGTCCTTTGATTCGGCTCCTTTGATCAAAATGTTTTATGGATTGGATGAATGCGTAAGTGACCGGGACGGACGGTCCAGCGGAGGGCTATTTCTATGTGTTGTATGAAATACTATGACACCATTTTGCCACAGGCAGGTATATTGCCTTTTTAATTGAGTACTCGTATTTTGGGGACATGTTTCTATGAATCATGACCTTGTGCTATCACACGGGCTGATCAGCATGTGATAGTACGTCCGTCGGAGTTAGATTCCAATCTAAGAGTTATCGTTTATTGTTGATTGTTTGTGAAGCTTTTATTAATGATCAAATATTACTGCTTTTATTCTTTTGTTCAGTTATTAATGGAATGTGGTTTATCATTACAAGTACATTTTATATTGCTTGCTGAGCATTTCTTTCGCTCATACTTGTTTATCAATCTAATCTTTCAGCTAAGCCAGAGCAAGCTTGAGATCCAGGTTTGGTCAGAAGTCGAGTGTTTGTAAATAGTGGTGTGTATTCCAGGTAGACTGTTTTGGGACATTTGGATAGTCTAGAGGTTTGTAATAAAATTTGAATAATCTGTAAAACTAATTAGACTTATGGTTTGTAATAACACTTGATTTGTAGTAATGCCTGTTCCATACTATAACCTGTGATCGATCCAGTGCAGGTAAAGGGGTCGTATTTATTATATTATTCCGCTGTGATTATTTTGTTATAATTTAGTGGCAAGTGACCCCCAAATCTAGACCCCGGGTTTGGAGGGCGTCACAGGTGAGCATGTTAAAATTGAATTGATTTTCATTCTGAACGCACTGAGACGTATCTCTTAATGATCTGACTTATGTATTATATGAAATATGTGAGTACGTGCTATACGAATACCATGATTATGTGATACGTGATATACATGCTATCTGTTACAGTTTTAAAATGCCATGCTAATTATAAACGATCGGGTAGATGTCAAGACGTATAGTTACGTCGATTGAGTTTAGTTATGTCAATTAAGATAGTCCTTTTGTTTATAGAATCAAGTAGCAAGGAGTGCGATCAAGTGTTAGACGAAGATAGTAGCCATCAGTTAGAAGCAGAGTTAAAGTAAGAGGTTATTGAGCATACCAGGCAAGTACCCCTAACTTCACTTATTGTTCAAGTGACGTTTATTTTGAATTATATTATGCAAGTACCTCTATCTTCATTTATCATTCAATTGATATTGACTCTGAACTTTATTCCTTCGATTTCCATACTATTCTAAGTTCAGAATAGTTAAACGTTTTATATATTTCGCTATAAATCACTCTATACAGTGGAACATTGAATTGAGATTAGCGAATAGCTAATTATTCTAGTTATTTCGCCATCGATTGATGAGATAACTCTGGACCATGAGAAATGGGGAGTTATATGGTTAAGGATGTCCTTTGATTCGGCTCCTTTGATCAAAATGTTTTATGGATTGGATGAATGCGTAAGTGACCGGGACGGACGGTCCAGCGGAGGGCTATTTCTATGTGTTGTATGAAATACTATGACACCATTTTGCCACAGGCAGGTATATTGCCTTTTTAATTGAGTACTCGTATTTTGGGGACATGTTTCTATGAATCATGACCTTGTGCTATCACACGGGCTGATCAGCATGTGATAGTACGTCCGTCGGAGTTAGATTCCAATCTAAGAGTTATCGTTTATTGTTGATTGTTTGTGAAGCTTTTATTAATGATCAAATATTACTGCTTTTATTCTTTTGTTCAGTTATTAATGGAATGTGGTTTATCATTACAAGTACATTTTATATTGCTTGCTGAGCATTTCTTTCGCTCATACTTGTTTATCAATCTAATCTTTCAGCTAAGCCAGAGCAAGCTTGAGATCCAGGTTTGGTCAGAAGTCGAGTGTTTGTAAATAGTGGTGTGTATTCCAGGTAGACTGTTTTGGGACATTTGGATAGTCTAGAGGTTTGTAATAAAATTTGAATAATCTGTAAAACTAATTAGACTTATGGTTTGTAATAACACTTGATTTGTAGTAATGCCTGTTCCATACTATAACCTGTGATCGATCCAGTGCAGGTAAAGGGGTCGTATTTATTATATTATTCCGCTGTGATTATTTTGTTATAATTTAGTGGCAAGTGACCCCCAAATCTAGACCCCGGGTTTGGAGGGCGTCACAGGTTGGTATCAGAGCTACAGGTTATGGTCACTGAAACAGGCGTAGGATTGTCATAGATGAGTCATAGGAAGATCACATAAGATAGGCGCGTGTAGTTTAGCTTTTATAGGATTAAATTTAGGATATTGGGCTGGGTTATAGTTAAGTTGTTTAGGTTTCCTGTTTTGCGTTTAGCCTTAGGCCTTGTGTCATTGCCCTGCTATTTTGTTGGTTTAGTTAAGATTTCGAGCAAGGATTTAAAAAGTTTGGATAATTCGGAGTAAATTTTCTTTATGTTATTATTCTCGAGATAATAAGCAGGATTATGTGATAATCATGTCGCTTGTGTTAATATGGTAGCAAGTTTATGATATTTTGAGAAGAGATAGTGTTTGCGAACTTTAATATGCTAAGGAATTGCTACATATTTCACACAATGCTTGACAGATTATTATATATATTGCTTGTTTCTTACCAGAATAATGGCACCAAAGAGAAGAAATAATTTAGGAGAGGATCGTACCGAGAGCCGTACAGATCCAGCGATTATCCAGATGTTGGGACTGATGCAGCAGCAGATGTTACATCTTACGCAACAGCAACAACAACAGCAACAGCAACAGCAGCAGCAAGCAGTAGCACCATCTGCAGTGACTTTTAAGCAGTTTCAAGCAGTGAAGCCACCTGAGTTCAAGGGAAGTGCTGATCCTGTGGAAGCCAATGCATGGCTTAAGGAAATGGAAAAGGCTTTTGAATTAGTCGGAGCAGGAACTGAGCAGAAGACCAAGTTTGCAAGCTACTTTTTGAAGGGCGAGGCGAACTATTGGTGGGAATCCGCGCGAGCATTGGAAGGAGGTGAGTTTATAACTTGGGAGAGATTCACGGAGTTGTTCCTGGAGAAGTATTTCCCGAGGTATATGAAGAATCAAATGGAGATTAAGTTCTTGAATCTGACCCAGGGTGATCTTACCGTGGCTGAGTACGAGGCTAAGTTTACTGAGTTAGCAAGGTTCGTGCCAGACCAGGTTGATACGGATGAAAAGAAAGCCAGAAGGTTTGAACAGGGATTGAAATTTTGGATTCAGAACAGAGTGGCCATGTTTGAGTTAACTTCATATGTGGCAGTGGTTCAGAAGGCAATGGTGATTGAGAGTAGGAGTGATATGTCTCAGAAAGGAAAAGATGGGAAGAAAAGGAAAATGGAAACCTCAGAGGGAGGTCAGCAGTCAAGTAATTTTCAGGGCCGTTTCAACAGAAGGCCAGAGTTTCAGGGTAATAGGAATATGGGATTCAGAAGACCACAATCAGGAAATGGAGGACAAGGCAACCGTTTTCAGAATTCAAATCAGCAGAGGCCCAATCGTCCACCAATACCAGATTGTCAGTTTTGTGGTAGGAAGCACTTTGGGAATTGTAATGCTAATGTGACGTGTTTCAAGTGCGGTAGGAAGGGACACTTTGCTAATGTGTGTCAGAATCCGACTCAAGGTCAGAATGTGGGAACTGGATGTTATAAGTGTGGAAAGCCAGGGCATATTTCCAGGAATTGCCCAACTCAGGGTACGACGAGCAACACCCCAAGGCTTACAGGTGTTCCATCTCAGAATGTGCCAAGAATTGAAGGACCACCAGCAAAGGACCAACCAAAAGCCAGGACATTTAACATGACTATGAAGGATGCTGTTCAGAGTTCAGACGTGGTGGCAGGTACGCTTCCAGTCAACTCCGTAGATGCTAAAGTTCTATTTGACTCTGGAGCTACAAGGTCATTTATTTCTCAAAGTTTTGTCGATAAACTGCATTGTGAAGTTAAATTGTTAGAACAAGCATTAATGATAGAGCTAGCTAATAAGAATCAAGTTTTAGTCGACCGAGTGTGCCCGAGGTGCGATGTTGAGATAGGAGGACATTATTTCTATGCCAACTTGATACCTTTTAAGTTGGGAGAATTTGATGTTATTTTAGGAATGGATTGGTTGTCAGAAAATAACGCCCAGATTGATTGTAAGAATAGGAAAGTGAGACTTCAGACCTTGGATAATAAGAAGAAGGTGATATTCCGAGGAAATAAGCAAGAGAAGAAGTTCTTAATGATCGCTCAAGTGAAGAAGTTATTGCGTCAGAGTTGCGAAGCATATTTGGCCCATGTGATAGACACCAGTAAAGAAGTTCCAACACTAGAAGCGATTCCAATTGTCAACGAATTTTCAGATGTCTTTCCAGACGATCTACCAGGATTACCTCCCGACAGAGAAATTGAGTTTGCAATTGATCTAGCACCCGGAACAGAACCAGTTTCTAAAGCCCCGTACCGGATGGCACCAGTGGAAATGAAAGAATTGGCATCTCAGCTGCAAGATCTTTTGGAAAAAAGAGTTATAAGACCCAGTGTATCCCCATGGGGCGCACCAGTACTGTTTGTCAAGAAGAAGGACGGGAGTATGCGGTTGTGTATCGACTATCGAGAACTGAATAAGCTAACCATTAAGAACAAGTATCCGTTACCAAGGATCGATGATTTGTTTGACCAATTGAGAGGCGCTGTATGGTTTTCTAAGATTGATTTAAGATCCGGATATCATCAACTAAAGATCAAGCCTGAAGACATTCCGAAGACCGCATTTAGAACCAGATATGGACATTATGAGTTTCTAGTAATGGCATTTGGATTAACTAACGCACCAGCAGCTTTCATGGATCTGATGAATCGAGTATTTAAAAAGTATTTGGATAAATTCGTGATCGTATTTATAGACGACATCTTGATCTATTCCAAAACAGAAGAGGAGCATGTAGAACATTTGAGGATAGTTCTGGAGATACTGCGACAGGAGAAGTTATACGCAAAGTTTTCCAAGTGTGAATTTTGGTTAAAAGAAGTACGATTTCTTGGGCACGTGATTAGCAATAAAGGAGTGGAAGTGGATCCAGCAAAGATTGAAGCCATAATCAACTGGGAGAGGCCAAAAACACCAACGGAAATAAGAAGTTTCATGGGATTGGCAGGTTACTATAGAAGATTCGTGCAAGATTTTGCGAAGATAGCTACGCCATTGACAAAGCTCACCAGGAAGAACCAGAAATTTGAATGGGATGAGAAGTGCGAAGAAAGTTTCCAGGAATTAAAGAATAGATTAGTATCTTCTCCAGTGCTAGTCTTGCCAGATGATCAAGGAAATTTTGTAATTTATAGTGACGCATCGTACAAAGGACTGGGATGTGTTTTGATGCAGCATGACAAGGTGATAGCCTACGCTTCAAGACAATTGAAACCACACGAAGAGAAGTATCCAACGCATGATCTGGAATTGGCAGCTATAGTATTTGCATTGAAGATTTGGAGGCATTATCTTTATGGGGAAAAGTGCGAGATCTACACGGACCACAAGAGTTTGAAGTATATCTTTACCCAGAAGGAATTGAACATGAGGCAGAGGAGATGGCTAGAACTAATCAAGGATTACGACTGTACTATTAACTATCATCCAGGCAAAGCAAATGTGGTGGCCGACGCGCTGAGCAGAAAAGAAAGATTGAACATGATAACTTCATCCGAGGAATTAATCAGGGAATTTGAGAAGCTGGAAATAGAGGTTAGTATTCCAAGTATGTCTACAGAGGTGTTGTGTGTAATGTCTTTTCAACCAGAATTATTAGAGAAGATTAAAAGATGTCAGGAGAAAGTTATGAGCCATGAACAAGACAGTTTGACAGGAGAAGAGATAGGAAGTCAAAAGGATGATAAAGGGATATTAAGATTTTCTTCCAGAATATGGATACCCAATGTAGCCGAGCTGAAAGATGAAATTCTTCGAGACACTCACAACTCTAGATATTCAATTCATCCCGGGAGTACGAAGATGTATAGAGACTTAAGAGAAAACTTTTGGTGGCCAAGCATGAAGAAGGAAATTGCAGAATGGGTAAGTAAATGTTACACTTGCCAGCGAGTCAAAGCAGAACATCAAAGGCCCAGTGGACTGATACAGCCATTGGACATTCCAGAATGGAAATGGGAGCATATAGCGATGGATTTCGTAATTGGATTACCGAGGACCAGGGCGAATCATGATGCTATTTGGGTTATTATCGACAGATTGACGAAGTCGGCGCATTTTCTTCCTATCAACGAGAGATTCTCAATGGATAAATTGGTACGGTTATATCTTAAAGAAATTGTGACAAGACACGGAGTTCCAGTATCCATAGTTTCAGACAGAGATCCTCGATTTAATTCAAGATTTTGGAGGAGTTTTCAAGATTGTCTCGGAACGAAGCTGAACATGAGTACCGCGTATCATCCGCAGACAGACGGTCAAAGTGAAAGAACGATTCAGACTATTGAAGATATGCTAAGGGTATGTACACTAGATTTTGAAGGGAGTTGGGACGAGCATTTGCCATTAGTTGAATTCTCCTACAATAACAGTTATCATGCCAGTATTGGAATGCCGCCTTACGAAGCTTTGTACGGGAGAAGATGCAGATCTCCAATATGTTGGGAAGAAGTTGGTGAAAGAAAGATTTTGGGTCCAGAATTGATCCAACAGACGAAGGAGAAAATAGAACTCATTCGGAAAAGATTAACAGCAGCTCAAGATCGTCAACGTAAATATGCTGATCCTACCAGAAAAGATATGGAATTTGAAGTTGGAGAGGCAGTGTTATTAAAAGTTTCTCCTTGGAAAGGTTTATCAAGATTTGGAAAGAAAGGAAAGCTGAGTCCGCGTTATGTTGGCCCTTTTGAGATTTTGAAGCGTGTGGGAAAGGTTGCTTACGAATTAGCGTTACCACCTCACATGCAGCATATTCACAACGTGTTCCACGTATCAATGTTGAAGCGTTATTTGCCTGATTCGAATCATGTGATAGAATACGAGCCAATAGAGATCCAGCCAGATTTGTCTTTTGTAGAGCAACCAGTGCAGATTTTAGATAAGAAAGAAAGAGTGCTTAGGAATAAATCTGTATCTTTAGTGCGAGTCTTGTGGAGGAATCCCAAGGTTGAAGAGTCGACCTGGGAGTTGGAAAGCGAAATGCGAACCAAGTATCCTCATTTATTTTTCTAGGCTGATTCTGAGGACAGAATCCTGTTAAGGGGGGAAGGATGTAATATCCGGGAAAATTATGTGAATATTATATGTTAAATAAATAAATATTGTGTGTTTTATAAATTTAAAGTAATTGTTGCTATGATATGAGATGTTATAATTGTTATGTGTGTTTCTGTGCGGGCCAGAATTTTTTTTTTTTTTTCGATTGATTAAAAATATATTTAAATTGCAATTATATGAACTTATCTGCAATCGGGACGCGTATTTATTGGCGTCTTTATTAAGATACTCGTTTTATTTCGTTTTACGCTTGTTTCAATGTATTTTACGTGTTTTTGGGATTTTCTAGGAATTTAGGGATCGTTTCCGTTTTTCAAAAAAATCAACGGACCGGGACCCCACCGGGACGACAAACCCCACAAAATCGATGTTTTTATTTTTATAAAATTATACGTATTTCAAATACCCCGTATCTTTGTATTTTTGAATTATTCGCAATTTTTGGAGAATTTTGGCATTAATTTTGTATTTTATCGTTTTTAAAATTATTCCCCGTAATTATTATTTTGGGGCTTAATTATTGTAATTTAGGGGATAAAAACACTCTTAATTTATTTTGGGGTATTAATTTATGTACATATATAAATAGCTGATTAGGAATTATTTTATTGATTTATTTCATTAAAAATTCAGAAAATAAAAGAAAAACCAAGAAATTATTCTTGGGGGTGTTCATATCTTGGAGAATCAATCCCTTTGATTGATAGTGATTTTGATTTCGGATTTTGAAGTGTGAGTATCCAAAACGAAGCTTGGATCATCAGCTTCATCCTCGTATTATCAGATTCAACAACCGGTAATCGAACCAAAAATTCAATTTTTGTTCTGGACATCCGAGTTTGATTCTTGAGTTTTACGAACTTGTGATGGTTTATGTTATTACAGTTAGCTTTGATATGAATATTAGAGTTATTTTGGACAAGTTTTAATCACGTTATGGTTCGGAATAATATTGACCGAGTTCTTGTGTTCTTGGGTTTTTGTATTCGATTTTTCAGGATTTGTGACTGATTTGTGATTGATTTGAGTTAGATAATTAGATTCCAGGGAGTTGTAGCTTTAATTTAAGCCATATATCCTTGAGTTTGGTTGAGAAATGGTGCAGGTCGAAGTCTGGCTGTACTTGTCGCCGGCAGCGGCTGTAGATCGTCGGAATCGACGATTGAATCGTCGATTCGGGCGGCTGATAATTGCAGTCATGTTGTTAAATTGCTAGGAACATATATGTGTTAAAGTTATGCTGAGTTTAACTGGATTCTGGGCATCGAAAGGGCCACCGGAGCACTACCGGAGTTTCGCCGGATTCAAGCCTCGCCGGAATCTGGGGAAACAACCGGTAGGGTTCTTGGTGTTCTTCCCCAACCCGGTTTTGACCCATTACCCGACCCGGACGAAACCCTAACCCTAGTCCCTTGATCTTTTTTTTCCAAATTCAAAATCTTAAAATCTGTTTCTGCCTTTATTTTTTTTTAAAATTTATTTTGAAATTACTTTCTTATTTCAAAAAATCATTTATTTTATATTTAAAAATCATTTACTTATTATTTTTAATTCTAAAAAATTATTTTCTTAATTATTTTAAATTCCTAAAATTATTTTCTTTAATTATTTTCAAAAATACAATTTGATTTAATTATTTATAATTCATTTTAGTTAATTATTTATGAATTTAATTAATTGATTAAAAATCAATTAATCAATTAATTTTATTTATAAATAGTTAAATAAATGAAAATTATTAATAATTAATTCAAATAATTCCTAAAAAAAAAAAAATTATTTTTAGGTTTTAAAAATTATATTTTGGTATTTAAAAATCAATTAATATTATTATTAATTGATTTAAATCTATTTATTTCTTATTTTATTCATAATAATTAAACCGTTCGTCCGTTTAATACGAAACGAACGCGTACAGACTCAGAAAAATATTGCGCTTCCAATAAAAATACTTTTGAGACCTAATTTCTTTTGTATTGCAATGTCATTTGATTTGTATCAGTTTGAGTCGGTATTTGATCGATAAATGTTAAAATTGAATTGATTTTCATTCTGAACGCACTGAGACGTATCTCTTAATGATCTGACTTATGTATTATATGAAATATGTGAGTACGTGCTATACGAATACCATGATTATGTGATACGTGATATACATGCTATCTGTTACAGTTTTAAAATGCCATGCTAATTATAAACGATCGGGTAGATGTCAAGACGTATAGTTACGTCGATTGAGTTTAGTTATGTCAATTAAGATAGTCCTTTTGTTTATAGAATCAAGTAGCAAGGAGTGCGATCAAGTGTTAGACGAAGATAGTAGCCATCAGTTAGAAGCAGAGTTAAAGTAAGAGGTTATTGAGCATACCAGGCAAGTACCCCTAACTTCACTTATTGTTCAAGTGACGTTTATTTTGAATTATATTATGCAAGTACCTCTATCTTCATTTATCATTCAATTGATATTGACTCTGAACTTTATTCCTTCGATTTCCATACTATTCTAAGTTCAGAATAGTTAAACGTTTTATATATTTCGCTATAAATCACTCTATACAGTGGAACATTGAATTGAGATTAGCGAATAGCTAATTATTCTAGTTATTTCGCCATCGATTGATGAGATAACTCTGGACCATGAGAAATGGGGAGTTATATGGTTAAGGATGTCCTTTGATTCGGCTCCTTTGATCAAAATGTTTTATGGATTGGATGAATGCGTAAGTGACCGGGACGGACGGTCCAGCGGAGGGCTATTTCTATGTGTTGTATGAAATACTATGACACCATTTTGCCACAGGCAGGTATATTGCCTTTTTAATTGAGTACTCGTATTTTGGGGACATGTTTCTATGAATCATGACCTTGTGCTATCACACGGGCTGATCAGCATGTGATAGTACGTCCGTCGGAGTTAGATTCCAATCTAAGAGTTATCGTTTATTGTTGATTGTTTGTGAAGCTTTTATTAATGATCAAATATTACTGCTTTTATTCTTTTGTTCAGTTATTAATGGAATGTGGTTTATCATTACAAGTACATTTTATATTGCTTGCTGAGCATTTCTTTCGCTCATACTTGTTTATCAATCTAATCTTTCAGCTAAGCCAGAGCAAGCTTGAGATCCAGGTTTGGTCAGAAGTCGAGTGTTTGTAAATAGTGGTGTGTATTCCAGGTAGACTGTTTTGGGACATTTGGATAGTCTAGAGGTTTGTAATAAAATTTGAATAATCTGTAAAACTAATTAGACTTATGGTTTGTAATAACACTTGATTTGTAGTAATGCCTGTTCCATACTATAACCTGTGATCGATCCAGTGCAGGTAAAGGGGTCGTATTTATTATATTATTCCGCTGTGATTATTTTGTTATGATTTAGTGGCAAGTGACCCCCAAATCTAGACCCCGGGTTTGGAGGGCGTCACACTAAGGTTAATAATAATGACTTTGAATTAAGTATTTAATGAAGTTAGAATCTCATGTTTGTCTCATATAATAATTTAATCACTTTTAATCTCTTAGTTATTTGCATGTTAGTCAATCATAGTTATAAAACATCTCAATTTGTTACTTGTCTTAGCATTGAGCGATAATCATACATTGATGCATAGGTGCACATTTTAAATTTAACCTAAACCAGTCTATGTGGGAACGAACTAGAAAGTATTCTATATTACTTGCGAACACGTATACTTGCATGTAATTTTAGCGCATGTTTTCGTCCCAACACGCACCCGAATGGTAGCGGCTGCGGGTTATCTACGATAAAAAAGACCCTTAACCACCCTAATTCTTTAAACACTTGGTGAGCCAATATTATGCTGATAAAAAAAACTTTAGAAACACTCTTTCAACAGGTCTTTAATAGCAAAAATGTTTCTTGAGTTCAAGCCATCTTTTGTTCTTGATTTAACTTCATTTTGACTTTATTTTCATCATTTGTTTCTCACCCGAACACAGACAATTCAGCCACCCTATCTAGGAATCCTCTTGCCCTTATTTTTCTGCCTTTCGTGTCTATTTGAGCCTTGAAAAGTCAGTTCCCAAAGCCCCCATTCCAGCCATTTCTCGGTGATTATTTTTGTATTTTTGGCTTCGATTCTAACTCATATCTCTTATAGTTCACTCAATTATTTGAGGAATTTGAGATTTTGTAAGGTCAAGAATGATAAGTTAGTTAATTTACTTGTAACTTGTATAATTTTGCTAATATTTTCTTGATTTATCATTTTATACGATTTGTTATAAGTTTCATTTACTTTGGTATGGAAACACGCTTGTTCTTGAATTTATTCGTGTAGTGTAGTGTGTTTCAGAACCAATGTAGAAACTTAATAGGAGAAATAACTTGACATCTACGCTCTTAAAAGTCCTCACCTTCATTGTAATAATCTTGAAGCAACAAAAGGCAAGTAAACTATTCTTGATCCGAACTTAAATGTTTGTATCTTGTTTTTACCTTAAGTGATTCAAACCTGATTTTAAAGAATGAAAGAAAAATTTTACGATTTGTTCAACTAGTATAAATACTCTTTTATTATTAAATTAACCTTGAACGAAAATTAAACAAGTTAGACCATTTGAACTTGAAAGACCAGGTTCAAGAAATCATTTGGTCAAGAAGAATTACATTCGACTGTATATAAAGCTTCAAGTCAATGTTGGTTTTTGCTTGTCTTAAATCTTAGTACAAGTGAATGAAAAGAATTTAATATATAAGAAAGAAAATTAAAAAGTAATATCTGATGGGTCATTCGAGTAGACAAATATACCAAATTTAATACTCATTCCATATCTTTTTAATTTTTACATTTGGAAAAAACACACATATTAAGAAAAAATAATTATTATAAGTTGTTTACATGTATTTTCCTATTTTTTAATAAAATGCTAAGTTATATGTGTATATATTTGTTGTAAAATCAAACATTTGAACTAACAATCAAGGGTTAAATATGAAAAAATATGTACACATATGCTTTGAAAAAATAATGAGATAATTGTTTAGCGAAAAATTTTCTTTTTGCAAATGTAACAACTAAAAAGGGACGGATGGAGATATGACTTATCCTTCTAAAACAAAACGGCGTGGAATCCATTTTCGATTTTTATAAACTTTTCGAATATACGTTTTACTTGGAGGCCTGTCAATGGATCAGGTTGGATCGGATTGGCCTAAATCCATATCTATATCCATTTGTTTTTTCAGATTCAGATTTGGAAGAGATCGGCCCCGGATTTATTTGTAGGCCGATCAATATCCGGATCTGTTCAGATCACGAATTTCAGATCGGATATTCGCTCCATTTTTGTATATTTATTTTTTAATGTAACTTATTACAAAAGTTATTATAAATTGGAAACATCCCAAAAATTAAATATACCAATGGATTGTAGAGTATTTAATTCTAAAAATGAAAAAAAAATGATGTATCGAAGTGGAACTGTTATGTGATTGAGATGGGATTTTGGGGCGATATGCGACTGTGAAAAGTTAAAAGATTAGGGTATAATATAGAAATGGGAATTCTAGAGTCCGGACCAAATGAAGTATAGACAATGGGCATGAGTGAGGATAAGACTTTTAAATTAGATATAATAAAATATATTATTATCATATAATATACATATAATTTTTAACAAATATAAATATATATATATAAACCGGATCGTATCGGATCGGCCTAAATTCATTTCAGCTTCATTTATGATCGGATTTTTTTTATCGAATCAGGTTCCAGATCGATTTTTTAATAGGTTGATTCATATCCGCTAAAATAATCTCGTATAGGATTAGACCGAATCGGATTTTCGCTCCCGGGTAAAGGTTGTAGAACAAACTCCATTTGGAAGTTCGGACCCCAGTGACATGATAAATTAATATTTTCCCCAACACTTGGGTATAATTGGCACGAGGATAGTGAATCATTTGATTCATTTAAATTTGTAGTTTTGCATTTGGAAACATTCCATATCGAATCCCCATTTGATCAAGGGAACATTACACATGATGCCAGTACGTTTGTTGCTTATTGCGAAACAATATCACCAACTTCTTGTAGATTAGTAATCCATGCAATACTCGGTATTCGTTGCAAAGTAAAGACTCCAATCTGCAATGTTATGTTGTTAAGTTGGAATCTGAAGTACACTACACGATAATACATTTATATAATTGAATAGAAAATAGTATGAAGTTGAAGATCTAGCAATTATGTGAGTTTGATATTTTAGTGTTAACTAAAAGTCCAAAGAAACAGGATTTTTATGATTGTAGAGGACAAAAATCCAGATAAAATTTGGTATGAAGCTCAAACAACCCATGACACTGAACATCACACAGCCCCTGATAGATATATTCCTAGGTGGGGTGTCCAGAACTGTTCAACCGCATTCAACCGCTCAATCGCTCGCAATCGAATCGCATTTTGCAGATAATCGCGACACGCGGGTTGATTGTGGATTTAAAATTTAAAAATCACTCATTCGTGGTTTAAATGCGGTTTTAAATTTTTAAAAATCGCAAAATCGCAACCACAACTCGCAACATATATTTATAATAAAATATATTTCAAAAAATGTAGTTGATATCATATAAATTAATAAGTATACACATTTATTAACTAATTTTATGTTATTGTTAAGACTTCAATCATAAGATTCACAATCATTATAGATATATAAACAAAATAAATGAAAAATGTAATCAATATGTAATTTTTATTTTTTTTTTCTTTTTTCTTTTCTCTCACCTCCATATTTTTGTATGTTTTTAATATCTTAGCTCCACACGGAGCATTATTTTTTATTTTATTTTTGAATGTAAATTTATCATGTAACTTAAACTTGAACTTATTAATATTCTGAATTTATATTTTTGTAAATTATTAATTATTTTAAAATAAGTGGCTGAACCGCAAACCGATCCGCAATAACCGTAAATTCACAACCGCAATTGACGCGGTTAACTGCAACCGCATTGGTTCGACTTTTACCCCAAAACCGATATGATCCGCACCGCGGACACACTTGTTCCTAGGTCCTTCACTGTTTACTTGTGCCATCAGTTTTGGCATATCTTAAATTTGTAAGATAATTTGGCATTTCAGACAAAGAGCTTGCAAGTTGATAAAATGTATACAATTTGCAGATGTATAAGTTATTTATAAGATGAGTCAAACGATCTGTACTCTTATGATTTATAAGTTTTCTTAGCAAATGCATGTCTGATAATCTGATCTAATTTCCATAATTTCCTCCAGTAACTTGACATTTTTGCTTTTACAGCTTTCTTCGGATTGGATCCAGTTTCTACCCTTTTTTCGATCTTTCTTCTTATTGGTTCAATTGTTCTTACTATCACCAGACGTTATTATTTTAGCAAATAAGAATTCATAAAGTTAGATTTGTATAATTATAATCTCCCAGCCATGGGGATGTGGGCACCAAATCCTCCTAATCTAGATCAAGTACTACTTAAAAGGGTTATTACTGCATAACTTGATTCATAACATATACTAATCGGTATTTAGGTAGATAAAGCTGCCACAACTATTATAGAAATGAAGGATCAGAGAGAGAGAGAGAGAGAGTTGCCACAACTATTATAATTTGAGAGAGAGAGATTAAATTACATGATTTCTCTTTGCATTAAAAAAGCAATGATAATATCTATTGGCTAGATATTAGAAGGTTGGATCTTGGATTCTTAGTTGTGATGTGTATTTAACTAACATGTTGCAGTGCATCAAGTTACCTAAACTGCCCCTGCACTTGTTTAGTGACTCAATGGTAGAGTTGTTCTGACCTTGTGAGTTCTGATAATGACCTATCTGGCCTTTATGAGAGCTAGTGGACGAAAAACATATTAACTCCCATGCACTCTGAAAGAGAAACTTAGATATGACCTATGACTATGAGTTTGTAGCTATGGAAGTCAATGCCAAATTTGTACACTCTTGGTTGTATTAGTCAAGTACCTTCTTTAAAGATTAATGGTGGTCCAATCTCATACCTTCTACCAAGGACTCTAGTAGTAACTAGTAAATGCTCGATGCTCATGTAGTCATATCTCTAGCACAGATTTGAATTACATATACCTAGGAGTACTACCTATGACTTATGAACTATGAAGTAGGAAACCCATAAAATTTTCAACATTTGCATGAAAGTAATGGCACTTGTTTGTTATGCAACAACCAGTGCCTTCTATTGTTTAGACCTCTCTATCCCCCCTGTTTATGCTATGTTCTGAGTGATGCTGTGATGCTAGAGGGAGCGAGAGCCATACCGCAAACTAAAACGACAAAAATTCTTTGACAAGAACATTTTTTATCGTGCTGAACAGTATAATTTTACATCTTCCTCTTTTTAAGA
Source organism: Apium graveolens (assembly GCF_009905375.1). NCBI lineage: Eukaryota > Viridiplantae > Streptophyta > Magnoliopsida > Apiales > Apiaceae > Apium > Apium graveolens. The sequence goes on from NC_133655.1 coordinate 147,826,169, forward strand.
ATGCCAAATAATTGTACCCGCGATTCATACGGGTAAAAACTCATGAGAGTTTCTTACTGAGAGTGTACCATATCCAATTGCTTGTAAATTTGTAATGCTACATAATCCTACATGTGTGTGTTTGTGTCGATTTATTTGCAGACACAGCTTTTAGATGTGCAGTATTTTGAACAGTGACAATATATTAACATTATCCAATTATATTTATTCAATCAAAAAGGTTCAAAGAGGGCTTGGTTTCAGTAATGAAGACTCTTTAATCAACAACTGGGTAGCATGTAAATATGCTGTCATGATCCCATTTGTAAGATAAAGTACTGAATTTCTTGATAAAACAAAGCCTATGGACAGTTATACACAAGTACAAATCAGAACGAAGCTTGAATTAACATGCAGTAATGTTCTTCATGTTCACATGTTAAGAGTAAGACTTTATAAGTATATTACTATAATATGACACCAATAATATACACTTCACATTTATAATAAAATCAACCCCCTCTCAAGTCATTTAAAAATGTTAAACAACTTCATCTTGGTGTCACCTTGCAATGACCAAACATACTTTCAAGTTTCAACAACAAGGATTTTAAATAATACATATGTGTAAACACAATACATAACACAACCTGATCTATCTATCTGTACTTGCTGATGTGAGCATATTGATACATGATTAATTACTTGGTTTCTCTTTTGTTGTCATGGGGAATTTCTTTATAACTACTTTGGAGGTTTCTGCTAGATATTAGAGCTAAGTAATGGGGGATTAAGGTTAACATAATTTTTTTATTGAGTTTTGGGGATTATCTCTCGGGATGTCGGATGCTTAAAATTTTAGATAATATTGAAAGTATTTATCCGGTAAATTTATTTGGTTTAATGTTTTATGACACTTTCAAAGAGATACTATCTTTAAAAAATTTGGTACATTTTAATGATGTCATATTGCCAAAAAAAAATCAATTTTGGATATAAATGTTTTGTTTGCGGAACAGAGCATATTAAGTGAAGATGTTTGTTGTTTGGTGAGCTGTGATGTGATCACAAAGAGTAGTAGTAATATTTAACATTGTCCTCGTCACATGGCCTGATGGTCCTCTTCTGAACACCATAAATTTCAGTTATTGCACTTCTCTCCCATTTGCAGTTTAAGCAAAAAGATATGCAAGAGTTTCTGTAAAACAACCACAATGAAGTCACAAAGCTTTAGTCTCCACTTATGGTGGAAGCTTCTTGCACTCGGTACTCTTTTTGTAAATCTATCATATGGACTCAACACAGATGGGGTTCTTTTACTTTCTTTTAAGTACTCTATTCTGAGTGATCCACTAGGTGTGCTTGATAAATGGAATTTCAATGATGAAAATCCATGTTCTTGGAAAGGTGTTATATGTGGTGGTACAAATTCTAGTGTCATTAGTATCTCTCTTCCAAATTCTCAACTTCTTGGTTCCATTCCATCCAATCTTGGAATGTTTAAAAGCCTACAAACACTTGATCTTTCCAACAATTCCATCAATGGGTCCATACCTTTTTCGCTATATGACGTCTCCAGTCTCGAAAAACTTGACCTTTCCAACAATTTGATCTCTGGTGAGCTTTCTGAACTTGTTGGAGGACTTGAAAATCTTGAAGTGTTCAACTTGTCTGATAATGCATTAGCTGGAAATATCCCGAAAAATCTCACTACTCTTCTTAATTTGAGTGTTGTTTGTTTAAAGAGTAACTACCTTTCTGGTAATCTTCCAAGTGGTTTTGATTCAGTTCAAGTCTTAGATTTATCTTCCAATCTCATTAATGGATCACTCCCTTCCATTTTAGGGAGCTCAAATCTTCGTTACTTCAACTTGTCGTATAACAGAATATCCGGCCAAATTCCAGTAGAATTTGGCAGGATGTTCCCTGAAAACGTTACGATAGATTTATCTGTTAACAATCTTACTGGTCCTATTCCAGAGTCAAGTGTTTTTTATAGTCAAGAGAGCAAGTCATTTACGGGGAATTATCAACTTTGTGGTAAACCACTAAAGAATAATCCTTGTCCCATTCCGTCTATTATGTCTACCGCGCCTAATGTAACTGAAGCCACTTCTCCTCCCGCAATTGCAGCAATTCCCAAGAGGATACCTTCCTCGCGAAATGTAGCATCAAAAAACGGTTTCAAAATAAGTACAGTTTTGGGAATTGTGATCGGTGATGTCTTGGGTATTGCGATACTTGCTTTGATTTCCGTATATGTTTACAAAGTGAAGAAGAAGAAGAAAAGGACAGAAAAAAGAGTGAGAGATGAAGCCGGAGATTTTGAGTGGACTTCTTCTTCTGAGACAAAGAAAGGAGTAAGATCATGGGCGTGCTTTAACAAACGCAGGTACGACGATTCAGAAGAGTCGTCATTATCGTCTGAGTGTTCAATATTGGACGAGAAAAAAGATGCAGTAAAATGTCAACAGCCTGTAGTTGATCAGAAAAGATCATCTAAGAATCTGGTGACAGTTGATGGAGAGAAGGAACTGGAGCTAGAGGCTTTGCTTAAGGCGTCAGCGTATATATTAGGTGCTACTGGTTCGAGTATAATGTACAAGGCTGTGCTGGAAGATGGGACAATGCTGGCAGTTCGAAGAATTGGAGAAAGTGGGCTTGAGCGGTTCAGGGATTTTGAGAATCAGATCCGGGTCATTGCCAAACTGGTGCATCCTAATTTGGTTCAGATTCGTGGATTTTATCGGGGTGCTGATGAGAAGCTAATCATTTATGATTTTGTTCCAAATGGTAGTCTTGCCAATGCCCGTTACAGTAAGTTCTTTCTTCATTTTAGGTTCCAAGTACTAAGCGTAAATTAGCATTACTTGTTTAAGAGTTATTCCACCACTATATTTTGTTCGAATCTGACTTGGTCTTTAATTAATCCGAGTTTAAGCCTAAGTGAGGACATGGGACTAGTAAGTTGAACTTGGAGCTTACAATTATTGCCTCCATAGAGCTCAAGATTTAAAATTACTAGTTGAGAGCAGATCGAACGTGGAAGTGGGAGTAGGCTCCTTACACCCTCAATGTTTGGTTTAAGGCGCTGCTTGTGAAACTGTCTTGTAACCATTGTTGTCACTTGTGTTGAATTTAGCTACTTTTGCAGTGTCCACTTGCATGGATGATGATTTTCTCGTTTGTAGTATGTTGTTGTCTTGGTTTGGTAATGGTCATGATTTAGATAAGTTGCCATGTGATGAGATCTCTTTAAAGTTATTTTTATTACTAATTTTCAGGAAAAGCTGGATCATCACCTTGTATTTTACCTTGGGAAGTACGGCTCAAGATAGCAAAAGGAATGGCTCGTGGGCTAGCATACATCCATGACAGAAAACATGTTCATGGTAATTTGAAGCCTAGTAACATCTTGTTGGGTGCAGATATGGAGCCTAAGATCGGAGATTTTGGTCTTGAGAGGCTTGTAGTGGGGGATAACAGTTACAAGTCCGGTGCTTCAGCTCGAAACTTTGGTAGCAAGAGGTCAACTGGATCTCGCGATAGTTTTCAGGATACTGCAGGTGGGGCTACCCCAAGTCCAAGCCCAAGCGTGTTAGGATGTTCACCATATTATGCACCAGAATCACTTAGAAGTCTAAAGCCCCACCAGAAATGGGATGTATACTCATTTGGTGTGGTGTTGCTTGAATTGTTGACGGGGAAAGTCATTGTTACGGACGAATTAGGCCCCGCTGCAGTGACAGGGAACGCCACATTGGCAGACGAAGAGAAGAATAAGGTGCTGAGGATGGCTGACGTGGCAATACGTGGTGATCTGGAAGGCAAGGAAGAGTCATTGTTGGCATTATTAAGATTAGGATACAGCTGTATATCTCCAGTGCCACAAAAGAGACCAGCAATGAAAGAGGCAGTGCATGGGCTAGAGAAGTTTCCATTGTCTACTACATCTTCAGCGTATCTGTATGGTCACTAGATGAATGATAAGATCATACACCCAACATAGTAGATTGACTGGATTTGTTTTAAGTTGATTTTTTCAGATAGTTGTACTAATTGTTAAACAATGGATAATTGGTAGTATAGACTCATAATCAGAATAAATTCTTCTCCTGTACTATGACATTTGCAGCTTCATGTATCTATTTAGCAAATTTCAAAATATGTAAGAGATGCACTTAAATTGGAGTCTTCATCTTCGTACTGCAAAACTCTTTAATCTTGTCATCAGAAATATATAGAAAATAACATATTTTATCTATTGTAATTTGCAATCCGAGTACATTTTATCCTCCCGCAATTTTTCAAGGGCTAAGTGGCTGGGCTCCCTTTGCTTGTTTAGTACTTCGTATTCCCTTCCAGTTCAGTTTGTAAAATTTGGTTTAGTTTATTCGAGTTTTACTTTTAGTCTTTCTCAAAAAAAGAGTTTGCGAGATTCAGACAAGGTGATTCATCGAAAGTGTTATCTAGGTGCTATAACATGAAAAAGAATTTGTGTGAGAGTTAAAAAATAGTAGATATAATCACTAAAAGAGATGAGCCAATAAGGCAGGATACAGTTATGAATTGCTAAAAGGAACTGAGCCAATAAGGATACACCAATTAGTAAATATGGATTAACATTTTACCATAATCCTGTCGGTGACCAGAAAATTAAGTTACTGCTGATCATGGAATGTTTTGTGAAAATGATTAACTGAATTAGCAATACTAGTATTACTTAGTAGCTGGGATACTGTTAGATTAAATAAAATAATGTTAGTCATACCATGAATAGCATAGCAAGATTTCAAAATATACTGTGCTTCCTCTGAAGTTCATGTCCCTGCTGTAAATGGATGAAAGGATTAAAATTTCAGCCAGGTGCAAGACACAGATATACCCTCACAGTCCACAGCCAGTTGGTGCTGGATAGTGGATAGTGCTACACATCCAAAAGCCCTTAAAGTAACTAGTTTTTTTAAGAGAGAATTTCATTTTGTACCGGTCAACTTTGGTCAAAATCACTTTTATATAACAACTTTCAAAAATTGTAATTCGCATGCCTCTACTTTAAAACCCGATTCAACTTGCACCTTTTTTGCGTAATCGTGTCAATTATTTAACCCTGATTTTTTTCTTCTGCCATATATTCTAATCTATTCTTGAAGAAAAAAGATTAAATACCGGGAATAAAGGCTAAAGAAAAAGGTCTATAGATAGGACTTCGATAGATAAGTTTGTAATAAAAAGCCCAATAAAGGCCCAATTAGGATATTAGGATATTAGGACTTTGAAATATAAGTTTATAATAAAAAGTCCAATAAAAACCCAATTGTAAGGGAACAAGCCCATCTAAGACTCCCTATAAATATAGGCCAGTCGCCCTACTTGTAAAATGTGGGAAAAATAAGTATCAATAAAGAGTATTGTTCCTCACATAAACATGGTTCATATTTCGGGTCATCATTTGGCGCTAGAAGGAGCTCTTAAATTTGATACTCCAACATGATTATTGAAGAAACAGATCCAGAGAAATGTGGAAACACAACTGAGATCCAAACTGTTCAAAGATCATAACATGTTGCTCCAGTAGAAAACGATAAAGTACCGTCGACCCTCAAACCAAGACGGTTATTTCCGGTGGAGAAAAACCCCCCACCTGAGGGATCCCAGGCGCAGAGATGTTAGTCGCTAAACACGCGCTAATAATACACGCAAGTATACGCATTCGCAAGTAGTATAAGATATAAATCAGATTCGTTCTCACAGGGACTGGTTTAGGTTAACTTTATAATTTCTGCACTTACACAACAATGATGCTAAAACGATAACAAATTGAGGTTGTTTATAACTAAGAATTAAACTAACAATTATAACTAAGAGAATAAGATTGATTGAATTAATATATATGACAACGTGGGATTCTAATTTCATTAATTACTTCATTCAATAGCCTTTTCGTTCTTAACCTTAGCATGTAATGGTGATGACACTAATCAGATAACACAAAACTGATAAACGCCAACTTTCGTTGCACGAATACCATACTACCAGACATCCACAAAAGAGATAGAAGCTGAATAGAAACCAATTATATTGAGACCCTATATGTCTATAGAATTTGACAACATAACGGTTTAAGCACAAGTTATCTATCTTGATTACATAGGGCAAGTAAGATGGTTAAATTACCCTCGAATCATGCATAACAAATATATGAACCTATGCAAGCATGGCAAGTTCTAAATCCTTAAATTTACTTTCGCTTCATTAAGAATTAACACACTATCTTATAACTTTGCGACGCTCATAAGACGAATACGCACAACCAATACTAGACTATCATACAATCACCACACACTAAAGCATCAAAATAAATCAACTAAAGAAATACATAAATAAATCTGCTAGAAGCCCACGATAACGATTAGCCCATAATCGGACTCATCATCAACGCGGGTTCCGATGAAAGCATGGTATAATAACCGTAGTCTTTATAATGAATAATAATAAAAAGTTAACACAAGAGTATAGGTTCAACAAAATAAGAAACGAGCATCCAAGATTACAACTCAAAACAAAGATTCACAAGAATAAACTAGATCGTCTTCGCCTTTGTTGAATTGTGTTATAGGTCTCTTGCCGTCTTCTCCTTAGCTCTGATATGTCTCTGACTTGATATCTTTCGAAAAACGACCTAAAGTTATGATTATATAGCATCCCTGATCAATGTAGAAGTCTTTCTCTCAAAAGCTAAGTAGAATCAGAATTCTATTATCCCGACATGGCGCGGCCGTGCGCTTGATCAGCGCGGATGCGCTGGCTCTCTGATGTTTGGGCGCGGCCGCGCGCTTGATCAGCACGGGCGCGCTGGGCTTTTGCCAAAAATCATCTTTCTTTTTTTTCTTGCAGATTTGAGCCAGTCTTCGCGAGCTTTATTCCTTGGACACCATCCTAACACCATATTAGCATCAAATCAATGCTAATTCACCTGATTCTCAGATTAATGCCTGAAATGCAAAAACACTAGAAAAAACATTAAAACACCAATAACTTGAGTACATTTACACCAATTCAAAGCTTTACGGAACGTAATAAAGTGTCATAAATGACACTCAACATACCCCCAAACTTGAATCGATGCTTGTCCTCAAGCATAAACAGACTCAAAGAACAAGAAATAAAAATGCATGAATGCAACTAAATGAATGCAACGATCCCCATAGAATAACTAAACCAATCAACAAGCAACACCTCAGCAAATACAGTTATTTGCATAAAGATCAATCAAATCTCACAAATCAATCTACAAACCAAAGATGTGCGTGTGTGCAACTGCTTACAGATATACTATCGCAACTAGATCAACAATCCCGACTCACTACTTATTAAAGCAATCGCAAGGTTATGAATAGAATAAAATCTAGACTCAAAATAACTTATAACACTTCAATTCTTATATCGGAGTTTAACATGGATTCACGCTTTTGTTCACAACAAAATAACACAAGTCTGCTTATTCGATCGTGCAATGAGTGAGGTCCACAAAAGACTTATACAATGGTACCCATGTAGCGAGCGTTAGGTTAGCGGATCCCAGACTATAAAAGATTTAGGTCACTAGGCACAAAGTCTCCTAAGAACTTAATAACTCGAGTACTAAAGAGCCCACTCGTGATCAATTATACATAATATTTTTTTTCTTTTTCTTTCTTTTTTTTTTTCAAATTTCTGAACGAGTGAATTTCGCTCCATCTCGCTCAACCCTAGACTACTCATATAAATATGAGCCAGCTACTAGCCATTTGACACCTAGCCACCCAACTAGCAATGAAATCCAATTTTCTCCAATTTTTTAAATATCCATGTCTTTGTTTATTAAGAGAATATCCAAAATTCTAAATATAAACAAGCGATTAACCTCGACAAACAAATAAATCATGACCATGATCTAGCACTCTAGCAACCTATAAGACTTACTGAAATACAATTTTCTCTAGCATGCAAATCAATTTGATAAGACTTAACATTACTAAATACAACATCATTACACTAGCATCAATATCACAGATTAATCATAAAAATCATCTAAGGGATCATGTTATTATGCACATGCATGCAACTACATGAACAACTTATCATAAAAAAAATATCAAAAAAAAAAACTACTACATGGAAAAATATGCAAACTATATGCACTAAACTATCATGAATATGCAAACTAAATGTGATCAGCGCGGGCGCACTTGGCTACTGAAGTTGGCCCTGAATTTTTTTCTTTTTCTGATTTTTTTGTGTTTTTCTCTTTTCTTCTTGCTTCCTCTACCTACTAATGTACAACAAACTTGGGTTGCCTCCCAAGAAGCGCTTCTTTTACGTCGCTAGCTCGACGTAGAACCTTGAGCTTAAATGGACAATAGAACGGCACTAACCACCTCGCGGTTTGCCATGTCGCCATAGTAATGCTTCAACCTCTGACCATTTACCTTGAATGCTTGGCCCGGATCACTTTCAAAAATTTTCACCGCTCCATGTGGAAACACAGTTTTGATTATGAAGGTCCCTAACCACCTTGACTTCAACTTCCCAGGAAAAAGACAGAAATGAGAGTTAAACAAAAGAACTTGTTGCCCCGGCACAAATGATTTGAGCACTAGACCCCTATCGTTCCACCTCTTGACTTTCTCCTTGTACATTTTGTTGTTCTCATAAGCTTGAAGTCGAAACTCGTCGAGTTCACTCAATTGAAGCATTCTCTTCTTTTCAGCCGCATCCAAGTCAAGATTCAATTTCTTCAAATCCCAATACGCCTTATGCTCGAGTCCACAGGCAAATGACACCCCTTACCATAAACCAACTGAAACGACGACATTCCCAATGGAGTCATGTATGTTGTTTTATACGCCCAAACAGCTTCATCAGGCTTCAAAGATCAATCCTTCCTCGATGGACACACAACTTTCTCTAAAATGCGCTTGATCTCTCTGTTAGACACCTCAGCTTGACCATTTTTTTGAGGATGATAAGTCGTAGCAATGCGATGATTCACATTATACCTTTGCATCATAGCAGTGAACTTGCGATTGCAAAAATACGACCCCTCATCACTGATTATGAATCTTGGAGTTCCAAACCTTGTGAATATCTGCTTGTGAAGAAAATTAAGAACCATTTTTGCATCGTTCCTTGGCAACACCTTAACTTTAACCCATTTTGACACATAATCAACCGCCAACATGATGTACTGATTGTTACAAGATGAGACAAATGGCCCCATGAAGTCAATTCCCCAAACATCGAAGACCTCAACCTCGAGAAGTACATTTAAGAGGCATCTCATCCCTTTTAGACATATTACCCACACGTTGACATCGATCACATTTCAAAACAAACTGATGAGCATCTTTAAACAAGGTTGGCCAAAAGAAACATGCTTGAAGAATAAGAGCTGCTGTCTTTTCTCCACCATAATGTCCTCCATAAGCCGTTGAGTGGCAATCTCGCAAGATCCCCCCCCCCACGTTTCGCTATAAGGAATACATATCCTGATGATTTGTTCAGCTCCTTGTCTGAAAAGAAATGGCTCATCTCACATATACCACTTCACTTCATGAAGAAACTTCTTCCTGATGAGCATATGATAAGTCGGGAGGCATGATATTACTCACAAGGTAGTTCACAATATCTGCAAACCACGGTTCTTCTTCTTGCACTCCAAACAACTGCTCGTCGGGAAAAGACTCATTTATCAATGTCTTGTCCAATGAAGTAGCCTTGGGGTTCTCTAAACGTGAGAGATGATCAGCGACTTGATTCTCAGTCCCCTTTATGTCCTTGATCTCTGGTTCAAATTCTTGAAGCAAAATAACCCATCTAATCAATCTAGGCTTCGAGTCCTTCTTTGAGACGCGATAACGAATTGCAGCGTGATCAGTGAAAACTGTCACCTTAGTCCCAAGTAGATAAGATCGAAATTTCTCAAAACCATAGACAATAGCCAAAAGTTCTTTCTCCGTAGTAGTATAATTCAGTTGAGCACCATTTAGGGTCTTGCTAGCGTAGTAGATCACATGAAATATGTTGTTCTTCATCTGCCCAAGAACTGCTCCAACTACATAGTCACTTGCATCGCACATCATCTCAAAAGGTTCATTCCAATCAGGTGTAGTTATGACAGGTGCCATGATTAAACTCTTCTTTAATATCTCAAAAGCTGCAAGGCACTCGTCATCAAACTTGAAAGGGACATCTTTCTCGAGCAAATTGCACAAAGGCTTTGAAATCTTTGAAAAGTCCTTGATGAAACACCTATAGAAACCCGCATGACCAAGAAAACTGCGAATTCCTTTAACAGAAATAGGTGGACGAAGATTTTCGATCACCCCCACTTTGGTTATGTCCACGTCAAGACCCTTACTCGAAACCTTGTGTCCAAGAATAATGCCCTGTCGCACCATAAAGTGACATTTCTCCCAATTGAGAACCAAATTGGTCTAAACACACCTCTTGAGAATGTGTCCAAGATTTTGCAAGCATTCATCAAAAGAATCACCAAATACAGAGAAGTTGTCCATGAACAACTCCACATTCTGGCCAATCCTATCAGAAAAGATGGTCATCATACATCTCTGAAATGTGGCTGGTGCACCACACAGACCAAAAGAAACTCGCCTGAAGGCGAAAGTGCCAAATGGACAAGTGAAAGTAGTCTTCTCCTGATCTTCTAGAGCAATACAAATCTGATTGTAACCCGAATAGCCATTCAGAAGACAATAGTACTCATGACCAGCCAATCTGTCAAGCATATGGTCAATGAAGGGCAAAGGGAAGTGATCCTTCCTAGTGACCTTGTTCAGCTTTCTGTAATCCATACAAACTCTCCATCCCGTGATTGTCTGAGTAGGGATGAGCTCATTTTTCTCATTAGTAACCACTGTGATACCTCCTTTCTTTGGCACACATTGAACTACCCATGAACTGTCAGAAATGGGATAAATAATCCCTGCATCCAGCCACTAAGGAATTTCCTTCTTCACTACTTCCTTCATGATCAGATTAAGACTTCTTTGATGCTCAACCGTAGGCTTGCTACCTTCTTCTAGCAGAATTTTATGCATGCAATAAGAAGGGCTGATTCCCTTGATATCTGCTATAGTTCAACCAATTTCCAATTTGAACTCTCTCAAAAGCCTCAAGAGCTTTTCCTCGTCACTTCCTGAAAGGTCAGATGCAATAATCACAGGCAAAGTAGATGCATCACCTAAAAAAGCGTACCTCAAATGCTCAGGTAAATGTTTGAGCTCAAGAGTGGGAGCTTCATCAATATATGGCTTGAGGTGTTTAGGAGCTTTGTTCAATTCCTCCATTCCAAGAGATTCAAAAGGCATATCAATCTTCCTCTTCCAGGGAGAAACATTCAGATATTGCAATTGCTCTTCATCTTCATCATCTTCACTATCTGAATTCCCCAATAAGGCCTTCTCTAAGGCATCAGACCTCAGCAATTAATCAAGTTCCGAAGTCACCGCAGACTCGACCAACTCCGCCTTTAAGCACTCCTCATTTTCCGTAGGAAATTTCGTAGCATTGAACACATTAAAAGTTACATCCTTATCTAGCACTCGCATTGTAAGCTCTCCCTTCTGCACATCTATCAAGCTTCAGCTAGTTGCCAATAAAGGTCTTCCCAAAATTATGAGAATCTTCTTATCCTCCTCGAAATCCAGAATTACGAAATCAGCAGGGAAGATGAGTTTATCAACCTTAACCAAGACATCCTCCACAATACCTCGCAGATATGTAATTGAACGGTCGGCCAACTGCAAAGTCATATAAGTCGATTTTGGATCAGGTAAGTCCAACTACTTGAAGATTGACAAGGGCATCAGATTGATGCTAGCTCCCGAGTCACATAAGCATCTGTCAAAAGGCACTTTTCCAATAGTACACGGAATAGTGAAGCTTCCTGGATCTTTAAGCTTCGGAGGCAACTTCTGTTGCAGCACAACACTACATTCCTCCGTGAGAGCGACAGTCACTAAATCATCTAGCTTCACTTTCCGAGAGAGAATACCTGTGACGCCCCAAAATCCAGGGTCAGGGATCTCGGAGGTCACGCTATCTCAATCATTATAAACCACATACCTCGCATCAAAATATATAAATACTCGCACTTTAAGACCCCACACTTATCACACACACACTTACAGGTTATTGTCTTAGAAATGAACCATTCATTACTAAAGTAGATCAACCATAAAGTGATAATTATTACAACCCAAAAGTAATTAAGTCTTACCGGGGAATAACCTTTAATTAAGGCTAGTCCGTCGACCAAATATACATTTCTTATTTATTACCTTACATAAGTCATACTTATAAATAAGCCGAACTAAAAACACCTGAAAACCAGTCCAGCTTATTCAGACTACCTGTGGTACAACACCAAACAACCTACAAAACAGCTGGCCATTTCCTACCTGTTTCCTGGCTGTGGTTCTCATGGTAGGCATCTTGATTCACTGTTGTGTTGTGTCAATTTAAGAAAACAAGTGTGAGCTATAATGCCCAGCATAAAAATGTACAGTATGAAAATGACTGTATGATAACTCACGTAAAACATCATATATGATAATTATATTTTATTTGAAAATAGTTTTCCTTGGTGATATACACCTTCTTTTGAAAACAATTCTTTAGTAGATTTTATTATTCTGCGAATACCTTAATAGTAAACCCAACACCTAGGCTTGGGTTACGGTATTGCATCACAATTCCAATTAGAAGAATAGGACATTCACCGGAGCCACCGTATACGATGATCAATCGTACTACGGAAACAATAACCTTTTCTACATGTAGATGGACGATTCCCTTTTATTATTGGTTATCACCATTGCCGCATTTGGGCCTTTTTTGTGTCTGTCCCTCTCAGGTACACACTTCGTGTCTATCCCTCTCAAGACACGGTTTTGCGTCCATCCCTCTCAGGTACGCATACTCCACATGTTCATCAGTATATAAGATACCTTCTCATGTGGTAGTAAATTGGTAGTCTCCCCAGTCCACGAAGTACTGGAGTCTACCCCTCCTTGTCCTTGTAAGAATCTCATCATCAATATGGAACTTATATTATTCCCCAAGCATATTGCTTGTTGATAGGTACACTTTGATTTGTACATATATATATGTACTTCCGAGAATTTTCGAAGGAAGTACTAGGGAAGTGAGTTGAGCGTTGTCAACATATTTGTTATATAAGGGGAAGTTTCTTTTGAAACTATAATCCAAATATTTAAAATAAGTCGAGATAATATTCTCCGACGATCTGAAATTATTCGAATGATTTTCCGAAAATCAGAAAGTATTTTGAATCAGGTTCTATGATTTTTAAATCATAATTAAACCATTAAATAATTAATGCTTAATAATCAAATATTAATCGTTGAATAATTAAATCTCGAATAATTATACTTTTAAAAGAATATTTGAAATAATATTCCTCAATTAATTTATGTTTAAGTAATTTAATAATCTTTAATATTTAATCGAGTCTGAAATAAATATTCACTAGAGAATACTTCTCCCATAATAAATGAATAGTAAATAGATATTTATTATTCAAATGATAAAGTATAGTTGAGGGAATATGATCTTTAGAAATTATTTTAGTAAAAGTTCGAGGTGTTTAGTATTTTGTTAGTGGACGTTGAGTCCTTTTAAACCGTACTACTATGGACTTTTAATCGTCCTATAATATCACCGGGATGATCACCGGTTTTTTGTCTTAAAATCCCGACCGACTCACAGTCTTATACTTATACGTCACGCTTAAAGCGGAATTAAACATTCTACGATACTTACTTATCGTACAACATCGCTATATTATGCGAAAAGTTCAATTAGTACGTATCATGGAAAGCATGGTATTTATGCAATGATAATAAAACAATCCTTTCACAACACAACAGTAAATGGAGTTGGGTTCGTAAACTTGCCTGGGTATCTCGAGGTGGAGGATGCTCTAGGTTCCGCTCGGTATAATCATAAACACAATTCGTTTCGTTAGGTCCTGTTCTAATTTACGGCCACCCGCACTCATGCGCTAATTATTATGCACCCTCTCAACTTATATTACCCTTATTATTCCTTTAAGTCCTTATTCACATCATGGTCGCTTCCTTTTTCAAAGTATCTTAAGTTCATTTTCATTTTCGTCGTCGGCTCCGCTTATGAATTCTACGGTTTCTAATTGCGCGGTCTCGGCTCCGATATTTTTATAAAATTGAAAAATCATTAATTTCATTTGAAATTTTTATGGAAGTTAGGAAAATGAATATAATACTCTCAGTAAATATTTCATGATTTATGAACATTCTTAAGTCGATCCTTTATATTTTCAAAGTTCGTAATTCGTAGCAGTTTTTGTCGCGTAAATCACTTTTAGTAAAACGGATATAACTTTTGATCCGTCATTCGGAATCAAGCGATTCAAGCACCTAAAAAATCCTTATAACATTTTTTATAATAATCAAGGGTTATTTTTTAATAAACTATAGTTCACATCTTTGGGACTTTCTGCAGAAACTTAAAGTTATGTTTTGTTCGTTTTAACGAGATTACGGTTACGATCGGAGTTTGGTTTATGCCTTAAATCTTTATACTACCACCAATAATCAACATATCATCATCACCACACTAAATCCTCTCAAGAACATCATGTTCTTGAGGCAATAACAATCAACCTTAAATCTACTTGGCTAAACATCAAGATTACAACAATACTCCCACCAAAACTAGGTTTACAACTATATACTAAAAGGATCTTGAACTTAAATTTTAAATAAGTGATAGGGATAAATAAATTATGCTTGTATAATTTATACTGCATTAATTGTACAAGCTGTGGGCTGCTAGGCCCAATAAAAAGATATATGATACTCAGACCAGAAAGGTTAAGCCTGATGGACCATATCAGGCCTGATGGAATAAAAAAGGCCCAAAAGCCCTGATTATTAATTAATTTCGAAATTAATTAATAAGGGACAAATCAGATGTTGAAAAGAGTCCCGATAAGGATATAAATCCTTGGAGATTAGCCTCAAGGGGACCTAAAAGGATAAAGAATCAGTTTCCTACTATCTAGGACTCCAAAGTCCATTCTAATTATGAGACTTGCCCACCAAGTCTCCTATACCAAGTCCAATTCAAGGACTCCCAACATCTATATAATGGGTCTCACCCCCACCAATTAGAACTACGTTTTTTGGCTTGATTATCTAATTCACAGAGATACGTAGGCATCTCGTAAAAGGCAGATTGAGTCACGAAACACGAGAGCAGCCATTAAAGGCCTTGAGCTCCCGAATCTTAGTATTAAATACAGCAAGTAATAACCTTAGTTTTTTATCCACAACATTTGGCGCCGTCTGTGGGAATCACAACAACAACCATGGCGAGAACACGGAGAATAATTGGAGCTCTAGAGGAAGGAACACCATTAGAGACAACCCAGGTGATTTCATCAACCGTGGAGGTTCCTCCCCATTCAACTTATGCATCTACTCAGGAGGAAGCCCAGACAGGGGCAACTCAACCCCAGCTACAAGGGACAACTCCCCCGATTCAAGGTACGAATCCTCAAGTTCAACAAATACATATACCTGTGAATTCTCGACCCGTCGGGTATGAATATTCAACTATTGTTACTACTAACCCCCCTTATGGGATGCCCCTTCACCCTGAGGTTGGAGGAAGCGGATATGCTGGGCGAAGCGAAGCACGAGGGCGGTCGCCCCCCTATATACGAGGTTTGGATCCTATCCCTGAGGATCGGGAATTTTCTGGTCCATACACTGAGAGAGACTCCGAATCTTCGGATGATGAAGTGGCCCCGAGAAGGAGGCGTCCTGGAAAAGAGCCAATGGCCGATGGAAGGCAACGCCCCCAAAGCACCCCAGGGGCGAATCCCCAAGAAGTGCAGGAAAAGATCAGGGCTCATGAGGCTGAAATCCAAAGGCTGAGGCGTGATTTGGAGGCTCACCAAGCTACCAGACTCCACATACCTCCTAGGGGGAGAAATCCTCCTCCTATCATAGACCTGGATGGTCCGGTAAGAAGAAGGGCAGCTGTCCCAAGAACTGATCCAAGCAATCTCCTTCCCCTTGGAGATCCTGATGATCCAACTCCACCCTTCACAGAAGAGATAATGAATGCCCATATCTCAAGGAAATTCAAGATGCCCACTATCAAAGCCTATGATGACACGGGAGACCCCGCTAATCATGTTAGGACATTCTCTAATGCACTGCTGCTGCAACCCGTGAATGATGCTATAAAATGTCGGGCCTTCCCTCAAACCCTGTCGGGTATGGCTCAAAGATGGTACAGTCGCCTACCCCCAAATTCTATTGGATCATTCAGAGAATTAAGTCAGGCTTTTATTAAGCAATTCATCAGTGGAAGAGTCCATGAGAAAAGTTCAGCATCTCTTATGAGTCTTGTGCGGGGAGCTAAGGAATCCTTAAGAGATTACCTGAATCGTTTTACAAAGGAGGCTTTAAAAGTCCCAGACCTTGATGATAAGGTAGCCATGATAGCACTGCAACAAGGAACTAGGGATGAGTTTTTCAAGATGTCTTTGGCCAAACGACCCCCTGAGAGCATGTTGCAGCTCCAAGAGAGGGCAGGGAAGTATATCAAGGTTGAAGAAAGTATGAGGAAGACCGTAGTAAGTAATGAGCCCACTGGAGGCAAGAAACGAAAAACTGATTTGGAGTATATCGCTAAGGACAAATATCCTAGAACCGAACAAAACCCTGATTCAACCCCCAAGAAGGGAGGACCTGGGCAAAAGTTCACTGAATACGCTAAGCTGAATGCTCCCAGAAGTCAGATTTTGATGGAGATTGAGAAAGACAGAGATATTCGCTGGCCTAAGCCCTTGAAGGCTGATCCCGCCAAGCTAGATAAGGGCAAGTATTGCAGGTTTCACAAAGATGTTGGCCATGACACCGATGAGTGTAGGCAATTGAAAGATGAAATTGAGTTTTTGATTCGAAAAGGAAGATTGAACAAGTATACTGGAGATGGAGGGGACAGAAATAATAATGGAAGGAAGAACTTTGAAGATCGTAGGAGGGACCAAGACGATCAGGGGCGAAACCCCCAGCCTAGAGGACCAGTTATAAACACCATTTATGGAGGGCCGAGACCTCGAGGGCCTGTGATAAACACGATCTTTGGAGGTCCAACTGCTGCTGGATTGTCCAAAAATTCCAGAAAGGCATATACTAGAGAGGTTATGCATATTGTTGGAGAAGCCCCGAAGAGGGCCAGGACAGAAGTAACATTGGCTTTTGATGATTCCGACCTAGAGGGTGTGAAGTTTCCCCATGACGACCCGCTGGTCATAACACCAATAATAGGAAATAGCCCGGTTAAGAGGGTCCTTGTGGATAATGGTGCTTCTGTGGATATCTTGCTCCACGACACCTTTCTAAGGATGGGGTATAACGACTCCCAGTTAACACCAACCGACATGCCGATATATGGATTTGCTGGAGTAGAATGTCCTGTGGAAGGGATAATCAAATTGCCAACCACCATAGGTACGGAGCCAAGGCAAGCAACGCAGATGCTGGATTTCGTGGTGGTAAAGGCTAGTTCAACTTATAATGCTATCATGGGGAGAACAGGGATACATGCCTTCAAGGCAGTCCCCTCTTCCTACCATTCAGTCATGAAGTTTCCCACCCGAAACGGGATTGGAGAAGAGAGAGGAGATCAAAAAAAGGCTAGAAGCTGTTATGTGGCCTCTTTGAGGGCAGATGGAGTCGGGGGGCAGGTTCTTCCTATTGAAGATATGGATGTTCGAGAAAATGATGAGAATAGAGGAAGGCCAGCAGAAGAATTGATTTCGGTTCCTTTAGACCCCGAGAATCCTGAGAGGACGACTTTCATTGGAGCCACATTAGAGGAGCCCCTTAGAGGGAAGTTAGTGAAATTTTTGCAAGAAAATAGTGATGTGTTTGCATGGTCAACAGCTGATATGCCAGGCATAGACCCGGAGTTAATTACTAACAAGCTAAACGTAGATCCAAGCCGGAAGACAGTGAAACAAAAGAAAAGAAATTTTGCCCCGGAAAGACAAGAGGCTATAAAGCAGGAAGTGGAAAAGCTCTTAGAGGCTGGTTTCATTGAGGAGATTCAATTTCCGGAGTGGTTAGCAAACCCTGTAATGGTGAAGAAGGCTAATGGAAAGTGGAGGATGTGTATAGACTTCACCGATCTGAATGATGCATGCCCCAAAGACTGTTTTCTGCTGCCTAGAATTGATACTTTGATTGATGCCACCGCTGGACATGAGATGCTGAGTTTCATGGATGGGTTTAGCGGATACAACCAGATCAAAATGCATAAGGATGACATTCCAAAGGTATCATTTATCACTGACTTTGGTGTTTATTGTTATCTTGTTATGGCGTTTGGTCTCAAGAATGCAGGAGCCACCTATCAAAGGTTGGTGAATAGAATTTTTAAGGATCTTATTGGTAAGACTATGGAAGTCTATGTTGATGACATGTTAGTCAAGAGTCTAGTAAAGACTGATCATATAGCCCATTTAAGGGAAGCTTTTGAGGTCCTGAGGTACCACAAGATGATGTTGAATCCGACGAAGTGTGCTTTCGGAGTAGGATCTGGAAAATTCTTGGGATTGATGGTCTCGAAGAGGGGAATTGAGGCAAACCCCGATAAAATAAAGGCAATCCTGGACATGGAACCCCCGAAAACTGTCAAGGATGTTCATAAGCTCACAGGAAGGGTTGCTGCGTTAGGACGATTCATCTCCAAGTCAGGAGACAAGTGTTTGTCATTTTTCAAGTCACTAAAGAACATCAAAGGCTTTGTATGGAGTGAGGAAAATCAGAAGGCATTTGAAGAGTTAAAGAAGTATATGGGCCAGGCCCCGTTGTTGGCCAAGCCAGTTCTGAATGAAGTTTTATTCTTGTACTTGGCTGTTTCAGAGAGTGCCTTGAGCGCCGTGTTGGTTAAGGAGGAACTGAAAGTCCAGAAACCCATATACTATGTCAGCAAAATTTTGCATGGTGTTGAGTTGAATTATTCAGCCATTGAGAAATTCGCTTTAGCCTTGGTAATGGCTTCAAGAAAGCTGCGTCCTTATTTTCAAGCTCACCAAATTGAAGTGCTAACAAATCAGCCACTGAGAAATATCATTCACAGTCCCAAGGCAAGTGGGAGACTGATTAAGTGGGCAATAGAGTTGGGAGAGTTTGATCTCAAGTATAAGCCACGTACGGCCATAAAAGCCCAGGCACTAGCTGACTTCGTGGTGGAATGTACCATACCCAACCAAGAAGTCGGGGGGCAGGAAGATACCATACCTCAAGACAAGGGAGTCGACAATGGGGACAAGGAGAAAGAATATTGGGTTCTCTATTTTGATGGAGCATCAAAAACAAATTCCAGTGGAGCAGGGTTGGTTTTGCAAAGCCCTGATGGATTCTTAATTGAGTATGCCATGAAGCTAGACTTCCCAACCACAAACAATGAGGCAGTGTATGAAGCCCTGATTGCTGGCCTTGGTCTAGCTGGGACACTTAGAGTCAAAAACTTAAAGGTCCGTGGAGACTCGAAGCTGATCATATCCCAGGTAAAGGAAGAATTTGAGGCAAGGGATGATACGATGGCTAAGTATGTTCGCCTAGTAAGGGCTGTGATGACCCAATTTAATGAATGCCATGTTGAACACATTCCAAGGGAAGAAAATGCTAAAGCAGATGCGCTATCAAAGTTTGCTTCATCTGAGATTGAAGAAAGTTCAGGAAGTGTGTACTTCCGTGTTTTGAAGACACGAAGCATAGATGTTAAGCTTGTGGCTCCCATAGGCTTGGGGACGTCATGGATTGATCCCATCAAGGCTCACATTCAGACCGGTTGGTTGCCAAGCGATGCAATTGAGGCACGGAAGTTAACTGTTCGAGCACTAAGGTACTCTTTGATAGATGGGATTCTATATAAAAGATCTTTCGTGGTTCCTTACTTGAGGTGTCTCAGGCCCGATGAGGCACGCTTAGCACTTGAGGAAGTGCATGGAGGTATTTGTGGGCAACACTTGGGGGGCAGGGCCTTGGCTCATAAGATAACCCGTTTAGGCTTCTATTGGCCAGAAATGATGGCTGATGCCAAAGAATATGTAAAGAAGTGTGATCGCTGTCAGAAGCATGCACCAGTCGCCAGACAACCCCCCGAGATGCTGACCTCTATCAACTCACCTATTCCCTTTGCTATGTGGGGGATGGATATTCTAGGGCCTTTTCCTATGGCCACAGCACAAAGGAAGTTTCTGATTGTAGCCATTGATTATTTCACCAAGTGGATCGAAGCCAAACCTTTGGCCAAAATCACAACTAAGCAGGTTGCACAATTCCTGTGGGAAAACATTATGTGCTGATATGGAATTCCCCGTATCCTCGTCACTGACAATGGAACACAATTCAACAACGAGGAATTCAAGAAGTATTGCGAAGAAAATGAAATTGAGTTACGGTTCACCTCTGTGGCTCACCCGCAAGCCAATGGGCAAGCGGAGGTAGCAAATCGGATAATCCTGGATGGACTAAAGAAGAGGATCGAAAAGTCAAGAAATAATTGGGTGGATGAGATACTTCCCATATTATGGGCCTATAGGACTACCTGTAGAGTCACGACAGATGCAACTCCTTTCATGTTGGCATATGGGGCAGAAGCAGTAGTTCCCGTGGAGATATCACATTCCTCTCCAAGGATTCAGGCTTTTGAAGAAAAAGAAAATGAAGAAGGGCAGAAGTTAGCCCTGGATTTAATCGATGAAGTGCGAGATAAAGCACATGCAAAGATAGTAGAATATCAGAAAAAAGCTTCATTCTACTACAACTTAAGGGTTAAAGAGAGGTTTTTTAAACAAGGTGATCTAGTTTTGAGAAAAATAGAGGCTTCTGGTGTCGGACAGAAAGGAAAGCTCGCCCCAAATTGGGAAGGGCCGTACAGAGTCAAGAGCGTTCAGGGTAGAGGAACCTACAAGCTGGAAACTATGGATGGTTTTGAAGTCCCGAGGACCTGGCATGCACAAAACTTGAAGGTTTACTACGTGTAAGATAGGCTTAGTATGATTCTCACTTGTCATTGTGACAAATAGGTTTAAAAGCACCTGGAAGCTTTGCTTGCGTAGAATTTTATATTCCAGTAGAATTTACAATGTCTAATTATTATTGATTAGGGTCGAACCCATGCTGTGTAAGGTTTTGAAAAACCAGACTTCATATTAAAGAGCTTGAAATTATTTCAATCCAAGGATGTTTAAGGTTCAAATGCATATTAAGATTGTAAAGTTAAAACAGAAAAAGGCAAGAAAAGCAACGTATAAAACATAACCCCGAAGGGTAACAAGTTCTGATATAAATAAAGTTCAAAAAGAAGATATACAAAAAGCTAGGCCTTGGAAGGCTGAGATTCCTCAGAACCACTATCCGAAGTCTCTTTGGAAGTTTCAGTCGTTTCTTCGGACGTCTCGGTCGTCCCCTCCGAAGTCCCTGTAGAAGTTCCCTCGGCAGGAGATGATGGCTGTTGAGGCGCTGCTTTGGGAGATTCTTCCACCCTGTCCTTCTTAGCGACAGGCTCGAATTCCTCCTCGGAGGAATCTTCCTCCTCTCCATCCTTGATCATGCCAGCAAGCTTTTCAGTAACACCTCCAAGCTCTGGAACCCGCACTGGGCAAGGAAAGGGCGACTGCTCAAGGACCTCGGGAAACTCATCCTGGATGGCCTCCACAGCAGCGTCCCAGCCTTCCTTATAGCTAACAGGATGAAGAAGGGCGTCATGTTCCACCATCAAGTCTTTGAATTCTTGAGTGTCCATCCAGCCATCAAAGGCTTTTTCCTTCTGCGCCTTCAAGATGACATTTTCAGCCCGGGCCGTCTCCAGGTCAGAAGTGGAAGAGGCCAATTGAGCTTCAAGGGCCTCAATTTTTTGATTGGCCTCCTCCAACTTCTTGTTGGCATCTACCAGGCCAACCTTCCAAGCCTTGGCTTGGTGAATTGCCCCTTGAAAATGGGCGTTAGCCTGCAAGAGAAAACATCAAAGGTTTAGAAAAGAAAGAAAAGATAATTGTAAAAGGCATAAGTAAAGTACGTACCGTCGCCAGAGCTTGGGCTCCAAACAGCTCATTCCCCTCCAAGTCCTGTTGAAGGACAAAATCTTGATAATCCACCGGGGAAATGGAATGCTTAGACCATTCCTTGGACAGCGCCGTGCTGCCCACAATTGAGTCCTTGCCCCGGATCCCCCAAGCAGGTTGAAAATAGGCACCTGGCCTCTGCTTGGTGCGCAGAACTTGGCTGGGGCCTTCCTCATCTGGCTCCGTTGCCTGAAGAAGGAACTCCGGGAAGCGGTCACCCAGTCGAGGGTCCTTAAAGATCTTCCCGGCCCTCTTCATCCTGGTTGTCTCCAGGTCCTTCGGCTTGGTAGCCTCCTCAATCTTCTCAGCCACTGCAACAAACAAAGTCAGTTGAAAATCAATGAAATAAAAGTGCAGGAAATAAAGGAGATAAGAAAGGGAACTTACTTTTCTTATTAACGGGCGAAAGGCCGCGTTCTACCAGGACGGTCTCCCGGATAAGGTCCCAACAATGGGAAGTGCCGTTGTCTTGCGTAAGGAGGTTGAAACCTCTAGCCTCCTCCTCAGACAAAGTTATGTCATTCGGGCTCCCGTCCACGGCCAGCCCAAAGGATGATCGAAACAGGGAGCCCCAATCTCCACCTTCCCAAATAACAAACAAAAAATCTTTCTTCCACCCCAAGTTGTTGTCAGGGATGGACTTCCCATTCACGATATGGGGGATAGTGGGGCGCTGGTTGATAGAAACCCAACCCGGACTTTTATCAGGGCTGTTTTTGAA
Organism: Apium graveolens; assembly: GCF_009905375.1. Classification (NCBI taxonomy): domain Eukaryota; kingdom Viridiplantae; phylum Streptophyta; class Magnoliopsida; order Apiales; family Apiaceae; genus Apium; species Apium graveolens. The sequence goes on from NC_133655.1 coordinate 147,849,088, forward strand.
CTGAAAAATCTTCCTGAAGACAGCAACAGATGTGGGGACGTTGTGCTTGGCGCATTGCAACAGATAGCACAGAATCAACCTCCAGGAATTAGGGGGAAGTTGGCAAGGGCTGATGCCCACATCAGCCAGTAGCAAAGGAATGAATGGATGAAAAGGGAGTCTAATACCTGCCCTTAGAGTATCCCTATAGACGCATAGCGCGTCCTTCTTCCACTGACAGGCCCTGTCGGCCGGACCCGCAAGAACCAGCTTAAAAGGCTCCTTGATTTTGAAGCAGCTGCTCAACTTTTCCAGCTCCTTGGGATCCCGTAAAGCACTGATATGATCGTGCGCGTCCAGATGCGCATCAGACGGATACTCGTCCCCTCGAGTGTTGATCATGTCGATTAAGGAAGTATACCTCGATCGAATAGGAAAATTGTTGGACTTTCTAGCCACGTTCATCTTGGCCAAACGGGTCATTCTTTTGTCAGCCATCTGAAAAAAAGTAAGGGGCACGTAAATAGGCTATCTTCAAGTGGCACACAATGGAAAAATAGACACGAAAAGCAAAGGGAGGAATCTTACCTGAAGAAGCGCTCCTGAAAAAGGCTTTGAGCTCCGACTTGCTGTTATTCCTCTGAGAATCTTAACAGGAAGATGAAGAAGAAAACTAAGAAATGAGAAAGTGAGGAGTAATAGCCTTTCCTCATTCCTTTATATAAGAGGAAAAGGAAGTTGAAGGGACGAAAAGCCCATTGAGGACAAAAGCCCATAGGAAAAAGCCCAGAAAAAAGAATATTCCAGAATATTCCTAGGAATTCTAGAGCATTCTAGACAGGGTGTATTAAGCCCAGATCAATAAAAGAGGCCCAATAAGATTTTGAAAAGGCCCAATAAAAAAGGCCCAATAAGATTTGGAAAAGCCCAATAATAGAGGCTCATTAAAATTTAATAAGGCCCAACAAAAAAGGCCAGGCCCAAATCCAATTAGGATTTGGAAAATACAATACCCTAAATTAAAGCTAAATAAAGAAGGATAGTGGAAGACCAGGAACCAGGTCGAAATCCAGGTCGTGAATCCTGCCCGAAATCTTTCGAGCAGACACCCGAAAATAACGGGTAAAAAAGACCAGAATCCAGGTCGAATTCCAGGTCGTGAATCCTGCCCGAAATCTTTCGAGCAGACACCCGAAAATAACGGGTAAAAAAGACCAGAATCCATGTTGAATTCCAGGTCGTGGATCCTAGTCGAAATCCTTCGACCAGGAGGCAAGAAAATCAAAGAATTTTCGAACAGGATTCAGGTCGAAATATCGACTAGAATCCTAGTCGAAATTGTAGTCGATAGACCCATGGCAAGAAGCTGGAATAACGGGACTGAATTGAGGTCGAAACTTCGACCAGGAATGAGGTCGAATAAACCAAGCATCTTTCAAAAAAAAAGGGATTAAAAACTCAGGTCGAAGTTCGACTAGGATCCTGGTCGAATTCCAGGTCGTGAATCCTAGTCGAAATCCTTCGACCAGGAAGCAAGAATATCAAAGAATTTTCGAACAGGATTCAGGTCAAAATATCGACTAGAATCCTAGTCAAAATCCTAGTCGATAGGCTCATGGCAAGAAGCTAAAAAAAAAAGGTGGAATTTTCGACCTAGATCCAGGTCGAATTTTCGACTAGGATCCTGGTCGAATTCCAGGTCCTAGATCCAGGTCGAAATTTCGACTAGGATCCTGGTCGAGTTCCAGGTCGTGGATCCTAGTCGAATTCTTTCGACCAGGATGGCAAGACTGACCCCTATTTTCGACTAGGATCCAGGTCGAAATTTCGACTAGGATCCTGGTCGAAAAAGGGCTGGAAATCTGAAAAATAGGGAAAATCCCAGAAAATTAGGGAAAAATCCCAGAAAATTAGGGAAAAATCCCAGAAAATTAGGGAAAAATTCCAGAAAATTAGGGAAAAATCCCAGAAAATTAGGGAAAAATCCCATAAAATTAGGGAAAAATTCCAGAAAATTAGGAAAAATCCCAGAAAATTAGGGGAAAATTCCAGAAAATTAGGGAAAATCCTAGAAAATTAGGGAAAATCCGGAAAATAAGGAAAAAATCCCGGAAATAAGGGAAAAATTCCTGGAAATTAAGATAATTCCTGAATAAAAGGAAAAATTCATTGTAAATGTGTAGGTCGCTCCACACTTTACGGACAAACGAAACCCTGTAAGGGAACGAATAGACTTAACTTCTGCGAAACCTAATCAATGTTTCCCAAAAGTTGGGGGGCAAATGATAGGGATAAATAAATTATGCTTGTATAATTTATACTGCATTAATTGTACAAGCTGTGGGCTACTAGGCTGAATAAAAAGATATATGATACTCAGACCAGAAAGGTTAAGCCTGATGGACCATATCAAGCCTGATGGAATAAAAAAGGCCCAAAAGCCCTGATTATTAATTAATTTCGAAATTAATTAATAAGGGACAAATCAGATGTTGAAAAGAGTCCCGATAAGGATATAAATCCTTGGAGATTAGCCTCAAGGGGACCTAAAAGGATAAGGAATCAGTTTCCTACTATCTAGGACTCCAAAGTCCATTCTAATTATGAGACTTGCCCACCAAGTCTCCTGTACCAAGTCCAATTCAAGGACTCCCAACATCTATATAAGGGGTCTCACCCCCACCAATTAGAACTACGTTTTTTGGCTTGATTCTCTAATTCACAGAGATACGTAGGCATCTCGTAAAAGGCAGATTGAGTCACGAAACACGAGAGCAGCCATTAAAGGCCTTGAGCTCCCGAATCTTAGTATTAAATACAGCAAGTAATAACCTTAGTTTTTTATCCACAACAATAAGGTAGGGTCAAAGATTTATACCTTTCTTGAGAGCTTGAGATGTGTTCTTGATGATGGTGAAGTCTTGGGAGTGCTTAGTGTTAGGGGGAACCAAACAAACAATGCAAAACACACACTCAATATATGACACGGAAAAACCCACGTCCCAACTTGTATTATTAATCAAAACAACTATCAATAATACAATCAATCTCACCAAACAGTATTCACTTAAGCGATACTTAAGTCAAACAATACTCAAGCATACATCAAAATAATAACATGACTATGTATATATAGCCATCATAAACTTAGCCAACAAGACATACCTAATCTGATTACAATAATAATTGTCTACCCATACAATTATTACCCATTCCCATTATAATAATAATTGTCAACACATACAATTATTACCCAACTCAATTATGATAATAATTGTCTACCCATACAATTATTACCCAATTCAATTATGTTTTCTATCACCAAGACCATACTACCTATTGGGTTTAACCCCAACAATCCTCCCCTTCAACCCAATATAATTTCATGCACAACCGAATTAACGGTCACCATCAAGCCATCGACGTCGATCGCCCAATACCTCCCCTCGAACAATAACCCCTCCTTCTAGTAAAAAAGATTTCTCTTATCTTTTCGACCTTTGAGTATCTCTAAATCTCCTTTATTGACTTTCAACATATTGTTCTTCATCATAATAGTATATCCCAAATCAACTAATTTACCCAACGAAATCATATTTCGATTTAACTCCGGTATGTATCTTACTTGAGTTAACTTCTGAACACGACCGTTGTGACGTTTCATTGTTACCTCACCAATGCCAGCAACCTTTACCGTTTTATCGTTCGGTAAAGTTACAATCTTTCCCTCACACTTTTTATAAGACGAGAACCACTCCCTCCTACCACATATGTGATGAGAACATCTCGAGTCAAGCACCCATTCTTCTTTTGATCCCTTCTCTTCTCGAACCAAAATAACATCTTCATCAGCTTCTATAAGCGAAACACTACCCCCTTGATTTTTCTTCAACTCTCTCAAGTCTTCTCTTGCCTTTGGACACATAAATTGTATATGACCCAATTCCTCACAATAAAAACACCTGATATTACGGTTATGTTTCTTAGCATACTTCTTTTCCGTGTCACGCGAACGTACCACAAATGCACTTCCATCAGATGTGTCACTCGATTCTTGTTTCATCAATCTTTCGGCCTCCAGAAGAACAACAATAGTCTCATCCAAATCTAACTTCGTTTTTCCAACCAATAAAGAAGTCATCACAGTATTATACTTCTTCGGTAGAGACACTAGTAGTAGAACAGCTTTGTCCTCATCCTTTAATATTTCATCCAAATTATTTAGCTGGTTGATTAAGCCATTAAAACGATTTAGATGATCTCTTAAATCTCCGTCTTCTTCCATCTTGAGCCCAAATAAATCTTTCTTGAGAAACAGCTTGTTGGCCAAAGACTTTGAGTGATAAGTCTTCGTTAACTTCTCCCACAAATTCTTGGGATTGTCCTCTTCAAGAACATCATACTTGATTTCCGGTGCAAGGGCCAACCGGATCGTTGATGCCGCACGTAACTTCATGTCTCCCCAATTTGTATCATCAACTTCAGTAGGCTTCTTCCCTCCGAGAGTCACATATAACTCTCGTTGAATTAACAGATCTTTTACCGGACTTTGCCACAAGGTAAAATTGTTTCTTCCATTAAACAATTCAATTTCAAATCCCCCAACCTTCTCCATCATGAACCTTGGCTCTTGATACCAATTGTTAGGGGGAACACACACAAATATAGAACCAAACAAACAATGCAAAATACACACTCAATATATGACGCGGAAAAACCCACGTCCCAACTTGTATTATTAATCAAAACAATTATCAATAATACAATCAATCTCACCAAACGGTATTCACTCAAGCGATACTTAAGTCAAACAATACTCAAGCATACATCAAAACAATAACATGACTATGTATATATAGCCATCACAAACTTAGCCAACAAGACATACCTAATCTGATTACAATAATAATTGTCTACCCTACAATTATTACTCATTCCCATTATAATAATAATTGTCAACACATACAATTATTACCCAACTCAATTATGATAATAATTGTCTACCCATACAATTATTACCCAATTCAATTATGTTTTCTATCACCAAGACCATACTACCTATTGGGTTTAACCCCAACACTTAGTATAGTTTTTGGAACCTAAAACAACCATTAAAATCAAGAAACCAAAGAAGAGTTACTATTCTCACTATTCATTATCAACTTTCTTGATTTCATTTCACCCATCAAACCTTGATAAAAAGAGCTCAAAGATTTATCTTACCTTAGTTTAGTTGGTAGGAAGCTTGAGAATTAATGGGAGGATTTATCCATCGCTAGAGCTTGAAATTTTGATTTTGATTTCGTAGTTGGAGATGAAAAAACCGAATGTAATGGTTGGGAGAGAAAGAGAGAGTTTTTGGTGATGCTTCCTTGGTTGCTTCTTGGAAATGAGGCTTGTGATATCTTTTTATTTGATTGTTATTCCTTAGTATATATCCTAGGATTTGATCTTTGTTGCCAATCTTGGAGACAAATCTAGCTAGCATTGGTAGATTACTGTTGGAATTCATGCACTTTCACATTCATAGTATCTATCTTTTATATATTCATGCATCTTGTAATCAAGTTCATTTAGAGATTCATTGTATCAGCTCTCTAAATGACTCTCTAGAAAGATCTGTAGTATCTATATATATATCATATTCTACAGTATATGTAATTAATCAATTCCATTAAAGGAATCATATTCAGAAATATTAAAACATTCCATCATCTTTTTTAGAGCTCTGCAGTAGCAACTCATTTAGATTCCTACAAATTGGCATCAGAGCAGTTTTCGATTCTAATCTGGGATTGAAACAAGAAGTGATTACATGGCATCAAATTCAGACTCTCAATCATCTTTAACTCCTCTCTTTGATGGTGAAGATTATGACTACTGGAAGATCAAAATCAGAACTGTTCTTAGGACAGAAGGCTTATGGAATATCGTGGAGAAAGGTTTTGTAGAACCTGATGATTAATCAGACTTGTTTGAAGCAGAATTAAAGAAAATTGAAACATCTTGTCGCCAAGATGCAAGAGCACTGAGCAAACTACAGATGGGAGTCACCAAACCAATTTTTACAAGGATATCAAGAGCTTCAACAACAAAAGAAGCATGGGAAATTCTAGAAGGTAAATTCCATGGAGATGAAAAGGTAAGAAGTATTAATCTTCAATCTCTTAAAAAAGATTTTCAGAATTTAAGAATGAAAGATTCTGAAAATACACAAAGCTATCATGCTCGTGTAATGAAGATTGTGAATCAAATGAAAACCCTAGGTGATGATATTACTGATCAACATGTGGAGAAAATTTTGATCACTTTGACAGATAAATATGAATATATTGTTGCTGTTATTAAAGAAACAAAAGATCTCAGCAAGTTGTCAGTAAGAGAATTGATGGGCTCTCTTCAAGCACATGAATAAAGAAGGCTTAAACAGGCAGAGCAATCAGAAAATGCTTTTTTGTCTAGATCAAAGGTGAAGCCACAACAATTTTCAAAGAAAAGTGGTTACAATCAAGAGCAAAAGAAGGTATACTGGAGGAAAAATACCACCAGTACTTATAAAAATGATAAGAATGAAAGAGGTACAAGTTCTAACCCAAAATATTTTTGCAACATATGCAAAAGAACCAGCTATATCACATCTAAATGTTGGTTTAAGGGTAAGCCTCAATGTAATTTTTGTAGAAGATTTGGTCATATTGAAAAAGACTGCAGATTTAAAAATTGTGAGAGGGCAAATTTCACAGAAGAAAAGGAGGACAACAAAGAAGAACAAATTTTTTATGCTTGTCATTCCAGCAACAAAGCATGGTACATAGACAGTGGTTGCAGCAATCATATGTGTGGAGATAAAAAAATCTTTGTGCAAATTGATACAACAATAAACCCAAAGGTGAGGATGGGTAATGGAGCTGTTGCAGAAGTAGAAGGCAAAGGAACAATTTTTATTAACACAAAATCTGGAGTCAAATATATACGAGATGTTCTTCTCATTCCAGATTTAAAAAAAAATTATTAAGTGTTGGACAGCTTCTGGAACATGATTATTGTCTTGTATTTGAGGATAATATGTGCAGAATTTTTGAGAAAAAGAACAAGAATCAGGTCATTACAGAAGTAAAGATGGAGAGGAACATGGACTTTTCATTGATCTTTAACTACAATTCCCTAAAGGTTGAAGTAGTAGACCAATCATGGCTTTGGCATAAAAGATATTGCCATCTAAATTTTCAGGGATTAAAGCTTCTCAAAGAAAGAAACATGGTGAATGGCCTACTAGAGTTACAAAAAGAAAAGAACCCGTGTGAAGGATGCATCGTGGGAAAACATCATAAAATGCCATATCCAAGAGAAAAATCATGGAAAGCAAAAGGACGCTTGGAACTTGGACATACCGACATTTGTGGTCCAATGAAAACACAATCGTTGGGACAACAAAGGTATTTTATAATTTTCATTAATGATTTTTCAAGGTTGACATGGATTTATTTTCTAAAGGAGAAATCAGAAGCTTTCAATATTTTTAAGAGATTTAAAGCCTTGGTTGTGACATTAAGTGCATACGGAGTGATAAAGGAGGTGAATATACCTCTAAAGAATTTGAAGGATATTGCAAGGATGAAGGCATTTGGAAGCAGCTCACAGCAGCGTATAGTCCACAGCAGAACGGGTTGCAGAACGTAAAAATAGAACAATTGTTGAAATGGCCAGGTCTATGATGAATGAAAAAGGACTCCCAAAGACGTTCTGGGCTGAAGCTACAAATACAGCAGTGTACATCCTTAACAGGTGTCCCACAAAAGCTGTAAGAAACATGACACCAATGGAAGCATGGAGTGGAGAAAAACCATCAGTAAGTCATTTCAAAATATTTGGTTGTATTGGATATGCTCATGTACCTGCTGAGAAACGTACTAAACTGGATGATAAAAGTACAAGATGTATCTTTACTGGTTATACTCTAGAAACTAAAGGTTACAGGCTTTACAATATTGAAACTAACAAATTGTTTGTTAGTAGAGATGTTTTATTTGATGAAAATGCAGCCTGGGATTGGAAAGAAAAACATGTGGAACATGTCCATCAACCGAGTTCTCTGGAAGAAAATAAAGAAACTGAAGAAATAGAAGAACAAGATCAAGAAACTCACACATCTGATCAGACTCACACATCTGAATCAGAGGATGATAATGAAACTCCACCAAGAAAATTCAGAAGAATTAGAGACATATATCAGTCTTGTAATTTTGCGGTTAGTGAACCAGAAAATTTTGAAGAAGTTGAAAAATATGAAGTATGGCAGCAAGCAATGGAAGAAGAAATGTACATGATTGATAAGAACAAAACATGGGAGCTTGTAAATAGGCCTGAAGGAAGAGAAATTATCGGGCTAAAATGGACCTACAAGACCAAATTGAATAAAAATGGAGAAATTCAAAAGCATAAGGCGAGGCTAGTCGCTAAAGGTTTTACTCAAAAGCCTGGTGTTGATTTTTCAGAAACTTTTTCCCCAGTAGCAAGGCTTGAAACTATAAGAACCTTGATCGCTCTTGCTGCACAAAAGAAATGGAAACTTTTTCAACTTGATATTAAGTCTGCATTCTTAAACGGAAAGCTTGATGAAGAAATTTATATTGAGCAACCACGAGGGTTCTTGGTGGAAGGGGGAGAGAACAAAGTGTACAAACTCATAAAGGCCCTTTACGGACTTAAAAAATCACCTCGTACATGGTACAAAGAGATTGACACATATTTTCTTAAAAATGGATTCCAAAGAAGCAAGAATGAAGCAACTTTGTATGTGAAGAAAGAAGGAAGCAAGATTCTCATTGTTTTTCTCTATGTGGATGATCTCATTTTCGCAGGAAATGATCAAGTGATGATGGAAAGATGTGGCGCCCTCCAAACCCGGGTCAGAAGTTTGGGGTCCACACACACATCTTAATTATAACCTGCTTATAACAATAATAAAGATAATAATAATATATGCAGTGACCCTACTTATCAACTACCACGGACCGCAACAGGTTAAAGTATGCACACAAGCCAAACACACTAATAAATTACAAACCGTTCAAATCCCAACTATTTCAAAATCACACTGAGTATCAAACATTAATACAAACTTTTACAAACTTAAATTATCCCAAAAGAAGCCTACTAGCTCAGCTTCCTCAACCTGAACCCCTAGCTCTTGCGCTGGACTGGGGATCCTCGCTACCAACTGGTTCCTTTTTAACTGGAAAGAATATAAACAACATCGCACAAATGAGCTAACTAGCTCAGCAAGTCAAAATGACAAAACTGAGAATAATGATCATCAGGTGACTATGATTATGATATCAAGTGAACATTGGATTATGATTTAGAATTGGATATTATACTTTTAATTTAAAAGCCAAGGTTAGGCTGCTGATCAGTCACGCACTAACCCCGAGCAAGGCACACAGCATTGCTCTAACTACTGGATCCAAGGCACACATTGGCCTAACTTGACCATTATATGGTCTGACCACGAATCTGGTCCATAATTTTATAAAAACAATCCAATTCTAACATAATAACAGAATATGCAATAATAAACAATAACCAAAATCATTAACAACAATGAGTGTTTAACAATGAAAGGTTTTCAATCTTTGTAAGGATCAAATAAGTAGTTTAAAAGCTTGAACGCTGGGTAATGAAAGAATTGGATAACAAAAGAATCAATATTTCAGGGTTTCAAAGATTTGGGCTCTCAAAGCATAGGATACAATGGTTGAATGTACAAGTAATTCAGTTCAGTGTTTGGGATTTTGTTTGCATGTATTTATGGAATAGTATCGTATACTTGAGGTTCGAGTTTGGGTTTACAATAATCAATGGCTTAGAAAGAATATGGTTCATGGCTCAAGAACAATAACTGAAATCAGGGTTTAGGTTTCCGTGCTTCAAAGCACTTGCAATGTCAACAAGACTATCAAGAATTACAATGTCTCGAGAAAGTTCAGAACACTTGCCTGATATTAGCTTACTACTCTGCACTGACTTCCAATCACAACCGTCTTACTCTTCAACTATCTGTTTTCCTTTCCTACGTCTTGCCTTTTCTGCTCACATATCATAAGTATCTATCAATCATCAACTCATAGAGTTCTATTCAACACACACTTCTATCTACCCTTCATTTTACCCAAATCCGATTAACGGATTGAAATCTATGCAATAACGAAGTAAACACCGAATATATAGACCGATAGTCAAACAACAGGTCACGTATAACACATAATACATCACGTAATCAATGACATATCATTTATAAAGAAGTCTCGGGTCATAAATGTGCTTTCGGGTATTTAAACTAATTTTTAAAACATTTTTCGGAATTAAAACGGGTCGTTGGATCAATTTCGGGTTAATAAACAGGGTTCGGTTGGCCAATTCTGGCTCCGAAACAATTTTAGAATAATTATCGAGCCTTGAAAATAATTTAGAATAATATTTTAAAGCTCAAAACTATTTTTCAGAATTTTTAAATCATTTTAATAATTAAATCTAATTAAATAATTAATAAAAATCAATTAATAATTAATTAAATCAATTAATCAATTAATTTTCGAATTAATTGACCAATTAATCAATTAGAAATTAACTGAAATTAATTAACTAATTAATTTAGATTTATTTGTGAATTAAAAATAATTTTCAGAATTAAAATAATAATTTTTAGAATTTTCAGAAATTAAAAACGAATTTTTATAATAAAAATAAATAAGAAATATGATTTTTAAACATTTTATAAACAGGAATCCTAAATTTGCAAAGTTTGCAAACCTCAGGGACCTAACTGCATCGTTTTCAAAAGTTGGGGTACCAAACTGTAATTTTCCAGCTCTTCGCCGGAAAACAGTCGGGTTCGCCGGAGAACACGTTCCCGGCGTCCTCACCCCACCAACACCTCCAGATCACATCTACACAACATCAGGAACACAACCATGCAATCAATTCATCCTAACAATCCCTGAGTTGGCCGGAATTTGGCCGTGAAGTTTTCCAGTTTCCGGCGAACATCGGAAAACTTCAAAACACAACTCCCTTCTCTACAGACCTCGTTGGTTCATGAAACTTATACGACTGGATTGCTAATTTCACAGAGAACACAACTCACTATAACACAACATCAATCTATCACAGAATAAGAAACCCCCAAATTTCAATTAAGAACATTCATACGGGTTATAAACCCTAATTTTAAAATTCGAAAATCAAATTCAAATTTGAACATGTTATTGAACTCCAAATCAGACGTATGACATATGAAAATCATCAGGAAAACAAGCTCTACAACATGCAATCATCAAATCATACAAACAATCATCCGAACAAAAATTCATATTTTTAATAAAATAAATTCGAAAATAAATAAATTTTTAGAAATTAAACCTTTGATTCTGCAGTGAAACAAAGCTCAGAAACTGATAGAACACCTCAAATCCTTCGTTTTGGTTACTCAAGCTTTAAAAACAGAGATCGGTAACGCCTTCGTTTTGCTGTTTGATTCTTAGAACAGTTTATGAATATAAGATTTTTCTCTGTAAAATTATATAATTATCTGTCTGCAATTGATTTTTATACGAAATAAAATACGGAAAAAGGCTATTTGTAATTACGGAAAATTAGTATCCCGTTGGATCATTCCGGATATAAAATGGTACGTTTATTTATAAAAATTGATCCAAACGGTATCGGTTTTCGGGATAATTATCCAAATCAGTACAGCTTGTATTGCGGTCTTGGTCTCAGCACCCAGTTATACGTACTACGAAGTGATAATTGGGATAGTTTAATAAAAAGCTCCCGTTTATCAAAAATACGGGTTTTATTAATATACCGAAACGAATATTGTATCGAAAATGTTGTGTCGGGACCCGCGCAGGACAAACCGTATGACGGATCGAAAAAGTCAAAACATGGAAAATGCTCGGAATATTACAATTAGGTTAGGAAGGAGTTCTCGGAAGAGTTTCGGGTTCCAAAAACGTAACAACGGTTGACGTCGGTTGGTTCCCGTTTTTATAAAATAAATTTTAATTACCCGGAAAAAGATTTTAAAATTTTCATATGATTCTTATAAATCTATAAATCAACATAAAAATAATTAGGAAGATCTGACAATTATCTATATTTTATTTTGGACATATAAAATTTAAAATACTCAAAAAATATTATTTTTGAATATTCAAGTACATATATCACTTAACAATTTACTCACAAAATAGATACTGAACACACATAATAATTATTTAATATCGAAAATAATTACACGATATATCCCAGATATTACAAAAGATTTAAAGAACACATGATGAAATCCTATGAGATGAGTGATTTGGGGCTACTTCATTATTTCTTGGGCGTTGAAGTATCTCAAGGAGCAGATGGGTTTTTTGTTTCACAAAAGAGGTATGCAAAAAGTATTCTTGACAAATTTAATATGTCAAATTGCAAGCCGGTTTCAACACCCCTGGTTGTTAGTGAAATATTATCAAAATTTGATGGAACATCAAAGGTAGATTGCTCTCATTACAGAAGTTTGGTGGGTAGCTTGTTGTATGTTACAACAACAAGGCCTGACATAATGTTTGCAGCAACTCTACTCTCAAGATTTATGCAAAATCCTAGTCAAACATATTTTGGAACAGCAAAAAGAATTCTGAGATACTTGCAGGGAACACTTGACGATGGGATTTTTTACAAAGCTGGAGAAAATCTGAATCTTATTGCTTACTCGGATAGTGATTGGGATGGAAGCATAGATGACATGAAGAGTACATCTGGCTATGCAATTTTACTTGGAACAAACATTTGTTCTTGGTTGTCAAAGAAGCTGAAAGTTGTTGCACAATCATCAGCAGAAGCTGAATATGTAGCAGCTACATAAGCAATTTCTCAAGCAATTTGGTTAAGGAGGATTCTTGAAGATATTGGAGAAAAGCAAAACGAAGCTATAATTCTATTCTGTGACAATAAATCAGCTATTTCTATTGCAAAAAATCCAGTGTGTCATGAGAGGACAAAGCACATTGCAATCAAATATCATTTTATCAGGGATGCAGTTGAAGAAGGAGAGATACAACTACAATATTGCAAGACTCAAGAACAGCTTGCCGACATTTTTACAAAGGCTCTTCCTAAAGAGAAATTTTGCTACTTGCGTGAACGTATTGGAGTTTTCAGACAAGTGCATTAAGGGGGAGTGTTAGAATTCATGCACTTTCACATTCATAGTATCTATCTTTTATATATTCATGCATCTTGTAGTCAAGTTTATTTAGAGGTTCATTGTATCAACTCTCTAAATGACTCTCTAGAAAGATCTGTAGTATCTATATATATCCTATTCTACAGTATATGTAATTAATCAATTCAAATAAAGGAATCATATTCAGAAATATTAAAACATTCTATCATCTTTTTTAGAGCTCTGTAGTAGCAACTCATTTAGATTCCTACAATTACAAGCTAAGCCACTTGTTTAACTCTTTAGTTTACTATTTGATAGCCTTGGTTGATCATCTTACACCTTAGCTCACTATTTGATAAAGTAACCATGGTTACTTTTCTACCATGGTTAGTTAGTGCGTTATGTTTATTTAATCGTTTACGCGTTCGCTCGGTCGCTTAAACATTTTCGTAATACTTCCTCGTAAATGGTTCGCGACGTAATTCCTCTCGTATTTATTCCTTATATTTTGAATTATCATACTTGGATATAAATCCGTAGGGTTTTAAATTCGTAATTATATTGTGATTCCCGTAATCCTCGATGATTCGTAAATATGGTCGTTTTTTAAAGTTCATTTTCTTCAAAAACTAATAGCGTTTACATATACTTAGTTGGTACGTATAATCATAATATCAACTCCGAAACTCATTTTCTCATGCACTACATAGTGTGGGCTAAAAAGTTTTCCCCATCCGTCAGGGTTACTATTCATTAAACATTTTACAAGGTCTCAAAAATTTGAGTTATTACAGTCTTCCCCTCTAACAAGGATTCCGTCCCGGAATCAATTAGAAAATAAGTGGGAATATATATTCCTCATTGCGTCTTCAAGTTCCCAAGTTGACTCCTCGACATTTTGATTCCTCCACAAGATTCTAACCAGCTTCACAGTCTTGTTCCTCAGCACTTGTTCTTTTTGGTCCATTATCCTTACTGGCTGCTCGATGTAAGTCAGGTCTGGTTATAAATATTCCTGCTCGTATTCTATTACGTATCGTGCATCTGTATGGTACTTCCTTAACATGGACACATGGAACACGTTGTGCACTTGTTACAGATTAGGAGGCAAGGCGAGCTCGTAAGCTAGAGGTCCTATTCTCCTCAAGATTTTAAAAGGTCCTATGAATCTGGGACTCAGCTTCCCTTTCTTCCCAAATCTCATCACTTCTTTCCATGGAGATACCTACAATAGCACTGAATCTCCTACTTCATATTCCCTATCCTTCCTGGTCTGGTCGACATACTTCTTTTGTCTGTCCTGAGCTGCTACCATTCTTTTCCTGATGAGTCCCACCATTTCCCTGGTCTGTTGGACTAACTCTGATCCTATTATCTTGTGTTCTCCAACTTCATCCCAACATAGGGGAGAGCGACATCTCCTTCCATAAAGAGCTTCATACGGAGGCATTCTTATGCTAGTATGATAGTTATTGTTGTAAGAAAATTCGATCAGGGGTAAGTGGTCATTCCAATTTCCTTTAAAGTCGATGGCACACACTCGTAGCATATCTTCTAGGATCTGAATAGTCCTTTCGCTCTGTCCATCAGTCTGGGGGTGGTAAGCGGTACTCATGTTTAGTCTGGTGCCTACACATTCCTGGAAGCTTCTCCAAAATCGGGAATTAAACCTTGGGTCTCGATTTGACACTATGGCAACAGGAACGTCGTGTCTCACTATAATTTCCTTTAAGTAAATATCCACCAGCTTGTCTATGATGTACCTTTCGTTGATTGGTAGGAAGTGTGCGGACTTGGTCATTCTATCTATGATAACCCATATGGCGTCGTGATTGGTCTTTGTCCTTGGTAGGCCTGTCACAAAATCCATGGTTATATGCTTCCATTTCCATTCCGGAATTTCCAGGGGCCGTAATAGTCCACTAGGTCGCTGATGTTCAGCCTTCACTCTCTGGCATGTCAAGCACTTGCTGACCCACTCTGCTACTTCTCTCTTTATGTTAGGCCACCAATAATATTCCTTAAGGTCACGGTACATCTTCATACTTCCTGGGTGGATTGAATATCTGGAGTTGTGCCCTTCGTGCAGCAGCTCGTCCTTTAACTCTTGCACATTTGGAATCCAAATTCGGGACGCATACCTCATGATCCCTTTCTCGTCCTTCCCACATCTCACTTCCTCACCGGTCAATGTTCCTCTTTCTTCACTCGTCTTCTTTTCCTGACATACTCGTTTCTTTTCAATCAGTTCCGGTACTAGCTTAATCTCAAATAATCCTTCTGTTCCTTTACCGGTCGTCCTCACGTTAATTTCCATCTTCTCAAATTCTTTAATTAATTCCTCAGATGTCATTATCATTTTGAGTCTTTCCTTCCTACTAAGGGCGGTGATACAAAATTTCACAGTCGTAGTCCTTAATCAATTCTAACCATCTCCTCTGTCTCATGTTCATTTCCTTCTGAGTAAAAATATATTTGAGACTCTTATGGTCTGTGTAAATCTCATACTTCTCACCGTATAGGTAGTATCTCCAAAATCTTCATGGAAAACATTATGGCTGCTAATTCTAGATCATGCGTCAGGTATCTGCTCTCATACTCCTTCAATTGCCGAGAGGCATACGCTATAACTTTGCCGTGTTGCATAAGCACACATCCTAATCCTTTAAGTGATGCGTCACTGTATATCACAAACTCTCCCTTTCCATCGGGAAGAGCGAGCATTGATGCTGACACCAGCCTCCTTTTCAGTTCCTGAAAGCTTTCCTCACATTTCTCTGTCCATAAAAACTTTTCTGTCTTCCAGGTAAGTCTAGTCAGTGGACCGACTATCTTAGCAAAGTCTTGCATAAATCTTCGATAATATCCTGCTAAACCCATAAAGCTCCCAACCTCTGTTGGGGTAGTTGGTCTTTCCCAGTTGGACACCGCCTCTATCTTGGCGGGGTCAACTAAAACTCTTTTGCTACTCACCACATGTCCTAAGAACTGAACTTCCCTTAACTAAAACTCGCATTTCGAGAACTTGGCATATAATTTCTCATTCCTCAAGATTTCTAAGACTATCCTCAAATGTTCTGCATATTCTTGCTCTGTCTTTGAGTAGATTAGAATATTATCTATAAAAACTATCATACATATATCTAAGTACTTTTTGAACACTCTGTTCATCAAATCCATAAAGGCTGCGGGTGCATTGGTTAGCCCAAACGACATGACTAAGAACTCATAGTGTCCATACCTAGTGCAAAAAATAGTCTTCGGTATATCCTCAGGTTTGATTTTCAACTGGTGATACCCTGTCCTCAAATCTATTTTGGAAAAATGCACAGCTCCCTTGAGTTGATCGAATAGGTCATCAATTCTAGGGAGAGGGTACCTATTCTTAATAGTCAGCTTATTCAATTCTCGATATTTTATGTATAATCTCATACTGCTATCCTTTTTCTTTACGAAAAGTATTGGCGCTCCCCATGACGACATACTGGGTCTTATCATCCCATTATCTAATAACTCTTGCAGTTGAGAAACTAGTTCCTTCATCTCAACTGGGGCTAGCCTATAGGGGGCCTTGGATACTGGTTCCGTTCCCGGTGCTAATTCTATAGCAAATTCTATTCCTCTGTCGAGTGGCAACCGTGGTAAGTTCTCTAGAAATACATCCTCAAATTTATTTACTATGGGTATGACCTGTATGTTAGGAACTTCCTTCTTCATATCCATCACATAAGCTAAATAGGCCTCGTTTCCTTTCTTTAACAACCTTTTTTCCTATAGCATGGTCAGAAATTTCTGGGTCTGTCGTTGCCCTCTAAACACTACTTCTTTTCCATTTTGCACTCTTATCTTTACCCTCTTTCGTTCACAATCTATTTGCGCTCCATTACTGGATAACCAATCCATTGCTAAGATTACATCAAATTCTCCTAACGCAAATGAGATTAGGTCAACTTCGAAGACTCTTCCTTCTAATTTCAACTTGCATTTATGGTGGACTTGATTTACAGGAATTATTTTTTTGTTTGCTATTTCCATTTGTAATACCTCACGTAAGGATACGGCGTTAAGTTTTAACCTTTTATCAAAATCTTGAGATATAAATTACTTGGTTGCTCCAGAATCAAATAGGACATTTGCATGTTCAAAATTTAACATAAGGGTACCTGCTATCACGTCAGTGTTTCGGACAGCATCCTGAACGGTCATGTTGAAGGTCCTAGCAGCTGGGGGTCGGTTGGATGCAGCTTTGCTCATTCCTGAGGCTGGGGGTCTCAATGTCGGGCAATCCTTCCTCATGTGCCCTACTTTTCCATATTGGAAACATGTCACGCTGGGTTGGTTGCAGTTATTGGAAAGGTGTCTGGTCTGACCACACTTATAGCATTTCAAAGGGGCTCTCGCCTGGCTGCACACTCCAAGGTGTCTCCTCCTACAGGTTTGACATTTCGATATTGGGGCACGGGGTTGGCTATGAAATGTTGCCCTAGATTATCCATCGCCCTGGCCAACACTCTCACTTGGGGCCTTTCTGAATTCGGGGCCTCTCGCAGGTTGGGACAACACTCCCCTGACGAACCTGCTCGGATGACTCCTGTTCCCGGTACCTACTCCTCCTCCTCCGCCTTGGCTTCCTATCTTCCTCTTCCTATTTTCCTTTTCCTTCACACTCTACTCACTGCCAGCTTCAACAATCAAGGCTTTTTGCACTAAGGTGGCATAATCTGTCAGCTCTAGTACTGCCACTCAGTTCTGGATCCACTGTTTCAGACCAAGCTGAAACCTTCTCGCTTTTTTCTCTTCGATATTCATTTACACAGGAACAAATCGTGATAGCTCAGTAAACTTGGCCTCATACTCTGCCACAGTCATCCTATCCTGTTTCAACTCCAGAAACTTAATCTCCATCTGGGTTTCCATAAACCTAGGGAAATACTTGTCTAAGAACAGTCAGGGTAAACCTATCCCATGGAATCACAACATCAGTCTCTAGGTTTCATTTGGACTCCCACCAGTGATTAGCTTCTCCTTTCAACATGTAAGAAGAAAAAATGGTCTTGTGTCGTTCTTCCACACCTAGTATGTTAAAGGACTTTTTTATCTCTTTGAGCTAGGCCCGTGCTTCATCGGGGTCGGAAGATCCTAGAAACTCTGGGGGCTTAAGAGATTTGAACGCCCTGAAGGGAGTGGCTGCAGTCTGTTGGGCAGCATGCGGCTATGGTGGAATGGGCTATTGGTTCAGATTTGCTCTTAAAAGTTCCATAAACTCATTCATGGGGTTCCCTCCCTGATGGGTATCCTCAGCCTCTTCTTCTACATATTCTTCCTCATCATATTCATTATAGTCTAGGTCCTCTTCACTTTCTTCGTTTACTACAGGGCCAGGTTCATTCCGTTGTTGGTTAACAGATTCTGCGGGCTGTGCCCTGGTTCCTCTTCTACGGGGTGGCATTATTCTGGTAATGAAAATTTATCAATATAGTTACAATTATTTTACAATTGGATTAATTTATTCATATGTAAGCATATCATCTATTATCTAGCATGTTTTTATCAAGTGCAATATTATGGAAATCAATTTCTTAATAACTTCTAGATATATACCATAGGGTCTCCCAATTATATCTTGGGGAGAAAACAACTAACCGAGTTCATACATGGCTTGATTCTACTACATCATTACTTGTCTTGACTACTGAAATGCAGATACATAAGCCATGTACCCTGAAGGGCTAGAAACGGTATCTACTACTAGCTATCCTATCAAAATTGGTGACAAGTCACCCATCCTTCTTCGAGGTCCATAAATAGTCACTCGTCCCTCAGTCACTGTCACTGTGTGTGAGGTCATGCACCCTCCTCATCACTCCTGCCAACATCAGTTCTGCATCAACTACCGGGATGTATCCCCCAGCCGCCATCATCCTCATCTGAACCCGGGTACGGAGCTCGATCCCGTCAATCTCTTTACGGGCTATGGCCGGGGAAACAGCTCTGAAGTCCCCTGGGTATCCTAGTCTGATAGCTCTCTCTTAGTTGTCAGTATCTGGCGTAACTCCAAAATGCGGGTAGATGCCGTAGTGATCTCAGCGTTAAGCTCAGCCACCATCTAGTCGTGTACAGCTACATGCATGTCGCCGGGGATGGTAGAGGTGAGTCTGGGTCTCTAGAGGATATGTCATAAGCCTCTTCGATCTGTGCATCCATCCCATCATCCTCATCATCATCAGTATAGGGCAAAGAGCTCTGCGTCCCTGGGTGTGGTGTAGGAGAGCGAATAGTCGGGAGAGGGTACATCTCTACATCCTTCCAGCCTAAGTCATCTCCCTGGGGCATCTCAACGTCATCAGCTATGGGGACAGGAAGGTCGGTCTCCTCCTCCGGGGCATCCTCAGTAGGGTCATCGTTTGAGTCATCAATGGGTGGGTCCTCCGGCTCGGGAATAGGGTCACGCTCAGGGACAATAGCATCATCAACAGGGTCAACCTCCCTCGTAGGCTCCATTGGTACCTGACATAATAGGCAAGGTGTTACTAACTTAGAGTCGGAATTCCCTTGAGGGTAAAACTGTCAAGACTACCCATGTAGCCCGACGACGAACTCGACTTGAACTCCAATTGATTATTTTATTATTCATATATCTACGTATTTTATATCCTATCGTTTCCAAGATTTGATAACATAAGACTCTGATACCATTTTTGTGACGCCCCAAAATTCGGGGTCAGGGATCTCGGAGGCCATGCCATCTCAATCACTATAAACCACATACCTTGCATCACAATATATAAATGCTCGTACTTTAAGACCCCATACTTATCACACACACACACACTTATAGATTATTGTCTTGGAAATGAATCATTCATTACTAGAGTAGATAAACCACAAAGTGATAATTATTACAACCCAAAAGTAATTAAGTCTTACCGGGGAATAACCTTTAAGTAAGGCTAGTCCGTCGGCCAAATATACATTTCTTATTTATTACCTTACATAAGTCATACTTATAAATAAGCAGAACTAAAAACAACTGAAAACCAAGCCACCTTATTCAGACTACCTGTGGTACAACACCAAACAACCTACGGAACATCTGGCCATTTCCTACCCATTTCCTGGATGTGGTTCTCATGGTAGGCATCTTGATTCACTGTTGTATTGTGTCAATTTAAGAAAACAAGTGTGAGCTATAATGCCCAGCATAAAAATGTACTGTATGAAAATGACTGTATGATAACTCACGTAAAACATCATATATGATAATTATGTTTTATTCAAAAATAGTTTTCCTTGGTGATATACACCTTCTTTTGAAAATAATTCTTTAATGGATTTTATTATCCTGCGAATATCTTAATAGTAAACCCAGCACCTAGGCTTGGGTTACAGTATTGCATCACAATTCCAATTGGAAGAATAGGACATTCACCGGAGCCACCGTATACGATGATCAGTCGTACTACGAAAATAGTAACCTTTTCTACATGTAGATGGACGATTCCCTTTTATTATTGGTTATCACCCTGGCCGCATTTGGGCCTTTTCTGTGTCTATCCCTCTCAGTTACACACTTCGTGTCTATCCCTCCCAAGACATGGTTTTGCGTCCATCCCTCTCAGGTACGCATACTCCACATGTTCATCAGTATATAAGATACCTTCTCATATGGTAGTAAATTGGTAGTCTCCCCAGTCCATGAAGTACTGGAGTCTACCCCTCCTTGTCCTTGTAAGAATCTCATCATCAATCTGGAACTTATATTATTCCCCAATCATGTTGCTTGTTGATAGGTATAGTTTGATTTGTACGTATATATATGTACTTTCGAGAATTTTCGGAGGAAGTACTAAGGATGTGAGTTGACTGTTGTCAACATATTTGTTATATAAGGGGGAGTTTCTTTTGAAACTATAATCCAAATATTTAAAATAAGTCGAGATAATATTCTCCGACGATCTGAAATTATTCGAATGATTTTCCGAAAATCAGAAAGTATTTTGAATCAGGTTCTATGATTTTTAAATCATAATTAAACCATTAAATAACTAATGCTTAATAATCAAATATTAATCGTTGAATAATTAAACCTCGAATAATTATACATTTAAAATAATATTTAAAATAATATTCCTCAACTAATTTATGTTTAAGTAATTTAATAATCTTTAATATTTAATCGTGTCTGAAATAAATATTTACTGGAGAATACATCTCCCATAATAAATAAATAAATAGTAAATAGATATTTATTATTCGAATGATAAAGTATAGTTGAGGATAAATATATGATCTTTAAAAATCATTTTAATAAAAGTTCGAGGTGTTTAGTATTTTGTTAGTGGACGTTGAGTCCTTTTAAACCGTACTACTATGGACTTTTAATCGTCCTATAATATCACCGGGATGATCACCGGGTTTTTGTCTTAAAATCCCGACCGACTCATGGTCTTATACTCATACATCACGCTTAAAGCGGAATTAAACATTCTACGATACTTACTTAGCGTACAATATCGCTATATTATGCAAAAAGTTCAATTACTACGTATCATGGCAAGCATGGTATTTATGCAATGATAATAAAACAATCCTTTCACAACACAACAGTAAATGGAGTTGGGTTCGTAAACTTGCCTGGGTATCTCGAGGTGGAGGATGCTCTAGGTTCCGCTTGGAAATATATAATCATAAACACAATTCGTTTCGTTAGGTCCCGTTCTAATTTACGGCTACCCGAACTCATGCGCTAATTATTATGCACCCTCTCAACTTATATTACCCTTATTATTCCTTTAAGTCCTTATTCACATCATGGTCGCTTCCTTTTTCAAAGTATCTTAAGTCCTTATTCTAATTGCGCGATCTCGGCTCCGATATTTTTATAAAATTTAAAAATCATTAATTTTACTTGAAATTTTTAGGAAAGTTAGGAAACTCAATATACTACTCTATGTAAAAATTTCATGATTTATGAACATTCTTAAGTCGATCCTTTATATTTTCAAAGTTCTTAATTCGTAGCAGTTTTTATCGCGTAAATCACTTTTAGTAAAACGGTCATAACTTTTGATACGTAAATCGGAATCAAGCGATTCAAACGCCTAAACAATCCTTATAACATTTTATATCATAATAAAGGGTTTAATTTCAAGAAACTACAGTTTACATCTTCGGAACTTTCTGCAGAAACTTAAAGTTATGTTTTGTTCGTTTTAACGAGATTAAGGTTACGATCGGAGTTTCATTTATGCCTTAAATCTTTATACTACCACCAATAATCAACATATCATCATCACCACACTAACTCCTCTCAAGAACATCATGTTCTTGAGGCAACAACAATCAACCTTGAATCTACTTGGCTAAACATCAAGATTACAATAAAACTCCCATCAAAACTAGGTTTACAACTATATACTAAAAGGATCTTGAACTTAAATCTTAAATAAGGTAGGGTTAAAGCTTTATACCTTTCTTGAGAGGTTGAGATGTGTTCTTGATGATGGTGAAGTCTTGGGAGTGCTTAGTATTGTTTTTGGAACCTAAAAAAACTATTAAAATCAAGAAACCAAAGAAGAGTTACTATTCACACTATTCATTATCAACTTTCTTGATTTTATTTCACCCATCAAACCTTGATAAAAAGAGCACAAAGATTTATCTACCTTAGTTTGGTTGGTAGGAAGCTTGAGAATTAATGGGAGGATTTATCCATGGCTAGAGCTTGAAGTTTTGATTTTGATTTCTTGGTTGGAGATGAAAAAGCCGAATGGAATGGTTGGGAGAGAAAGAGAGAGTTTTTGGTGATGCTTCCTTGGTTGCTTCTTGGAAATGAGGCTTGTGATATCTTTTTATTTGATTTTTATTCCTTACCATCTATCCTAGGATTTGATCTTTGTTGCCAATCTTGGAGACAATCTAGCTAGCATTGGTAGATTACAAGCTAAGCCACTTGTTTAGCTCTTTAGCTTACTATTTGACAGTCTTGGTTGATCATCCTACACCTTAGCTCACTATTTGATAAAGTAACCATGGTTAATTTTCTACCATGGTTAGTTAGTGCGTTATGTTTATTTAATCGTTTACACGTTCGCTCGGTCGCTTAAACGTTTTCGTAATACTTCCTCGTAAATGGTTCGTGACGTAATTCCTCTCGTATTTATTCCTTATGTTTTAAATTATCATACTTGGATATAAATCCATAGGGTTCTAAATTTGTAATTATATTGTGATTCCTGTAATCCTCGATGATTCGTAAATATGGTCATTTTTCAAAGTTCATCTTCTTCGAAAACTAATAACGTTTGCATACACTCATTTGGTACGTATAATCATAATATCAACTCCGAAACTCATTTTCTCATGCACTACATAGTGTGGGCTAAAAAGTTTTCCCCATCCGTCAGGGTTACTATTCATTAAACGTTTTACAAGGTCTCAAAAATTCGAGTTATTACAATACCTTTCATAAACTTTGCGTAACTAGGCATCTGCTCAAGAGCCTCAGCGAAAGGTATGTTGATATGAAGTTTCTTGAACACTTCCAGAAACTTCTCAAATTGCTTGTCCAGCCTTTTCTTCTGTAGCCGCTTAGGAAAAGGAGGTGGAGGATAGATCTGTTTCTCCCCTGTATTACCCTCAGGAGGAGTGTACTCAACAGTAGTCTTCCTTGGTTCTACTTCTACTTCCTGATGCTCTACTTCTTTCTCAGTCCCAGCTTCTTCAGTCGATACTTGAGTTTGTTCGAGATTCGCAACTTTTCCAGACCTCAAGGTGATTGCCTTTACCTGCTCCTTAGCTTCCCTCTTTCCTGGCACTTCAGTGTCACTAGGTAGTGTACCAGGCTGACGATTTAGCAAGGCATTGGCAATTTGCCCAATTTAATTTTCCAAGTTCTTGATATAAACAACTTGACTCTTGCACATAAGCTTCAACTCCTCTAATTAAGATTTTTCATTAGCTTGTTGCGGCGAAGTTGCTGTCTAGGTGCATATTGCGGTAAGTAAAAACCAGGGGGTTGTACTGCTTAGCTGGATACTGCTGATAAGGCTGTTGAACCACATTCTGAGCTTTGCTCCAACTGAAATTAGAATGAATGCGGTTGTTGGGATGATAAGTGGCTGGCACAGGTTGCTGCGAATGTTGAAAGTTGCTCACGAACTGAGCTGATTCACTAGAAATTGCACACTGATCAGTCTCATGGGCACCAGCACAAAGCTCACAGACACTAGCAATTTGATAAACTCCATAATTAGCCAAAGTGTCCACCTTCATCGTCAAAGCCTTAAGTTGGGCAGCTATAGCAGTTGCTGCATCCAACTCCAGAATTCCGATAACTTTTCCCTGAGTCAATATATGGGAAGGATTCTGGTACTCATTAGCAGCCATCAGTTCAATCAGTTCATAAGCTTCATCGTAGCTCTTATCCCACAAGGCTCCTTCTGATGCCACATCGAGCATGGGTCTAGAAGTAGCACCCAATCCAATATAGAAACAGTTTATAATCATCCAATCAGGCATGTCATGGTGTGGGCACTTCCTTAACATCTCGTTATATCGATCCCAAGCCTCACACATAGATTATCAAGTTTGCTGAGCAAACTGAGTAAGAGCATTCCTGATTGCAGTAGTCTTCGCCATAGGGAAGAATTTAGTGAGAAACTTTTGAGCAAGATCTTCCCAAGTGGTGATAGACCCTGCTGGTAGAGAATGTAACTAGCACTTAGCTTTATCCCTCAGAGAGAATGGGAAGAGTCGCAGCTTGATAGCATCTTCAGTCACATCATTGAACTTGAAAGTGTCGTAGATCTCGATGAAATCCCTGATGTGCATGTTGGGGTCTTCAGTAGGAGAACCCTCAAACTGAACTGAGTTCTGTATCATCTGAATCGTGCTTGACTTGATCTCAAAAGTGTTAGCCCTGATGGCTGGCCTAATGATGCTTGACTGAATGTCATTGATCATAGGCTGAGAATAGTCCATCAAAGCCTTAGGATTTTCTTCTTGATCTCCCATCATTACTACAACTGGTTCCTCAACTTTCTCTTCTTCTTCTACCTTCTTTTCTTCTTCAAAAACTTTCTTTCGAACCACCACAACTTCTTCCTCGGCTTTATCCGGTGTTCTCTTATGAGTACGCGAACGCGTATGCATACACCCTAGCTAGAGTACCTGAAATAAGACAAGGAAACAAATAGTAATAATGTCCGAGTCAATGAACTTTAACGACCACTGATGGAAAACACATAAACTAAAAATTAACATAACAGTCCCCGACAACGGCGCCAAAAACTTGTTAGTCACTAAATACGCGCTAATAATACACACAAGTATACGCGTTCGCAAGTAGTAAGATATAGATCAGATTCGTTCCCACAGGGACTGGTTTAAGTTAATTTTATAATTTATGCACTTAAGCAACAATGTATGGTTATTATTCAATGCTAATACGATAACAAATTGAGGTTGTTTATAACTAAAAATTAAACTAACAATTATAACTAAGAGAATAAGATTAATTAAATTAATATATATGACAAACATGGGATTCTAACTTCATTAAGTACTTCAATAGCCTTTTCGTTCTTAACCTTAACATGTAATGGTGATGACACTAATCAGATAACACGAAACTGATACATGCCAACTTTCGTTTCACGAATACCATACTACCAGACATCCACAAAAGAGATAGAATCTAAATAGAAACCAATTATATTGAGACCCTATATGTCTATAGAATTTGACAACATAACGGTTTAAGCACAAGTTATCTATCTTGATTACATAGGGCAAGTAAGATGGTTAAAATTATCCACGAATCATGCATAACAAATATATGAACCTATGCTAGCATGGCAAGTTCTAAATCCTTAAATTTACTTTCGCTTCATTAAGAATTAACACACTATCTTATAAGTTCGCGACGCGCTCATAAGACGAATACACACAACCAATATTAGGTTATCATACAATCACCACACACTAAGGCATCAAAACAAATCAACTAGAGAAATCCATAAATAAATCCACTAGAACCCCATGATAACGATTAGCCCATAATTGGATGCATCATCAATGTGGGTTCCTATGAAAGCATGGTATAATAAATGTAGTCTTTATAAAGAATAATAAAACAAAGTTAACACAAGAGTATAGGTTCAACAAAACAAGAAACGAGCATCCAAGATTACAAATCAAAACAAAGATTCACAAGAATAAACTAGATCGTCTTCGCCTTTGTTGAATTGTGCTATAGGTCTCTTGCCGTCTTCTCCTTAGCTATGATATCTCTCTGACTTGATATCTTCTGAAAAATGACCTAAAGTTATGATTATACAGCAGCCCTGATCAATGTAGAAGTCTTTCTATCAAAAGCCAAGTAGAATCAGGATTCTATTATCTCGACACAGCGTGCCGCACGCTTGATCAGCGCGGGCGCGCTGGCTCTCTGATAATTGGGCGCGGCTGTGCGCTTGATCAGCGCGGGCGCGCTGAGTTTCTTCCAAAAATCATCTTTCTTCTTTTTTCTTGCAGATTTGAGCCAGTCTTCGTGTACATTATTCATTGGACACCATCCTAACACCATATTAGCATCAAATCAATGTTTATTCACATGATTCTCAAATTAATACCTGAAATGCAAAAACACTAGAAAACACATTAAAACACCAATAACTTCAGTATATTTACACCAATTCAAAGTTTTATGGAGTGTAATAAAGTGTCATAAATGCCACTCAACAAGAGACCACCAGTCAAACGCAAGAGGAGAATCGTTAAGAATACTCGTTCTCGTGTTTTAACAGAAAAGGGAAAATAGGTGCTCCCCAGTGATGCTAGATTGTATTTATAAAAGTTGAAGCAGAAGAAGCTCTTACGAGAGCAAGAGATAGAGGGTGCGGAAGATTCGGATGATGAGCTCAAGATGTTAGAGGCTAAAATCCAAAGACTAGAGGCGAAGATGGAGAAAATAAGGGAAACTCAATGTTTGCAGCAAGAGTTAAAACATGCATCGATTAAGGAAGGTGGCGATGAGGAACTTGGTTATGTGGAGCTTTCGGAGGATGATGAGGATTACTATTATGACGAAGAGGAGGTTTTTACTGAGTCTATATATTCAACACCCCGACGCCCTAAGACAGTCTCTTTAGGGGGGACTCCGCAAAGGTCGATGTCAACAGATTCAATATCACGGGAGGAGTTCCTGAAAATACAGGAAGATATGGCTCATTTGCGAGATCTAGTTCAAACTCAGTCAAGGTTCGAAGCCTCAGTGGAAAGCCCTCTCTCTTGAAGCATTAAAAAAGCCAAGATAGACAGGACTCTGAAAACTCCGGCACTCGACCAATTTGATGGATCGACCGACCCATCGGGTTTTCTTAACACCTTTGATGGTCGAATGGCATTTTACGGACACTCAGATGTCGCTCGTTGCCAATTCTTTTCTACATGCTTACAAGACACAACCCTGCGTTGGTACAACAATCTCCCATCTAGGTCAATCGACTCTTGGACTACATTGAAGACTAAATTTCAGACAAGATTTTCAAGCAACTACAAAGGGGAAAAAATTATGGCATCTTTGATTACGATGTGTCAAAGGCCTAGAGAATCCCTGAGAAGCTATTTAGGTCGGTTTCGTCAAGCTATATCTGAGATAACAGACCTAGAGGAGCCTTTGGCGGTGAATTATTCAGCAGCAGGCAGTGATGGAAGCCGACATGGCATTTTACTAGAAGAGCTCATAGAAAAATATCCCCAACATCTTCATGCAACATTCCAAATTATTGAACACCGCATGACACTCCAAGAAGCAGTGGGTAGTATATGATCTCAGAGACGTTCTAGTTACAAGTATGACAAGTCAAGAACTCATAGTCCCCGGACCCCGAGGTCGCGAAGATATAACTCCAAATCCCCTCGACGTTCACCATCAAGAAGAGATGTTGGAAAGGAAGAACATCGAACCCCGAGAGGTCAGGAATATCAGTGACGGTCTATTTTAGATAAAAAATGGCAGCCCCATGACAGAAAAGATAAAGAGTTTACCAAACTCACAGTTGATAAAGCAACAATTTTGGCAATTTTAAAGACATAACCTGACTTTCGACCCCCGAGGCCGATGAAGCCGGGTCGTCCTCCGAGTTCTCGGTATTGTGACTATCATGAAGATGCTGGACATACTATAGAACAATGCTACAAACTAAGAAATCTCATTGAATCCAAAATCAGAAAAGGCCATTTCGTCCATTATATTGAAGGACAAGGCCAGACTCATCAGAGACAATACGACAGAGTAGTCGATGTAATCTTCGGGGGTTATGCTGATGGAGGCATGTCAAACAACTCTCGTAAGTCATACGCCCGAGAAGTATGTAACTTTAATCCTCAATGTCCCAAGAGATACAGACCCTCTCCATCTCTCGTCATATCCTTCTCGAATGAGGATTATGCTCCAAACATCATACGAGGTCATTAAGATGCGCTGGTTATCACTGCAAAAATCGGCACTAACACAGTAAAAAACTATCCTTGTCGATAATGGTAGCCCTGTTGACATCCTCTATCATCACGCTTTAGCACGAATGGATACAGGGGATAGAAAGCTAGAAAATACCCATTCGCCTCTTTATGGCTTCACGGGTAATGAGGTAAAAGTGGTCGGGACAATTGACTTGCCGGTGCTTTTCGGCACGATGCCTTGCCAAGTATGTAAAATAGTTAAGTTTTACGTAATAAGTGCAAACTCAAGCCACAATGACATACTAAGTCGAACGACAACTTCGGCATTAGAAGCCATTATATTGATTCCCCATTTGAAAATGAAATTCCCGATTGAGTTTGGAGTGGGAGAGATGTATGGCGACCAAGAGGTGTTAAGACAGTGCTACTTTACTACCGTCATGCTTTACTATCGTCGTGCATAAGAAGCAAGATAATGATTCTCAATCTATCAATGAAGTCGTCCAGATAGATCCCAGAAGCATCATCGACATTCCCAGGGATCCCTCATTCTCAGCTGTCAGTCAAATGGTCGAGGTTCCGATAGATGAGAATTCCCCGGTAAAATGGTAAAAATTGGAAAAGATTTAAGTCCTCAGATAAAAGATGAATTAACAAGGTTGCTTCGTGAGTTTTCATACATATTTGCATGGTCACCATCTGACATGCCTAAAATTCCAACCGACGTCGCGAGACACTCCCTGCATGTCGACCGCCAAAAGAATCTTGTCAAACAAAAGAGGTGCACTTTCTCAGAAAAAAGCGTCAAGCTATCGATGAAGAGCTTGATCGACTGTTAGTAGCCCATTTTATCGAGCTGGTGAAATTTCCTACATGAATTGCTAATGTTGTCCTGGTTAAGAAAAGTAATGGAAAATGGAAAATGTGTGTCGATTACTCCGACCTCAACAGAGCATGCCCTAACGATTACTATCTTTTGTCGAATATAGATTAACTTATTGATGCAACGGCTGGACATAAAATGCTATCTTTCATGGACGCAGTCTCATGCTACAATTAAATCAGGTTGGATGATCAAGATTGGAAACAAACGGCGTTTATCACACACCGAGGTATCTTCGCATATCGGAACATGCCTTTTGGGTTAATCAACGCCGGTGTAACATTTCAGCGCATGATGGATGAAATATTAAAAATCAGCTGGGTCGAAACCTCAAGGTGTATGTCGACGATATGACAACAAAATCAAAATTTTCAAGCGGTCATGCCATCGACCTTCGAGAGACTTTTGAGAACGTTCATCGTAATAACATGTGATTGAATCCGTTAAAATGTTCTTTTGGTCTAACATTTGGAAAATTCTTGGGATTTCTTGTCTCCCAACGAGGGATCGAGGCTGACCCCTCGCAAATAAAAGCCATATCTGAGATGAAAGACCCTTCGACCATTAAAGAGGTTCAACGTCTCAGTGGATGTATAGCGGCCCTTCGATGTTTCATACCACAGGCCTCTAAAAATGCAGTCCTTTTTTCAAGGTTATCAAAGAGGCTTCAAAGAACAAGAAGTTGATATGGGATGATCAATGTAAAGAAAGCTTTGAAGCACTGAAAATTTTCCTGACAATCCCACTAGTTTTAGCAAGAGCATTGCCTCGTGAAGCTTTAAAAGTATACACCTCAGCCTCTGATGGGTCGGTAGCCTCCGTTTTGGTCAAAGATGTCGAGGGACGTGAAGCCCCAGTTTACTATGTCAGCCATACTCTGAAAGATGTAAAAACTCGTTATCCACATGTGGAGAAACTAGTTTATGCTATCGTTGTAGCAAGCCAAAAGCTCTGTCACTACTTTCAAGGCCGTCTTATAAAATTTATGACCGATCAACCTTTGAAGCGCATCTTGCACAAACCGGATATGACAAGGCATCTCACCGCTTGGACGGTGGAACTTAGCCAATTTCACATCGAGTATCTACCCCGGAGTGCAATGAAGTACCAAATCCTATCAGACTTTATTGTATAATGCAAATTTGACACACCTATAACTGAGGAAACACCGTTCCCACAGAAGGCTTGGACTTTTTACGTTGATGAATCCTCAACAACATCATCAGGGGGCGCATGTGTGATTTTAATCAGTCTGGGAGGCTTCAAAATACAACAAGCTTTGAAATTCTCATTTCTGGTAACAAACAATGTAGCCGAATACGAAGCTTTGTTAGCAGGACTATGCCTAGCGATTGAGTTGGAAGTGAAGATTTTAGAAATATTTGGTGATTCTCAGCTTGTCGCCAAACAGTTACAAGGTGAGTTCAAGGCACACGATGCTCGAATGTCGACATATTTGAATCTGGCCATGTCCTTGCTGGAGAAAGTTTCGTCATGGACAATCAAGAACATTTGCAGGGAAGACAATCAATGGGCTAACGCCTTGTCCAAATTAGCATCATCCGTCATCGCAACGTCAGAGGTAATTTATGTCAAGAAAAGAAGTGTTCCCTCTATTGATATGGATTCCCCATCCCGCGGCATGCTGAAAGTCAATGAAATCTCCTCTATTGCAGATTGGCGTCTACCTATTTTGGAGTACATTTGGCTGAACAAGCTGCCACAAGATAAGGGTGAAGCTAGAGCCATATCATACAAGGAAAAGAACTATTGTGTGCTATAAAACAAATTATATAGAAGAGGGCTCGTAGAGCCACTGCTTCGATATTTAGGGCCAGAAGACTCTCACACGTCGATGGTTGAAGTCTATACTGGAATCTGTGGAGATCATTTAGGGGGCAAGAACTTAGCCCTTAAGATAGTGAGGCAAGGTTTGTTTTGGTCTACAATGCAGAGTGATTGTGAAAATTTTGTACGAAAATGTAAGTCATGTCACTTATATGGATCGGTTTCTCATCAACCCTCGGTGGAAATGATTCCCGTCATCAATCCATGTCCTTTCTTTCAGTGGGGTATAGACATCGTGGGCCCTTTCCCAAAGTCCAAAAACCAAGCACAATACATTATCGTGGATGTTGACTATGCAACAAAATGGATCGAGGCACGACCCCTGGCCAAGATTCGTGAGAAAGAGATGATCGAATTTTTGATGGAGTATATTGTATTCAGGTTTGGAGTACCAAGAATCGTTGTAACTGACAATGGAACCCAATTTTTAAGATAAAAGTTTACAGAAACACTTTTACAACTCAAGATTAAACACATCAAATCCTCGGTGGCCTATCCCCGGGCCAATGGACAGGTTGAAGTGTCTAATCTTATAATCCTACAAGGGCTCAAGAAAAGGGTTAACGAGTTACCAAGGCCATGGGTCGATGAATTGCCGAATGTTCTCTGGTCTAATAAAACGACCCCCAGGAGTTCAACGGGTGTATCTCCTTTTAAAATGGCTTTTGGCTTGGAAGCCGTCTCGCCCATCGAAGAGTCTCTCAACTCCCCAAGGGTCGAGTATTTTGATGCTAAAGCATCACGAGAAGGAATCCAGCTTCATAACGTTCTTACGGAAGAAGTCAGAGATGAGGCATCAAAGAGAGTTCTTCAACAACAAGCGCACACAGCAGCTTACTTTAACAAAAAAGTAAAGGTTAAGCAGTTTTTGGTTGGGGATTTAGTCCTCCGAGAGTCGGCAGCATCCCAACCCAGCATAACATGAAATTTCAAGGCCCCGTGGGAAGGACCTTATCAAGTGACAGGGGTCGTTGCACTAGGCACCAATCGACTTTCAACACTCGAGGGTACATCCATCAAGAATGCTTGGAATGCTATTCATTTGAAGAAATATTATCAGTAGACTAAGTTATTTGAATTATGTAAGGGAAAATAAGAAATTCGTCTTTTAAACTATAAAAATTTGTTTTAACGAAAAGGGGTTGATATGAGATCCCCGTTAAAACATGAAATCTTCCCTTTTAATCTATCAATGAAGAATAATGCTTATGAGTAAGTTTTAAGTTCGAAAGTTACACAATTCAAACGTTATTGCACAATCAGTTCTGATTACCAAAAATCACAAAATTCAACATATACCGAAATAAAAAACAACAACAAAGAAGAAGTCGCGTAAAATTCTTGAAACTTGAATACCGAAATAAAGCCCGTCTTTTCCTTGCTTGTCACTACAACAAGTTTCTTTACTACAACTATGTTTCCATTCGGTATGATTCCCTGTTTATGACATAAAACTTAGCTCCACAAAGTTAATCACATATGTTTAGGTAGGTGGGAGACTGAACTCGCCTTGTAAACATCTCCAAAACTTCTTTCTCCTACTTTATATTCTAAGCTAAAATTATTTGTTGTTGATTTCAAGTCTTTGTAATTGTACATAACTGCTCCCTGCAACGCCTAACATATCAGTACGAAGAAAACCAATTCATCAACAGATTGATATAAATCTGAAGATTTACAGAATCATTTATCTCATTTGAATGTATCAAAAGTTTGTGCAAAATGGTTGTCGGTTAATATTTATCACCTCTTTCATCTTTTTTTGATTTTCTTAATAATCGATACCACAAAAGCAGGGCAAGCATAAGCAAAACAAGGCACAAACCACCAATCAAACCCATAATAATAAAATAGTAAATCGTCATCTTCAGAAGAGATGATCAACGTAGCTCAAACATAACACAACCATAAAGTATTTAACTAAAGTAAATCACAATCCAAGAATTACATAGTCAACGAGGCATCCCTCGCCTTCAGGGGTTGACATGTACTCCAACGGCGTTATTCTCCATGGGGTTAAACACAGGTGAATCCTTTTCTTCGGAAGCATCAAGAAAAAACCAAGATAGAAATAACTTAACCACCGTCTTAGAAAATAGATAGTCTTAAAGAGAGATTCAGGTAAAATAATGGATCTAAAGATTACACAATAAATGAGGCATCCCTCGCCTTTAAGGGTCGATGTGGTTGACAGGGGCTTCAGCTTCCTTACACTCTGTAGCATAATCCTGTAAGTAATCTTCAAAGCGATGCCCCGATACGTCGAAGCCCGCAGATTCAAATCTCTTGAAACACCGACCATATCCATCTCCCAAAACCCCTACGATGTCCTCTACCCCTTTTTCAACTTCTAACTTTAACTCATAATTTTCTTTCTCCAAATCCTCATACTTCTCACGGAGGCTGGATAGCTCGACATCCAAGGCTTCACGACGCTTTATTTCACTACTCAACGAGGTCTTCATGTTCTTTACTCGAGATCCATTTTCCTCCAAACCTTTCTTAAGATGGTCGTTATCAAGTTCAAGATCATTAATCTGAAAAATAAATCATGATAATTAGACATATAAAAGTATAAATGCAGAATAATAAAATGAAAGAATATAAAACAAATTAGCTTGCCTTGGTTCGATAGCTTGAGCTCGCTTTGGATAAATAGACAACATGAGCCTTAGCCTCAGCTAAGTCGGCTGAAAGTTTCTTCTTCTCATCCAACAACTGATCACGCTCCTCCTCGAGTCCTGAAATAGGACTCCTACCATCATCAAGTTTATATTCCTCAAGAAGATGTAGGACATCAGATAGAAACTGACAGAGTAAAAGAAGCAAGGAAGTCAAAGATAAGTAAAACAAAAATAATTTCTTTTAAACCATCAAAATCTAAATAAAAACGGGAAAGGTTACATACTCTTCCGGCACACCCCAAACAACGATCAACAAGCTCGCCCCACGACCTCTTTGCATATGCACTCGAATCTTCCGGAAGATTGAAAACATGAAAGGCTCGAAGGGGGATGTTCGAACCCCAAGTCCACCTTTCAAACGGCCGAATCTCGACATGAATAATCTCCTTACTGGCCTCAGTGTCAACTGTCGGAAGCAGAATTCCCTGATTACCAATTATTGTTAACGTTTTATTAATACCACTTCCCGCAACATCCTCGGGAATTTTCTTACCTGCAACCTCTGGTACATCAACAGCAACACTTCGGGACCTTTTCCGAGAAGGATTCCCAACCCCTTCAGAGACGACATGCTCGGAACCTCCTACGACCTTGTTTACTCAGTTGTCTAACAACTTAATTGAAAGCATCCGTGAAGACGGATTCTTCTTCACCCTCGGAAGGTCGACAGCTCCAGCCCTGGATTTTTTGACCAACATCATCATAGCTTTATCCATCTCTACCAGCACTCCACTCTCTAACAACTTTTTCAAAGAACTTCCAGCAACTGAAATAGAAACAGACGGACAAAAATTATACAAATTCCATTAGTAGGCATGGAGACAAAAAATAATTAATAATATATAAAAAAAAGAAGGGGATGACTTCAAAGAACAAATAATAACATCTTACGATAATGCCCTTCAAGAAACGTAGAATCTTTTAAATCATTATGGGTAAAAATAGGTCTCGACCCCTGAAACCCATCGATGTACGTCACATCATACTTATCAAGGTTGTTCAAGTAATCGACGGTCGACTGCGTCACCTTATGACAAGGTCTTACGAATTCTAAGTCCTTACCCCCGATGTAAACCCACTTAGGGTGATATCCCGAGTTATGATATCGAATATTCTGGGTGTCAAAATAAACCCGACCGTTATATATCGAATACAAAAAATGGAGAAAAACAGTTTTACGGAAGGAATCCTATCCTTCTCATGACACAAAGCTATGAAACCACTAGTTTGAGCCACCAAGTTAGGCGACAAATGTGAAATCCCACATCCTATAGCTTCGTACATCGCTAAGTGGAAGGGATGCATCGGGAGTCGAAGACCATACTCGAACATAATTAACGGTATGCCGTGCATACCGAACTCCGGCATCACCCACATCCGCTCGTCGGGGGTCGGAATATGCAACCTATATCCGTTCTTTAAATCAAGCCAAGACTCTAATTTCGTCATATTTAACCTATGGTTAGAAAAATGGCTTATGTAATCAAGGCTACTACCCCGGGGAAACTCAAGACGACCCAGTTCCAAACTCTCACGAAGAACTCTCTCTTTATACTCCAAAGTACGAGGACTTATGGGCGGAGATACCTTCGACGCTATCTCAACACCAGAAAAGAGTTCATATTCGTTCATAAAGTCGAATGATTTACATGTGTTTAAGTTCGGAATCTCTAAATTGTCTAAGTTTATGGCAGATTCTTCATCACCCTCTTCTAAAGGGCGTTTTTCAGGATTGCGAAAAGGATTAGAAGAAGCAGAATCTGGGTTAGTCATGGAGATTGAAAAAGAAAAACGTGGTTAGATAACTAGGTAAAGGATTCAGACCCTCCAGACTCAAAGATGGAAAACACAATTCGAAACTTAAATCTATGTCCTTAAAGATTAAACTAAAACAAATACACTTAAGTTGCAGAGAACTTACAGGGGAAGTGGAGAATCCGGAGAGAGAATGCAACTTCTTAAAATACTGCAGCACCCGTTTGTTAAATGGGAAGGAAGATGAAGAGACTCCTAATATTTAAATTAACACATCTGTCATATACATATATCCTAACAAAAGTGTAGCATAAATAAAAATATGAAGTTATAGAGAAATTTTAACTTTTTATTTTCTGTATCTTTTTTATGCTTATGCAGGTTGTAATTAGGAACCGAAGCAACAAATCTAAAGATATTACGACAATATTCGCGGGAACAAATGTTGGACCCGGGAATAAAGGCAAAAGAAGAAGGCCTATAGATAGGACTTTGATAGATAAGTTCGCAATAAAAAAGCCCAATTAAGGCCCAATTATGATATTAGGATATTAGGACTTTGAAATATAAGTTTGTAATAAAAAGATCAATAAAGGCCCAATTGTAAGGGAACAAGCCCATCTAAGACTCCCTATAAGTATAGGCCAGTCGCCCTACTTGTAATAAGTGGGAAAAATAAGTATCAATAAAGAGTATTGTTTCTCACATAAACATGACTCGTATTTAGGGTCATCAAATATATTTTAGAAGACAACAATTAGAGCTAAATAATTAAGGGGATAGACAAAAAAAGGTAAATGTTGAATTGCGTTTTAAAGAAGAGCGATATTGGAAACTGCAATTTTTAAAAGTAGGTATACAAAAGTGAAATCGGGCAGAGTTAGGTCACAGTACCTTAAACTTGAGCTCTCGTACCTGATTAAGTTACCATCTTTCCTAAAACTTTAAATTATTTAGGAAAAGATGCTATCTTCAACATATAAGAAATGCACAAAAGACTGAAATACCTGATGTAAGCTCTACGCATCAGTATGTTAAGGTTTATATACCTCCTTCAAATTATCAAATGGAGAGCCCTTCCTGTGAGAGTGCAAGACAACACTTTCTTAAGCTTATTGTCATACTGAGTACATCAGTACATTGTAATATCATAAGCATGCTATGCATTATATGACTAACTCCGAAATAACAAATAAAAAACAAAACAGTGAATAGATTCATAAGTTTGATCCTTTGTAATCGAACTCATGCAATAGAGAAATATTGGATGGCGTAGAGTCAACTAATGAGATCGGTTCATTAAAAATTCATTGACGAAATGAAAAAATGTCAAAAAAGAAAACATTCAACCTTCTTTTATTTCTTGCATCAATAGTATTTTTGCATACCATGAGAATCTCATATCATCACTGTTGTAACATATCACAGAGCTAAAGGAGTCAATGCTCTTGACAAAGAAACAGACTTTTTTTATTTGCAAAGCTGCTGGACATTGGTATCTTGTGCTATTTTTTAAGATTGAAAGCTTAACTGTAAATTGTCATTATTATTGGTTCTTACCCTTTTTCCCTGCTTGATCTTCAAATAAAAAAGAAGTAGCTATAAAAAACTAGTTAATTACCAACCTTGTGCAATTTTCAGTGTCATCCTCAGGTTGCTGAAGTAGCAGTAAAGTATTTGACTCTGCGGATGACAAGCCCCCATGATTCTCCCACAAAAGATGCATCAAGGTCCTTCCAATATGACAATATCATATCTAACGTTTAAGTATATAAAACAATTATGCTGACGCTCAGAAGACAGAAAAAGATTTTCAATGTTGATTTAGATGTGACTGCAACTAACTAGTTATTTCCATGGAAAAGGATTGTTGATGCTTCAGATGTTCGCTTTAGTGGGTAAACTCCGTAGGTTTACTGGCCTTTATTTCGTCTAGAATACAAATTCAGTGTATCTCATTCAAATAATAAGGTCCTTCAGCCACCATTTATTCCAGCAGACTGAGCTTAGCCATGTTCTGGAGATATTTCTCTTTTGTGTTGTATTCTTTCAAGTAAGAGAAACTCTACTCCTCGATGTTCTAATGATCAATTTAAATGTGTTATAATGGGATTTTTAAGAGCCTATATGAGAATACTTTGGCACTCACAAAACATTACTAGTACAAGTTGATTTCCTTCTTTACTGTTTTATCTTTATATATTGTGCTATATTACCTTCTACGTTCTACAGCTTTATAGATTGTTCTTTGAACTCTGTTTCTTGTAGGTATTTAGTTGCATTTAATTATACCACTTCTTGACAGAGCTGTTGGCCGAACTGAGCCGTTCGCGAACAAGCTCGAGTTCGGTTCTTTAAGGTTTCGGTTCGGCTCGGTTCGTTAAGGGCTCGAGCTCGAACTCGAGCTCGAGCTCGAACACAAAAATGTATTCGTTAAAATACGAGCTCGAGCCGAGTTTTTGGCATGTTCGGCTCGAGCTCAGCTCGAGCTCGACTGGCTTGGTTCGGCTCGAGTTCGGCTCGAAAAAAACAAAAAAAAATAATTTTTATATATTTGATTATTATGAATTTTTTTCAGATTTTTTTATAAATAATTTTAAATTATTGAACCATATGAATGTCAAAATATATTTTAGTAATTTGAAACAAATTCAGATAGTAAAAATTAATTTTTTATTTTGATATTTTAATAATTAACAAGTGATTTGACTACTACTTATAACTAATATTTATTTCTTGATTGGTGCTTTGATTTTTTTTAAAAATATTTATAAATGATCCAACCGTACGAATGTCAAGATCTATATATTTAAGTGATATAATAAAAAAATTAGAAAAAATGAATATATTTGGTTTGCTATTTTAACAGTTAACCAGTAGTTTGACCCGTACTTCTATTTAGTTCCATATTAATGTTTCTATTTTTTAAAAAAATATTTATGAATAATCCAACCGTACGGATGTTAAGATTTATTAATTTTAGTGATATGACAAAAATTTTAGGAAAAAATAAATATATTTGGTTTGTTATTTTTACAGTCAACCGGTGTTTTGACCAATACTTGTAACTAGTGTTTAGTCTCGTATTATTGTTTCGAGTTTTTTAAAAATATTTATGAATGATCCAACCCTACGGATGTTAAGATCTATATATTTTAGTGGTATGATAAAATTTTATAAAAAAATAAATTTAGTTTGTTTGTTATTTTGATAATCAATCAATGGTTTGAACATTACTTGTAACTAGTGTTTAGTCTCATATTAATATTTAAATTTTTAAAAAAATATTTATGAATGATCCAACCGTACGGATGTTAAGATCTATATATTTTAGTGATATGATAAAAAATTTAGAAAAAAAATAAATTTAGTTTGTTTGTTATTTTGATAATCAATCAATAGTTTGAACAGTACTTGTAACTAGACCTGGCAAAATGGTTATGGATCCGAAAAACCGAACCGAAATTCATGAAACCGAGATCCGATCCGAGATCCGAATCATACAATCCGATAATTATCCGAAAACCGATTTAAACTGATCCGAAAAATACCCGAACCGAAAATTTAACCGAAAATGATCCGAAATATAAGATCCGATTATAACTTCGAACCGATTAAACCAAATAATATATTACCCGAACCGAATATGACCCAAAATAAGCAAAATTTATACTTTAAACAATTTTATGTTTATGATAATATACTTATTTAATCATATTCTTTTATAAAAGTACATTATATTACATTAAAAATACTAAATTAAATAAAAAAAATACTTTTTATTTCTCAAAAATTAAAAAAATAAATAAGTAATTATTCAAAAATATCTGAACCGAATTTAATCCGAACAGAATTTTGTCCGATCTTAATCCAAATTTTATCCGATTTTAATCCGAATTAGACCCGAACCGAATCACATCCGATCCGATCCGAATGGTCATCAAATATATCATAATCTGAAAGTATACCCGATCCGAAATTAATCTGATCCAAAACCGATCCGGTTATCCGAATTGCCAGGTCTACTTGTAACTAGTGTAGAGTCTCGTATTAATGTTTCTATTTTTTTTTAAAATATTTATGAATGATCCAACCATACGGATGTTAAAATCTATATATTTTAGTGATATAATAAAATTTTAGAAAAAATAAATTTATTTTGTTTGTTATTTTGATAATCAACCAATGGTTTGAACAATACCTCTAGCTAGTATTTAGGCTCATATTAATATTTCAATTTTTTTAAAAATATTTATGAATGATCCAACCGTACGGATGTTAAGATCAATATATTTTAGTGATATGACAAAATTTTTAGAAAAAAATAAATTTAGTTTGTTTGTTATTTTGATAATCAATCAATAGTTTGAACAATACTTGTAACTAGTGTTTAGTCTCATATTGATATTTCAATTTTTTTAAAAATAATTATGAATGATCCAACCGTACGGATATTAAGATATATATATATATATATATATATTAGTGATATGCCAAAATTTTTAGAAAAAATAAATAAATGTATTTGGTTTGTTATTTCGACAGTCAACCGGTGTTTTGACCAAAATTTTTTACTTCGTCTCAGCTCGGCTCGGCTCGTTTTGATGGAAAAAACTCGTGTTCGACTCGGTTCGACTCGACTCGATTTTGTTCGATAAAAGCTGTTATTCTCTAACAATACAACAAGAATTACAGAAGGGGGGTTGAATGTAATTCTGGCTCCTTTTTCAGATTTTAAAACAGTTCTTACTTAATATATAACAGTGTTTGATTTGCTAAGGTGCGGAATTGAGAGATAATTGAAATCAAAATACTAAGTAATAAAACACAGGCTTTAAAACTTTCAGGTGGATTTGAAGATATCCACCAGATATATATATATATATATATATATATATATATATATATCAGTTTAAGAACTCTGTGTAGCTTAAAATGGCTCATAACTGCTTTACAAGTAGAACAAACAAACTACAGAGAAATTCTTGACAAGTATAGCTTTTTCTATCTCTCTTTAAAATGTGTTTGGTTATTTAAATGTTCTACTAGCTACACTTGATTTATATATCACCAAGTTTACGTGACAATAAGACAAGATAATAAAACAAAATATATCTAGTACTCCATGTTGCTTCACTACTCTATTCCAGCATCTTTGAATATCTTCATAATTGCATGGAAATGGTAATGCTTCTTTGTTCTCAAATTCCTGCTTAACAGGCTGCCACATTCCTTTTGCAAACACCCAATGCATGTGACTGTGTTGTCACTGTCAACAGATATTTGAATTTGATCATCCGTCGGGACTATGCTTGTCATCCGTCGGGAATCTTTGTTGATCATCCATCGGGAGTCTTGTAGATCATCCGTCGAGTGTCTATTTTCACTTGACTCCATTTCACTTATACAGAATTACAAGACATCTCATATTTACAATTAATCAACCTATTCTGTATATCCACTAGCAGTCAACATGACTCATATACTCCTACAGAGTCTACACAAAGTTGTCTGCAGAAATATGCTACAAGACTTATTTGTTACATAAGCTACTCACTCGATGGATGTTAGTTTATCATCCGTCGGGACTATACTTGATCATTCGTCGAGTGCTACAAAATTCACTAAGTTAAATCTACTATGGTGTTTTGTTAAACTTATCATCAAGTTCACAATATATTCCTAACAATCTCCCCCAATTTATGTCTACTGGAATTGTAGCCATAAATTAAGAGAAACTTGATGATAACAAAACACCCTAAAAATACAGATTGAAAAGTAGTAGATAAAACTGATAAGTGCTACAATATTTACTGAAAATTGAACAAAGCAAAGTGTACAAAGAGTGGCTCACAATCAATATCAAGGTGCTCCTCTAGTCTGAGAAGATAAATCTATTTCCTTGATTGTCTGGATTTCTTCCCAAGCCTCCTGTTGTTCTCTTCTATTTGA
Organism: Apium graveolens; assembly: GCF_009905375.1. Lineage (NCBI taxonomy): Eukaryota > Viridiplantae > Streptophyta > Magnoliopsida > Apiales > Apiaceae > Apium > Apium graveolens. The sequence goes on from NC_133655.1 coordinate 147,890,876, forward strand.
TTCTGGAGTTGTCTGTGAAATTCAAGTTCATCAGCTTCAGATAAATCCAACATTTCTTGCATTTCCAAAAGAGTCTCATTGCTAAATATACTCAGTTGGTCATCCAGTCTGAAGAATCTTCTAACTTCCTTATCATCCATGAATTCCATTAGCCAATAAGGCCTCAAATGCACTCTCTTTCTTGTGAAGGGAATAGACAGAGTTTTTGGAAGTGCATATTTGGCTCTATTACTCCTTAGCTCCTCAATTTTCTTTAGGACTATTCTCCTTACAGTCACATTAAATCCAAAATTCTTCTTGAAGGATGAATAGACCTTTAACAGTACAAATTGGCTTTCTTGAAGAATCATGTGAAGTGGCCATTTGATCTCTTTCCCTCCCCTGTGCTTGAACATTAGCCTTTCAGGAAGATGTTTGTAAACATCAATCCATCTTACTTCTTCCAATTCTTCCCAGTAGAGGTTTATTTCAGAGAACTCCTTAATGTCACAGATGTATAAGAGATCTTCCTTGTTGACAGTGGGTTGAGATTTGGTTAGGGTCTTGGATCTAAGAGATACAGGCTTCACTTTCTTGATTGCTCTAGTCTTTCTTTTCTTTGTCTTGTAGAAGATAGGAAAGTTTAGTTCAGGAATTAGAAAACTATCCCAATCTACTGGCTCATCCTTTGGAATTATGGGCTCACCATGAAAATTCCTAGTTGGAACCACCACCTTGAATTCTTCAAATACCACTGAGGGTTTGGTTGTCTGAGTTGAAGTTATAGACTTTTTGGGAATGTAGTCTTCCATTTCCTCATCACTGAAGTCCAATTTTCTTTTGGAGGGGAGCTTGTATCTGAATCTTCTTTTCTGCTGTGGTGCATCTTACACTTTATGATCTTGAGATTCAGCAATTACAGATGATTGTGCAGAAATCTCTATTGTAGTCTTCACAGCTTGAAGTTTGGCCAAGATAGCAGCTTGCTTCTTCTTTTGTTTGAACTTTTTAGCATCTAAGGAAACCTGCTTCTTTTCTTACCTGATTCTTTCCTTCTGTTCCTTCTTAGCTTCTACAAATAGAGGGTGTCCAGCCACCACACAAATTTCTTTAACATTTCTGTAGATTTTGGCAATTCTTCTTTTAAGTGCTGAATCAGTAGGATCTTTGAAAAATGCAATTAACCTAGCCAACAGCTTCTTCTCATCTGGCCTAGGTGTCTCAAACACAGTATCCATAGGATTTTTGTCTGAAAACTTTGAGTAGTTTCTTTTAGGCTACAGGACCAGATTTGCCTTTGGAGACTTTAGGCAAGATGTTTGACCCTTTTCCAGATAATTCAAACTCATCTCACTCATATAAAACTGCTTGACTTTAGAATGATGATTAAAGATTTTGTCTGATTTCTGAATTGGTCCAAATTTCTGTTAAATTTCTTCATCTATTCTTCTCCATTTTTCTTTTAGTTCCTTCTCAGCTGCTGCTACATTAATCTTTAGCAGTTTGTTATTTGATTCTAGTTTTGCTGCTTCCAGATTGATGATGTCAATGTTGTCCATGGCTGGTGGCTTAGTGAAAGCAATTGTTGGCACAATTACTTTGTTGACTTGAATGTTGAGCTGTCCCCCCCCCCCTCACTTGATGAGCTTTTCTCCCCCTTTTTGTTAGCATCAAGTTGTTGAGTGGAAGGGAGTTGAGCAGCCCCCAATTGTTGGAGCATAGCAGTCTGAGTTTCCTGATTAGCAAGTATCTTGGCCATTGACTTCTCCATATCAGATAATCTAGAGTCCATGGCCTCAACCTTTCTATTTAGATCAGTTTCCTTCCTCAGTTTCTGAGCTATCTCAGTCATGGTGGTTCCAGGAAGTCTAGCATCCAACCTTGCTATGAAATCCTGTTTTACTTCAGAAACTTCTTGCTTTATTTCATCCACACTTTGACTGTGGTAAAGAGCTTAAATCTTGTGCAGCTGAAGAGCTTCAAGATGTGTTGTAAGTATTCTCTTTGTGCTGGCATTCGTAGATGCTTGAATGGTTGTTTGGGTGTCATAAATGAGCTTGAACAATATGGATTGGAGATGTGAGTATGAACATTCTTTGGTTAGCATCCAGGAAGGAATGTCTGCATCTCCCCTTATGCTCATGATGTCTTCCTCATCATCCCCAGTAGCATCCCAAAAAGAATCTTCAGCCAGTTCAAAATCATTGCCAGTATTGGATGGCATAGCAGTGATTGCATCCTTTGCTCTTTGTAGAGAAGCGGTTGTGTGCACTAGATTGAGCATCTTTTTAGCCTCCCCATTGCCTTGTACAGCTAGAGTTTGATAAGTTGTAGCAGAATAAGTAAATGTCTCATCATCTAGGGAAATAGAATATATGACAGCTTGATATTCTTGCTGAAATAGTCTCTTCCTTTCTACATCACTGACATTCATTGACTCACTAGAAATGGTGTCCACCCTTATCACTCTTGTACCTGCATTTATCTCATAATCTCTCTTTTGTTGCATCAAGGGCTCCCCTTGGCTTCCCACCCCCACACCCTCACCTTCACCATCTAAGGTGGGACTCCTCTCACTCACTTTTACCAGTCCTGAAGAAATGGACTGCATAGGTTCACTCATTTTGTCTCCTTTTTCTTGGGAGCAACCCAGCCTCTCACTCAATTCACTCCCTGCCCTCAGTCCTAAGAGTGATTGTACTTGTTATTCCCTAACAATAAAACAAGAATTACAGAAGGGGGGGGCTTGAATGGAATTCTTGAAACTTTTTCTGAATTATAAAATGTTCTAACTCAAAATATATATATGAGTGTTTTGATTTGCAAAGTGCGGAATAACAAGTTAAAATGAATCAAAACACAAAGTAATAAAAACACAAGTCTTTAAAACTTTCTGGTAGATTTGAATGTATCCACCAGATATATATATATACATATATATATATATCGAGAGAACCCTGTGAAGCTTGAATAGCTCACAGCTGCTTACAAGTATGAACAACTAAACTTACAGAGAAATGCTACAGGATACAGGATACAGCTTACAATTGTTTCTCTGAGAAAATACTTGCTTAGTCTTGTTGTTGTTCTACTTGCTACTCTTGGTTTATATATCACCAAGATTACATAGTAATAAGACAAGATAATAAAATAAAACCTATCAAGTCTAATACTATGCTGCTTCACTACTCTATGCTACTCTATTCCTTTTGCAAACACTCGATGCATGTGACTGTGTTGTCACTGTCAACGGATGTTTGAATTGATCATCCGTCGGATACATGATTATCATCCGTCGGGTTGCCTTGTTGATCATCCATCGGTGGCTTTGTTGATCATCCGTCGGGTAGCTATTTGACACTTGACTTCATTTCACTTATGCAGAATTACAAGACATCTTATATTTATAATTAATCAACCTATTCTGCATATCTAGTTAAAGTCAACATGACTTATATGCTACTACAGAATCTATACAAAGGTGTTTACAGAAACGTGCTACATAACTTATTGTTACATAAGCTACTCACTCGATGGATGTCAAATCATCATCCGTCGGGACTATATTGAGTCATCCGTCGGGACTATATTTGATCATCCATCGAGTGCTACATTTTTCACTAAGTTAAATCTACTAAGGTGTTTTGTTAATAAAATCATCAAGTTCACAACATATTCCCAACAGTACTACTACTAAGTCATCTGCACTTGTGACAATTGTAGGAATTTGAAGTTGTGCAGAGACTCCCGATGGATGAGGAATATCCATCGGGATAGTAGTTTGGCTAGCCGACGGATGACTGCTGTTAGGCACATCGGTCGGGATACAATCACTACTCGACGGATGAATAATATCCACCGGGATAGAAGAAATGAATCAGTTTGGAGTGGATTCCTGTAAGCATCAATCCCTCTAACTTCTTCCAGTTCATCTAGATAGAGGTTTAGATCTGAGAATTCCTTGATATCACAGATGTACATAATATCTCCCTTGTTGACTTTGGTTTGAGCTTTTGTTAGGGACTTGGATCTGAGAATTGAGCGCTTCACTGTCTTGACTGCTCTTTTCTTTATCTTCTTTGGCTTCATGAAATGAAGTACATTGAGTTCAGGAATTGGTAGACTATCCCAGTCTATTGGCTCATCCTTTGGAATGATAGGGTTCACCATGAAAATTCTTGGATGGATCTATCTTGAATTCTTCATGTGCCACAGAGGGCATGGATGTTTGAGTTGTTGCAGATGTAGACTTTTTAGGAAACTGATCTTCCAAATCCTTTTCATCAAAGTTCACTTTCCTCTTTGCATGAAGTTTGTATCTAAACCTTTTTCTCTATTGTGATTCTTCTTGCATTTTCAGCTCCTTAGATTCAGTGGTTTCAGATGATTGTTCAGGACTTTGTTGTGTAGGTTTCACAGCTTGCAACTTGGCCAAGATAGCAGCTTGCTCCTTCTTTTGTTTGATCTTTTTAGCACCTAGAGCAGCTTGCTTCTTTTCTTGCTTCAATCTTTCCTTTTCTTCTCTTTTTGCTTCAACAAATTGAGGGTGTCCAGCCACCACACAAATTTCCTTACCATTCCTGAAAACCTTGGCAATTCTTCTTTTCAATACTGAATCAGCTGGATCCTTGTAGAATGCAATAGATCTTGACAGCAGTTTCTTCTCATCAGGCTTTGGTGTCTCATACACTGTGTCCAAAGGGTTCTTTAGTGAAAATTTTGGATAGTTCACCTTTGGCTTCAAAATTAGTTCAGCCTTTGGAGATTTGATGCTGGATGGCTGGCCTCTTTCCAGATTATTAATGCTCATTTCATTCACAGAGATTTGCCTGACTTGAGAGTGATGAATGGCTGATTTTTCTGGCTTCTTTACTAGCCCAAACCTCTTTTGAATATACTCATCAATCTTCTCCTAGTTGATTGGGCTCAACTGCTTCTTCTCAGCTGCTCTCAATGTGGCTGCTGCTTCATTAATCAGATCAATGTTGTCTTTAGTCGGTGGCTTAGTGAAAGCAATTGTAGGAATAATTACTTTGCTAACTTGAATGTTGAGCTGTTTCTCCCCCTAACTTGAGCCTTTCTCCCCTTTTTGTTATCATCAAGTTGTGTGGGAGGGAGTTGAGCAGCCACCAACTGTTGGAGTAGTGTAGTCTGAGTTTCTTGATTGTTAAGTATCTTGGCCATTGACTTCCCTATAGCAGATAATCTTCAGTCCATGGCCTCAACTTTCCTATTGAGATCAACCTCCTTTCTTTGTTTTTGAACTATTTCAATCATGGTGGTAGCAGGAAATCTAGCATCCAACCTTTCTAGGACATCCTGCTTTACTTCAAAAATTTCTTGCTTGATTGCATCCACACTCTGACTGTGTTGGAGGGCTTGAATTTTATACAGCTGAAGTGCTTCAAGATGTGATGTGAGTAGCTTCTTTGTGCTAGCATTAGAAGATGCCTGAATGGCTGCTTGGGTGTCATGAATTAGCTTAAATAGTGTTGATTGGAGATGTGAGTAGGAGCATTCTTTTGTTAGCATCCAGGCAGGAACATCTGCATCTCCCCCTATGCTCATGCTATCATCCTCATAATCCCCACCAGCATCCCCAAAAGAAGTTTCATTCAGTTCAAAATCACTACCAATATTGGAAGGCAAAGCAGTGATTGCATCATTTGCTCTCTATAAAGACTGTGTAGTATGCACCGAGTTCAGCATTCTTTCAGCCTCTTCATTGCCCTGTACAGCTAGAGTTTGGTAAGCTGTCACAGGGTGAGTAAATGTCTCAACATCCAGGGAAATAGAATCTATAACAGCTTGATATTCTTGCTGAAATAGCCTTTCCCTTTCTGCATTATTGACATTCATTGACTCACTTGCAATGGTTTCAATCCTTATCACTCCTGTACCTGCATTTCTCTCATGATCTCTCTTTTGTTGCATCAAGGTCTCACCTTGGTTCCCACCCTCACACCTTCACTTTCACCATCTAAGGTGGGACTCCTCACACTCACTTTTGCCAGTCCTGAAGAAATGGACTGCATAGGTTCACTCTTTTCCTCTCCTTTTTCCTGGGAGCAACCCAGACTCTCACTCATTTCACTCCCTTCCCTCAGTCCTAGGAGTGATTGCACTACTACCAAGTCTTCTGCACTTGTAAGAATTGAAGAGATTTGAAGTTGTGCAGAGACAGTCGACGGATAAGGAATATCCATCGGGGTAGTAATTTTGCTAACTGACGGATGACTGCTGTTAGGCACATCCGTTGGGATACAATCACTACTCGACAGATGAACAATATTCATCGAGAGAGTAGAAATAAATGAGTTTGGAATGGAGACTATTATGGACTCTGTGCAGATTGATGAAAATTTTGGCACAGATGTCTCAACAGTCTCAAAATGAAATGGAAAGTGAGCCAACAAATCATCTAGAAGATGATGCTCACTTGCTTGGATTTTTGGCTTCTCTACGAGATTTAAAGATGGAGAATTTGGAAGTGATGTGTTTATCATGTCAACATCCAAAGAGTGTTTGGGAGAATTTGGTGTTTCAGGTGCTTCAATTATTAGAGATTTTGGCTTTGACTCCACATTTATTGGAGCTACATCAACCTGACTTTGAGAATGTGTAGTGACTGTGTCTTTAGCACCAGTTTGCATAGTGTGTGAACCCTGTGCATCCCCAAGGGTCTTTGATTTCTTCTTTCTAGTGTAAGTTTGGGGTGAGCTTGTATCCCTTACCCTTTTGGCCTGTGCTCTTGGCTGAGAGCTTGTTTCAATGGTAACATCCTTTTGGGAGGATGAAACCAGTAATGAGCTGATATCCTTATTAGGCACTGCAGTTTGTTGGGAAACTGCAGTGTGGCTAGGCTGGGAAACACTCACCTCTCCAACCTTGTCCTTAGGGTTTCTTTGATGTTCACCTTGGGAAACACTCACCTCTCCCACCTTGTCCTTAGGGTTTCTTTGATGTCCACCCTGTCCCTCACCTTTCTTACCCACCTTTACACTCCCCTCTTTAGGTTTGGTGGATTTTACAACTGGCATCTTTTGAGAGACACCAGAGGGGGCTTTCTTTGTCTTTGTTTTTGAAATTTTGGATTTGTTAGCTTGGGTAGGCAACTATTGGGTCAATGACACAGTTACCATAGCCACACTAGAATGTAAAGAAGTTTGTGAGGTTAGAAGAGTAGAGACAGTAGAAATTACCTCACTTACCTGAGGTGCATCCATTACTGGGAAGTAGAAGAGTGGCACCTCTTTGTGATGGTTTTCCCTGTTCAAATCTACAATGATTCTCCTTTCTTAAACCCAACAATCTAACTTGTTGGTTGGGTTCTCAAGCACAATATCCTCAGAGAGGTGGTTAGCAAGCATCATTAAAAATCTAGCATAGTAAACATTTTTACCCCTCTTATTCAGATCCCCTAACTTAAACCCCAACTCAAATATGACTAGATCACTAAAGTTGAAAAATTTATCAGTTACTAGCATGTAAAGCATGTTAAGCATAGAGATATTAACTGAATCAAAATTGCTAATTTTACAAGAAAATACTTTAGTGACTACATCACACAGATAATTCCATTCCTTCCTAAGACCCAACCTCCTAATTTCACTTAATTTAGAAGTAGATAGTGCATAACCCATGGAATTAAGCATATTAACAATATCAGTGTCTGTGTGTGGAGTAGTGACAGTATTATCAGGAAACTTGAAGCATGCTTTAACAATATCACTATTAACACAGAATTCCTTACCTTTAATAGTGAAAGTGATAGTCTTATCAGTTGAGTTGTATGTTGAAGTCGTCCACATTTCTTCAACAACCTCACAGTAAATGGTGGGTGATTCCAGCATGGCATAGTTGAGTTTGCAGTTCTTCACAAAATCCATCATTTTGTGGTAGTCGCCAGACTGCTGAATCCCCTTGTTCACTAGAGCCGTGAAGTTGTTCTTCTCATAGATAAATCCAGTTTGAGACATGATCTTGACGACTGGTGCCATTTTTAGAGAGTGAAAATTGCAGAGAGAGAGAGATGAGAATTGCTTTTGAGAAAGAGAGAAGTTAGAGCAGATGATTTGAAAATGATAAAAGAAAAGCAATGAAAATGAATTATGCTTTTATACTATCTCAAAAATAATTGGCAAAAATAATAACATAAAATAAAGTAACCAATAAGAATTGCCCAAAATATCCGTTTAAAAATAAACTGTAAAAATTCCATCAATTATCCGTCGTGTTATGCTTACAAACTGTAAGTATACTCGATGGATAATATTTAGAGAATCAACGGCTAAGAATAAGACAATTCGACGGATGAGGATAAATCAGTTATCCGTCGAGACATAAAATATTCCAGAAAAATAATTGATTTTATTAACAAATTGTATACCGACGGATGATCAAACTCGATGGATAATGATCATTCGTAGAGATGTAAATTTTGACTTAGTGTTAGGTCCCAATGCGTTTGTAGAAGGGGGGTTGAATACAAACAGTACCAAATAATCGAATTAAATGCGGAATAAAAATATGAAACAAAATTCAAGTTAAATAAAAATATTATTAAACTTGAAAGGTGTTACAACAACTGTATCGATTACAAGGAATTAATCTCAAATTAATTATCACAAATTTAAAATAAATTCGACATGAACTTTTTCTATTTTTGCAATAATTAGAATCAAATGCTAAACGCGATTTGAGATTAAGTTCTAGGGATTTTGATCCGCTAGATTGTTACACAAGAACAAGATAAAGATTTCTAGTGGTTTGGATTTAACTTTACAAACTAGAAATTATGATCTTGAAGTTTACAGAGGAAGGATGAAATATTTTGCTTCTTTTTCTTCTCTGCTGTGTTCTTGTTTTTACTTGTGTTCTGGATGATTGGATAATTTGTTGAATGGCTGCTTCTGTCTTTTTAATCAATCAACAGAATGGAATGAACTGGAATGACAATCCCATAGCTGGCAAGACTTTCGGTAGGACAATGGATTGAACTAGCAAGACAATCTGATTGAACTACAATGACTTTCGGTATGACAATCAGTTGAACTAGCAAGACAATCTCCTTCCCAGTAGAACTTTCGGTAGGACAATTGAAATGACTTGGCATGACAATCGGTATGACAATCCTGATTGTCATGCTAGTTCATTTTCAATTGTCTTGCTGATTTAAGACTGTTTTTAATCCAATAAAACTTCTGAAAATTCTTAATATTAATTCTGAATTAATTAATCAATTAATAAATAAATTAATCTTTGTAGATATAATTAATTTTCTTAATTAAATTATATGACTTAATTAATTAATAGAGAATTAATACTAATCCTAAGCAGCACCCATTCTTCTGAAAATCTTCTGAAAATTATGAATCAATTCCACCACTTCAACGTTGACACTCAATGTACTATCTAGTTCATGAGTGACTAACTTCCGTGACGTTTCTTCATGTCTTGACTTTGACAACTTGATTTTCTTCAGATTAAATCCTTGTAATTAATGATACCCTGACGAGATCTCTGTCACTTGATTAAATCCACAACCTTGATTTATTTCACCGAGGCTTGATCAATTTCTTGAACTTCTTCCAGTGAATTAACTCCTCAAGTCTGTAGATTAACCTTATTTCTGAATCCTTTGACAGATGTTACTTTGCGAGATCTCTTTGATGGTAGATCCACTATTTACTTATTACATTCTTATTTGAGTTGAGTTAAATCCTCGAATATACAAATAGGCTATGACATATGCCTTACAATCTCCCCCTATTTGTTTGTTAGACAATAACACACAAATACCTAGAGGATAACTCAACTAACAAATAAGAAAAAGATATAAACATAAATGCAAAGTAAATAGCAGAAAAGTTCTGGACTAGATTTAACAATTTCCAGATTCCAAATAGATGTTCCTCTAGACTGAACATATCTTCAAGTAGTTTCATCTTCTTTTGTACAACCACATTTCTTGTTGAGAATCACATATCTCTCTTGCTTCTCCCCCTATGAGAATTAACTGATTAAAGAAGATCACCTTTGTTTACCACCTCTCCCGTACAATAGGATCCACACATAAAAACCAATGGTACTCCCCTTTTGAAAACAGCTTCTTCCCTTACTAGAAAATCACCTTGTGTTTACCACCTCTCCCGTATAATAGGATCCGTAGTTACAAACAACAATGGTGTGGTGTAGTGTACATATGCTTCATCTTTTTCTTCCTCCCTGCTATTTCTCCCCCTTAGTTGAGGAATCCTCCAAACTATTACTTAAGCTTTTATCTCCCCCTTAAAGAAGAAATGTATGCCGTCGTCTGAAGGAGTTCTCATATTCACTTGGTTGGAAAAGAAATAACAAGTAGTTTCTCTTTCTTCCTCATTGTGAGTGTGTGATTCTGTTTAGTGTACCTCAGATGTGTTTCACTCTTCTCTCCACTCGTATTTACACTCATTCTCACAAGTGTATCACTCCACTCATAGCTCCAACATTCAGCTGTACCTGCAAGGAAAATCACCTTAGCCATCCTTAAGGAGGTCACAGGTGGTACAATGGGAGTTCACAAATCCCCATCCTCGTTAAACTCGTCAGATGAATCTGAGTCATAATTTACAAGTTGCTAGTTTCCCTTTTAGGGTTCCAGATTTGAATTCTGGGAAGGTAAACAATGATCCAAAGAATTTAGCATAAAGATCAAGGTTCCCTTCTAATGTCAGTGAAGACATTTCCTTGTGACTCATCAGGTAATATCTGAATCATTGTCAATAAGTTTCTGATCTGCGCCTATGTCAGATCCACTATTCGCAGATGCATCCAGGGGATTTAAGCCTGGGGAGGTAGACACTGACCACTGACATATGGCTTTTGGATCAGTATCCTCTCCTAACACCTGTAAAGGCAATTGGTCCATTAACGAACCTTAAACAATCGAATCTGACCTTAAAATGGTTGAAACTCTTGTTTCCGTCAACTCATCCTTTGTGTGTGTAACCTTTCCTTGTGCATCAAGAATTGTTTATATTTGAAGTGGTGACACTATATCAGATGCCTTGGCCGACATGCAAAATTCAATAGACACACCCTGTTGAGAGAATGAATCTAGTAACTGTTTTTGTGCCATTTCAGTCATTACATCTTTTTGAGAAGATGTATGGGGGCTAGCAGTTGTCTCGGTTTAAATACTACTCATCTATGTAGGAGACAGAGCTACTGGGTTGACTTCAGAACCTTCCTTATGTGGTGCACTAAGGCACTATCTCCCTCACGCTCATTCATACTACATTTAGTGGTAAGAGAGTGTTGGTTGGTTCTGTTTCTGTGTTTGTCTTTACAGTCTGGGATAGATGTTGTGGGTTTTCAACCTCATGACTGTCAATGAAAGAGAGTCATTGGAGATTGAACCTGTATCACAGAACATATGGCAAATAGAGAGATAAAATGTACTTAAGATCTATAATGAATGAAAATTATACATTTAATCTTTTGAGAGAGATGATGTACAATAGTGATTTCAAAGGATTTTACATGAAATAAGAAATCACTAATGTAGAAAGAAGGTTGATTTACTCCTAAAACTCACTGCACATATTAAACAATATGATTGTGCCTAGTGATTAGAGAGTTATAAATATGACGATTTCTTGAGCAGTACACTAGTTCATACCAACCTGAAGTGAGATTGTGAAGAAGAGATTGAATAGTCCAATAGATCTGCAACTGCAAAGTCCATGAAATGAGGTGCATTGACTTCCTTTTTTGACTCACCAACCAGGAGTACACTTGTACACATCTTACTAGAGTCCAATTCCAAGTGTAATGTGCATCAGGTGCCTGATATGTCATAATATTCTCAAGTCTCATCACTGGTGCTATATGTTAGATGCTGCTTCCTGATAATAACCTAGCACAATATACAAATTTACAATGATAACATTCCCAGCTTACGAACAGCCATATCCCTCAGATAAACCTTTGCTGTTATCTCCAAAGGTAACCAGGGGGCCAGCTTTCTCAACCACATTTGATAGCAGGGCTCTATCTCCGATCATATGTCTTGATGATCCACTGTCAAGAATCCACACTACCGGTTACACATGTTTAATGCCCTGCACTACAAATGGATTAGATCTTCTTCGGAACCCAAACTTGTTTGGGCCCGGCATACTTGTAGAATTGTCCTTTGTCAGGCAAAACAACATTTTTAATTTTAATGGTCTCAACTTTCTCACTGACTGAACATTTGACCTTATAAATAGCCTTAACAAATTTCTGTTTAGGCTTAGGCACAAATGTCTCCTTTCTAGCCTTAGAAGGACTAGCAGTCTTAGACCTATCATGCTTCTTGTTATTCACATGATGACGAGGAGTAGTCTTAACATTAGAAACATGCTTACCATTAAAATAAGCATACATCATATTAAAAGCACAAGACATACAATTAGAAACACTACATGCTTTATGAGAGTGATTAACAGCAGGCAATTTATGCATGGTAGTCATGGCATTTTTATTTTCCAACTCATGTGTGTCTGAGTTAGTCTCAGTTGCTTTCACAACTTTGAATGGAACTTTCGACACACTCGACTTGGAAACAACCTTCTCATTAGCAAGATCTTCAGCACGCATTTCTTCTTGAATAACAGAAGAGGTCGCATCAAATGGTTCAACAATTGATGGTTTATAGAGGGATTCATCAACACCCTTAAGCACATGTGGTACTTCCCTCCCTTTAGCACAGACACGAGGAGGGGAGTTTATGCCTAATTCTCCAATAGCAACATTATAATCATAACCTATTCCAGATGTTTGATTAACAGATTGCTTACTGTAGAACTCTTTAGCCTTCGAACAAGAATTGAAGTAGGCTCTAACCTTAGTCTCAAGACCGGTGATCTTGTCTTTGAGAATAGTTTCGAGTTTTCTATAACAGTCAACTCTATTCTCTAGAAAAGATACTTGTTCTTTTAATTTGTCTTGATTAATATACACAAGTCTTAATCCATTGACCTCTTTCTGAAGGTCTTTGATCTGTAAACTTAACAGTTCATTATCACGACGTGCATTATCTAAGTTACCTCCTAGATGATAAACCAATTCAGCATCAGTATATTTTACCTCTTTTCTTGATGATGAAGCTTTTCCATCAATAGCCATAAGAGCAAGATTCCCTTCTTCTTCTTCTTCTTCATCTTCACTATCAGTATCATCCCAGCTTCTTCCCTTTGCCAGATAAGCCCTTTCAGAGTTACTCTTCTGATTTGAATCATAAGAGTTCTTCCTTACTTGCTTTGGCTTCCTACATTCTGTGGCAAAGTGTCCCAACTCATTGTAGTTATAGCATCTGATGGTGCTCCGATCAACCATCCCTGTTTTGTATCCACCACTGCTGGTGTTAGAGGATGAAGATCCACCTTTATGGAATTTGTTGTCATTGGACTTGTACTTAAGCTTGGGATTCCTCTTGAATCTGACATTGGAGAATCTTTTGACAATTTGGGCCATTGACTCATCTTCCAATTGCTCCAGCTCTTCCAAGGAATAAAAATCATCACTTGATTGATTTGTAGTAGGAGGATCATATTCTGCTACTAATATATTTTCCTCAGCCTTGGAAAACTGTACCATTCTCTCCAACTGTTGAGATTGTTGTTGTTGTTGACCTTCAGCTACAAGAGCAGTAGATGTGCTAACCATTCTATCTTTCCCGTAGACTTCCTTTTGCTGAATCTGCTCCAACTCATAGGTTTTTAACACACCATAGAGTCTATCCAAAGAAATCTCACTCAGATCTCTAGCTTCTCTAATGGCAGTGATTCTATGTTCAAGATGAGTTGGCAGTGTTAAAAGGAACTTTTTGTTGACCTCCCTGATTGAATAAAATTTTCCATTTATGTTCAGGTTGTTGATCAACGCATTGTACCTCTCAAACACTTCAGTAATTCCTTCTCCTGGATTTGATTTAAAATGTTCATACTCAGAGGTTAGGATCTCCAACTTGTTCTCCCTAACTTCCTCTGTGCCTTCATTAATAACCTCAATAGTTTCCCACATGTGTTTGGAATTTTTACAGTTCATCACATGTCTGTTCATCAAGGGATCAAGGGAATCAATTAATATTAATTGAAGGCTGGCGTCCAAGGAGGCTTCTTCCTTCTCAGCAGGAGTAAAATCTTCAGGCTCTTTTGGATAGGTTCTAGCTTTGGTAATTACAACATCATCTACTATCACCTCTGGTTCAATAACCATCGGAGTTTTTAGACCCTTGTTTAACAAGTTCAGATATTTGGGATTTGCAACTTGTAAAAATAATAGCATCTTCTTCTTCCACATGATATAATTTTCTTTATCAAATAGTGGAATTTTAACGGTTCCAACTTTTTGTGAAGTCATTATGAATTTTTGAATAAATAAAAATTCAAGGAGTTGAAAAATCACAAAAGTCTAGGATCTTGATTTGTTCGTTAATCAGAAGGCTCTGATACCAATTGTTAGGTCCCAATGCGTTTGTAGAAGGGGGGTTGAATACAAACAGTACCAAATAATCGAATTAAATGCGGAATAAAAAATGTGAAACAAAATTCAAGTTAAATAAAAATATTATTAAACTTGAAAGGTGTTACAACAACTGTATCGATTACAAGGAATTAATCTCAAATTAATTATCACAAATTTAGAATAAATTCGACATGAACTTTTTCTATTTTTGCAATAATTAGAATCAAATGCTAAACGCGATTTGAGATTAAGTTCTAGGGATTTTGATCCGCTAGATTGTTACACAAGAACAAGATAAAGATTTTTAGTGCTTTGGATTTAACTTTACAAACTAGAAATTATGATCTTGAAGTTTACAGAGGAAGGATGAAATATTTTGCTTCTTTTTCTTCTCTGCTGTGTTCTTGTTTTTACTTGTGTTCTGGATGATTGGATAATTTGTTGAATGGCTGCTTCTGTCTTTTTAATCAATCAACAGAATGGAATGAACTGGAATGACAATCCCATAGCTGGCAAGACTTTCGGTAGGACAATGGATTGAACTAGAAAGACAATCTGATTGAACTACAATGACTTTCGGTATGACAATCAATTGAACTAGCAAGACTATCTCCTTCCCAGTAGAACTTTCGGTAGGACAATTGAAATGACTTGGCATGACAATCGGTATGACATTTTTGATTGTCATGCTAGTTCATTTTCAATTGTCTTGCTGATTTAAGACTGTTTTTAATCCAATAAAACTTCTGAAAATTCTTAATATTAATTCTGAATTAATTAATCAATTAATTCAATTAATAAATAAATTAATCTTTGCAGATATAATTTATTTTCTTAATTAAATTATATGACTTAATTAATTAATAGAGAATTAATACTAATCCTGAGCAGCACCCATTCTTCTGAAAATCTTCTGAAAATTATGAATCAATTCCACCACTTCAACGTTGACACTCGATGTACTGTCTGGTTCATGAGTGACTAACTTCCGTGACGTTTCTTCATGTCTTGACTTTGACAACTTGATTTTCTTCAGATTAAATCCTTGTAATTAATATTACCCTGACGAGATCTCTGTCACTTGATTAAATCCACAACCTTGATTTATTTCACTGAGGCTTGATCAATTTCTTGAACTTCTTCCAGTGAATTAACTCCTCAAGTCTGTAGATGAACCTTGTTTCTGAATCCTTTGACAGATGTTACTTTGCGAGATCTCTTTGATGGTAGATCCACTATTTACTTATTACATTCTTATTTGAGTTGAGTTAAATCCTCGAATATACAAATAGGCTATGACATATGCCTTACACTTAGCCAAAATTTCATCCAAGACTGAAAAACCAATTAAATTTCTGGCTACATTACAACTTTCAAATTATCTGAAAAGGTTTAAGAAAAATTAAGCATACCTAATGAAAGGAATATATCCTAAGTCCAATCATGTATGAGGATTTAGGAATAACTTTTCAATAATTTGTTTTGATTTCATTGATATTAATAAAAGACTTGTTTTGTTTTTATTACGGGCTTTATCTCTTTAAGTGTTTAAATAAGATATACCATAGTTTAGAGTAAAGCTTTTTATGGATTATGATGAGATCATAATAGTGAGACCTAAAAAGAAATAGTTCCTGATCATAGGATTACTAACTGGTAATTAATAATCCGCAAAGATCGGTACATACTATGCTTGCTTCATTATGAAGGATGTCTGTTCTTATAGACATTTGTGTGGTGACACTATAGCTAGTATGTAGGTGCTTATTATAGAATAAGTTTACTAAACATGACTCGCACAGCTGAACAACTGATGGAGTTCACTCACGTGTCAGCAGTTGTTCACATAGTGATAGTTGTACAAGTATCCTTAGACTTGAGGTCATCATAGTAATCTTGTGTACACTGAACTATGCTTTGGTTTAGTTCTTAGTCTACAGGGACAATTTTTAGGGCTCTTCTGGGTATAGGAATTTGTACACGAAGATAGTGTATGATCAATAAAGGATCTACCCCTTCCAGTGAAGGAAGCGAATGTTCAAGGCTGATCCACTTATGCTAGTTCAGGAATCTCTAGCCAGAGTAAATGAAATTAGAAAGGAGTTTCTAATTTGCATAGAACTACGCATAGTAAATGGTAAGCAAGTGATTGAATTAGATAGGCTTGACACGAGATTCATGCCTTGTATTTAATCGGGACATTGTAGGGTAGAAGGAGTTTATTGTACGGTAACTATTCACTGAATAGGTTCTTGGTATTCTAAGCAGTGAATTCATATTATCCGGATAGTCGCGATATGCTGGGAAGTATCCCTTACGATGTAGAATAAATATGATTAATTAATTAATCATATTTAATAAATTAGAGAATTTATATAAATAATGATAAAATAGTTTTATTATTATTTATTTCTACTACCGGCTTAATATTGAACCTACAGGGTCACACCATAAAAAGAGAATGATTTAATGGTGGAGGAATTAATTAATAATGGCTAATAATTATTTATTTGCGAAATAAATAATTAATTGGTAAATTTAATAATTGATTAAATGAGATTTAATTAATTATAAATTAATTAAGAAAAGTTTTTAATATTATTAATTAAGGATTTAATTTTTGGAAATTAAATCAAGAGAGAGAATTATTTCTAAAGTGTTTAGAAAAAGGATTAATAATTAAAAGGTGTTTTAATTATTAATGAGAATAATAAATGGGATAATAATAATAATATTTATGGGAAAATTTCAGCTGAAAATTTTGCCTATAAATACACTATTATAGACCCTATTTTTATTTGAACCTAAGAACCCCAAAAACCCAAAAAGTTTGGAAAACCCAATTCTCTCCACCTCCTTCCTCCTCCTTAACATCATTTTCTTGGTGGATACCGGTGGAGTGCTTCACACTTGAGGAGCAACTGCTAAGGATCTCTGATCATTGTCTCCGAATTATTTTAAAGGTTAGATTCGATCCCTATGTTTTTACCACGATTTATATGCTTTTATTTGGATTTTATATGTGTAAAAGTGTTTTGCCATGCCCCCGCTGCGTTTAAAATCCAACACCTAACTCACTTACCAACCTTGAAAATGTGGATTCATCCAGTGGCTTGGTAAATATATCTGCAAGCTATTTTTCACTTGGAACAAAATATAGTTCCACAGTACCATTCATTACATGTTCCCTTATAAAGTGGTGCTTGATGTCTATGTGCTTTGTTCTTGAATGTTGTACTGGATTTTCAGTGATGGCAATTGCACTTGTGTTATCACATAAATAGGAATTCTTTCCACTTGCAGACCATAGTCTAGCAATTAGTGTCTCATCCACAAAATATGTGCACAGCAATTGCCAGCAGCAATATATTCAGCTTTAGCTGTAGAAGTAGAAACTAAATTTTGCTTTTTACTGAACCAGGACACAAGCTTGTTTCCTATAAATTGACAGGTTCTTGTTGTACTTTTTTTATCAATTCTGTAACCTGCATAATCTGCATCTGAATAACCAGTTAGATCAAAACCAGAATCTCTAGGGTATCAAATGCCAAGTTTTGGTGTTCCCTTGAGATATCTGAAAATTCTCTTAATAGCTACTAAGTGAGATTCTCTAGGATCAGCCTAAAATCTAGCACAAAGACATGTAGCAAACATTATATCTGGCCTACTAGCTATTAAGTACAGAAGTGAGCCAACTATGCCCCTATAACTTGAAATATCCACAGACTTTTCAGTAGTGTTTAATTCAAGCTTAGTTGCAGTGGCCATGGGAGTTTTTGCAGATGTGCAATCCATTAGATCAAACTTCTTTAAAAGATCATAAATGTATTTAGTTTGACTAATGAATATTCCATCACTAAATTGCTTAACTTGCAAACCAAGAAAGTAAGTCAGTTCTCCCATCATGCTCATTTCATAGTTACTTTGCATCAATTTGGCAAACTTTTTGCAAACTTTTTCATTTGTAGAGCCAAAAATAATGTCATCTACATAAATTTGAAAAAGTATGCTAGAGCCATTAACATTTCTAAAGAATAAAGTTTTGTCAACATTACCTCTAGTGAAGTGATTCTCTAAAAGAAACTTTGACAAAGTGTCATACCAGGCTCTAGGTGCTTGCTTCAGTCTATAAAGTGCTTTCAAAAGATAGTAAACATATTCTGGAAAATTTGGATCTTCAAAACCAGGAGTCTGACTGACATAGACTTCCTCCTCCAAATCTCCATTCAGAAAGGCACTTTTGACATCCATTTGATAGACCTTGAAATTGGCATGGGCTGCATAGGCTAAGAAGATTCTGATGGCTTCAAATCTTGCAACTGGAGCAAAGGTTTCATCAAAATCTATTCCTTCTTGTTGACAATAGCCCTTAGCAACCAATCTAGCTTTGTTCCTGACTACTATGCCATTTTCATCCATCTTGTTTCTGAATACCCATTTGGTGTCTATTGGATTCTTTCCTTTAGGCTTAGGTACCAGCTTCCAAACTTTGTTCCTTTCAAATTGGTTTATCTCTTTCTGCATAGCTAAAATCCAATCAGGATCCAACAAAGCTTCTTCTACCTTCTTTGGTTCTTCCTTAGATAGGAAACTGATATATAGACATTCTTCTTGAGTTGCTCTCCTTGTTTGAACTCTAGAAGATACATCACCAATTATGAGCTCAAAGGGGTGATCCTTTGTCCATTTCCTTTGTTGAGATAGATTAGATCTAGATGAAGAGGCCTCATTGTTTTCTTGATGTGTGATTGAGTTTTGATTAGTAGAAACTCCCCCTGAGTTTGCGAATCTATGATTTGAGAAAGGGGAATTTTCTGTAAGTGATCTATTCTGACTTTCAGCTCCTTTTGATGACCCGACGGATGGTGAATTTTGAGTACCAACGGATGAATCTGGTTGTCTCCCGACGGATAAAGCAGATTGTCTCCCGACGGATGAAGCATTTTGTAACTCGACAGATGTTGAATTTTGTGCTTCATTGGTAGTAGATTTTTCTGTATTATCCTTTGAAACTATTTCTTGATCACTTTCATCATCATTGTCATCACTAACCATCTCTACATTGTCAAATTTGAGGCTCTCATGGTAATCTCCATCTTGTAGTCCTTCAATCTTTTTATCATCAAACACAACATGTATTGATTCCACAATGTTGTGGATATGTTGTGAACTTGATGATTGCATTAACAAAATACCTTAGTAGATTTTACTTAGTGAAAAATATAGCACTCGACGAATAAGAAATATAGTCCCGATGGATGACTCAATATAGTCCCAAAGGATGATGATTTATTATCCATCGAGTGAGTAGTTTGTGTAATAATGAGTCTGTAGCACATTTCCGTGTACACCTTGTTTAGATTCTGTAGTACCACTCAAGTCATGTTGACTTTAATTACATATGCAGAATAGGTTGATTAACTGTACATAGATGATGTCTTGTAATTCTACATAAATGAAGTGAAGTCAAGTGCCAGATAGCTACCTGACGGATAAACAACAATGCCACTCGACGGATGATCAACAAGGCAACCCGATGGATGATCATGTACCCGACAGATAATTAATTCAAATATCTGTTGACAGTGACAACACAGTCACATGCGTCGAGTGTATGCAAAAGGAATGTGGAAGCCTATTCAACTGGGTTTTAGAGAACAAAGAAGCATTACCATTTCCATGCTATTACGAAGATATTCAAAGATGCTGGAATAGAGTAATGAAGCAGCAGAGTATTAGACTTGATAGGTTTTATTTTATTATCTTGTCTTATTACTTTGTAATCTTGGTGATATATAAACCAAGAAGTAGCAAATAGAAGAACAAAAACACTAAGCAGAAAATTCTCAGAGAAACATTTGTAAGCTGTATTCTTAGCATTTCTCTGTAAACTTAGTTGTTCATATTTGTAAGCAGTTGTGAGCTAATCTTGCTACACAGAGTTCTCTTGATATAATATATATCTCTGGTGGATACATTCAAATCCACCAGAAAGTTTTTAAAGACTTGTATTTTTAATTACTTGTGTTTTAATTTTACTAACTTCTTATTCCGCACTTTGCAAATCAAACACTTATATATCATTAAGATAGAACATTTTATAATTTGTGAAAAAGGTTCAAGAATTCCATTCAACCCCCCTTCTGTAATTCTTGTTGCATTGTTAGGGACTAACAATTGGTATCAGAGCAAGCTCTTGAAGAACAAAGAGTTTAAAGATCACAACAAAATAGCATGATGAACAAGAAGGATGTTGGAGTCAAGATTCCTTTTCTGGATAAAGATAATTACCATCATTGGAAGGTAAAAATGCATCTCCATTTACTTTCTCAAGATGAGGCCTGTGTGGATTGCATAGAGAGATGTCCTCGTGTGCCAATGAGAGCTGCAACTGGAAATGAGCCATTTGTCCCCAAGCCAAGGCATGAATGGTCTGATCCTGATATTGAACAAGTCAGGAAAGATAAGAAGGCCATGAATATCCTGTTCAATGGAGTTGATGGTGACATGTTTGACAACATCATCAATAGCAAAACTGCCAAGGAAGTTTGGGATACTATACAGATTATCTGTGATGGCACTGAACAAGTTAGAGAAAATAAGATGTAGCTACTAATTCAGCAATATGAGCACTTTCATAGTGAAGACAGTGAGTCTCTCACTGACATTTTTAGTAGATTTCAAAAACTACTAAATACTCTGAAGTTGCATGGAAGGGTCTATCAGACAAAAGACTCCAATCGTAAGTTCCTTAGATCTCTTCCAAATGATTGGAAACCTATGACAGTCTCATTGAGAAACTCTCAAGATTACAAGGAGTTTACTTTGGAGAGACTGTATGGCATCCTGAAAACTTATGAGTTTGAAATAGAGCAAGATGAGAGGATAGAAAGAGGAAAGAAGAAAGGAGGATCCATTGCACTAGTTGCTGAGTTAGAAAAAGAGAAGGAGATGAAGATGGAAGCTGTTGAATCAACTTCAAAGTTCTGTGAAAACAAGGGCAAGGGGCTGGTAGCAGAAAATGAAGATTCTTTGAGCCAAGATGACATGGAAGATATTGATGAACATCTAGCATTTCTTTCCAGAAGATTTTCCAAGCTCAAGTTCAAGAAGAACTTTTGAGCAGCTAAGCCAAATAGAAACATGGTGGATAAATCAAAATTCAAGTGTTTCAAATGTGGCTTGGCAGGGCACTTTGCCAGTGAGTGTAGAAAGACAGATTCCAGCAAAAAGAAGTTTGAGCCTATGGATTATAAACAGAAATACTTTGAGTTTCTCAAACAAAAGGAAAGGGCTTTTATTACACAAAAAAATGACTGGGCAGCAGATGGTCTGGATAAGGATGAGGATGTCAGCTATGTTAATCTATCCCTAATGGTCAAGTCTGATGAAATAGAGACAAGTTCTTCAGATAATCAGGTAATCACCACTAACCTTCAACATTTATCTAAAGCTGAGTGTAATGATGCAATAAATGACATGTCTACAAAATTATATCATTTGCGTTTTACACTTAAGTCTCTTACTAAGGAAAATGCTAAAATCAAAGAAAACAATTTATTTTTAAGTGAGAGGAATAATGTGCTAGAGTCTCAGTTTATTGAATTTGAAAATTTGAGAATTGAGTGTAAGATTGCTAAGGAATGTGTACCTAGCTGACTTCAACTCATCAAATGCAGAATCTGTTACTTGTCTTCTCAGCAAAGCAAGTCAGGATGAAAGTTGGTTATGGCACAAGAAGATATCCCATTTAAACTTCAAGACCATGAATGAACTAGTACAGAAAGAACTGGTTAGAGGTATTCCTCAAGTGGAGTTTTCAAATGATGGACTGTGTGATGCTTGCCAGAAGGGAAAGCAAATTAAAGCATCATTCAGAAAGAAGCTTGATTCAACAATTGAAGAACCTTTGCAACTACTACACATGGATTTGTTTGGACCAGTCAATGTGTTGTCCATTTCAAGGAAAAGATTTTGCCTAGTAATTGTAGATGATTTCTCAAAGTTCTCTTGGACATATTTCCTAAAGTCTAAAGATAAGGCTAGTGAAATAATCATCAATCACATAAGGCAAGTCAATAATCATCCTGATTTCAAAATTAAAAGAATCAGGAGTGACAATGGAACTGAGTTCAAGAATTCTGTCATGAGAGCATTTTGTGAAGAAAATGGGATTTTGCATGAGTTTTCAGCAGCAAGAACTCCACAAAAAATGAAGTAGTAAAAAGGAAGAACATATCACTTATTGAAGCTGCAAGGAAAATGCTAGAAGAATCTAAATTACCAACATATTTCTGGGTTGAAGCTGTAAAGACTGCATGCTACACTCAGAATATTTCTCTGGTTAATCAAGCAAAATGTATGACTCCCTATCAATTGTTCAAGAACAAGAAGTCAACTCTAAACTTTCTTCATGTCTTTGGCTGCAAATGTTATATCTTGAGAATTCAAACTGATCAGAATGGGAAGTTTGATGCTAAAGCAGATGAAGGAATTTTTGTTGGATAACTGTTGGTAAAGCATATAGAGTCTACAATCTAAGAACCAACATTGTTGTGGAATTAATACATGTTGTGTTTGATGATAAAAAGATTGAAGGACTGCAAGATGGAGATTACCATGAGAGCCTCAAATTTGACAATGTGGAGATGGTTAGTGATGACAGTGATGAAGAAAGTGATCAAGAAACAATATCAAAGGACAATGCAGAAAAATCCACTACCAATGAAGCACAAAATTCAACATCTGTCGAGTTGCAAAATGCTTCATCCGTCGGGAGACAATCTGCTCTATCCGTCGGGAGACAACCAGCTTCATCCGTCGGTACTCAAAATTCACCATCTGTCGGGTCATCAAAAGAAGCCGGAAGTCGAAATAGATCGCTTACAGAAAGTTCCCCTTTCTCAAATCAAAGATCCATTAACTCAGGGGGAGTTTCTAACAATCAAAACTCAATCACACATCAAGACAACAATGAGGCCTCTTCATCTAGAGCTAATCTACCTCAACAAAGGAAATGGACGAAGGATCACCCCTTTGAGCTCATCATTGGTGATGTATCTTTAAGAGTTCAAACAAGAAGGACAACTCAAGATGAATGTCTATACAACAGCTTTCTTTCTAAGGAAGAGCCAAAGAAGGTAGAAGAAGCTTTGTTGGACCCTGATAGGATTTTAGCTAAGCAGGAGGAGCTAAACCAATTTGAGAGGAATAAGGTATGGAAGCTGGTGCCCAAGCCTAAAGGAAACAATCCAATAGACACCAAATGGGTATTCAGAAACAAGATGGATGAAAATGGCATAGTAGTCAGGAACAAAGCTAGATTGGTTGCTAAGGGCTATTGTCAACAAGAAGGAATAAATTTTGATGAAACATTTGCTCCTGTTGCAAGACTTGAAGCCATCAGAATCTTCTTAGCCTATGCAGCCCATGCAAATTTTAAAGTCTATCAAATGGATGTCAAAAGTGCCTTTCCGAATGGAGATTTAGAGGAGGAAGTCTATGTCAGTCAACCTCCTGGTTTTGAAGATCCAAATTTTCCAGAATATATTTACTATCTTTTGAAAGCACTTTATGGACTGAAGCAAGCACCTAGAGCCTGGTATGACACTTTGTCAAAGTTTCTTTTAGAGAATCACTTCACTAGAGATTATGCAGGTTGTAGAATTGATAGAAAAAGCACAACAGGAACCTGTCAATTTCTAGGAAACAAGCTTGTGTCCTGGTTCAGTAAAAAGCAAAATTCAGTTTCTACTTCTAAAGCTGAAGCTGAATATATTGCTGTTGGCAGTTGCTGTGCACAGATTTTATGGATGAAAAACCAATTGCTAGACTATGGTTTGCAAGTTGAAAGAATTCCCATTTTCTGTTATAACACAAGTGCAATTGCCATCACTAAAAATCCAGTACAGCATTCAAGGACAAAGCACATAGACATCAAGTACCACTTCATAAGGGAACATGTAATGAATGGTACTGTGGAACTACATTTTGTTCCAAGTGAAAAGCAGCTTGCAAATATATTTACCAAGACACTAGATGAATCCACCTTTTCAAGGTTGGTAAGTGAGTTAGGTATGCTAAATTATTCTTAAATCTTTTCAGATAATTTCCAAGTTGTAATGTAACCAGAAACTTAATTGATTTTTCAGTCTTGGGTGAAATTTTGGCTAAGTCAAAATTTACATCTCGACGGATGATCATTATCCATCGAGTTTGATCATCCGTCGGTATACATTTTGTTGATAAAATCAATTATTTTTCTGGAATATTTTATGACTCGACGGATAACTGATTTATCCTCATCCATTGAATTGTCTTAGTTTTAGCCGTTGATTCCCTGAACATTATCCATCGAGTATACTTACAGTTTGCAAGTATAACACGACGGATAATTGAAGGAATTTTTACAGTTTATTTTTAAACGGCTATTTTGGGCAATTATTATTGGTTACTTTATTTTACTTTATTATTTTTTGACAGTTATTTTTGAGATAGTATAAAAGCATAATTCATTTTCATTGCTTTTCTTTTATCACTCTCAAATCATCTACTCTAAATTCTCTCTTTCTCAAAAGCAATTATCATCTCTATCTCTGCAATTTCCACTCTCTAACAATGGCACCAGTCGTCAAGATCATGTCACAAACTGGATTTATCTATGAGAAGAACAACTTCACGGCTCTAGTAAATAAGAGGATTCAACAGTCTGGTGACTACCACAAAATGATGGATTTTGTGAAGAACTGGAAACTCAACTATGCCATGTTAGAATCACCCACCATCTTCTGTGGGGTTGTTGAAGAAATGTGGTCAAGTGCTGTGTACAACTCAACTGATAAGACCATCACACTCACTATTAAAGGTAAGGAATTCTGTATTAATAGTGATGTTGTTAAAGCATGTTTCAAAATTCTTGATAATACTGTAACTTCACCACACACAGACACTGACATTATTAACATGCTTAACTCCATGAACTATGCACTCTCTACTTCTAAATTAAGTCAAATTAGGAGGTTGGGTCTTAGAAAGGAATGGAGTTATCTGTGTGATGTAGTTACCAAGGTCTTTTCTGGTAAAATCAGTAATTTTGATTATGTCAACATCTCTATGCTTAACATGCTTTACATGCTTGTAACTGATAAGTTCTTTAACTTTAGTGATCTTGTTTTGTTTGAGTTGGGATTTAAGTTAGGGGAGTTAAATAAGAGGGGTAAAAATGTTTACTATGCTAGATTTTTCATGATGTTTGCTAACCACCTCTCTGAGGAAATTGTGCTTGAGAACCCAACCAACAAATTAGATTGTTGGGTTCAAGAGAGAAGAATTATTACAGATTTGAACAGGGCAAACCATCACAAAGAGGTGCCACTCTTCTTTTTCCCTGTAATGGATGCACCTCAGGTAAGTGAGGTAAGTTCATCTGTCTCTACTCTTCCAACCTCACAAATTTCTTTGCATTCTAGTGTAGCTATGGAAACTGTGTCAATGACTCAACAGTTGCCTACCCAAGCTAGCAAATCCAAATTTTCTAAATCCAATTCAAAGAAAGCCCCCTCTGGCATCTCTCAAAAGATGTTAGTTGCAAAATCCACCAAATCTAAAGAGGGGAGTGTGAAGGTGGGTAAGGTAGGTGAGGGACAGGGTGAACATAAAAGAAATCCTAAGGATAAGGTTGGAGAGGTGAGTATTTCCCAGCCTACCCACACTGCAATTTCCCAACAGACTGTAGTGCTTAATAAGGAAATAAGCTCATTGCTAGTTGCATCCTCCCAAAAGGATGTGACTATTGAACAAAGCTCTCAGCCAAGAGAACAGGCCAATCGGGTAAGGGACACAAGCTCACCCCAAACCTATACTAGAAAGAAGAAACCAAAAACCCTTGGGGATGCACAGGGTTCACACACTGTGCAAACTGGTGCTAAAGACACATTCATTGCACCTTTTAAAAGTCAGGTTAATGTGGCTCCAATGAATGTGGAGTCACAGCCAAAATCTTTAGTAATAGAAGCACCTCAAACACCAAATTCTCCCACAAACTCTCTGGATGTTGATATGATCAACACATCAATTCCTGATTCCCCTTCTTTAACTCTATTGGGGAAGCCAAAATCTAGTGCAAGTGAGCATCATCTTTTGGATGATTTGTTGGCTCACTTGCCAATTCTTTCAGGAACTATTGAGACATCTGTGCCAAAATTCTCATCAATCTGCACAGAGTCCACAATAGTTTTCACTCCAAACTCATTTATTCCTACTCTTTCGATGGATATTGTTCATCCATCGAGTAGTGATTGTATCCCGATGGATAAGGTTAACAGCAGTTATCCGTCGGATAGTCAAACTGCTAACCCGACGGATGTCCCTTATCTGTCGAGTGTCTCTGCACAGCTTCAAATTACATTAATTATCTCAAGTGCAGAAGACTTAGTGGTAGTACAATCACTCATAGGATTGAGGGAAGAGATGTTATGACTGAGAGTCTGGGTTGCTCCCAGGAAAAATGAGAGGAAAATAGTGAAAATATGCAATCCAATTCTTCAGGATTGGCAAAAGAGAGTGCGAGGAGTCCCACCTTAGCCAACTTTCATCTTGACTTGCTTTACTGAGAAGACAAGTAACAGATTCTGCATTTGATGAGTTGAAGTCAGCTAGGTACACATTTCCTTTTCTCACTCTAGTGAGAACCACTTTGTTGCTCTTCTTGTTTGTCACAACACAGGCTTCTGAGTTGAAGGTTACTGAATTGCCTTTATCACAAAGCTGGCTGATACTCAACAAATTATGCTTGAGACCATCCACTAAGGCAACCTCCTCAATGATGACATTGTCTTTT
The DNA here is from genome assembly GCF_009905375.1 of Apium graveolens. Classification (NCBI taxonomy): domain Eukaryota; kingdom Viridiplantae; phylum Streptophyta; class Magnoliopsida; order Apiales; family Apiaceae; genus Apium; species Apium graveolens. The sequence continues at coordinate 147,918,186 of NC_133655.1, forward strand.
GAAATCAAGCCATATCCCACAGTATAACCTTTGCTATCATCTTTAAAAGTAATACTTGGGCCAGCTCTCTCCTTGAACTCTGTGAGCAGGGTAGAATCACCAGTCATGTGTCTTGAACAACCACTATCCTAGTACCACAGATTCTTTCTATTTTCATGCACACATTAAAATCAAATCAAGTTGATTTTGGTACCCAAGTTTCCTTGGGTCGTGCCTTGTTAGCTTTCTTCTTCTGTTTCTTAGGTTTGATCTCATTTGAATTGGGGATATCAGATTCATCCTTAGTCATCTAAGTTGGACCTTTGAAACCATTCATTAAAACAGAATTATCATGCATATTTTGATTAACAGGAAATGGCATGCTATTAGCAAACATGTTATTCCAGTAGGGCATGCTAAATGGCATTTGAGGCATACTAAATGCAGCATAATAAGGATTAGGTGCAAATGGCATATTAGCAAATTGTGCATTTATATTCTGTGTAGACATAGCATTCATAGGCATAGAAGGAAATACATTCATGTTGGGAAAAGGGGAGGGTATAGACATAGGAGTAGGCATGGCAAGTTTGCAATTAACAGAAAAATGATTAGCACTACCACACTTAACACAGATTTTTCTAGGAGCATATTTATCAGGTGTGTAGTTGTTATGTTTGTTAATCCCTACTTTCGCATTTCTATTATTTTTCCTTTTAGCCTTTGTTTTAACCTCAATCTTTTCTAGTCTGTCATTCAATTGCTTGATAGACAGATGACCAACATTCACTTTCTTCTCCTTCTTCACTTGACTAGATTCTCCTTAAATAAAGTTTTTGGAAACTGATCCATATTTTTCATTTAACTTGGCAAGTTTGGCTTTACTCACAGGTTTGCTCACAGCCGATGGATGAGGATTTATGTCACTCGACGGATAATCCTTTTGGTTATCCGACGGATGACTCTCATCATCCGTCGAGTCTACATAAGTTAGCAATCCTTCAACCCAATTGGATTCCAGCTTCTCCTTATTCTTCTTCTAGGCTGCATCACAAAAGGACTCAATACCTTGAACTTTGGTGATTTGAGCATGAACATCTCTAGATGTTTTCCATGCCTTATTCACCTCATGTTCTCGTTCAAGCTGCTTCTTCAAAATCTCTCATTTCTTCAAGGACTCAGTTAATTCATCCTTAGCAATCTTACACCCAATTCTCAATTTTTCAAATTCAATAAACTGAGACTCTAGCACATTATTTCTCTCACTTAAAAACAAATTGTTTTATTTAATTTTAGCATTTTCCTTAGTGAGAGACTTAAGTGTAACACGCAAATGATATAATTCTGTAGACATGTCATTGATAGCATCATTACACTCAGCTTTAGATAAATGTGCTAGGTTAGTGGTGATTACCTGATTACTTGAAGAACTTGTCTCTGTTTCATCAGACTTAGCCATTAGGGCTAGATTGACATAGCCGACATCCTCATCATCATCCAGACCATCTGCTGCCCAGTCATTTTCTGGTGTAATAAAAGCCCTTTCCTTTTATTTGAGCAACTCAAAATACTTCTGTTTATAATCCACAGGCTCAAACTTCTTCTTGCTGGAATCTGACTTTCTACACTCACTGGCAAAGTACCCTGCCAAGCCACATTTGAAACATTTGAATTTTGATTTATCCACCATGCTTCTATTTGGCTTAGCTGCTCCAAAGTTCTTTTTGAACTTGATCTTGGCAAATCTTCTAGAAAAAAATGCTAGATGTTCATCAATGTCATCCATATCATCTTGGCTCAAAGAATCTTCAGTTTCTGCTACCAGCCCCTTGCCCTTGTTTTCACAGAACTTTGAAGTAGACTCAACAGCTTCTATCTTCATCTCCTTCTCTTTCTCTAACTCAACAACCAGTGCAATGGACCCTCCTTTCTTTTTCCCTTTCTCCATTCTTTCATCTTGCTCTATTTCAAGCTCATAAGTCTTTAGAATGCCATACAGTCTCTCTAGTGTAAACTCCTTGTATTCTTGTGAATTTCTCAAGAAGACTGTCACTGGTTTCCATTCTTTTGGTAGAGATCTCAGAAATTTGAGGATAGAATCTTTGGTTTGGTATACTCTTCCATGAAGCTTTAGAGCATTTAGTAGCTTTTGAAATCTACTAAAGATATCAGTGAGAGTTTCACCTCCTTCAAAGTGGAAATGCTCATATTGCTGAATAGTTTGAACAACCTGAAATCTCTGGGACCAGTTAGATTAAAACTAGAATCTCTAGGATCAGCCTGAAATCTAGCACAAAAACAAGTAGCAAATATTATATATGTCCTACTAGCTGTTAAGTACAGAAGTGAGCCAACCATGCACCTATAGCTTGAAATATCCACAGACTTTTCAGTAGTGTTTAATTCAAGCTTAATTGCAATGGCCATGGGAGTTTTTGCAGATGTGCAATCCATTAGATCAAACTTCTTTAAATGATCATGAATATATTTAGTTTGACTAATCAATATTCCATCACTGACTTGCTTAACTTGTAAACCAAGAAAGTAAGTTAGTTCTCCCATCATGCTCATTTCATACTTACTTTGCATCAATTTGGCAAACCTTTTGCAAAGTTTTTCATCTGTAGAGCCAAATATAATATCATCTACATAGATTTGAACAAGTATACTAGAGTCATTAATATTTTTAAAGAATAAAGTTTTATCAATAGTACCTCTTCTGAAGTGATTTTCCAGAAGAAACTTTGATAAAGTGTCATACCAGGCTCTAGGTGCTTGCTTCAGTCCATAAAGTGCTTTCAAGAGATAGTAGATATTGTGGAAAATTTGGATCTTCAAAACCAGGAGGTTGACTGACATAGACTTCCTTCTCCAAATCTTCATTTAGAAAGGCACTTTTGACATCCATTTGATAGACTTTGAAATTGGCATGAGCTGCATAGGCTAAGAAAATTCTGATGACTTCAAGTCTTGCAACAGGAGCAAAGGTTTCTTCCAAATCTATTCCTTCTTGTTGACAGTAGCCCTTAGCAACCAATCTAGCTTTGTTCATGACCACAATACCATTTTCATCCATCTTGTTTCTGAATACCCACTTGGTTTCAATTGGATTCTTTCATTTAGGTTTGGGTACCAGCTTTCATACCTTGTTTCTTTCAAATTAGTTTAGCTCCTCCTGCAGAGCTAAAATCTAATCAGGATCCAACAAAGCTTCTTTTACCTTCTTTGGTTCTTCCTTAGATAGGAAGCTGCTATATAGACATTCTTCTTGAGTTGCTCTCCTTGTTTGAACTCTAGAAGATGCATCACCAATGATGAGCTCAAAAGGGCGATCTTTAGTCCATTTTCTTTGCTGAGGTAGATTAGCTCTAGATGAAGAGGCCTCATTGTTGTCTTGATGTGTTACTGAGTTTTGATTATGAGAAAATCCCCTTGAGTTTGTGAATCTTTGATTTGAGAAAAGGGAACTTTCTGTAGGTGATCTATTCTGACTTTCAGCTTCTCTTAATGTTCTGATGGATGATGAACTTTGTGTCCTGACAGATGAAGCTGATTGTCTCATGACGGATAAGGCAGATTGTCTCCCGACGGATGAAGCATTTTGTAACTCGACATATGTTGAATTATGTGCTTCATTAGTTATAGATTTTTCTGCATTATCCTTATTCACTGTTTCTTGATCACTTTCATCATCACTGTCATTACTAACCATAACCACATTATCAAACTTGAGGCTCTCATGGAATTCTCCATCTTGCAGTCCTTCAATCTTTTTCATCAAACACAACATGTATTGATTCCATAACAATGTTGGTTATTATATTGTAGACTCTATATGCCTTTCCCACAGTATATCCAACAAAAATTCATTCATCTGCTTTAGTATCAAACTTCCCATGTTGATCAATTTGATTCCTTAAGATATAACATTTGCAGCTAAAGACATGAAGAAAATTTAGAGTTGGCTTCCTATTCTTGAATAATTGGTAGGGTGTCATGCACTTTTCTTGATTAACCAAAGAGATATTCTGAGAATAGCAGGCAGTATTCACAGCTTCGGCCCAAAAATATGTTGGTAACTTTGATTCTTCAAGCATTGTCCTTGCAGCTTCAATAACAGATCTGTTTTTCCTTTCTAATACTCCATTTTGTTGAGGAGTTCTTGCTGCAGAAAACCCATGCATAATCCCATTCTCTTCAAAAAATGATCTCATCACAGAATTCTTGAACTCAGTTCCATTGTCACTCCTGATTCTTCTTACATTAAAATCAGGATGATTGTTGACTTACCTTATGTGATTGATGATGATTTCACTAGCTTCATCTTTAGACTTTAGGAAATATGTCCAAGAGAACTTTGAGAAATCATCCACAATTACTAGGCAAAGTCTTTTCCTTGAGATGGATAACACATTGACTAGTCCAAACAAATCCATGTGTAGCAATTGTAAAGGTTCTCGATTGTTGAATCATCTTCTTCTCGAATGATGTTTTGATCTGCTTTTCCTTTTGGCAGGTATCACACAATCCATCCTTAATAAACTCCACTTGAGGAATACCTCTAACCAGTTCTTTCTTGACAAGTTCATTCATGGTCTTGAAGATTAGATGGGACAGTTTCTTGTGCCATAGCCAACTTTCATCTTGACTTGCTTTACTGAGAAGACAAGTGACAGATTCTGCATTTGATGAGTTGAAGTCAGCTAGATACACATTCCCTTTTCTCACTCCAGTGAGAACCACTTTGTTGCTCTTTTTGTTTATCACAAGACAGGATTCTAAGTTGAAGGTTACTGAGTTGCCCTTATCACAAAGCTGGCTGATACTCAACAAAATATTCTTGAGACCATCCACTAGGGCAACCTCTTCAATGATGATATTGTCTTTTGAAATCAAGCCATATCCCACAGTATAACCCTTGTTGTCATCTCCAAAAGTAATACTTGGGCCAGCTCTCTCCTTGAACTCGGTGAGCAGGGTAGAATCTCCAGTCATGTGCCTTGAGCAACCATTATCCAGATACCAAAGATTCTTTCTGTTTCCCTGCACACATCAAAATCAAATCAAGTTGATTTTGGTACCCAAGTTTCCTTGGGTCCTTCCTTGTTAGCTTTCTTCTTTGGTTTCTTAGGTTTGATCTCATTTGACTTGGGGATTTCTAATTCATCCTTAGTCATTTGAGTTTGACCTTTGAAACCAGTCGTTAGAACATAATTATCATGCATATTTTGATTTACATGGAAAGGCATGTTATTTACAAACATGTTATTCCAGTAAGGCATGCTAAATGGCATTTGAGGCATACTAAATGCAGCATAATGAGGATTATGTGCAAATGCATGTTAGCAAATTGTGCATTCATATTATGAAAAGACATAGCATTTATAGGCATAGTAGGCATGGCAGTTATGTTGGGAAAGGAAGAGGGTGTAGACATGGAAATAGGCATAGCAAGTTTGCAATTAACAGAAAAATGATTAACACTACCATACTTAACACGTATTTTTCTGGGTGCATATTTGTCAGGTGTATAGTTGTTATGTTTTTTAATTCATACTTTCCCATTTCTATTGTTTTTCTTTTTAGCTTCTGTTTTAACCTCAATCTTTTCTAATCTGTCATTTAATTGTTTAATAGACAGATGACCAATATTAACTTTCTTTTCCTTCTTGACTTGACTTGATTCTCCTGGAATAAAGTTCTTAGAAACTGATCCATATTTCTCATTCAACTTAGCTAGCTTAGCTTTGCTAATAGGTTTACTCACAGCCGACGGATGTAGCTCCTTGTCAGTCAACGGATAATCCTTCTAATTATTCGACGGATGATTTTCATCATCTGTCGAGTCCACATCTGTCAGCAATCCTTCAACTAAATTGGACTCAAGCTTCTCTTTACGCTTCTTCCAGGCTGCATCACAAAAGGACTCAATACCTTGAACTTTAGTGATTTGAGCATGACCATCTCTAGATGATTTCCATGCTTAAATCCTTTCATGTTCTCGTTCAAGCTGCTTCTTTAAAATCTCTTCTTTCTTTAAGGACTCAGTTAATTCATCCTTAGCAATCTTACACTCAATTCTCAATTTTTCAAATTAAATAAACTGAGACTCTAGCACATTATTCATCTCACTTAAAACCAAATTATTTTCTTTAATTTTAGCATTTTCCTTAGTGAGGGACTTAAGTGTAACACGCAAGTGATATAATCCTGTGGACATATCATTTATTGCATCATTACACTTAGCTTTAGATAAATGTGCTAGGTTAATGGTGATTACTTAATTGCTTGAAGAACTTATTTCTGTCTCATCAGATTTGGCCATTAGGGCTAGATTGACATAGTTTGTTTCTTTAACTTCATCCAAACCATCTGCAGCCAAGTCATTCTCCTATATGATGAAAGCCCTTTTCTTTTGTTTGAGCAACTCAAAGTATTTCTGTTTATAATCAACAGGCTCAAACTTCTTCTTACTAGAATCAGACTTTCTACATTCACTTGCAAAATGCCCTGACAAGCCACATTTGAATTTGAATTTATCCACCATATTTCTACTTAGCTTGGCTGCTCCAAAATTCTTTTTGAATTTGAGCTTGGCAAATATTCTGGACAGGAATGATAAATATTCATCGATAACATCCATGTCATCTTGGCTCAAGTGATCTTCATATTCAGCTACCATCCCTTTACCCTTACTTTCACAGACCTTTGATGTAGACTCAACAGTTTCTACCTTCATCTCTTTCTCCTTTTCTAACTCAGCAACCAATTCTATGGATCCTCCTTTCTTCCTTCCTTTCTCAATCCTCTTATCTTGCTCTATTTCAAGCTCATAAGTTTTCAGGATTCCATACAGTCTCTCCAAGGTGAACTCCTTGTAATCCTGTAAATTTCTCAATGAGACTGTCATTGGCTTCCACTCCTTCGGAAGAGATCTAAGGAACTTGAGGTTAGAGTCTTTTGTTTGATAGACTCTTCCATGCAACTTCAGAGCATTTAGTAGCTTTTGAAATCTACTAAAGAAATCAGCGAGAGACTCACTTTCTTCACAGTGGAAATGCTCATATTGCTTAATCAGTAGCTACATCTTGTTCTCCCTTACTTGCTCAGTACCATCACAACTAATTTGGATTATATCCCAAACCTCTTTGTCTGTTTTACAATTAATGATGTTATCAAACATATCACCATCAACTCTATTGAATAATATGTTCATGGCCTTCTTATCTTTCCTGACTTGCTCAATATCAGGATCTGACCATTCATGCCTAGGTTTGGGAACATATGGTTCATTTTTAGTTACAGCTCTCATTGGTACATGAGGACCTCTCTCTATGCAATCCACATAGGCCTCATCTTGGGAAAGAAGATGTAGGTGAATTTTCACCTTCCAGTGGTGATAATTATCTTTGTCCATAAATGGAATTTTAACTCCAACATCTTTCTTGTTCATCTTGCTGGTTGTTGTGATCTTTATACTCTTTGTACTTCAAGAGCTTGCTCTGATACCAATTGTTATTACCTAACAATACAACAAGAATTACAGAAGGGGGGTTGAATGTAATTTTGGCTCCTTTTTCAGATTTTAAAACAGTTCTTACTTAATACATATAACAGTGTTTGATTTGCTAAGGTGCGGAATTGAGAGATAATTGAAATCAAAACACTAAGTAATAAAACAGAGGCTTTAAAAATTTATGGTGGATTTGAAGTTATCCACCAGATATATATATCAGTTTGAGAACTCTGTGTAGCTTAAAATTGCTCACAGCTGCTTTACAAGTAGAACAAACAAACTACAGAGAAATTCTTGACAAGTACAACTTTTTCTATCTCTCTTTAAATGTGTTTGCTTAGTTAAATGTTCTATTAGCTACACTTGGTTTATATATCACCAAGTTTACGTGACAATAAGGCAAGATAATAAAACAAAACATATCTAGTCTAACTCCATGCTGCTTCACTACTCTATTTCAGCATCTTTGAATATCTTCACAATTGCATTGAAATGGTAATGCTTCTTTGTTCTCAAATTCCTGCTTAACAGGCTGCCACATTCCTTTTGCAAACACCCAACGCATATGATTGTGTTGTCACTGTCAACAGATAGTTGAATTTGATCATCCGTCGGGACTATGCTTGTCATCCGTTGGGAAGCTTTGTTGATCATCCGTCGGGAGTCTTGTAGATCATCCGTCGAGTGTCTAATTGTCACTTGACTCCATTTTACTTATACAGAATTACAAGATATCTAATATTTATAATTAATCAACTTATTTTGTATATCCACTAGCAGTCAACATAACTCATATACTCCTACGGAGTCTACACAAAGTTGTTTGCAGAAATGTGCTACAAGACTTATTTGTTACATAAGCTACTCACTCGATGGATGTCAGTTTATCATCCGTCGGGACTATAAAGTTTATCCGTCAGGACTATACTTGATCATCCGTCAAGTGCTACAAAATTCACTAAGTTAAATCTACTAAGGTGTTTTGTTTAACTTATCATCAAGTTCACAATATATTCCTAACAAAAGCTCGTGTTCGGCTCGTTTATTAACGAGCTCGAGCTCGAACACGGTTTTTTGTTTGTTAAGAAAGCTCGGCTCGGCTCGGTTCGTCAGAAAAAAAAACTAAAGCTCGGCTCAGTTCGATCAAAACTCGGCTCGACTCGGTTCGTGAACAGCTCTACTTTTTGATAAGGAGACCGCGGGCAATGGTTTTTATATCACTTATTGATAAGGAGACTGCCGCAGACAATGGTTTCCATGATCGGCATTAATCAGTAGGTTCCCAAAGTTTAGAGTTAAATAATGACAACAGGAGGTACTGTCCAGGAAACTAAGGTGGTGATGATGGAATCAGCTGAACAATTAGGATGCTTCATTATATTGTTATAAGTTCACTGATTAGCCGCAACTGGAGCAGCCATATCTCTGGTTGTTGAGAACTCTTTGCTAGGAAAGTGATGAGGATTCTGATGGTAACAAAAATAACTATCTGCCCCTAGCTCAAAACTGGAGGACTTGTTGCTACCATATGTGAGAAACTGCTTCAAGTATATTGTTAGTTAAGAGGAAAATAAACAATTAAATAAATACGGATTTGTGAATTGTGACAGCTGGATGTAAAGTATTTAAAGTCTAGTAACTTCTTGGAGATACTACCAAATATTGACTGCAATTACTCTGAGGTCTATCTTTCAAAACACTCAGGTTTAGACGTTATGGTGGTCGGCAATGACTAGGAAAATTATAGAGATACCAGAAAGGCTGAAACTATTTATTAGAAAATGGAAAATGGAAAATGGAAAATTTGAGGCATGTTTTAGACATGTTCTTGATGTAATTTCTTAAAACTAATTGTTGGAGGTTGTTCCTTGTAATGAGGACTTAAACTTTCATGTTTGGATCTAATTCATTTTCTTAGTGTAATCCATATAAAAATTAAGGTGAAGTTAGTAGCTTGAAATGGGTTTGTGGATTTTGTCGCACATTGATTAAGTAAATAGGAATTTTACTTAATATTTAATTAAAATAATTACTGACTTATTATATTATTTTATGACGAATATTGAATCTGTATAACAGTAAGGATTTGTTAAGTAACATCCGTTGATGCACAAAACTCAGATCTGTTGATGGATTTATTCGTTGAAGTTCAGTGTGGATTATCCGTTGATCATGTACAATGTGGATTTATTCGTTAAAGTTCAATGTGGATCATCCGTTGATGGACAGATCCTGACGTGCCTGGATCAGGATTTAACAAATCCTGATATTGACTGTTACACTTTTTGATTCTGAAAATATTTCATTAAATGCAATTTAAGTCAGCATATTTATTTTATTTAATGTATTATATTCAGTTATGTTTTATGTTGTATTATGTACTGAACAAAATGTTTGAAATATAGAGACGTGAAAGATATATACGTGTGAAACCCTAATTGCTATATCTCTCTCTTTTTCTCCTCCATAATATATAGAATATACTCCCTCTGTTTTTCTATATATGTTGTTTGACTTTTGTGCACACATTTCTAAGTTCATTGACCACATAGTTAAAATATTAATTTTTAAAAATTTCTTTTTCTGAATTAAAGTTTTAGTTATGTATTTTTATTCACAAAAAGAAAATTTAAAAAAATTATTATTTTAACTATGTGGTCAAAGCACTTAGAAGTGTGTGCACAAAAGTCAAATGTCATATAAAAGAAAACAGAGGGAGTAGCATAGGTTTTCTGGGCGAACTGAGGTCAGGTCGTTGTTGAGCTTTACGTATCTATGGACGAATTGCTCTGAGTTGTTGTATCTTGAAAGTGATATTGTTGCAACCCAACACAGCATAAGTGGGGCAATAATCTCTTCAAGAACAATCTAGGCTTCTTGAAGGCTAGGCGCCTCAACTGTTATTGGTTCTTTCAGATTTCTTAAAACTTCAATTAGAGCTAAGTATTATATCCTCTCTTTGTCAATTCAGTTACTGATTATATTATTTTTTGCCTTCGTGTTTTGTTTCGTTACTTGGTTATTTGTCTGTTCTTGTTAATTTTGATATATATAACTACCTTATTATTGCGCGTAGTGTTAGTAAATATACCCAATAATCTTGAAGAGATTATCTATTATATTGTGTAACTAGCAAGATGGTTAACGAAACAGCTGATGTTCAAAAAATTGTTGAGAATGGTTCTGGTTTTGATGGTACTGTATCCATTAAATGGACCACGTATCATTTTCTCCATCCAATTGATTTATCGGGTATGCCTGATAAATTCACTGGTTGAGCTTCTTTTTCTCGTTGGCAGAAAAAGATGAAATTCTGGTTAACGGTTAAGGCTGTATGGCCAGTGTTGCAGTATGATCCTCCTGTGTTGGATCAAGAGAAAGCTGAATCTGTTAAGGCTTATACTTCATGAGTTGAGAAGGATGGGGTGGCTAGGGCAACCATTTTGGCAGCCTTGGCGAACACCTTATTTGATGTTTTTTCATCATATGCATATACTGCTAAGGATTTATGGGATAAGCTGGACCAAACACATAATACTAATTCTCAAGGACTTGAGAAGTATTATATGGCTAGGTTTCTTGATTTCAAGCTGGTGGATGGAAAATCCATGACTGAACAGTTTGAGATGTTGGTTCATGCTTTGGGTGAGTCCGGTATAGTCCTGCCTGAGAAGTTTTGAGTTATATCTGTGATTGAAAAGCTCTATAAGTCTTTAGAAGAGTTTTCTCTCTCCCTGAAAAGACCAAAAGGAGAGGTCATATGGACTAACTGGATGTTGGACATCTCTGTGCGGGAGCAGCACAAGTCCAAATAAGGACATGTGATGCCTGATGAACATGGGAGCTCGAAGGTGAATGTAGTAGTGACTGTAGGACAGAAAAGAAATGTAGTCACTAAGAAGGGAAACACTAAACTTGATAAGAACGAGGCTAAGAAACCAAAGGCAAACAAACTATGTTGGTCTTGTGGACAGTTTGGTCAATGGAGCAAGGACTGTCCAAGTAAGAAAGCTAAGAAAGCTGGAGTGGTAGCTCAGGAAAATACTGTGCTTGGGCTTGGAACCACGAGTGGGCCTGTAGCTAACATGGTCGTTGGTGAGGTAATTGCCTCTATAACCGATGATGGATATGTTACTTACAACCCTGTACTATTTTCCACTAATCTGTCACATGAGTGGTTGATTGATACTGGAGCTAATGTGCATATTTGTGCTGATATTAGTTTGTTTTTATCTTATCAACATAGTCATAGAGTGACAGTGACGATAGGGAATGCTAGTGCTACACAAGTCCTAGGAAAAGGAAACGTGAACCTGAAGTTTGCTTCTGGGCGGATTCTATCTCTCACTAGAGTGCATCATGTTCCCTCTATTCATAGAAATATAATAAGTGGAAGTTGTTTAGTTGAAAACGGCTTTGAAATTTCTATAAAGTGTAATAAGTAGTTATTACGCATACTGGTACATTTTTTGGCAAGGGTTACTTGTCTGATAGTTTGTTTTTAATAAATGTTGAACCTGTTTTGGGTGGTTTTATTAATGATATTATTGCACCTTCTGTTAATTGTGTTGAATCATCTAATTTGTGGCACTTACGACTTGGTCATTAAAATTTTGGTGCTCTAAAGAATATGATGAATTTAGAGTTGATTCAGAAGCATGCATTTGATAAGAAATCTAAGTGTCAAGTGTGTGTAACTGCTAAACAAATAAGAAAACATTTTCATAATGTTGTTAGGGATTCAGACTTGTTAGATTTAGTTCACTCGGATATATGTGAATTCGGTGTTGTGTTGACTCAGGATCACTATAGATATTTCATTACTTTCATAGATGATTGTGGTAGAGATTGTTATGTTTATTTGCTTAAACATAAGGATGAAGCACAAGATAAATTCATTATGTATAAAAATGAAGCTGAAACACAAACTGGCAAAGTATTGAAACGTTTGAGATCTGATAGAGGTGGTGAGTATATGAGTACCTTGTTTAATGAATTTTGCGCAAGCAATGGTATAGTTCATGAGGAACTCCAGTTAGTATTTGTGCCCTAGAAACAACAATATGATATTTTAGTTTAAGACATTTGTATTATTAATGTTTATGTTCTATCGATTATTCCCTTTATAATTTATTAATTCTTAATTTACTGCGATATAAATGTTAGATTAATAAATGTACTTGGAATATGATATGCAATTCTATATCTCTAAGTATGTGACTTAGAAATGAGATTATGAGAATAGTATCAATATTCCTAAAGGTCCCTAGTCGAGTATTATTATTAAGGGATAATAATAATGCATTAAGACTGGTGTGTTTGTTAACTGATGATCACATCTTATTGATCATAGGTATAGTGATACTAAATTCAAAAACACAGGGATATGTAAATATACATGTTGCTGGATAGACCCGATGTGAGATTCTACATGTCTGTTGTGTCATAAGTAATTCTCACAGTGATAATGATGTAATGGTCCTTAGACCTGAAGTCATTATATTTTTATACGAGAATCAATATACATTAATTCCATTAAAAGTTATCCTTGACCGGGTAATGATAAAAGTGGACATCGGGTATATTATGAATTGTATGAGAAATATGAATGATCTAGATGGGATTTAACCCTCCTATTTTAGAAGTGATATTATTGGCCTCTTGTATGAGCTAGACTATGAAATGTGTGGCCACGCTCAAATGTTGATTTGATATGATAGTCTACTCATTGATCAAGGAAACTTGGATTAAACTATGATGAGAATGACACATTACATGCCTCTAGTTTAATCTATAATATTTGGTTAAAGGGATTATATTACATTTTACATTATTCACGAAAGGTTTAATCGATCACCGATTTAATTATTATTACTTGGGTAGTAATGATGTATTACTAGATGTCATTCATTGTTTATAATTTAAATATGAGATATTTAAATTATTGCCAACATAATAATAACCTATAGGGTCGCACAAAGAAAGCATGGAGGAATATTTAATTCAAATTCGGGTTTGAATTAAAAAGGAAATTTGAATTATTTATTATTAATTAAGTTGGACTTAATTAATGGGATAAATGAATTTCAAATTTGTATATTATTAAATCCGAAATTCAGTTGTTATTTAGTAATTGAGTTAAACTTAATTATTAAATAAATAGAATTTCATATTTTAATAAACTCTATTTTGGATTAGGGTTAGTTCTGTTTTTGGTCTCTCTATATAAACATCCTTAAGGCTAAAACTAAGGTTACGTTTTTATTAGATAAAAACATAAAACCCTAGCAACAAAAGGTGAGAGAGTGAGAGAGGGGAAAACAGGTCCGTTCTTGGTGCTAGTACACGCCTCCTCTGTACCAGCTTTCGTATGGATACCTCTACGGCGTAGATTGTGTAAGGCGGGATACGTGGTGTTCGGTTAAAGCTAGGATCTCCTTTTGACAACCATAATCGTAAAGCTTCTTAAGGTAAACAATTTGATCTACGAATTAAATATCTATATTTTCGCATAGATCCTGCGGTGGATTTCGAAAACTCTGATTTTTCACGTTTTAATTACTATTTCCGTTGCATTTATGTGCTCGAACCCCAACAATGGAATCAGAGCTACTTGCGAAAAGTGTTTAATTCGTTTATGTGTTTACTGGTTTTATGATGATAACATGTATACAATATTGCATGACTATTATGTATGTGATTTTGTATGTTTTACATGTTGTTATGTTTATATATGCGTATGTATATATATGTTTTGAATATATACTATTCATGAGAGTTATATAATTATATGATGATTATATAATCTGTATATATAATGATATATACATGTTTTGTGTTTGTTCTTATTATAAGAATCGTATTTGATACGATTCTGAATCGGATGCAGCGGATTTGCTGAAATCTGGTGGTGTCCGATTTTGGCGAACGAATACGTTATTTCATATGTAATCGAGCGTCTGAATGAAACTGATAGATAAAGCTATCATCGACTGATCTGTAAGGTGTTTGACGTCATTTAGGCCATGTAATCTGCGATTTAATGTTATCAGATTTAATTTTGAATTTTCTGATTTTTCAATATTTGGTTTTTATGATTAGATCATGATGGGTATGTTATGTTAAGATCAGATTATGTGTTTTACCATGTTCTTTTATGTTAATTGAGCATGGTGGATGGTTATGGCTTATGACCTTAGGTTAATGGTTTTGGTTTTTCAAATATGGCTTGCATGTCGTTTAATCTTGTAATTATTAAATCTCGAATGTAACTCAAGTTCTTCTTGAAAGTTCATTAGATTAGTTTTCATATTTCATTCTTGTAATGTACATGAAGACATGAAGATTTGAAGATCAAGGGTAATCCCACATGGAGGCCATCCAAGGAAGCAATACAAGAAAGAAGACATGTAATAGTTAGCTTGTATTTATTTTTCACCTTAGATTGACCTAGATCTTTGTCATTAGCTTGATGAAGATCACATAGGACAAAGCCATAACCAACCACATTTATTTATTGCACTTTACATATATATGCGCATATGATGAACGCATGTGTAGAGTAGTTTATAAAGATGCATGCTTAATTAGATTAAGGATGTATATATTAGATACGACACCTATGCCATGCTTGCTAAACAAGATAAAATCTGTAACGATTCAATATTTTAAAATGAACAAACGATTATGAGATCCTCGTGTTTATGAAACACGGAATAAAATACAAATTTTCTTTGTTTCTGACATGGGCCGATTTTGTTAAAAGCGAGTTCATTGAACTTGTAAGGTTGTGGGTTTTAAGCGAGACCGTTGTGACTCCCGCACTACCTGGAAATCAAACCATTGACGAATATTGATTTAAAGTATTTTATTCAAGGAAAAATTGGGAATCTCTTTATGATGGGATCATGATCGTTTTAAAATTAATAAAACCCTAAAGTTAATATTAAGTTGATCAGATGTTTTCCAATGAGTCCAATGTGTTAACCCCTAGATCGACCAGGAGTGGGTTCGTCAAAGCGGAGTACTCCTATCTATCGTGGGAGATATGTTGAAGCATATTGATACTTTTTGACTATTGGGTTTGACTTAACTAAGTTATCACAATAGGATTGTGAACTTAGAGGTATAGAGTTTGGCGAGATTTATTAGATAAATATGAACAAATGTTGTTCCACGAATAGTCAAAAAGTATCAATATGCTTCAACATATTGATAGTTGATATAATTGACAAATGTTGTCTACCTAAATAATCATGTTTTAGGAGAAAAGCCAAAACTGACCTAACGCATGGTGAAATATGGATCTTGGCTCACTAGAAAGGATATAGAAGATATTTTTTCCGAATTAATAGTTAGGGCTATTGATTTTATAAAAATAGTGGGAGATATATATTGTGAATATATATATATATATGAATAATCACTTCAACATAATTTAATGATCATCTGTAGACTAAGTCATTTTATGCACTTTAATATTGTAGATATCAAATGACAAATAATACAAATAACTTCTCTATGTAATAGTCCTTGAGAAGGACAAGCTGACATGAAATAATTTCCTCAATTGACATGGGAACTTGAGGATTGTCCTCAGGTTCAAGGATGCCACTCAAACCCCTCCCTTATTTCTTCTAGCTAAGAATGAAACATGTGCTGAACAAAATGCTTACCTGAAGCAAATTGATTATGCAACTTATGTTTCATGTCTCATGCTTGTAATTATGAGTGATGGGCCTTAGAAGAAACAAGAGCATAATGATGCTTATGATATGATTGAGCACCTTCAAAAGATGTTTGAAGGATAGGCTCGTCAGAAAGATTTGACAATAATAAGACACCATACTTTGGCATTAATGGGAGAATCATATCTGGTTGGACCACATGTTCTAAAGGTGATAGGCATATGTACCTTGATATTTTGGGTTTCAATAATGGTCTAGAAACTCGGCTTGATTTGATCAAACAATCTTTGAACAACTTATATTCTTAGTTTGTTAAGAACAAAAGGAATGAGATAAAAAGAATACTCACTGAGTTGTTAAGCATGTTTAGAACTGCTGAAAATAACACGGTAAAGGCATGAAATACGTCCATATTGATTATGTACACATGGAATGCAAATGGGAAAGGAAAGTGGACAGGCAAGATGAAGATTTGATCTTATTCGGTGCCAAACCAAAGTCCAATCCCAAAGGGCTTTTGAAGCCTGATAGTGGTGTTGCTAAATGAGATGATTGTCATTTATGTGGAAATAACTGGATGAATGGAAGTTTTGTCGAGCTTATTTGGAAGATCTAAAGAAGAAGACTAGCAATGGTCAAGCTTCAGGTATAGGGTTAGAATTGGAGCAAAAGATGTTGCTCTAGTTGAAGGAACTTGATACCTAATTTTGCCCATAAGGCGAGATTGAGAACTTGATAAATTGTTATTACATGCCTTGATAAGTGGCATTTTATACCACTTAGAGCGTCTCATAATGGCTTGAATTAGTGTCTTGAACTCAGGTATTTTGTGTATTTGACGCGTTTTCTAGTATTTTTGCATTTCAGGGTATAACTTGCTTAGATAGGTGGTTTTCATCAAATAAAGCTTAAGGAAGTCCTTGGAATCAGTCTAGGGGTGATGAGCGAAGAAATCAGCAAAAATAGGAGAAAATAGAGTATTTTCCAGAAGGGTAGCATGCGACCGCGCGCCAGAAGCAGCCGACCGCGTGCTAGCAAGCGGTCGCGTGGAGACAGCAGGCGACCGCGTGCGTGCGGAATTTCAGAATCTGGATTTTATTAATTCAAGTACAATTGGGCTTCTGTTGGCGCTGGTTCTCTTGGGCTATTATATAAACCTTATAGGAAGACATTTTCTTCATCAAGAGTAAGGGCAAGAAGATTGAGAAGACCGTTTTAGCACGCAATAACGAAGAAGAGGAAGCATATGTTGATCTTGTGATTCTTTTAATTCATTGTAATAGTGGATGCTAGTTTTCTTTATGCTTTGAACCTTAATACTCTTGTGACGTACTTTATTATTTATTAAGTATTTTTCATTCTTATATTGTTGTGTTATTATCATGCTTTCATATGAACCCATGGTGACGATGAGTTCAATTATGGGCTAATCGTTATCATGGGATTCTAGCGGATTTACTTATGGATTTCAATAATTAATTTGTTTCGATATCTTGGTGTGTGGTGATTGATTGATATCCTAGTATTGGTTGTGCTTATTCATCTTATGTGTGTAGCTAACATATAAGATAGCATGTTAATCTCTATTGAAGCGACAGTGAATATAGAGGTTTAGAACTTGCCATGCTAGCATAGGTTCATGTATTTGTTATACATGATTCGTAGGTACTTTTAACCATCTTACTTGCCCTATGTAATCACGATAGATAACTTGCGCATTAAATCGTTATGTTTTCAATTCTTATAGACATATAAGGACTAAGCATAATTGCTGTATATTCAACTTCTATCTCTTTTGTGGATGCTTAGTAGTAGGGTATTCGTACAACGAAAGTTGGCGTTTACTAGTTTCGTGTTATCTGATTAGTGTTATCATCATTACATGCTAAGATTAAGAACAATAAGGCTATTGAATGAAGTATTAATGAAGTTAGAATCCCAAGTTTGTCATATATATTAATTCAACCATTCTTATTCTCTTAGTTATAATTGTTACTTTAATCTCTTAGTTTAATCAAAACCCAATTTGTTATTTGTCTTAGCATTGAGCGATAACCATACATTGTTGCATAGGTGCATAAATTTAACTTAACCTAAACCAGTCTCTGTGGGAACGAATCTGATTTATATCTTATACTACTTGCGAACGCGTATACTTGCGTGAATTTTAGCGCGTGTTTTCGCCCTAACATGCCTGCCTTTAGCGGATATATTAAGTTAATTTCTTATCAGGACAAGAAAGGTTTTCATTTTAATTAAATAAACAATACTTGTTTATTCTATTTCAATGATAAGACTTATAATGTTGTACAACTAGTTAACAATTTATATGTTCTAAGATGACTCAAATCAAACATTACCTCTACCATTGTCGTTAAGCCATATTAATGAGAAACGCATTTCTGAGTTATATATAGATGGATACCTGGATAAGTTTGATTTTGAATCATACGAAAGATGTGAACTTTGTCTCATTGGCAAAATGACTAAAGCTTCTTTTACCTGATCAGGTGAAAGGGCCACCGAATGATTATGACTTATACATAATGATGTATGTGGTCGAATGCGTATGATGGCAAGGGGTGGCTTATACTACTTCATAATATTTATTGATGATTTCAGTAGATATGGATATGTGGTTCTTATGAAGAACAAATCCGATTCTTTTGAAATGTTCAAAGAATATAAGGCCGAAGTAGAAAAGAAAACAAGGGAAAAGTATAAAAGTTTTACGATCAGATCGTGGAGGAGAATACTTAAACCTCAATTTCAAGAGTTTCTTGATAGAGTGTGATAGTGTATCATAACTTACTCCTTCTGGAACACCTCAATGGAATAGAGATTTTGAGAGGAGGAATCGTACATTATTGGATATAGTGCGATCGATGATGAGTCAAGCGGATCTTCCATTTAGTTTCTAGGGTTATGCTCTAGAAACGGCTGCATATACACTTAACCAAATTCCGACTAAAGCGGTTCAAAATACTCCGTATGAGATATAGAGTGATAAATGTCATAACATGTCATTTATGAAAATTTGGGGACATGAAGCGTTTGTAAAACGTTTAGCCTCTGACAAGCTTGGACCAAAATTAGATAGATGTTATTTTGTGGGATATCCAAGTGAGACTATGGTATAGTTTTATTATCCTTCCGAGAACAAAGTGTTTATTGCTCGGGCCGCTGTATTTCTTGAGGGAGAACTACTTTCTAAGAAAATCAGTGGGAGGATAATATATCTCGATGAAGATCGAGAACCACATGATAACATTGAACCAAAGTTGGAATAAGATCAGGATGTACATCAAAATGTTGAAAGTAATCATGTCCAAGAAACACGGGTTATTCGTAGATCTAGTAGGATTCACCATGAGCCCGAGAGAAATTATGAATTTCTTTTGACTCAAGATGGTGATGTGATGCTTACAGATAATGATAAGCCTCTCACCTACCAAGATGCTATAAACAGTTTAGACTCCGAGAGATGGCTAAAGGCCATGAAATTCGAGATGGAATCCATGTATCAAAATAAAGTACTGTCTTTAGTTGATCCACTCGAAGGGGTAAGACCTATAGGGTGCAAGTGGGTTTTCAAGAAGAAAACTGACATGGATGGTAAAGTACAGACTTATGAGACGCGACTAGTGGCAAAAAGTTTCAAACAAATTTATGGTATAGACTATGATAAGACTTTTTCATCGGTTACTATGGTCAAGTCCATCAGGATTTTTTTAGCATTAGTTGCTTACTTTGACTATGAGATTTGGTAAATGGATGTCAAAACTGCTTTCTTATATGGGAGCCTTGAACAGGATGTCTATATTATATAACCTGAGTGTTTTTTCGATCCAAAGTTTGCTAAGATAGTTTGTAAGTTGCTTCTATATATTTATAGATTGAAGCAAGTCTCAAGGAGAATGAATATTCATTTTGATGAGACGTTCAAAGAGTTTGGTTTTATTCAAAATGAAGATGAACCATGTGTTTACAAGAAGGTTAGTGGGAGTCATGTGATATTCCTTGTATTATATGTAGATGACATATAACAAATAAGGAATGGCATACCTTCTCTACGGGTTGTTAAGAGTTAGTTGAGAAATAGTTTCTCAGTGAAAGACTTAGGCAATGCTACCTATATATTAGGGATCAAGATCTATAGAATAGATCGAAAAGATTAATCGACCTAGTCGAAGTACATACATTGATAAAATATTGCATCATTTTGGGATGCAGGAGATAAAGAAAGTATATGTTTCGATGTCACATGGGATAGTGATCTCAAAAGATAATTTCCCCTAAATCATTAGATGATAAGGGACGTTTGAGAAAGCTCCATATGCTTTAGCAATTGGATCTATAATGTGTACAATGATATGTATTTATCCAGATGTTTCTTATACTTTGAGCATGACGAGCAAATACCAGTCTAATCCAGATGAGGATCACTGGATAATTTTCAAGAATATTCTTAAGTACTTGAAGAGGACTAAAGATATATTTTTGGTGTATTGAGAAGATAGGGAACTGATTGTAAAGGATTACACTGATACTAGTTTCTTAACCTAATTTCTGGATAGACAAGGATGATTATGTGTCTATGTCTGGTTTGTGTTTTGTCTAAATATAAGTTATGTTAGCTGGAATGGTTCACAACAAGAACATTGATGATTTTATAATGGAAGCCGAATATATTGATACTTTTGAAACAGCCAAGGAGACTGTTTAGGCATGTCATTAGGAGATATCACCTTATTAATGACATTAATGATCAAGGAGATATAATTGTAAAGTGCATAGTAATGATAGTGTTGCAGACCCACTGACCAAGGCTTTGTCGCAGCAGAAGCATGATGGTCATACTAGTTCCATGAGTATTAGATATATGGGTGATTGGCTCTAGTGCAAGTGGGAGTTTGTTAGTATTTGTTTCCTAAAGACAACAATATGATGTTTTAGTTTAAGACATTTGGATTATTAATGTTTATGTTCTATCGATTATTCCCTTTATAATTCATTAATTCTTAATTTACTGCTATATAAATGTTAGATTAATAAATGTCCTTGGAATATGATATGCAATTCTATATCTCTAAGTACGTGACTTAGAAATGAGATTATAAGAATAATATCAATATTTCTAAAGGTCCCTAGTCGAGTATTATTATTAAGGGACAATAATAATGCATTAAGACTGGTGTGTTTGTTGACTGGTAATCATATCTCATTAATCATAGGTATAGTGATACTAAAGTAAAAAACACAGGGATATGTAAATGTAAATGTTGCTGGACAGACCCGATGTGAGATTCTACATGTCTGTTGTGTCATAATTAATTCTCACAATGATAATGATGTAATGGTCTTTAGACCTGAAGTCATTATATTTTAATACGAGAATTAATATACATTGATTTCATTTAAAGTTATCCTTGACCGGGTAATGATAAAAGTGGACATTGGGTATATTATGAATTGTATGAGAAATATGAATGATCTAGATGGGATTTAACCCTCCTATTTTAGGAGTGATATTATTGGCCTCTTGTGTGAGATAGACTATGAAATACGTGGTCACGCTCAAATATTGATTTGATATGATAGTCTACTTATTGATCAAGGAAACTTGGATTAAACTATGATGAGGATGACACATTACATGCCTCTAGTTTAATCTATAATATTTGGTTAAAGGGATTATATTACATTGTACATTATTCACGAAAGGTTTAATCGATCACCAATTTAATTATTATTACTTGGGTAGCAATAATGTATTACTAGATGCCACTCATTGTTTATAATTTAAATATGAGATATTTAAATTATTGTCAACGTAATAATAACCTATAGGGTCGCACAAAGAAAGCATGGAGGAATATTTAATTCAAATTCGAATTTGAATTAAAAAGGAAATTTGAATTATTTATAATTAATTAAGTTGGACTTAATTAAATGGGATAAATGAATTTCAAATTTGTATATTATTAAATCTGAAATTCAGTTGTTATTTAGTAATTGAGGTAAACTTAATTATTAAATAAATAGAATTTCAGATTTTAATAAACTCTAACTTGGATCAGGGTTAGGACTGTTTTTGGCCTCTCTATATAAACATCCTTAAGGCTAAAATTAGGGTTACGTTTTTATTAAATAAAAACATAAAACCCTAGCAGCAAAAGGTGAGAGAGTGAGAGAGGGGAAAATAGGTCCGTTCTTGGTGCTAGTTCACGCCCTCCTCCGTATCAGCTTTCGTGTGGATACCTCTACGGCGTAGATCGTGTAAGGCGGGATACGTGGTGTTCGGTTAAAGCAGGATCTCTTTTTGACAACCATAATCGTAAAGCTTCTTAAGGTAAACAATCTGATCTACGAATTAAATATCTGTATTTTTGTATGGATCCTGCGGTGGGTTTTGAAAACTCTGATTTTTCACATTTTAATTACTCGTTCCATTGCGTTTATGTGCTCGAAACCCAACAACTCCACCATACACACCTGAGTCTAATGGGGTAGCAGAACGTAAGAATAGAACTTTAAAAAACATAATTAACAGTATGCTGATTAATTTTGAGTTGCCTAACTACATGTGGGGAGAGGCTCTGAATACGGCTTGCCATATTCTGAATAGATTCCCTCTGAAATATATGGACAAGACACCTTTTGAATTATGGTGAAAGCATAAGACAAGTTAGAGTTATCTTTGTGTGTGGGGGTGCTTAGCTAAGGTGCTTGTCCCTAAACACAAGAGAAAGAAACTAGGTCCGAAAACTGTTGATTGTATCTCTTTGGGCTATCTTGAAACCATAACTGCTATGAGATTTTTAGTTTTAAAATCTGACATAGATGGTATTGTGGCGTATACGATAGTTGAGTTTCTTGATGTAGCTTTCTTTAAAGAAGTGTTCCCTATAAAGACTGGTATACCTTTGGGTAATTCTGAGGATGATCCCACTAACACATCGAATTATATTCCTGATCATGTGGAAAAGATGACAAATGTGGGGGTGGATCCTGGTAGTAGCTCTACTCCTAATAAAGTAGAGGAACCTAGAAGGAGTAAGTGTGCAAAGGTAGTCAAGGACTTTGGAAGTGATTTTATCACTTACAATATCGAGGGTGAGCCTTTAACTTTCCGTCAAGCCATGGATTCTTCGGAGTCAAGGCATTGGAAAGGCGTTGTGAAGAGTGAAATTGACTCAATTATTTCTAACGGAACATGGGAGTTAATTGATCTCCCTCCTAGGTGTTCTACTATTGGATGTAAATAGATTTTCAAGAGGAAGCTAAACCATAATGGCTCAATATATTAGTACAAGTCTAGGCTAGTTGCTAAGGGCTTTAGGAAAGGGGAATGCATTGATTATTTTGATACATACTCTCTTGTTGCCCGAATGATAATAATCAGAACACTTATTGTATTGGCTTCCGTACATGGTCTTATCATCCATCAAATGGATGTAAAGACAATTTTTCTTCATGGTGACCTTAAAGAAGAGATTTATATGGATAAGTGTGAGGGATTTGTTGCTTCTGGTAATGAGAAGAAAGTATGTAGACTAGTCAAGTCCATATATGGCCTTAAACAAGTACCAATAGACTGACATAAAAAGTTTGATGAAACTGTTTTAGACTTCGAGTTTTTAGTTAATGAAAGTGACAAGTGTGTCTACTATAAGGTTAGAGGTAATGATTGTGTGATTGTATGTAGATGATGTTTTGTTGTTTGGAACCAATATTGAGATTATTAATGAGACAAAGAGTTTCTTGACAAGGCACTTTGAAATGAAAGATATGGGTGAGGCTAGTGTGATTCTTGGGATCAAGTTGACTCATTCAACTGATGGAATAACATTGTCACAATCTCATTATATAGAGAAAGCTATACTTAAGAAGTATGGTTATTCAAATTGTAGAATCGCGTGTACACTATATGATTCAAAAGTTGCCATAGTCAAGAATAGTTCAGGAGTTCCTATGTCTCAGTTAAGGTATTCTCAGATTATTTAAAGTTTGCAATATCTTTCTAATGTGACTAGACCATATATTTCTTATTTTGTGTCTAAGTTATCTAGATATACAAGTTGTCCAAACAAGACTCATTGGGAGGCACTGGGTAGAGTTCTTAGATATCTCGAGGGAACTATTTTCCTTGGCTTGCATTACCGGAGATTTCCGGGGGTACTCGAGGGGTATAGTGATACAAGTTGGATAGCTAAGAAATCCGGTTCCAATAGAGTGACTGGATATGTGTTTACCCTTGCGGGTGGAGCAGTGTCCTGGAAGTCTTATAAATAGACTTTGATTACTCGGTCTACTTTTGTGGTTGAGTTGTGTGCACTTGATGCCACGAGGGAGGGAGGCTGAATGGCTACATGGGCTTATGTCTGTGTTAACTGTAGTAAGCAAGCCGCTTCCTGCCATTTCTATTCATTATGATAGCCGTACAACTATCGATAAAATTAGAAGTGTAAAGTATAATGCTAAGACAAAGAGACACATCCAAGTAAGACTGAAGTCTATAAGGGGTCTTGTGTGTGATAGAATTATTGCTTAGAGTTCATGGGAACTCAAGATAATATAGCTGATCCGCTGACTAAGGGGATTGAGCATGTTGTA
Source organism: Apium graveolens (assembly GCF_009905375.1). Lineage (NCBI taxonomy): Eukaryota > Viridiplantae > Streptophyta > Magnoliopsida > Apiales > Apiaceae > Apium > Apium graveolens. The sequence continues at coordinate 147,942,984 of NC_133655.1, forward strand.
GTCCTTAAGTCGAGGTTGGGGATGAGACTCTAACCCATCATGATTCATCAACAGCGGGAACTCAATACACCTAAGAGGAGATCCCTCGGAGTGTATTCAATATGGTAATAACAAGTTGTAAGGATGAATTGGTAGTACCTCTACCATATACATTTAAATACGTATGCATCTAAGTCTATCCCCTGTAAACCTTAAGAGGTACTTGGACTGCTAGTTAGCAAGAGTTTTAATAAACTCTGATGGGAACAGTTTTGGCACCATAGTCATTTGACTTGTCGTCATCTATGTAGTGTGGTTACACTAAACGGATAGAGATTCAAGGTGAAACATTCCATCTATATCCGGTAGCCATCGAAGTAGGGGACTTACTAGGGTTCAAACCCGGAAAGGTACCGACTCTGAAAAGCAAGTCATGATAAAATCTGATATGCATTTCTGAAAAGAAGAAATTTGAGCAAGTGGATACTTCCTTGTTTGTACCAGAATAGAAATGATGCTTTTTCTTGATTCCTCCAAGAGGCTACCACATTCCAATTGTCTCTGTCAACCCATGTGCCTCTGTCAGCTTATGAATTGTCACTATCAACTGATATGGAACTGAGCATCCGTTGAAGCTTTCATTCGTTGATGGCTTTATCCGTTGATGCTTTAGTGATATCCGTTGATGCTTTAACAGTTGAAGCTTTATCCGTTGATGCACTCATCCGTTGATGGATGTTATCCGTTGAAGCTTTAGAGACATCCGTTGAAGCTTTGTTTCTCATCCGTTGAAGGCCTTTAATCTATCAGTTGATACTACTTCATTTACACAAAATTACAAGGCATGAAATATTTACAATTAGCCCTCCTATTTGCATATCCACTAGTAGTCAACATGACTTATAATTTCCCACAACTTCTAAGAATTATAACTTAAATACAGAGACTGAAATGTGCTACAATACTAAACTTATTTCTAAGTAAAGCTACTCCATCAACGGATAACCAAGATGGTCTTTTCCGTTGAGGCTACAAACACTAGATTTCTACTTAAGTGTTTTGTTTAACATATCATCAAACTAATACATATATTCCTAACAATCTCCCCCTATTTATGTCTACTAGAATTGTAGGCATAAATTCAGGGTTAACTTGATGATAACAAAACACTTAACAAATATATGAGTTGAAACCAAGTAGAAATTCAAAAGTGCTGCAAAAGTGTATGTACTGAGATAGAATTGAAGATTTACAGTGTTTCCAAGGGTGCTCCTTTAGTCTGAGCAAATCATTTTCTTTTCCTTTGTTCCCTTGTTTTCTTCCCTAGCCTCCTGTAATTTTCCTCTACTTGGAGTTGGAGTTATTTGTAGAATTCAGCTTTATCTTCTTCACTGATATCCAACTTAGATTGCATGTCCTTGAGAGTTTCAATACTAGCAATTTTAAGCTGGTCTTCAAGTCTGAAAAATCTTCTGACTCCTTTATTGTCTCTGAACTCCATCAACCAATGAGGTGATTTATGAATTGTAATTCCATGCTCAGGGATGAGTAATGTTCTAGGCAAGGAATTTGACTCCCACCAATTCTTCCTTATGCTGGCAATCTTGTTAGGAATCTCAGTTTTGGCAGTCCTGGTAAAGCCAGTATCCCTTTTGATAATTGAGTAGACTCTAATCAAGGTAGAGTAGCCCTCACTTAGAATTCTTTGAAGAGGCTAAGTCCTTTCCACACTTCCTTTATACTTGAACACTAGCCTTTCTAGTAGTTATCTATAGGCATTTATTCCCCTTACTTCCTCCAGCTCATCCAGGAAGAGTTCAATATATGTATGTTCTTTTATGTCACAAATGTGAACATAATCATCCTTTGAGGCTTGTGGCTTAGGCTTAGGTTTATGTTTCTGAGTGAATTTACTTGAGGTTAGAGGAGGTGTTGATTTGGATTTTCTTTTCAGTTTCTTTGGTGATGGAGAAGTAGTTAGGAAGGTAGGCAATTTGATGGTGTCCCAATCAATAGGTTCCTCTATATGAATGATTGTTTCACCATGAATATTTATACTGGAATCAGCCACAACAGGTTCAGGAATAGAAGGTAGTGGTTTAGATTTTGATTAGGTTTCCTCAGTGTCATCTTCACTCTTCCTTTTTGCCTTGGCCTTCTTTCTGTTCCCTTTCTGCCCTTCCTTTCTTTCCTCACTTCTTTCCTCCATACTCTCACCAACCATATTCCCCATATCCACATTTATGCTTTCAGTCTTGTCTCCTTCACTCTTGTCTTTAATCTTCTTCTTTTCTTCAATTTGACTTGACTTTAGCTGTTTTTCAAGCTTAGCTTGTGCTCTTTTGTCAGCCTTCAGCTTTTTAGCTTCTTCCTTTAGCCTCTTGGTCTCTTCCCTCTTGGCTATTGAGAATTTGGAATGTCCTTGCATCACACATATGCTCTTTCCCTCTCTATAGATGATAGCCATATTCATTCTTTCCACTACATCCTTGGTCTCTTTGTGCTTTATGATGTTACCACCCAAAATTTTGTCTTCATCAGGCTTTGGAAGAGGAAAATCCACTTCTTTTAGTTGAGCAAAGCTTAGAGGGTTCTTTATAGAGTCCTTGTTGAATCTAGTGGTTGGCTTGAGTACCATGGGCTTCAGGTTCCTGAAAGAAGTTTCTCCAACCTTATTCCTCCTTACTGGCTTGTGCTTCATAATGATTGGCTCAACTTTTGTGCTAAGTTTTACAGATAAGGATTTTGTAGTTGAAGAGCCAAACACTTGTTGCATCCTTTCATCAATTTTTCTCCTTTGCTCTTTCACCTTCATCTCAGCTGTTGCTAGCTGGATTAGATCAATTCCATCAAGCTTTCCTTTGATTTAAAGTGTTGGAGAAGTAGTGATGGCTGGAACTAGCACTTTTGATATTTGTATATTTGTAGATGGCTCCCCTTCCCCTTCCCCTTTATTCTCCCCCTTTTTGTTATCATTAAGGAGAGGGGTCAAGCCCTGTGCTTTAGCCAGTTGCATTAGAAGACTAGTCTGAGACTGTTGATTATGAAGAATGGTGACCACAGAGTTTTCAATAACTTGAACTCTTTCCTCCAATTTGGCCATCTTCTTTTCAGCATCTAATTCTCTTCTCAATCTCAGTAACAGTTCATGCATGGTACCAAAGGGCATGATTGAATCCAGCTTCTCAGAATTGTAGGACTTCAAGTCAGCTATATCCTTCTTGAGTTCATCCACACTTAGATTCTGTCTTAATTATTGTAGCTGCATGAGATGTAGAGAATCTAAGTGGGCTTGAAGAATAGCCTTGGTACCAGCATTTGAAGTTTCCTGAATTGCCTTTTGGATAGCCATGACTTGTTTGACTAAGGATACATTGAAATGCCCTGGTGTAGACTCCTTTGTCAATGCCCATTCAGGTAACTCAGGAATAGAACTTGGGCCTTCATCTCCCCCTAAGTTCATGCTTCCATCAAAAGAACCAAAGTCATCATCATTAGAATTTACTCCAAATTCTTCAGATGGCTCACCAGCTATAGAAGGCATCATATTGACTGCAGCTTTATCCCTTTGTAGAGATTCTGAAGTATGTACTAGATTTAAAGTCTTTTCTGCCTCCTCATTGCCCTGAATAGCCAACAGTTGATAGGCTGACACAGGATGAGTAAAAGTATCAGCATCCAAGGAAATATTATCAATTACAGCTTTGTAATGTTGCTAAAATTGTCTTTCCTTTTCAGCATCATCCACAATCATTGACTCACGAGCAATGGCTGGATCCACCCTTATACCTCCTATACCTGCGTTTCTCTCAATTTCTCTCTTTTCTTGCATTAGAGGCTCCCCCTGGCTCACACTCCTCACACCCTCACCTTCACCTACTAAGGTAGTACTCCTCTCACTTTCTTTTGCCATGCTGGAAGAAATAGCATGCATATTTAGACTCTCAAGTTCTCATTTTGCCTGGGAGCAACCCAGCCTCTCACTCAAGTTTTCACTCCCTTCCCTCAATCCAAGAAGTGATTGTATAGTAACCATGTCTTCTACACTTGGAGTTAATTCAGTTGTTTGTGTAGAGACCATCAACGGATAAGGAATATTCGTTGAAGTTGAAACTGATGGTATCAACGGATAATTGTTGTTAAGCTTATCCGTTGAAGAACAACCACTTGTCAACGGATGAGGAATATCCGTTGAAGAAGGAAAAGAAGTAGAAATTGAAAGTGACATAATTGTTGAATCTGTGTGGATTGATTTTAATTTAGGTTACACAGATTCTTCAACTAAGTCTGAAAGAATCGGCTGATGATCCAAAAAATCATCTAAAAGATGATGATCACCAGTATTTGAGTGGTGCTCCTCCCTGAGTTGTAAAGAGGGAGAATCAGGAATTGATGTGAATATCATGTCCACATCCAGAGATAGTGATGGAGAATTTGGTGATTTATGTGTGTCAATTTTGAGAGAATGGGGCTGTGACTCCACATTTGTTGGAGTCACATCAAGCTGAATTTGAGAAGGCATAGATACAGGTGGTTGTATCTGTGCAGTGTGAGCACCCTGTGTGGAAACTAGGGTTTTGACCCTCTTTCTTCTTGTGAAGGCTTTTACAGGTGAGTGTATGGCTTTAGTATCCCTCCCTCTTTTGTTCTGTATCCCTGGTTGGGGACTATTTTCAATAGCCGCACCCTTTTGGGAGGATGCAACTAGGGATGAGTTTGAATTATTTTCAACCACCACAGTCTTTTGAGAAACTGTGGCTTGGCTAGCTTGGGTACCACTCACCTCTCCTACCTTATTCCGGGGGTTTTCTTGATGTTCACCACTCCCCTCACTACTAACACCCTGTACACTCCCCTCAAAGTTTATGGTAGGTGTTACAACTGTTGTCTTTTGAGAGACAACAGAGGTGGCTTTCTTTGACTTGGATTTTGAAACTTTAGGTTTGGTGGCCTTGGTAGGAACCTGTTGGGGGCATTAACACAGATTCCATGGCCATACTTGAAGGAAAAGAAATGATGGGGTTGGAAGTAGTAGGAGTTGAAGAAGTATTTACCTCACTTACCTGAGGTGCATCCATGATTGGTAAGTATACCAATGGCACCTTACTGTTGAGGTTAATCCTTAAAAGGTCTGCAAGGACCCTCTTCTCTTGTGCCCAGCATTTAAGTTTATTACTCTCATTATTTATGACCAAACCTTCAGCAATATGGTTAGCCAATAACATAAAGAATCTAGCATAGTAGATGTTGTGAGGTCTATTAGCCTTGTTACCTAACCTAGTACCCAATTCTAGCATAACATAATTGCTAAAATTAAAGTACCTATCAGAAACCAGCATATAGAGCATATTAACAAGAGATGAAGTTATTGCATCAAAATTACTAATTATCCCAGAGAAAACCTTGATAAAGGCATCACTAAGAAAACTTCATCCTTTCCTAAGGCCTTTTCTCTTAATACTGCCTAAACTAGTAGAATCAAGGGAATAGCCTATGGAATCTAACATGCTAGATATATCATTATCAGTGTGTGGTGTCATGGCATTATTTTCAGGTAATTTAAAATAGGACTGTATATCATCACAGTTAATACAGTAATCCTTACCTTTGAGAGAGAAAGAGATGGTCATATCAGTGGGGTTAAACTCTGCAATTGTCCACATTTCCTCAACTACCTCAAAGTAAATCATTGGGGCTTCCAGCATTGCATAGCTCAGTTTGCAGTTTTTGATGAAGTCCATCATCTTGTGATAATCTGAGTGGGCTTCATTCTTTTCCACCAAAGCTACGAAATTGTTTTTCTCATAGACAAACCCAGATTGGGACATTATCTTTACTACTGGTGCCATTGTTGTGAGTAGAAGTTGCAGAGAAAGGTTGAGAGTTTTGGGAGAGAAAGAGAGTAAAAGCTTTCGAAAATTGCAAGAAAGCGTAAAGTGAAAATAAGAATTCAAAGTGGCTTTACACTTTCTCAAATTAAAACATAAAGAGAATGACTAAACAATATTTTTAAGTGAATTACAGCCGTTTGAGAATAAAAGAAAAACTGTATGTATTCTAAAAACTGCCTTTAATACAAATACATATAACTGTGTGTATATATATGTATCAACGGTTAAGTAAATAGAATCAACGGTTGTGACTCACTCAAAATGACTGATGTGACACTTCAACGGATGAGGTAAACAGTTATCCGTTGAAGATTAACACAGTTTTATCCGTTGAAGGATAAAATTACCAGAAATGTAGATAATGGACATCCGTTGATAGAACAATTTTGGCTTCAACATATAGGGAATATCCATTGATAGAATAAACTTTACTTAAAGCCAACTTTGTTCTTGCAACAAATTCATTTCAGCTTACAAAACAAATTATAATTAGGACATGAATTTAGGAATAATTAAGCATACCTAGCTCACTTACCAATCTTGTGAATGTTGATTCATCAAGTGGCTTGGTAAATATGTCTGCAATTTGTTTTTCACTTGGAACAAAATGAAGTTCCACTGTACCATTCATCACATGTTCCCTTATGAAGTGGTACTTGATGTCAATGTGCTTGGTTCTTGAATGTTGCACTGGATTTTCAGTAATGGCAATGGCACTTGTGTTGTCACAAAATATTGGAAATTTGTCAACATTTAGCCCATAGTCAAATAGTTGATTCCTCATCCATAATATATGTGCACAGCAACTACTAGCAACAATGTACTCAGCCTCAACTGTTGATGTAGAAACAGAATTTTGCTTCTTACTAAACCATGACACAAGCTTATTCCCTAGAAATTGACAGGTGCCAGTTATACTTTTCCTGTCTATTTTGCAACCTGCATAATCTGCATCTGAGTAGCCAATTAGATCAAAACCAGACTCTCTAGGGTACCAAATTCCTAGATTTGGAGTCCCTTTGAGATATCTGAAAATTCTTTTAATAGCAACTAAGTGAGATTCTCTAGGATCAGCTTGAAATCTAGCACAAAGACATGTAGAAAACATTATATCAGGTCTACTGGCAGTTAAATATAGAAGTGAACCAACCATGCCTCTATAGCTTGTAATATCCACAGACTTTTCAGCCTTGTTTAATTCAAGCTTAGTGGTAGTGGTCATGGGAGTTTTTGCAGATGAACATTCCATTTAGTCAAACTTCTTTAAAAGATCATAAATATATTTAGTTTGACTAATGAAAATTCCACCACTAACTTGTTTAACTTGTAAACCAAGAAAATGAGTTAGCTCTCCCATCATGCTCATTTCATATTTACTTTGCATTAACTTAGCAAACTTTTTACAAAGTTTATCATCTGTAGAACCAAATATAATATCATCTACATAAATTTGAACAAGTATTGTAGAGCCATTAACATTTCTAAAGAAAAGAGTTTTGTCAACAGTACCTCTTGTGAAGTAATTATCTAGGAGAAATTTTGACAAAGTCTCATACCAGGCTCTAGGTGCTTGCTTTAGTCCATAGAGTGCTTTCAACAGATAATACACATGGTCTGGAAAATTTGGATCTTCAAACCCTGGAGGTTGGCTCACATAAACTTCTTCCTCTCATTCTCCATTCAGAAATGCACTCTTGACATCCATTTGATAGACTTTGAAATTAGCATGGGCTGCATAGGCTAGAAAAATTCTGATAGCTTCAAGTCTTGCAACAGGAGCAAATGTCTCATCAAAGTCTATTCCCTCTTGTTGATAGTAGCCCTTGGCAACCAATCTAGCTTTATTCCTTATGACAATGCCATTTTCATCCATCTTGTTTCTGAATACCCATTTTATGTCAATAGACCTCTTGTTCTTTGGCTTGGGTACCAGCTTCCATACTTTGTTCCTCTCAAATTGGTTTAGCTCCTCTTGCATTGCTAAAATCCAATCTGGATCCAATAGAGCTTCTTCCACTCTCTTAGGTTCCTCCTGTGATAGAAAACTACTGTATAGACATTAATCTTGAGTAGCCCTTCTAGTTTGCACCTTAGATGTTGCATCACCAATGATTATTTCAAAAGGATGATTCTTGGTCCATTTCCTTTGAGGTGGTAGATTAGCTCTAGATGAGGTTGCCTCAGTATTGTCATGATATGAGATAGAGTGTTGATTGGTTGAAACTCCCCCTGAGTTATTGGTCCTTTGCAAGGAACTGGGAGTTCTATCAACTGATGATGTAAATTGATTATCCGTTGATGAACTATGATCAACGGATGCTCCATTATGTACTTCAACGGATGATGCACTTTGTCTTTCAATGGATGCTGCATTACTTCTGTCAATGGATGTTGAATGATGACTTTCAACTGATGCAGCATTTTATGCATTATCCAAAGGCAGATTTTGAATCCTTTTTGAAGTGTCTTCTCCATCATTCTCATCTTCACTATCATCACAATATATCTCAATGTTGTCAAATTTGAGTCATTCATAATGTCCCTCATCATTTAATCCATCAATCTTTTTATCATCAAACACAACATGCACAGATTCCATAACAATGTTGGTTCTTAGATTGTAGACCCTATATGATTTTCCAGCAGAATAACCAACAAATATTCCTTCATCAACCTTTGCATCAAACTTGCCTTTGTGATCAGGTTGGTTCCTTAGAATGTAGCATTTGCAACCAAAGACATGAAGAAAGTTTAAGGTTGGTTTTCTTCTCTTGAACAATTGATAGGGAGTCATGCCTTTTGCCTGAATGATTATAGAAATATTCTGAGTGTAACATGCACAGGTAACAGCCTCAGCCCAAAAATATGTTGGGAGTTTTGACTCTTCAATCATTGTTCTTGCAGCTTCAATTAGTGATATATTCTTCCTTTCCACCACACCATTCTGTTGTGGAGTCCTTGGAGCTGAGAACTCATGCATGATCCCATTTTCTTCGCAGAACAACCTCATGGTAGAATTCCTGAACTCAGTTCCATTGTCACTCCTGATATTCCTTACTTTGAAATCTAGATGGTTGTTGACTTGCTTGATATGATTGATAATGATTTCACTAGCTTCATCCTTTGATCCAAGAAAATAGGTCCATGAAAACTTTGAGAAATCATCTACAATCACTAGGCAATATCTTTTCCTTGAAATTGACAATACATTGATTGGTCCAAAAAGATCCATATGTAGCAGTTGTAATGTGTTATGGGTTAAAAACTAAGATATATAATTGCTGTATTTATTACCAAGGAACGTGAGCTTCAAGGCTCGATTTGACTGCTCTTGTGTTTCGTGACTCAATCTGCCTTAACAAGATGCCTACGTACCTTGCTGATTGCCAAGGATCAAGTCAAAAAATGTAGTTCTGATTTGTGGGGTGAGGCCCATTATATAGATGTTGGTGGTCCTTGAATTGGACTTGGTATAGGAGACTTGGTGGTCAAGTCTCCGAATTAGAATGGACTTTGGAGTCCTAGGAAGTAGGTAGTTGATTCCTCATCCTACGAGGTTCCTTGGAGGTCAATCTACAAGGATTTATGTCCTTATTGGGACTCTTTTCCATAGATGATTTTTCCCTTATTAATTACTTACGAAATTAATTAATAATCAGGGTTTTGGGCCTTCTTTGTTTCATCAGGCCTGATCTGGTCCATCAGGCCTGATCAATGTGCTAACCTTTTTAGTCTGAATATCATACATCTTCTTATTGGGCCTAGCAGCCCACATCTTGTATAATCAATGTAATATTTAATTACACAATCAGGATTTATTTATCCCTATCATTTGCCCCCCAACTTTTGGGAAACAGAGACTAGGTTTCGTAGAAGTTAAGTTCATTTGTTCCCTTACAGGGTATTGTTTTTGCGTAAAGTGTGGAGCGACCTACACATTTACAATAATTTAATTTCATCCCTTTTTATTTAGAAATTATCTTAATTTCCAGGAATTTTTCCCTTAATTCTGGGATTTTTCCTTTATTATGGGATTTTTCCTTAATTTTCTGGAATTTTTCCCTTTATTCTGGGATTTTTCCTTAATTTTCTAGAATTTTTCCCTTTATTCTGGGATTTTTCCTTAATTATCTGGAATTTTTCCCTTTATTCTGGGATTTTTCCTTTATTCTGGGATTTTTCCTTAATTTTCTGGCTTCAAATTGATCAGGATTTATACCAAATCGATCAGGATTCATACCAAATCGATCAGGGATCCTGGTCGAAATCGATCAGGATCCTGATCGATCTTACTGTGACATTGCCATTCTGGTCGACTGAATCTTCGATCAGGATTCCTGATCGATTTCGATCAGGATCCTGATCGAACTAGCTCATAAAGTAACACTCTAGTCGATGGAATCTTCGACCAGGATTTATGCAGAATTGATCAGGATTCCTGATCAATTTCGATCAGGATTCTGATCGAACTAGCTCTCAAAGTAACACTCTAGTCGATGGTATTTTCGATCAGGGTTTATGCAAAATCGATCAGGATTCCTGATCGATTTCGATCAGGATCCTGACCGAACTAGCTCACAATACACCACTCTAATCGATGGTATCTTCGATCAGGATTCTTCTTTTTGTCGATCAGGACTCTGATCGAACTAAGTGAATTTCTTTCCTTTTGATCGAATGAAATATCGATCAGGATTCTTCTTTCTGTGGATCAGGACTCTGATCGAACTAAGTGAATTTCTACCCTTTTGATCGAATGAAATATCGATCAGGATTCTTCTTTTTGTCGATCAGGACTCTAATCGAACTAAGTGAATTTCTACCCTTTTGATCGAATGAAATATCGATCAGGATTCTTCTTTTTGTCGATCAGGACTCTGATCGAACTAAGTGAATTTCTACCCTTTTGATCGAATGAAATATCGATCAGGATTCTTTTCTCTGTCGATCAGGACTCTGATCGAACTAAGTGGTTTTTTACCCTTTTAATCGAATTAAATATCGATCAGGATTCCTGCCTTTTGTCGATTAGGACTCTGATCGAATCATTTTCATTAAAATTCTGGTCGATTTTTGACCCTTCAGTTTCCATCGGTGCTTCTAGATTATTTCTGACACTTCTTGATAATGGGCTTTTTAAGTTGGGCCTGGCTATATGGGCCTAAAAACGCCTCGTATTCCGAGCTTTTCGCTTATATAAGAGAAGTGAGAAGTGAGAATCCTCACTTCACTCCTCATTTCTCAAACTTCCTCTCAAAATTCTCTTAGATTTCTCTCTTAAGAAGGCGATTTCCGGCGACTTCAGCCACCGCAGCTCCACCTCTTTCAAGTTTTTTCTGGGTTTCCAGTATTCATCCGAAGTATATCAATGGCGGATCGTGACTTGGCTCGTTTGGGGAAGATGAACGTTTCCAAGAGAGGTACAAACATTCAAATTCAATCTCCGTATACTTCCTTAATCGATATGATAAACTCTAGAGGTGATGAATATCCCTTTCTATCTGAATTACATTCGTATAACCATGGTAACACTTTTCATGAGTTAGAGGGTAGAATTGAGTCCATGAATTCCTTGTATAAACTTCCACCCTAACTTAGGATCACCCCAGCTGCCCCCGGGGATAGGACATGTAACTGGGAGGGGGATACCTTGTTTATTTATCGAGGAGCCCTGAACGCGGGTCTTAGGTTTCCATTTTATGAATTTATTCCTCGTCCGCTTGCAGACGTAAAAATTAACCCTTGTCAACTTCCCCCTAATGCATGGAGGAATATTCTATGTTTTATGGTTCTTTGTCTTAGAAACAATTTTCCTCTTTCTGTAGCTGTCTTTAGGAAAGTTTTTCAATATTATAATAGTTGCATGGGTCAACCGGGCTGGGTTTTAATTCGTCAATGGCCCAAAATTCCCCATATTTTCGATAGCAACTCCATAGTCGAGAACAACCCTAAATGGAGGGATAAGTTTGTTAGGCTGACCTGGGCCGGGGGTGATTGGGCCACACTCTTCCGTAGGCCCTTTTGCAAAGTATCAGATGGTAGTCCTGGTAGCATCAGGTTAACTGATGAGGAGGAGGTGGCCTATCAAGCCTTAATTTCAGATGATGGGAAAACAGACACCTGGACCCTTTTAGAGGAGTTTTCCTTGAAGAAAGTTGGTCTCTCTCAGGCCAGTGATAAGGGTAAATTTATACCTGCGTAGCTATTTTTCCTTCCCTTTAATTGCAACTTTATTATCTTCTGAAATTTAATATTCTTTCTACTTTTTCTTTCAGCTTGTGAGGCTATTAATAACGTCAACAGGCCCAAGGAGGGGGAATCTGGCCGCCAGAAGAGGGCCAAGCTAAACAGGGACCCTAGGGGCAAGCCTGATGCTCCCACTTTCCTTAAGCCCCACGTCCCTGTTGTGGAGCTGGGGGATGACGTGGATCCTCCACTTAAGGCACACTACTTCAGGCCTAACTGGGGCTTTAGGAGAAGTGACACGGTGGTTGGATCCACCAAACATGCTAAGGATTGATCGTACCATTCCATCACTCCCCATGACTTCACTGACATCGTTACGGGGAGTGACATCGAGACTATTGAGCTTCTGGGTTCTCAGGCCCAAGCTGGGGTAACTTTCTACTCTTTCTTTTTTAAATTCCAACTTTCTCGTATTTCAATGAACTTGTGTTAACTCATGTTTCTTTGCAGAGTAACACCTACTTCCAGGCGGCCCTCCATCAGGCTAGGTCTTGGAAGGGTAACTCTGATGAGTTTGAGAAGGAGATGAAGAAATGGGAGGAGAGAGCTAAAGCCCTGGAGAAGAAGCTGGACACGAAGAAGGAGGAGCTGGCTAAGGCTCATTCCGAGCTGGTGAAACTTAGGAGTGATAAGGAAAAACTCATCGATGACTACATGGATTCTGACAAGTTTAAGAATCTCATGGAGATTCATGATGAGGGTCTTTATTCCCTACAGTTTACTCAGGGATGGGATGCGGTCGTGAAGGCGGTTTCTGAGAGGCATCCAGGCTTAGTCGACCCTAAGGACTTTATAAGTCCTGAACAGGATGAGACGGAGGACAGCATAGATGCCCTCTTCAACTCCCCTCAGCCAGATGATCGCATCTTGGATCCTAACACTGCTTCTCCTCCCGCTTCTCCTGCGAAGGATGCTGAAAATGAAGGTGCTGATAAGGAGCAAGGGAATGAAGGCTCCCGCATGGAGGAGTAGTTTTTCTATTTTGTAATTTTATTCTTAACTTATGTTTGAACTTTGTTTGTATCAGAACTTATTACCCTTCGTGGTTATTTTATGCTGCTTGTTTTACTCGCATCTTTCTCCTTTATCTTTCCAGTACTTAATAGGCATTAAAACTTGAACTACTTGGTCCTTTGAGTTGTGCAACATGCACTCTTATAAAAGAATCCTCGAAGTCTTCTTCTTGCAATGATCAAAGCATGATTTTTTTTAAAATCACACAAGGTATTATCACAACTTAAACATCCATAGGTTGAAATGATTTCAAACTCATTAATATGAAGTCTAGTTTTCCAAAACCTTACATAGTATGGGTTCAACCCTTAACAATAATGACTCGACAATGTAAATTCTACTGGAATATAAAATCATACGCAAGCAAAGCTTCAAGGTGCTTTTAAACCTACTTGTCATTTTGACAAGTGAGAATCATACTCAACTGACTTACACATAGTAAACCTTCAGATTTTGTGCATGCCAAGTTCTCGGTACTTCGAAACCATTCATAGTTTCTAACTTGTAGGTTCCCCTTTTTTGAACATTCTTAACCTTGTACGGCCCTTCCTAATTCGGGGCAAGCTTTCCTTTTTGCCCAACACCGGAGGCTTCCACCTTCCTCAAGACTAAGTCTTCTTGCTTGAAGAATCTTTCCTTAACCCTTAGATTGTAGTAGAATGAAGCCTTTTTCTGATATTATACTATCTTTGCATGTTCCTCATCTCGCATTTCATCGATTAGATCCAGGGCTAATCTTTGCCCTTCCTCATTCTCCTCAGCATTGAAAGCTTGAATCCTGGGAGAGGACTGTGATATCTCCACGGGAACAACTGCTTCTTTCCCATATGCTAACATGAAGGGAGTTGCTCCGGTCGTGACTCTACAGGTAGTCCTATAGGCCCATAGTATTGGGAGTATCTCATCCACCCAATTATTCCTCGATTTCTCGATCCTCTTCTTTAGTCCATCCTGGATTATTCGATTTGCCACTTCGGCTTACCCATTGGCTTGCGGGTGAGCCACAGAGGTGAACCGTAACTCAATTTTATTTTCTTCACAATATTTCCTGAATTCCTCATTGTTGAACTGTGTTCCATTGTCAGTGACTAGGATGCGGGGAATTCCATACCGGCACATGATTTTTTCCCACAAGAATTGTGCAACCTGCTTAGTTGTGATTTTGGCCAGGGGCTTGGCTTCAATCCACTTAGTAAAATAATCAATGGCCACAATCAAAAACTTCCTTTATGTCGTGGTCATGGGGAAAAGCCCAAGTATATCCATTCCCGACATAGCAAAGGGGATGGGTGAGTTGATGGAGGTCAGCATCTCAGGGGGTTGTCTAACAATAGGTGCATGCTTCTGATAGCGGTCACACTTCTTCACATATTCGTTGGCATCAGCCATCATTTTTGGCCAATAAAAGCCTAAACAGGTTATCTTATGAGCTAATGCTCTGCCCCCCAAGTGTTGTCCACATATGCCTTCATGTACTTCTTCAAGAGCCAAACGTGCCTCATCAGGCCTGAGACACCTTAAGTAAGGAACCACAAAAGATCTTTTATACAAAATCCCATATATTAAAGAGTATCTTAGTGCTCGAACAGCCAACTTCCATGCTTCAGTAGCATCATTTAGCAACCATCCGGTTTCAATATGTGCCTTAATGGGATCAATCCATGATGTCCTCAGGCCTATAGGAGCCACAATCTTAACATCAATGCTTCGTGTTTTCAAAACGCGAAAGTATACGCTTCCTGAACTTTCCTCTATCTCGGATGAAGCAAACTTTGATAACGCATATGCCTTAGCATTTTCCTCCCTCGGAATGTGTTCAATATGGCATTCATCGAATTAGGTCATCACAACCCTTACTAGGTGAACATACTTAGCCATCGTATCATCCCTTGCTTCGAACTCTCCCTTTACCTGGGACATGACCAGCTTCGAGTGTCCAATGACTTTTAAGTTCTTGACTCTAAGTGTCCCTGCTAAGCTGAGGCCAGCTATCAGAGCTTCATATTCTGCCTCATTATTTGTGGTCGGGAAGTCTAACTTTATGGCATACTCAATCAAGAACCCATCGGGGCTTTGTAACACCAAACCTGCTCCACTTGAATTTGTTTTTGATGCTCCATCAAAATAGAGAACCCAATATTCTTTCTCCTTATCATCCTTTTCTTTACCCCCCTTATCAACTTCCTTGTCTTGAGGTATGGTATCTTCCTGCCCCCCGACTTCTTGGTTGGGTATGGTACATTCCACCACGAAGTCAGCTAATGCCTGAGCTTTTATTATCGTTTGTGGCTTATACTTAATGTTGAATTCTCCCAGCTCTATTGCCCATTTGATCAGTCTCTCACTAGCCTTAGGATTGTGGATTATATTTCTCAAGGGTTGATTTGTTAGAACCTCAATTTGATGAGCCTGAAAGTAAGGACGTAACTTTCTTGAAGCCATTACCAGAGCTAAAGCAAACTTCTCAATGGTTGAATAACCCAACTCAGCTCCGTGCAGAATTTTGCTAACATAGTACACGGGTTTCTGGATTGTCAGTTCCTCCTTAACCAACACAGCACTCAAGGCATTTTCTAAAACGGCCAAATACAAGTATAGAACCTCGTTCAAAGTTGGTTTGGCCAACAACGGGGCCTGAGCCATATATTTCTTTAATTCCTCAAATGCCTTCTGGATTTCCTCACTCCATTCAAAATCTTTGACCTTCTTTAAGGACTTGAAAAATGACAAGCACTTGTCTCCTGACTTGGAGATGAATCGTCCCAGGGTAGCAACCCTTCCTGTAAGTTTCTGAACATCTTTGACAGTTTTTGGTGGTTCCATATCCAGGATTGCTTTTATTTTATTGGGGTTGGCCTCGATTCCTCTCTTGGAGACCATCAATCCCAAAAACTTCCCAGATCCTACTCCGAAAGCACATTTCGTAGGATTTAACATCATCTTGTGGTACCTCAGGACCTCAAAAGCTTCCCTCAAATGGGTTATATGATCAGTCTTTATTAGACTCTTGACTAACATGTCATCAACATAGACTTCCATAGTCTTGCCAATAAGATCCTTAAAAATTTTATTTACCAACCTTTGATAGGTGGCTCCTACATTCTTGAGACCAAATGTCATAACAAAATAACAATAAACACCAAAGTCAGTGATGAATGATACCTTCAGAATGTCGTCCGTGTGCATCTTGATCTGATTGTATCCACTAAATCCATCCATAAAACTTAGCATCTCGTGCCCAGCAGTGGCATCTATCAAAGTATCGATCCTTGGTAACGGGAAATAATCCTTACGACAGGCATCATTTAGATCAGTGAAATCCACACACATCCTCCATTTTCCATTGGCCTTCTTCACCATCACAGGGTTTGCTAACCACTCTGGAAATTGAATCTCCTCTATGAAACCAGCCTCTAAGAGCTTCTCCACTTCCTGTCTTATAGCTTCTTGTCTTTCTGGAGTGAAACTTCTTTTCTTTTTCTTCACCGTCTTCCGACTTGGATCGACATTCAGCTTGTGAGTGATCAGTTCCGGATCTATTCCTGGCATATCAGCTGTCGACCAAGCGAACACATCGCTATTTTCTTGCAAAAATTTCACCAATTCTCTCTAAGGGGCTCCTCGAGCTTGGCTCCAATAAAAGTCATCCTCTCAGGATCTTCGGGGGCTAAAGGAATTGAAACCAAGTCTTCTGCTGACTTTCCTCTTTTCTCATCATTCTCACGGATATCCAGGTCTTCAATAGGGAGAACCTGCCCCCCAACTCTGTCTGCCCTTAAAGAGATCACATAACAACTTCTAGCCATTTTTTGATCTCCTCTCTCTTTTCCAATCCCATCTCGGATTGGAAACTTCATAACTGAATGATAGGAAGAAGGGACTGCCTTGAAGGCGTGTATCCCTGTTCTTCCCATGATAGCATTGTAAGTTGAACTAGCCTTCACCACCACAAAGTCCAACATCTGAGTTGCTTGCCTTGGTTCTTGTCCTATGGTTATTGGCAACTTGATTATTCTTTCTACGGGGCATTCCACTCCTGCAAATCCATATATTGGCATGTCGGTTAGGGTTAATTGGGAGTCATTATATCCTATCCTTAAAAATGTGTCATGGAGCAAAATATCAACTGAAGCACCATTATCCACAAGGACCCTTCTTACCGGGCTGTTCCCTATAATCGGGGTTATGACCAACGGGTCGTCATGGGGAAATTTCACACCCTCCAGATCAGCATCATCAAAAGACATTGTTACTCCTGTCATGGCCCTCTTCGGGGCTTCCCCAACAATATGCATAACTTCTCGAGCATATGCTTTCCTGGAGTTCTTGGATAACCCCGCAGCAGTTGGTCCTCCAAAAATTATGTTGATCACAGGTCCTCGGGGGCGCGGTCCTCTGAAGATTGTATTTATCACCGGTCCCCTAGGTTGGGGATTTCTCCCCTGATCTTCTTGATCTCTCCTTCGGTCCTCAAAGTTTCTTCTCACGTTGTTGCCTCTATCACCTCCTTCTCCAGTGTATTTGTTCAACCTTCCTTTTTGAATGAGGAACTTAATTTCATCTTTTAGTTGTCTACACTCATCGGTGTCATGGCCGACATCTTTGTGAAATTTGTAATACTTGCTCTTATCTAGTTTGGCAGGATCGGCCTTCAAAGGCTTAGGCCAACGTATATCTCAATCTTTCTCAATTTCCATTAAGATCTGGCTCCTAGGGGCATTCAGCTTAGCGTATTCAGTGAACTTTTGCCCAGGTCCTCCCTTCTTGGGGGTTGAATCAGAGTTTTGCTCGGTTCTAGGATACTTGTCCTTAGCGATATATTCCAGGTCAGTTTTCCGCTTCTTACCTCCACTGGGCTCATTACTCACTACAGTCTTTCTCATGCTCTCTTCCACCTTGATATAATTCCCGGCTCTATCTTGGAGCTGCAACATGCTTTCAGGGGGCCGTTTCGCTAAAGACATCTTGAAGAATTCATCCATAGTTCCTTGTTACAGTGTTATCATGGCTACCTTGTCATCAAGGTCCGGGACTTTCAAAGCCTCCTTTGTGAAACGATTCAGGTATTCTCTCAAGGATTCCTTTGCTCCCTGTACAATACTCATGAGAGATGCTGAACTTTTCTCATGCACTCTCCCGCTGATAAATTGCTTAATAAAAGTCTGACTTAACTTCCTGAATGACCCGATAGAGTTCAAGGTGATAGGGATAAATAAATTATGCTTGTATAATTAAATACTGTATTAATTGTACAAGTTGTGGGCTGCTAGGCCCAATAAAAAGATATATGATACTCAGACCAGAAAGGTTAAGCCTGATGGACCAGATCAGGCCTGATGGAATAAAAAAGGCCCAAAAGCCCTGATTATTAATTAATTTCGTAATTAATTAATAAGGGACAAATCAGATGTTGAAAAGAGTCCCGATAAGGATATAAATCCTTGGAGATTAGCCTCAAGGGGACCTAAAAGGATAAGGAATCAGTTTCCTACTATCTAGGACTCCAAAGTCCATTCTAATTATGAGACTTACCCACCAAGTCTCCTATACCAAGTCCAATTCAAGGACTCCCAACATCTATATAAGGGGACTCACCCCCACCGATCAGAACTACGTTTTTTGGCTTGATTCTCTAATTCATAGAGATACGTAGGCATCTCGTAAAGGCAGATTGAGTCACGAAACACGAGAGCAGCCATTAAAGGCCTTGAGCTCCCAAATCTTAGTATTAAATACAGCAAGTAATAACCTTAGTTTTTTATCCATAACATTTGGCGCCGTCTGTGGGAAGCAACAACAACCATGGCGAGAACACGGAGAACAATTGGAGCTCTAGAGGAAGGAACACCATCAGAGACAACCCAGGTGATTTCATCAACTGTGGAGGTTCCTCCCCATTCAACTTATGCATCTACTCAGGGGGAAGCCCAGACAGAGGCAACTCAACCTCAGCCACAAGGGACAACTCCCCCGACTATTCAAGGTACGAATCCTCAAGTTCAACAAGTACATATACCTGTGAATTCTCGACCCGTCGGGTATGAATATTCAACTGTTGTTACTACTAACCCCCCTTATGGGATGCCCCTTCGCCCTGAGGTTGGAGGAAGCGGATATGCTGGGCGAGGCGAAGCACGAGGGCAGTCACCCCCCTATATACGAGGTTTGGGTCCTATTCCTGAGGATCGGGAATTTTCTGGTCCTTATACTGAGAGAGACTCCGAATCTTCGGATGATGAAGTGGCCCCGAGAAGGAGGCGTCCTGGAAAAGAGCCAATGGCCGATGGAAGGCAACGCCCCCAAAGCACCCCAGGGGCGAATCCCCAAGAAGTGCAGGAAAGGATCAGGGCTCATGAGGCTGAAATCCAAAGGCTGAGGTGTGATTTGGAGGCTCACCAGGCCACCAGACCCCAGATACCTCCTAGGGGGAGAAATCCTCCTCCTGTCATAGACCTGGATGGTCCGGTAAGAAGAAGGGCTGTTGTCCCAAGAACTGATCCAAGCAATCTCCTTCCCCTTGGAGATCCTGATGATCAAACTCCACCCTTCACAGAAGAGATAATGAATGCCCATATCTCAAGGAAATTCAAGATGCCCACTATCAAAGCCTATGATGGCACGGGAGATCCCGCAAATCATGTTAGGACATTCTCTAATGCACTGCTGCTGCAACCCGAGAATGATTCTATAAAGTGTCGGGCCTTCCCTCAAACCCTGTCGGGTATGGCTCAAAGATGGTACAGTCGCCTGCCCCCAAATTCTATTGGATCGTTCAGAGAATTAAGTCAGGCTTTTATTAAGCAATTCATCAGTGGAAGAGTCCATGAGAAAAGTTCAGCATCCCTTATGAGTCTTGTGCAGGGAGCTAAGGAATCCTTGAGAGATTACCTGAATCGTTTTACAAAGGAGGCTTTAAAAGTCCCGGACCTTGATGATAAGGTAGCCATGATAGCACTACAACAAGGAACCAGGGATGAGTTTTTCAAGATGTCCTTGGCCAAACGTCCCCCTGAAAACATGTTGCAACTCCAAGAGAGGGCAGGGAAGTATATCAAGGTGGAAGAAAGCATGAGGAAGACCGTAGTAAGTAATGAGCCCACTGGAGGCAAGAAGCGAAAAACTGATTTAGAATATATTGCAAAGGACAAATATCCTAGAACCGAACAAAACCCTGATTCAACCCCCAAGAAGGGAGGACCTGGGCAAAAGTTCACTGAATACGCTAAGCTTAATGCTCCTAGAAGTCAGATTTTGATGGAGATTGAGAAAGACAGAGATGTTCGCTGGCCTAAGCCCTTGAAGGCCGATCCCGCCAAGCTAGATAAGAGCAAGTATTGCAGGTTTCACAAAGATGTTGGCCATGACACCGATGAGTGTAGGCAATTGAAAGATGAAATTGAGTTCCTCATTCGAAAAGGAAGATTGAACAAATACACTGGAGAAGGAGGGGATAGGAATAATAATGGAAGGAAGAACTTTGAGGATCGTAGGAGGGACCAAGACGATCAGGGGCGAAACCCCCAGCCTAGAGGACCAGTTATAAACACCATTTATGGAGGGCCGAGACCTCGAGGGCCTGTGATAAACACGATCTTTGGAGGTCCAACTGCTGCTGGATTGTCCAAAAATTCCAGAAAGGCATATACTAGAGAGGTTATGCATATTGTTGGAGAAGCCCCGAAGAGGGCCAGGACAGAAGTAACATTGGCTTTTGATGATTCCGACCTAGAGGGTGTGAAGTTTCCCCATGACGACCCGCTGGTCATAACACCAATAATAGGAAATAGCCCGGTTAAGAGGGTCCTTGTGGATAATGGTGCTTCTGTGGATATCTTGCTCCACGACACCTTTCTAAGGATGGGGTATAACGACTCCCAGTTAACACCAACCGACATGCCGATATATGGATTTGCTGGAGTAGAATGTCCTGTGGAAGGGATAATCAAATTGCCAACCACCATAGGTACGGAGCCAAGGCAAGCAACGCAGATGCTGGATTTCGTGGTGGTAAAGGCTAGTTCAACTTATAATGCTATCATGGGGAGAACAGGGATACATGCCTTCAAGGCAGTCCCCTCTTCCTACCATTCAGTCATGAAGTTTCCCACCCGAAATGGGATTGGAGAAGAGAGAGGAGATCAAAAAATGGCTAGAAGCTGTTATGTGGCCTCTTTGAGGGCAGATGGAGTCGGGGGGCAGGTTCTTCCTATTGAAGATATGGATGTTCGAGAAAATGATGAGAATAGAGGAAGGCCAGCAGAAGAATTGGTTTCGGTTCCTTTAGACCCCGAGAATCCTGAGAGGACGACTTTCATTGGAGCCACATTAGAGGAGCCCCTTAGAGGGAAGTTAGTGAAATTTTTGCAAGAAAATAGTGATGTGTTTGCATGGTCAGCAGCTGATATGCCAGGCATAGACCCGGAGTTAATTACTCACAAGCTAAACGTAGATCCAAGCCGGAAGACAGTGAAACAAAAGAAAAGAAATTTTGCCCCGGAAAGACAAGAGGCTATAAAGCAGGAAGTGGAAAAGCTCTTAGAGGCTGGTTTCATTGAGGAGATTCAATTTCCGGAGTGGTTAGCAAACCCTGTAATGGTGAAGAAGGCTAATGAAAAGTGGAGGATGTGTATAGACTTCACCGATCTGAATGATGCATGCCCCAAAGACTGTTTTCCGCTGCCTAGAATTGATACTTTGATTGATGCCACCGCTGGACATGAGATGCTGAGTTTCATGGATGGGTTTAGCGGATACAACCAGATCAAAATGCATAAGGATGACATTCCAAAGGTATCATTTATCACTGACTTTGGTGTTTATTGTTATCTTGTTATGGCGTTTGGTCTCAAGAATGCAGGAGCCACCTATCAAAGGTTGGTGAATAGAATTTTTAAGGATCTTATTGGTAAGACTATGGAAGTCTATGTTGATGACATGTTAGTCAAGAGTCTAGTAAAGACTGGTCATATAGCCCATTTAAGGGAAGCTTTTGAGGTCCTGAGGTACCACAAGATGATGTTGAATCCGACGAAGTGTGCTTTCGGAGTAGGATCTGGAAAATTCTTGGGACTGATGGTCTCAAAGAGGGGAATTGAGGCTAACCCGGATAAGATAAAGGCGATCCTGGACATGGAACCACCAAAAACTGTTAAGGATGTTCAGAAGCTTACAGGAAGGGTTCCTGCGTTAGGACGATTCATCTCCAAGTCGGGGGAAAAGTGTTTGTCATTCTTCAAATCGCTAAAGAGCATCAAAGACTTTGTATGGAATGAGGAAAACCAGAAGGCATTTGAAGAGTTAAAGAAGTATATGGCCCAGGCCCCGTTGTTGGCCAAGCCAGTTCTGAGTGAAATTTTATTCTTGTACTTGGCTGTTTCAGAGAGCGCCTTGAGCGCGGTTTTGGTTAAGGAAGAACTGAAAGTCCAGAAACCCGTATACTATGTCAGCAAAATTTTGCATGGTGCTGAGTTGAATTATTCAACTATAGAAAAATTTGCTTTAGCCTTGGTAATGGCTTCAAGAAAGTTACGTCCTTATTTTCAAGCTCACCAGATTGAAGTGCTAACAAATCAGCCACTGAGAAATATCATTCACAGTCCCAAGGCAAGTGGGAGACTGATTAAGTGGTCAATAGAGTTGGGAGAGTTTGATCTCAAGTATAAGCCACGTACGGCTATAAAAGCCCAGGCACTAGCTGACTTCGTGGTGGAATGTACCATACCCAACCAAGAAGTCGGGGGGCAGGAAGATACCATACCTCAAGACAAGGGAGTCGACAATGGGGACAGGAAGAAGAATGACAAGGAGAAAGAATATTGGGTTCTCTATTTTGATGGAGCATCAAAAACAAATTCCAGTGGAGCAGGGTTGGTTTTGCAAAGCCCTGATGGGTTCTTAATTGAGTATGCGATGAAGCTAGATTTTCCAACCACAAACAATGAGGCAGAGTATGAAGCCCTGATAGCTGGCCTTGGTCTAGCTGGGACACTTAGAGTCAAAAACTTAAAGGTCCGTGGAGACTCGAAGCTGATCATATCCCAGGTAAAGGGAGAATTTGAGGCAAGGGATGATACGATGGCTAAGTATGTCCGCCTAGTAAGGGCTGTGATGACCCAATTTAATGAGTGCCATATTGAACACATTTCAAGGGAAGAAAATGTTAAGGCAGATGCGCTATCAAAGTTCACTTCGTCTGAGATTGAAGAAAGTTCAGGAAGTGTGTACTTCCGTGTTTTGAAGACACGAAGCATAGATGTTAAGCTGCTGGCTCCCATAGGCTTGGGGACGTCATGGATTGATCCCATCAAGGCTCACATTCAGACCGGTTGGTTGCCAAGTGATGCAATTGAAGCACGGAAGTTAACTGTTCGGGCACTAAGGTACTCTTTGATAGATGGGATTCTTTACAAAAGATCTTTCGTGGTTCCCTACTTGAGGTGTCTCAGGCCCGATGAGGCACGCTTGGCTCTTGAAGAAGTGCATGAAGGTATTTGTGGACAACACTTGGGGGGCAGGGCCTTGGCTCATAAGATAACTCGTTTAGGCTTCTATTGGCCAGAAATGATGGCTGATGCCAAAGAATATGTGAAGAAGTGTGATCGCTGTCAGAAGCATGCACCAGTTGTTAGACAACCCCCCGAGATGCTGACCTCTATCAACTCGCCTATTCCCTTTGCCATGTGGGGGATGGATATTCTAGGGCCTTTTCCTATGGCCACGACATAAAGGAAATTTCTGATTGTAGCCATTGATTATTTCACCAAGTGGATCGAAGCCAAACCCTTGGCCAAAATCACAACTAAGCAGGTTGCACAATTCCTGTGGGAAAACATTATGTGCCGATATGGAATTCCCCGTATCCTCGTCACTGACAATGGAACACAATTCAACAATGAGGAATTCAAGAAGTATTGTGAAGAAAATGAAATTGAGTTACGATTCACCTCTGTGGCTCACCCGCAAGCCAATGGGCAAGCAGAGGTAGCAAATCGGATAATCCTGGATGGACTAAAAAAGAGGATCGAGAAGTCAAGAAATAATTGGGTGGATGAGATACTTCCAATATTATGGGCCTATAGGACTACCTGTAGAGTCACGACAGGAGCAACTCCTTTCATGTTGGCATATGGGGCAGAAGCAGTAGTTCCCGTGGAGATATCGCATCCTCTCCAAGGATTCAGACTTTCAATGCTGTAGAAAATGAGGAAGGGCAGAGGTTAGCCCTGGATCTAATTGATGAAGTGCGAGATGAGGCACATGCCAAGATAGTAGAATATCAGAAAAAGGCTTCATTCTATTATAACCTAAGGGTTAAAGAGAGATTTTTTAAACAAGGAGATCTAGTCTTGAGAAAAATAGAGGCTTCTGGTGTTGGACAGAAAGGAAAGCTTGCCCCAAATTGGGAAGGGCCGTACAGAGTCAAGAGCGTTCAGGGTAGAGGAACCTACAAGCTGGAAACTATGGAAGGTTTTGAAGTCCCGAGGACCTGGCACGCACAAAACCTGAAGGTTTACTACGTGTAAGATAGGTGAAGTACGATTCTCACTTGTCATTGACAAGTAGGTTTAAAAGCACCATGAAGCTTTGCTTGCGTAGGATTTTATATTCCAGTAGAATTTACATTGTCTAGTTATTGTTGATTAGGGTCGAACCCATGCTGTGTAAGGTTTTGGAAAACCAGACTTCATATTAAAGAGTTTGAAATTATTTCTATCTAAGGATGTTTAAAGTTCAAATGCGTATTAAGATTGTAAAGTTAAAACAGAAAGAAGAAAATCAACATATGAAATATAACCCCGAAGGGTGACAAGTTTATATATGAATGAAGTTCAAATAGAAGATATACAAAAAGTTAGGCCTTGGAAGGCTGAGATTCCTCAGAACCACTATCTGAAGTCTCCTCGGAAGTCTCGGTCGTTCCTTCGGACGTCTCGGTTGTCCCCTCCGAAGTCCCTGTAGAAGTTCCCTCTGCAGGAGATGCTGGCTGTTGAGGCGTTGCTTTTGGAGGCTCTTCCACCCTGGCCTTCTTAGCGACAGGCTCGAACTCCTCTTCGAAAGAATCTTCCTCCTCTCCGTCCTTGATCATAACAGCAAGCTTCTCAGTAACCCCTCCAAGCTCTGGAACCCTCACAGGGCAAGGAAAGGGAGACTGCTCAAGGACCTCGGGAAACTCATCCTGGATGGCCTCCACAGCAGCATCCCAGCCCTCTTTATAGCTAACTGGGTGAAGAAGGGCATCATGCTCCACCATCAAGTCCTTGAATTCTTGGGTGTCCATCCAGCCATCAAAGGTTTTGTCCTTCTGCGCCTTCAGAATGACATTTTCGGCTCGGGCCGTCTCTAGGTCAGAAGTGGAAGAGGCCAGTTGAGCTTCAAGGGCCTCTATTTTTTGGTTGGCCTCTTCCAACTTCTTGTTGGCATCTTCCAGGCCAACCTTCCAAGCTTTAGCTTGGTGGATTGCCCCCTGGAAATGGGCTTTAGCCTGCAAGAGAAACAGCAAAAGTTCAGAAAAGAAACGTGGAAAAATAAGTAAGAAGAGCATAAGTAAAGGACGTACCGTCGCCAGAGCCTGGGCTCCAAATAGCTCATTCCCCTCTAAGTCCTGTTGAAGGACAAAATCTTGATAGTCCAGCGGGGAGATGGAATGCTTAGACCATTCCTTGGACAGCGCCGTGCTGCCCACGATAGAGTCCTTGCCCCGGATCCCCCAGGCAAGTTGAAAATAGGCCCCTGGCCTCTGCTTGGTGCGCAAAACTTGGATGGGGCCTTCCTCGCTTGGCTCCATTGCCTGAAGGAGGAACTCAGGGAAGCGATCACCAAGTCGAGGGTCTTTAAAGACCTTCTCAGCCCTCTTCATCCTGGTTGTCTCCAGGTCCTTCGGCTTGGTAGCCTCCTCAATCTTCTCAGCCACTACAACAAACAAAGTCAGTTGAAAATCAATGAAATAAAAGTGCAGGAAATAAAGGAGATAAGAAAGGGAACTTACTTTTCTTATTAACGGGCGAAAGGCCGCGTTCTACCAGGACGGTCTCCCGGATAAGGTCCCAACAATGGGAAGTGCCGTTGTCTTGCGTAAGGAGGTTGAAACCTCTAGCCTCCTCCTCAGACAAAGTTATGTCATTCGGGCTCCCGTCCAGGGCCAGCCCAAAGGATGATCGAAACAGAGAGCCCCAATCTCCACCTTCCCAAATAACAAACAAAAAATCTTTCTTCCACCCCAAGTTGTTGTCAGAGATGGACTTCCCATTCACGATATGGGGGATAGTGGGGCGCTGGTTGATAGAAACCCAACCCGGACTTTTATCAGGGCTGTTTTTGAACTGAAAAATCTTCCTGAAGACAGCAACAGATGTGGGGACGTTGTGCTTGGCGCATTGCGACAGATAGCACAGAATCAACCTCCAGGAATTAGGGGGAAGTTGGCAAGGGCTGATGCCCACATCAGCCAGTAGCAAAGGAATGAATGGATGAAAAGGGAGTCTAATACCTGCCCTTAGAGTATCCCTATAGACGCATAGCGCGTCCTTCTTCCACTGACAGGCCCTGTCGGCCGGACCCGCAAGAACCAGCTTAAAAGGCTCCTTGATTTTGAAGCAGCTGCTCAACTTTTCCAGCTCCTTGGGATCCCGTAAAGCACTGATATGATCGTGCGCGTCCAGATGCGCATCAGACGGATACTCATCCCCTCGAGTGTTGATCATGTCGATTAAGGAAGTATACCTCGATCGAATAGGAAAATCGTTGGACTTTCTAGCCACGTTCATCTTGGCCAAACGGGTCATTCTTTTGTCAGCCATCTGAAAAAAAGTAAGGGGCACGTAAATAGGCTATCTTAAAGTGGCACACAATGGAAAAATAGACACGAAAAGCAAAGGGAGGAATCTTACCTGAAGAAGCACTCCTAAAAAAGGCTTTGAGCTCCGACTTGCTGTTATTCCTCTGAGAATCTTAGCAGGAAGATGAAGAAGAAAACTAAGAAATGAGAAAGTGAGGAGTAATAGCCTTTCCTCATTCCTTTATATAAGAGGAAAAGGAAGTTGAAGGGACGAAAAGCCCATTGAGGACAAAAGCCCATAGGAAAAAGCCCAGGAAAAAGAATATTCCAGAATATTCCTAGGAATTCTAGAGCATTCTAAACAGGGTGTATTAAGCCCAGATCAATAAAAGAGGCCCAATAAGATTTTGAAAAGGCCCAATAAAAGAGGCCCAATAAGATTTGGAAAAGCCCAATAATAGAGGCTCAGTAAAATTTAATAAGGCCCAACAAAAAAGGCCAGGCCCAAATCCAATTAGGATTTGGAAAATACAATATCTTAAATTAAAGCTAAATAAAGAAGGCTAGTGGAAGACCCGGAACCAGGTCGAAATCCAGGTCGTGAATCCTGCCCGAAATCTTTCGAGCAGACACCCGAAAATAACGGGTAAAAAAGACCAGAATCCAGGTCGAATTCCAGGTCGTGAATCCTGCCCGAAATCTTTCGAGCAGACACCCGAAAATAACGGGTAAAAAAGACCAGAATCCAGGTCGAATTCCAGGTCGTGAATCCTGCCCGAAATCTTTCGAGCAGACACCCGAAAATAACGGGAAAAAGGACCAGAATCCAGGTCGAATTCCAGGTCGTGAATCCTAGTCGAAATCCTTCGACCAGGAAGCAAGAAAATCAAAGAATTTTCGAACAGGATTCAGGTCGAAATATCGACTAGAATCCTAGTCGAAATCCTAGTCGAAATCTAGTCGATAGGCTCATGGCAAGAAGCTGGAATAACGGGACTGAATTGAGGTCGAAACTTCGACCAGGAATGAGGTCGAAAAACCAAGCATCTTTCAAAAAAAAAAGGGGATTAAAAACTCAGGTCGAAGTTCGACTAGGATCCTGGTCGAATTCCAGGTCGTGAATTCTAGTCGAAATCCTTCGACCAGGAAGCAAGAAAATCAAAGAATTTTCGAACAGGATTCAGGTCGAAATATCGACTAGAATCCTAGTCGAAATCCAAGTCGATAGGCTCATGGCAAGAGCGACCTAGATCCAGGTCGAATTTTCGACTGGGATCCTGGTCGAATTCCAGGTCCTAGATCCAGATCGAAATTTCGACTAGGATCCTGGTCGAATTCCAGGTCGTGGATCCTAGTCGAATTCTTTCGATCAGGATGGCAAGGCTGACCCCTATTTTCGACTAGGATCCAGGTCGAAATTTCGACTAGGATCCTGGTCGAAAAAGGGCTGGAAATCTGAAAATTAGGGAAAATCCCAGAAAATTAGGGAAAAATCCCAGAAAATTAGGGAAAATCCCAGAAAATTAGGAAAAATCCCAGAAAATTAGGGAAAAATCCCAGAAAATTACGGAAAATCCCAGAAAATTAGGGAAAATCCCAGAAAATTAGGGAAAATCCCAGAAAATTAGGGAAAATCCAGAAAATAAGGAAAAAATCCCGAAAATAAGGGAAAAATTCCTGGAAATTAAGATAATTCCTGAATAAAAGGAAAAATTCATTGTAAATGTGTAGGTCGCTCCACACTTTACGGAAAAACGAAACCCTGTAAGGGAACGAATAGACTTAACTTCTGCGAAACCTAATCAATGTTTCCCAAAAGTTGGGGGCAAATGATAGGGATAAATAAATTATGCTTGTATAATTAAATACTGCATTAATTGTACAAGTTGTGGGCTGCTAGGCCCAATAAAAAGATATATGATACTCAGACCAGAAAGGTTAAGCCTGATGGACCAGATCAGGCCTGATGGAATAAAAATGGCCCAAAAGCCCTGATTATTAATTAATTTCGTAATTAATTAATAAGGGACAAATCAGATGTTGAAAAGAGTCCCGATAAGGATATAAATCCTTGGAGATTAGCCTCAAGGGGACCTAAAAGGATAAGGAATCAGTTTCCTACTATCTAGGACTCCAAAGTCCATTCTAATTATGAGACTTGCCCACCAAGTCTCCTATACCAAGTCCAATTCAAGGACTCCCAACATCTATATAAGGGGACTCACCCCCACCGATCAGAACTACATTTTTTGGCTTGATTCTCTAATTCATAGAGATACGTAGGCATCTCGTAAAGGCAGATTGAGTCACGAAACACGAGAGCAGCCATTAAAGACCTTGAGCTCCCGAATCTTAGTATTAAATACAGCAAGTAATAACCTTAGTTTTTTATCCACAACACAGGGGAAAACTACTATACCATCTTTGAGCCATACCCGACAGGGTTTGAGGAAAAGCCCGACACTTAATAGCGTCATTAACGGATTGCAATAACAGTGCATTAGAGAATATCCTGACATGATTAGCGGGATCTCTCGTGCCATCATAAGCTTTGATAGTGGGCATCTTAAACTTCCTTGAGATATGGGCATTCATTATTTCCTCAGTGAATGGTGGGGTTGTATCATCAGGATCTCCAAGGGGAAGAAGATTGCTTGTATCAGCCCTTGGGACAACAGCCCTTCTTTGTATTGGACCATCCAGGTCTATGATAGGAGGAGGATTCCTCCCCCTAGGAGGTACTGGGGGTCTGGTGGTCTGGTGCGCCTCCAAGTCGCACCTCAGCCTTTGAATCTCAGCCTCATGAGCCCTGATCCTTTCCTGCACTTCTCGGGGATTCATCCCTTGGGTGCTTTGAGGACGTTGGCTACCATTAGCCATCGGCTCTTTGCCAGCACGTCTCCTTCTTGGGGCTACTTCATCATCCGAAGATTCGGAGTCTCTCTCAGTGTAAGGACCAGAAAATTCTTGATCCTCGGGGATAGGAGCCAAACCTCGTATGTTTGGGGGCGATCGCCCTCGTGCTTCACTCCATCCAGCATGTCCACTTCCTCCAAACTCGGGGTAAAGGGGCATCCCATAAGGGGGTTAGTAGTTACAACAGTTGAATATTCGTACCCAATGGGTCGAGAATTTATAGGTGTATGTAGTTGTTGAACATGGGGATTCGTACCTTGAATAGCCGAGGGAATCGTCCCTTGTGGCTGAGGTTCAGTTGGCCCTATCTGGGCTTCTCCTTGCGTGGTTGCATAGGTTGAATGAGGAGGTATCTCCACAGTTGACGAAATCACTTGGGTTGTCCCCGTTGGTGTTCCTCCTTCAAGGGCTCTAACTGTTCTCCGTGTTCTTGCCATGGTTGTTGTTGTGCTTTCCCACAGACGGCGCCAAATGTTATGGGTTAAAAACTAAGATATATAATTGCTGTATTTATTACTAAGGAACGTGAGCTTCAAGGCTCGATTTGACTGCTCTTGTGTTTCATGACTCAATCTGCCTTAACAAGATGCCTACGTACCTTGCTGATTGCCAAGGATCAAGTCAAAAAACGTAGTTCTGATTTGTGGGGTGAGGCCCCTTATATAGATGTTGGTGGTCCTTGAATTGGACTTGGTATAGGAGACTTGGTGGTCAAGTCTCCGAATTAGAATGGACTTTGGAGTCCTAGGAAGTAGGAAGCTGATTCCTTATCCTATGAGGTTCCTTGGAGGCCAATCTACAAGGATTTATGTCCTTATTGGGACTCTTTTCCATGGTTGATTTTCCCCTTATTAATTAATTATGAAATTAATTAATAATCAGGGTTTTGGGCCTTCTTTGTTCCATCAGGCCTGATCTGATCCATCAGGCCTGATCAATGTGCTAACCTTTTTGGTCTGAATATCATACATCTTCTTACTGGGCCTAGCAGCCCACATCTTGTATAATCAATGTAATATTTAATTACACAATCAGGATTTATTTATCCCTATCATAATGGTTCATCAATTGCTGATTCAAGCTTCTTACTGAATGATGCTCTCTTTTGCTATCCTTTCGGACAAGCATCACACAGTCCATCCCTTGAAAATTCCACTAGATGCATTCCTCTAACTAAGTCCTTTTTGACTAGATCATTCATTGTCTTGAAATTCAAATGGGACAGCTTCTTGTGCCATAGCCAACTTTCATCTTGACTTGCTTTGCTTAAAAGACAAGTGATTGATTCTGCATCTGTAGAGTTGAAGTCATCCAAGTACACATTCCCTTTTCTAACTCCAGTTAGAACCACTTTGTTGTCCTTTTTACTGCTGACAACACATTCCCATATCCCATAGTGAACCCTTTGCTGTCATCTCCAAAGGTTATGCTAGGGCCAGCTCTCTCCTTGAACTCTGTGAGCAGGGTGAAATCTCCTGTCATGTGCCTTGAACAACCACTGTCCAAGTACCATAGATTCCTTCTTTTTCCATGCACACAACAAAATCAAATCAAGTTGATTTTGGTACCCAAGTTTCCTTGGGTCCAGCCTTGTTAGTCTTTTTCCTAGACTTCACACTTCCTGCACCTTTTGACTTAGGTAACTTTGAGTCAACCTTGATCTCAGATGTAGTTGGTTGAAGTGTAGGGTTAGTCACAGAATCATTTAGCATATTTGATTGAATTTGATAAGGCATAGATTGTGCAAACATATTATTCCACGTAGGCATGTTGTATGGCATTTGAGGCATACTAAATACAGCAAAATAAGGATTATTAACATATGGCATGTTTGTAAAATGTGCATGTGGATTCTGTTGAGACATAACAGGCATAGCATGCAGTGGTGACATAGACATGTCAGGCATGGAAGGAGTTAAAGGCATGGGAGCATTCTTAACAGATTTGCAGTTAGCAGATAGATGATTAACACTACTACAATGCACACAACTTTTTCTAGGAGCATACTTATCAGGTGTGTAGTTGTTGTGTTTATTAATCCCTACCTTCCCATTTCTATTGGATTTTCTTTTAGTTTCCTTTTTATCCTCAACCAACTTAAGCCTATTTTTCAACTGATCTAAAGTCATGTGTCCTATATTCACCTTACTGGCAACTTTGGATGTGCTAGCTTCTTCTTTGATAAAGTTCTTGGAAGTTGAACCAAACTTCTTACTGAGATTTTTCAAATTATCCCTTTTAGAGTCATTTGCCTGTTTCAATTGATAAGCCTATGTAGTTGGTTGAAGTGTAGGGTTAGTCACAGAATCATTTAGCATATTTGATTGAATTTGATAAGGCATAGATTGTGCAAACATATTATTCCACGTAGGCATGTTGTATGGCATTTGAGGCATACTAAATACAGCAAAATAAGGATTATTAACATATGGCATGTTTGTAAAATGTGCATGTGGATTCTGTTGAGACATAACAGGCATAGCATGCAGTGGTGACATAGACATGTTAGGCATGGAAGGAGTTAAAGGCATGGGAGCATTCTTAACAGATTTGCAGTTAGCAGATAGATGATTAACACTACTACAATGCACACAACTTTTTCTAGGAGCATACTTATCAGGTGTGTAGTTGTTATGTTTATTAATCCCTACCTTCCCATTTCTATTGGATTTTCTTTTAGTTTCCTTTTTAT
Source organism: Apium graveolens (assembly GCF_009905375.1). Classification (NCBI taxonomy): domain Eukaryota; kingdom Viridiplantae; phylum Streptophyta; class Magnoliopsida; order Apiales; family Apiaceae; genus Apium; species Apium graveolens. The sequence goes on from NC_133655.1 coordinate 147,975,496, forward strand.
CCTCAACCAACTTAAGCCTATTTTTCAACTGACCTAAAGTCATGTGTCCTATATTCACCTTACTGGCATCTTTGGATGTGTTAGCTTCTTCTTTGATAAAGTTCTTGGAAGTTGAACCAAACTTCTTACTGAGATTTTTCAAATTATCCCTTTTAGAGTCATTTTCCTGTTTCAATTGATAAGCCTTCAACGGATGCTCCTTTTCTTCCTTCAACGGATGACTTTCATCATCCGTTGATTCCACATCCGTTGACAGTCCATCAATTAATTCCATTTCCTTATTGTTTTTCTTCCAGGCATTCTCACAGAGTGATTCAATTCCTTGAACCTTGACAATTTGAGCACTAACATCCCTAGATGTTTTCTAGGCCTTGATTACCTCTTGCTCACGTTCTAGTTGTTTAGAAAGAACTTCTACTTTCTTAATAGACTCTTCTAGTTCACTCTCAACAGATAAGCATTTGATTTTAATCTTTTCAAGCTCAATTACCTTACCCTCTAACACAACATTCCTATCACTTAAAAACAAATTATTCTCTTTAATTCTCGTGTTCTCTTTAGCCAGTGATTTAAGGGAAACACGTAAATGATATAATTCATTGGACACATCATTTATAGCTTCATTGCATTCATTTTTAGAAAGCTGAGAGAGGTCAGTAGTGATTACCTGGTTGCTTGATGAACTAGTTTCATTTTCATCAAAATTAGCCATCAGGGCTAAGTTGACATACTCCATATCATCATCTTCATTGGCTCCATCAGCTGCCCAGTCATTTTCCTGAGTCAGAAAATCCCTTTCCTTTTGTTTGAGCAATTCGAAATATTTCTTTTTGTAATCCACTTGCTCAAATTTCTTCTTTTCAGAAGTTGGCTTTCTGCACTCACTTGCAAAGTGTCCACTTGTGCCACAGTTATAACACTTGAACTTAGATTTGTCCACCATGTTCTTGTTTAGCTTTGTGCCTCTAGTGTTTTTCTTGAATTTCATCTTTGCAAACCTTCTGGACAGAAAATCCAGATGTTCATCAACATCATCAGAGTCATCTTGACTGGAATTGTCTTCAACCTCAGCTACTTGCTCCTTTCCTTTGCTTGATTCTGATTTGCTTGTGCCAATTTTGAGACTTGGCATTGTCTTTTCTTCATTCCTGGCTTCAGTTCTCTCATTTTCAGCTATAAGTGCAACTGATCCACCTTTTCTCTTTCCCTTCTCCAACAGCTCATCTTGCTCCATCTCAAGTTCATAGGTCTTCAAAATTCCATATAATCTTTCAAGTGTGAAGTCTTTATAATCTTGAGAATTCCTTAGTGAAACAATCATAGGCTTCCATTCCTTTGGTAGAGACCTCAGAAATTTTAAGTTGGAATCCTTGACTTGGTACACTCTGCCATACAGCTTCAATCCATTCAACAGTTTCTGAAATCTATTGAATGTATCATTCAATGATTCTCCTTCTTCAGAATGAAAATATTCATATTGTTGAATGAGAAACTGCATTTTGTTTTCTCTAACTTGCTCAGTACCTTCACTGGATAAGTTGTACAGTATCCCAAATTTCCTTAGCAGTTTGGCTGTTAATGACATTATCAAACATATCTTTGTCTAGCCATTAAACAGAATGTTCATGGCCTTCTTGTCCTTGTGAACCTCTTCAATATCTTCATCAGTCCATTCTGCTTTTGACTTGGGAATAGACTGTCCAACAGCAACTGTGGCAGTGGCAGCTGTGGCCACTTTGTGAGGGATGTGAGGACCATTCTCAATGCAGTTGATGTAGCTTTCATCTTGAGAGAGAAGATGTAGATACATCTTCACTTTCCAGTGATGATAATTATCTCTTTCCAGGATTGGAATCTTCACTCCAATATCCTTCTTACTCATGATGTTATTAGAATAGATATTTAAAATCTTTGTATGTCAAGAGCTTGCTCTGATACCAATTGTTATTCCCAAGGAACTAACAATGAGATTTACAAAAGGGGGGTTGAATGTAAATCTCAAAACTTTTTCAAGTTTTGAGCAGTTTCAAAAGCTAAGTGTATGATGAACAGATGTGTGTGAATTGCTTTGAGCAGGTGCAGACAGGTGTATATTCAAGACACAAATGTAAAGAACATAAAGACTTTTAAAAACTTTTCTGGTGGATTTGTTGTTCCACCAGAGATGTGTATTTCAGAAAATCTGTGATACAAAGAATTGATCACAGTTGCTTCCTAGTACAAACTAGATGATTTTCTCTCTATGTTTTTCTAAACAGCTCTGGAAAATTCACATCTAATTACTAGCTGCAATTTGGTTTATATATCACCAAGTTTACAAGTGAAGACAAAGATAAAATACAATTATAAAATAGTTCTTCACATGTTTCTTCTTCATTTCTCTATCCAATGCAATTTAAGATAATCTGTGAATCTTTGAATACTTCCTTGTTTGCACCAGAATGGAAATGCTGCTTTTTCTTGATTCCTCCAAGAGGCTACCACATTCCAATTGACTCTGTCAACCCATGTGCCTCTGTCAGCTTATGAATTGTCACTATCAACTGCTATGGAACTGAGCATCCGTTGAAGCTTTCATCCGTTGATGGCTTTATCTGTTGATACTTTAGTGACATCCGTTGATGCTTTAACAATTGAAGCTTTATCCGTTGATGCACTCATTCGTTGATGGATGTTATCCGTTGAAGCTTTAGAGACATTCGTTGAAGCTTTGTTTCTCATCCGTTGAAGGCCTTTAATCTATCAGTTGATACTACTTCATTTACACAAAATTACAAGGCATGAAATATTTACAATTAGCCCTCCTATTTGCATATCCACTAGTAGTCAACATGACTTATAATTTCCCACAACTTCTAAGAATTATAACTTAAATACAGAGACTGAAATGTGCTACAATACTAAACTTATTTCTAAGTAAAGCTACTCCATCAACGGATAACCAAGATGGTCTTTTCCGTTGAGGCTACAAACACTAGATTTCTACTTAAGTGTTTTGTTTAACTTATCATCAAACTAATACATATATTCCTAACAATTTCTATATGGATTTGTGAGGGATTGTTAGAAAATGGAAAGTTTGAGGCATGTTTTAGACATGTTCTTGATGTAATTTCCTAAAACTAATTTTTGGAAGTTGTTCCTTGTCATGAGGACTTAAACTTTCATGTTTGGATTTAAGTTATTTTCTTAGTGTAATCCATATAGAAATTGAGGTGAAGTTGGTAGCTTGAAATGGGTTTGTGGGTTTTGTCCCACATTGATTAAGTAAAGAGGAATTTTACTTAATGCTTCATTAAAATATTTACTGACTTATTATATTATTTTATGATAAATATTGAATCTGTATAACAGTAAAAATTTGTTAAGTAACATCCGTTGATGCACAAAACTCAGTATCTGTTGATGGATTTATCCATTGAAGTTTAGTGTGGATTATCCGTTAATCCTGTACAATGTGGATTTATCCGTTGAAGTTCAATGTGGATCATCCGTTGATGGACAAATTTTGACGTGTGTGGATCAGGATTTGCTAAGTGCAAATACTGATGGGGCTGGCTGTATCAGGATTTAACAAATCCTGATATTGACTGTTACACTTTCTGATTCTGGAAATATTCATTAAATGCAATTTAAGTCAGGATATTTATTTTAATTAATGTATTATATTCAGTTACGTTTTGTGTTGTATTATATACTAAACAAAACATTTGGAATATAGAGACGTGAAAAATATATACGTGTGAAACCCTAGCTGCTGTATCTCTTTCTTTCTCTCCTCCATAATATATAAAATATAGCATAGGTTTATGGGCAAACTAAGGTCAGGTCGCTGTTGAGTTTTACGTATCTGTGGACGAATTGCTCTGAGTTGTATCTTGTAAGTGATATTGCTGCAACCCAACACATCGTAAGTGGGGCAATAATATGTTCAAAAATAATCTAGGCTTTTCGAAGGGTAGGCGCCTCAGCTGTTATTGGTTTTTTCAGATTTCTTAAAGCTTTTGTTAGAGTTAAGTATTCTATCGTCTCTTTGTCAATTCAGTTATATTCTTGTTTGACTTCGTGTTTTGTTTTTGGTTATTTGTCTGTTCTTGTTAATTGTGATATATATATATACCCAGCACTATCTTTACTCGATTTCCGCAACAGTTCTTTTGTTTTCGAAAAAAACAAGATCATACATGGCTCAAATTACAGAGAGACTTGAGCTTCGGTCACTCCATTAACATCATTAGTATAATCTGTGGCGGAACCAGATGGGGAATAGTCTCAGCTGAATTTCATAACCTTACTCTTAAAATCTTGACTTGAAGCTAAATACTGGTAGAAAATTTGTTTTAAGCCCCAACTGAATTATACTAACAATTAACTATGCATATTTTTAATGTTGAGTTTTTGCTTCGGTCTCAGGGAAAAATGTTGTACATTATTTAGCTACAAGGTTGTTGCATTTTGGAAGTGAAGAATGTCGGATAAACAATGTACCTAGTAATATTGTTCCCCATGCTTTATCTTAGTAGAACCAGTTTTTTCCTATAAAAAGGCTCTCTCAGAATCTTGGTTCCGAGTTTATTAAAGCACATCATTATTCCTCATCCAGCTCTGTTATTTGTTTTACTAATGATTTCTAGTAAAGAACATGATCCAGACTGCTTGTGCAATTTTTTTTACTTCTCGCTAATCTTAAAAAATCATTACCAGTTTAATAATCAAACAAATTCCATTCCAGTTCTAAATTTTCAAAATTCTGATTCCGCCAGTGTATTATGTTACTGACTACTATCTGCATTATACTTGTACTACGTCCCCATGCATATATTTTCACCTCCATGACAAGATTTTTGAAAAGTGAAAGGGAAAAAATCATCAAGATCTTCCAAGTTCCACCCAATATGAAGTTGAAAGTAAAAAACATATGTGCATGTTGGTGACAGCAAATACTTCCTCCGTCCCAATTATCTTTCTTGTTTGACTTTTAATGGTCAAATTGACTTAACTTTGACTGTAAATAAAAACTTATTTTTTCATTATTTTGAAAAACTGAAAAATACATATTAAAATACATTAAACATCCTTTTTAATGATATAATTTTTATAAATATTTTCAATAATCCACTATGTGAAATTTTTAGTCAAAGTTGGGTCAATTTGACCGCAAAAAGTCAAATATGACAAATAAATTGGGACGGAGGGAGTACGATGGTGCTGGAATTTGTGTAAGTTGAGTGGGGGCGTTATTAATAAAAGCCTGCTACACCTTGTCAAACTACTTCCCCTACATCAATAAATTTTTTTGTTCATTTAATTGTTTAATTTATGTTGTATATTCTTTATAAGGTGTCTTGATTTCGTGTAGCGGTCTTTAGTATCACATTCAAATAATTGATTTGATCAGACCTTTCACTAACAGGGCATTGGAGTGAGCTGAGGGGAATTTGCTCCGGGAGTGAATTAATTTGGACGCGGTTTTGAGTTGGGTGATCATTTAATTAACCTCGCATTTTATGAATGATTGTGTTTTTAACTTGGTATTGTCATTCTTGTGTACGTTTCACAAGCGAAATTTGCTGAGTACGTTTGTTTGATTTTGATCTATTTACCTGATATTTCTACTTTGTTAGCAATGATTAACAAAACATTGCTTCTCTAGCTGTTACCAGTTACTACCAGTTGCTTCTCTCTCCCCTTGTTTCTTCACATGATAACTGCCAATTCTCAACTATTTGCATACTTTCCACCATTTCCTTTCTAGTGCAAACAATAATTTTCATTTGTTTAGGTGGCCATAAGTAAATAGCCAATATACCGAAAATTAAAAACTAAAACAATTATTAAAATGCCATGAGCCTTTTATTCTTCGAGACAGATTTGAAACGAAAGGGTTAAGGTTGTTGGCTAGTGAATGAAGGTTGTTGGTGCCCAAATTTATTCTTCTACTTTATGGGCAAGGATAGTTTGATATATTGATGATACTTGCCATTACACAAAAGAATGTGTTAATTTGTTGAAACCTTGTGTGGCGACTACAATCCTTGCGTCTAACATGGCTCGGTTTCATAACACATCATTTGGTAGATGTTCTAATCAACTTCAGAAAACCACATAATTATACAACCACAGTACCTAAACACAATATCCACCACCTCAAAACAAAAATGTATTTAAACCGCCACAGCTTTAGGAAACTCACATGACCTCTGTTTGGAGATATGTATATCTGGTACAGCTTCACCATGAAAAGGTTGGTGCTGTTCAGCCTATAACTTTCTACAAGTCTTGAGCAAGTACTGTTGCCACTACCTTTATGTTTTTGACAAAGTCTGTGAGATGCAATATAAACTAATCTTACTGTAAATCACAACATATTTCTCCACTAGAGGGAAATTCAACAAGGTTAATCATAACAATTCAAATTATTTTGTGGAGCCCAACTATGTTAGCTACCTAAAATAATAAGAATAGTTCACTTCACCAAAGATCTCATTAGTGATGTATACAATGATTAATAACAAAGTGGATCAACCTAAAAGTAGGGAGAACAAAGCAAAGGTCCTTCTTGGAGACAAACTCAGCCCCACAAGATCAATAGGTACCACTCTGCTCTTAAAGTCAAATGCCAAAACTTATATCACCCTTCACTTTATCTTTACTAGTGAGTCCAAAAATGTTTTTGCATTAAAACAGTCCTCTACGCTTTATATCTTTGCAAGACTTTTCCTCTAGTGATCAATTCAAGCACAGATTTTCTAATATGACCAACTAATGAACAATAGGGCTAGCTACACTACAAAACTAATCCAATATGATCATCTTAGGCCAAGGTCTACTAATAGACTGATTTACGGAGATTTAACATCATGTGCAGTTGCAGGGGATTACGGAAAATAAGCCCCGCAGTCTCAAAATGACAAGTGATGACCAACACTAGGCAGTGAATGTATATATACATATACCGTGCAAACACTAATGATCAAATGAATATATTTAAAATGAGCCAAATGCTCTCTAGAGTGGAGTTTGATGGCTGATGCTGGTCATATAGAACTAAGCCAAGAAATATTTGTGCAACCAAAACAAACATGGAATAATAGTTACAAGGTCCTGCCATATCTACTTGTCAGCAGCTATGGAAAAACCGGACAAATCAGGAGAAGATAAAATGATTTAAGAAAATATTTATACAAACTACCCACTCAGTTCAGTATGGTCTTTAAAATACCAACTTTATTATCCAGAAGATCATTTCATATAGATATCAGAATTTAATCACACAATATGCTTGACCTTTAATAAATCTCTGTTTTCTTCTAGAAGAGCAACAGAAGGGGAAGAGGAGAAAACCATGAAACCCCATGACATCTGATCCTACATTTTACATAATTCAAGGGTCTGTTTTCTTTCAGGATAGTCAAAACAGCAAAAGTCCTAGAAATTGATATATAAATCTAATGGGGGCCGACAGTCTATACCTGCCCATAAGACATACCTTTATCAAATTTAAAACTACAGCTTTCACTTGGTCCCATACCGACCTGGCCACCTGTCTTCTATTTAGACGTACTGAGGTAGAAAATGCATCACTTCACTTGGTTAACAGAAACATAATCAAAGACTAGCAAATGAACCTCTATGGTTCCTAAACATCCTTCTAAGATGCCAAGAACCTAAGGTTTAGACCGATATCAAATCGATTTCCTACAATCAGAATTGCATTTATATCTACTGCCATTGACATCTCAATAGAAAGATGGTATATGAAGAAACATTATCAAAGCAACTAATGCTTCAAATCTTCACCAAATCCATCTTAAATTTAGTCTTCATTCTCAACTAAAGAGCTGAGAAGAACAAAAGACAAATGTTTGCTCTACCACATGTTTTGGCAAGAACCCAATTACACATTATAAGTCATCAGAAATGTATCTAATGAACATGTTCGATAATTAATATGTAAAGAGGGCTAACATAATACCATTGTGAATCTCTAGCCATATGAGGTAATAAATTGATCAAGTAGGGCCACTAAGCACACCAATTGCTGCACGGTTTAGAGGAACCAATCTCATCTGTTGATCAAGAGCTCTCTTCTTATTCAGAGGTTTTGGTGAAGACATAACAGATGATGCCACGGTCCATGAATCATTAGAGCTATCACAGCTGAAATATCCATCAATGACACCATTGGGACTGCTAGGAACATATTCGAACTTGCGTTTGTAATTCCGATATTGATCACGATTACAATCACCGGATGATTCAAGAATGAGGTTGTGGCATTCATCAACTCTTTCCTGCAAGACCAAATTAAACAATCAGATTGAACAGTACAGTGGAGTGCAGGAGACTATTCTGTATTGTAAACAAACCTTGCTAGATTTCAGTATATCCATGAGCTGAGCCTGATATTCCATCGCATTACAAGGATCAACCTCCTTGATAACAAGCGAAACTATTGCAGTAGCTATCACAGAGGGAAGGTAAGAAAGTAACCTGGTATCTGTACATTGTACAATTTCAAGATTACAAACTAAAATGGATAATACAACATTCAAATATACCCACAGCTTGTTCATAATTCTACAATAACCGTACATATTTTGCAAAAACGTAAAATCAGGTGCAAGTGAGAAGCTTACCGGTAATGACAGAAAGAACAATACGCTCGCACCTTCGTAGAAAATCGCAATGTGGGTACATCTTCAATCCAAGCCTCCTTATGATATGATCAATGAATGAAAACTGGGTCACTGGATTCATCTTCCAACCAAGGGCAGAGAGAACCAAAATTTCCATTCTCTGGATACTCTTTGCATCAAACATTAACTTTGACTCATCTACCTAAAACACCCATCAATTGAATCCACATCAAATCGACATTACAAACAAACCAAACGCACCCAATATATCTCGCTTATATAAACCACATTACGATGCACAAAGAAAAACATCAAAATACACACAGAAAGTGGTACAGATTACGACATTGCCCACAACACACAAAAAACATAATACATTACGCATCAAACAATTTATTAGTAATTAAATACAAAATTAAAGGAGAAAAATACCTGAAAATCGACGAGAAGGGGAACTTGGGTCTCCTCAACTTTAGCAGCTAAAGAAAGACAAGCAACAGCAACAAGTTGAATCATCCAAGGCTTATCATTTTGCAACCAAAAGGTAGAGATAAACCTATCAAAGTAATTAACAGCTAAAACAACAGTAAATCCACTAAATCCATAATGAGAACACACTCTTAAAAACCAATCAATCCCCTCTTTTCTAGCTTTCATCAAACACTCATCTTTAAAGTCCAAAGAAACCATCTTTTCTTTAGACAAAAGACAGACAAGTTCATCATCTTCCCAAACCAAATCACACTCTAACAAACACTTATCTTTATCATCAAAAGGCTGGGTTTTTTCATCATTTTCTTGAAAATCTTGAAACCCCAGATCTTGATCAAGACTCTCTTCTTCACAAAAGAGAGAATCTAGAGAAAAGATGGGATTTTGAAGATGGGTTTGATGTTGTTCTAAAGAAACCATCCCTTTGGTTGTATAAATTCAGGGATTTTACTCATTATCTTCTTCAACAACTTAAGAAATACAGAGATGGTCCCATTAACATATCTGAGTATAATGTGTGTGTGTGTCTCTCTCTCTTTCTGTATCTCTCTGAAGAAAATAAAAAAGAGAAAAATGGGGGAGAGATTTATAATAAGAGAGGCTCAACTACAAAGCAAAGCAGCAGATAGAGAGAGCACAGCAGACCCTCATTTCATTTGTTTTCTTTTTGGCTTTTTTTTGGTTAAACTCTCTTCCCTCGTTTGTTGCTCCATTTTTTAGATTATTTGGTGAACGAACGTGATTAAAGCTGGATTATTATGGAAATATAGAAAGTTTGTAGTCACTCCAGTGTGTGTGATTATATTTGGTGTATTAAACTCTCTTCCCTCGTTTGTTGCTCCATTTTTGCAATTTCTTGATCATAAATTATCGAAAATTTGTATAAATGAAACTATTCGAAACAGAAAAATAAACATCCCAGAGTCTTGTCATTCTACGAGAGCAATTATTAAAACTAAAATAATTATAATCATCGATAAATTTTAAAATTTGAAAAAGAACATCAAAATATCCTATTTCCCACTTAATGGCCTTTTGTATCTTGAGATGCATTAAATAATGTGTCGCAAATGATTTTTTAAAAAACATGTTTGATGCTCAGTTTAATATGCCGATGCTGCGTCAAATAACGCATCAAATGCTAAACACCGGTAAAAATATGGTATCAAGCCCGAAAGCCCGTTACAGTAAATAAAATTACATATTAACATAATATGAGACACGAAATTACATTTTTGAAAGGTATTTTGTACTAATTATCCGTAATGGATAGGCCGAGACTAGAGCCGGCCAAACGGTCGGGCTGAGCGTGCCGGACCGAATTTTCGGCGGTCCGGTTCAGGAATCAGGTAGTTTGTGAACGGCCCGTGAAGCTGGACGTGTCGTGCCGCGTCGGGCCGATTTAACAGAATAAGAACCCAGGACCGGCTCGCGAATTAGACAACTCAGGCGGTCCGGCGAATTCTGGCGGATCACGAATAGACGAATTGACGAATAAGGTGTCTGGCGAATTAGGCAAATAACAGTTAACCACTTTGATGTCTTTTTGTTTTTTTTTTGAATTTTTTATGTTTTGTTTTTTACTTTATACAACTAAGATTTTGCATTTTTGTTTCAATTTTACTTTCTTTTTTTTATTTCTGTTTTTATTTTACCTTTTTTATATTGAAAAAGTTTTTCTATTTTTAATACAATTTTAACATTTAACATTTTTAACAATTTACTCGTATTTTTGGTTTTCTTTTAATTTCAGATAAATTACTACTCCCTCTGTCCCTTGATTGATATATATTGGGCCTGATAGGGATAAATAAGTCCTGATTTTATAATTAATGGGCTGCTAGGCCCAATAAGAAGATGTATGATATTCAGACCAGAAAGGTTAAGCCTGATGGACCAGATCAGGCCCAATGGAATAAAGAAGGCCCAAAAGCCCTGATTATTAATTAATTAATAAGGGAGAAATCAGCTATTGAGAAGAGTCCTGATAAGGATATAAATCCTTATAGATTAGCCTCAAGGGGACCTAAAAGGATAAGGAATTAGTTTCCTACTATCTAGGACTCCAAAGTCCATTCTAATTATGAGACTTGCCCACCAAGTCTCCTATACCAAGTCCAATTCAAGGACTCCCAACATCTATATAAGGGGCCTCACCCCACAAATCAGAACTACATTTTTTGGCTTGATTCTCTAATTCACAGAGATACATAGGCATCTCGTAAAGGCAGAATTAAGCTACGATACACGAGAGCAGCCATTAAAGGCCTTGAGCTCCCGAATCTTAGTAATAAATACAGCAAATAATAACCTTAGTTTTTTATCCATAACATTTGGCGCCGTCTGTGGGAAGCACAACAACAACCATGGCGAGAACACGGAGAACAATTGGAGCTCTAGAGGAAGGAACATCAACCCAGGTGATTTCATCAACCGTGGAGGTTCCTCCCCATTCAACTTATGCATCTACTCAGGAGGAAGCCCAGACAGGGGCAACTCAACCCCAGCTACAAGGGACAACTCCCCCGATTCAAGGTACGAATCCTCAAGTTCAACAAATACATATACCTGTGAATTCTCGACCCGTCGGGTATGAATATTCAACTATTGTTACTACTAACCCCCCTAATAAGATGCCCCTTCACCCTGAGGTTGGAGGAAGCGGATATGCTGGGCGAAGCGAAGCACGAGGGTGGTCGCCCCCCTATATACGAGGTTTGGGTCCTATCCCTGAGGATCGGGAATTTTCTGGTCCATACACTGAGAGAGACTCCGAATCTTCGGATGATGAAGTGGCCCCGAGAAGGAGGCGTCCTGGAAAAGAGCCAATGGCCGATGGAAGGCAACGCCCCCAAAGCACCCCAGGGGCGAATCCCCAAGAAGTGCAGGAAAGGATCAGGGCTCATGAGGCTGAAATCCAAAGGCTGAGGCGTGATTTGGAGGCTCACCAGGCCACCAGACCCCACATACCTCCTAGGGGGAGAAATCTTCCTCCTATCATAGACCTGGATGGTCCGGTAAGAAGAAGGGCTGCTGTCCCAAGAACTGATCCAAGCAATCTCCTTCCCCTTGGAGATCCTGATGATCCAACTCCACCTTTCACATAAGAAATAATGAATGCCCATATTTCAAGAAAATTCAAGATGCCCACTATCAAAGCCTATGATGGCACGGGTGACCCCGCTAATCATGTTAGGACATTCTCTAATGCACTGCTGCTGCAACCCGTGAATGATGCTATAAAGTGTCGGGTCTTCCCTCAAACCCTGTCGGGTATGGCTCAAAGATGGTACAGTTGCTTGCCCCCAAACTCTATTGGATCATTCAGAGAATTAAGTCAGGCTTTTATTAAGCAATTCATCAGTGGAAGAGTCTATGAGAAAAGTTCAGCATCTCTTATGAGTCTTGTGCAGGGAGCTAAGGAATCCTTGAGGGATTACCTGAATCGTTTTACAAAGGAGGCTTTAAAAGTCCCAGACCTTGATGATAAGGTAGCCATGATAGCACTGCAACAAGGAACTAGGGATGAGTTTTTCAAGATGTCCTTGGCCAAACGACCCCTTGAAAACATATTGCAACTCCAAGAGAGGGCAGGGAAGTATATCAAGGTTGAAGAAAGCATGAGGAAGACCGTAGTAAGTAATGAGCCCACTGGAGGCAAGAAGCGAAAAACTGATCTGGAGTATATCGCTAAGGACAAATATCCTAGAACCGAACAAAACCCTGATTCAACCCCCAAGAAGGGAGGACCTAGGCAAAAGTTCACTGAATACGCTAAGCTGAGTGCTCCTAGAAGTCAGATTTTGATGGAGATTGAGAAAGATTGAGATATTCGCTGGCCTAAGCCCTTGAAGGCTGATCCCTCCAAGCTAGATAAGAGCAAGTATTGCAGGTTTCACAAGGATGTTGGCCATGACACCGATGAGTGTAGGCAATTGAAAGATGAAATTGAGTTTTTGATTCGAAAAGGAAGGTTGAACAAGTATACTGGAGATGGAGGGGACAGAAACAATAATGGAAGGAAGAACTTTGAAGATCGTAGGAGGGACCAAGACGATCAGGGGCGGAATCCCCAACCTAGAGGGCCGGTTATAAATGCAATTTTTGGAGGACCACGACGCCCTCGAGGACCTGTGATAAACACGATCTTTGGAAGTCCAACTGCTGCTGGATTGTCCAAAAATTCCAGAAAGGCATACACCAGGGAGGTTATGCATATTGTTGGCGAAGCCCCGAAGAGGGCCAGGACAGAAGTAACATTGGCTTTTGATGATTCCGACCTAGAGGGCGTGAAGTTTCCCCATGACGACCCGCTCGTCATAACACCGATAATAGGAAATAGCCCGGTTAAGAGGGTCCTTGTGGATAATGGTGCTTCTGTGGATATCTTGCTCCACGACACCTTTCTAAGGATGGGGTATAACGACTCCCAGTTGACACCAACCGACATGCCGATATATGGATTTGCTGGAGTAGAATGTCCTGTGGAAGGGATAATCAAATTGCCAACCACCATATTTACGGAGCCAAGGCAAGCAACGCAGATGCTGGATTTCGTGGTGGTAAAGGCTAGTTCAACTTATAATGCTATCATGGGGAGAACAGGGATACATGCCTTCAAGGCAGTCCCCTCTTCCTACCATTCAGTTATGAAGTTTCCCACCCGAAACGGGATTGGAGAAGAGAGAGGAGATCAAAAAATGGCTAGAAGCTGTTATGTGGCCTCTTTGAGGGCAGATGGAGTCGGGGGGCAGGTTCTTCCTATTGAAGATATGGATGTTCGAGAAAATGATAAGGATAGAGGAAGGCCAGTAGAAGAATTGGTTTCGGTTCCTTTAGACCCCAAGAATCCTGAGAGGATGACTTTCATTGGAGCCACATTAGAGGAGCCCCTTAGAGGGAAGTTAGTGAAATTTTTGCAAGAAAATAGTGATGTGTTTGCATGGTCAGCAGCTGATATGCCAGGCATAGACCCGGAGTTAATTACTCACAAGCTAAACGTGGATCCAAGCCGGAAGACAGTGAAATAAAAGAAAAGAAATTTTGCCCTGGAAAGACAAGAGGCTATAAAACAGGAAGTAGAAAAGCTCTTAGAGGCTGGTTTCATTGAGGAGATTCAATTTCCGGAGTGGTTAGCAAACCCTGTAATGGTGAAGAAGGCTAATGGAAAGTGGAGGATGTGTATAGACTTCACTGATTTGAATAATGCATGCCCCAAAGACTGTTTTCCGCTGCCTAGAATTGATACTTTGATTGATGCCACTGCTGGACATGAGATGCTGAGTTTCATGGATGGATTTAGCGGATACAACCAGATCAAAATGCATAAGGATGACATTCCAAAGGTATCATTTATCACTGACTTTGGTGTTTATTGTTATCTTGTTATGGCGTTTGGTCTCAAGAATGCAGGAGCCACCTATCAAAGGTTGGTGAATAAAATTTTTAAGGATCTTATTGGTAAGACTATGGAAGTTTATGTTGATGACATGTTAGTCAAGAGTCTAGTAAAGACTGATCATATAGCCCATTTAAGGGAAGCTTTTGAGTACCTGAGGTACCACAAGATGATGTTGAATCCTACGAAGTGTGCTTTCGGAGTAGGATCTGGAAAATTCTTGGGATTGATGGTCTCAAAAAGAGGAATTGAGGCTAACCCCGATAAAATAAAGGCGATCCTGGACATGGAACCACCAAAAACCATCAAGGATGTTCAGAAGCTCACAGGAAGGGTTGCTGCGCTAGGACGATTCATCTCCAAGTCAGGAGACAAGTGCTTGTCATTTTTCAAGTCACTAAAGAGCATCAAAGGCTTTGTATGGAGTGAGGAAAATCAGAAGGCATTTGAAGAGTTAAAGAAGTATATGGGCCAGGCCCCGTTGTTGGCCAAGCCAGTTCTGAATGAAGTTTTATTCTTGTACTTGGCTGTTTCAGAGAGCGCCTTGAGCGCGGTGTTGGTTAAGGAGGAACTGAAGGTCCAGAAACCCGTATACTATGTCAGCAAAATTTTGCATGGCGCTGAGTTGAATTATTCAACTATTGAGAAATTCGCTCTAGCCTTGGTAATGGCTTCAAGAAAACTGCGTCCTTACTTTCAGGCTCATCGGATTGAGGTGCTAACGAATCAGCCACTGAAAAATATCATTCACAGTCCCAAGGCAAGTGGGAGATTGATTAAGTGGGCAATAGAGTTGGGAGAGTTCGATCTCAAGTATAAGCCACGTACGGCCATAAAAGCCCAGGCACTAGCTGACTTCATGGTGGAATGTACCATACCCAACCAAGAAGTCGGGGGGCAGGAAGATGCCATACCTCAAGACAAGGGAGTCGATAATGAAAGCAAAGAGAAGGATGATAAAGAGTATTGGGTTCTCTATTTTGATGGAGCATCAAAAACAAACTCCAGTGGAGCAGGGTTGGTTTTGCAAAGCCCTGATGGGTTCTTAATTGAGTATGCTATGAAGCTAGACTTCCCAACCACAAATAATGAGGCAGAATATGAAGCCCTGATAGCTGGCCTTGGTCTAGCTGGGACACTTAGAGTCAAAAACTTAAAGGTCCGCGGAGACTCAAAGCTTATCATATCCCAGGTAAAGGGAGAATTTGAGGCAAGGGATGATACGATGGCTAAGTATGTATGCCTAGTAAGGGCTGTGATGACTCAATTTAATGAATGCCATGTTGAACGCATTCCAAGGGAAGAAAATGCTAAGGCAGATGCGCTATCAAAGTTTGCTTCATCTGAGATAGAAGAAAGTTCAGGAAGTGTATACTTCCGTGTATTGAAGACACGAAACATAGATGTTAAGCTTGTGGCTCCCATAGGCCTGAGGACGTCATGGATTGATCCTATCAAGGCTCACATTCAGACCGGTTGGTTGCCAAGTGATGCAACTGAAGCACGGAAGTTAACTATTCGAGCACTAAGGTACTCTTTGATAGATGGGATTCTGTATAAAAGATCTTTCGTGGTTCCTTACTTAAGGTGTCTCAGGCCCGATGAGGCACGCTTGGCTCTTGAGGAAGTGCATGAAGGTATTTGTGGGCAACACCTGGGGGGCAGGGCCTTGGCTCATAAGATAACCCGTTTAGGCTTCTATTGGCCAGAAATGATGGCTGATGCCAAAGAATATGTGAAGAAGTGTGATCGCTGTCAGAAGCATGCACCAGTTGTTAGACAACCTCCCGAGATGCTGACCTCTATCAACTCCCCAATCCCCTTTGCTATGTGGGGGATGGATATTCTAGGGCCTTTCCCTATGGCCACAGCACAAAGGAAGTTTCTGATTGTAGCCATTGATTATTTCACTAAGTGGATTGAAGCCAAGCCCTTGGCCAAAATCACAACTAAGCAGGTTGCACAATTCCTGTGGGAAAATATTATGTGCCGATATGGGATTCCCCGTATCCTCGTCACTGACAATGGAACACAATTCAACAATGAGGAATTCAAGAAGTATTGTGAAGAAAATGAAATTGATTTACGGTTCACCTCTTTGGCTCACCCGCAAGCCAATGGGCAAGCGGAGGTAGCAAATCGGATAATCCTGGATGGACTAGGGAAGAGGATCGAGAAGTCAAGAAATAATTGGGTGGATGAGATACTTCCAATATTATGGGCCTATAGGACTACCTGTAGAGTCACGACTGGAGCAACTCCCTTCATGTTGGCATATGGGGCAGAAGCAGTGGTTCCCGTGGAGATATCACATTCTTCTCCAAGAATTCAAGCTTTCAATGCTGGGGAAAATGAGGAAGGGCAAAGGTTGGCGCTGGACTTAATTGATGAAGTGCGAGATAAGGCACATGCAAAGATAGTAGAGTATCAGAAAAAGGCTTCGTTCTACTACAACCTAAGGGTTAAAGAGAGGTTTTTCAAACAAGGTGATCTAGTCTTGAGAAAAATAGAGGCTTCTGGTGTCGGACAGAAAGGAAAGCTAGCCCCAAATTGGGAAGGGCCGTACAGAGTCAAGAGCGTTCAGGGTAGAGGAACCTACAAGCTGGAAACTATGGATGGTTTTGAAGTCCCGAGGACCTGGCATGCACAAAACCTGAAGGTTTACTACGTGTAAGATAGGCGAAGTATGATTCTCACTTGTGATTGTGACAAGTAGGTTTAAAAGCACCTGGAAGCTTTGATTGCGTAGGATTTTATATTCTAGTAGAATTTACATTGTCTAGTTATTATTGATTAGGGTCGAACCCATGCTATATAAGGTTTTGAAAAACCAGACTTCATCTTAAAGAGTTTGAAATTATTTCAATCCAAGGATGTTTAAAATTCAAATACATATTAAGATTGTAAAGTCAAAACAGAAAGAGGCAAGAAAAGCAACATATAAAATATAAGCCCCGAAGGGTAATAAGTTCTGAATATGATTAAGTCAATACATAGAAAGCCACAATGGGCCAAACAAGAAAAACAAAATACTCAAAGATCCTTGAAGAAGTCATCATCGATGTTTCCTTCATCGGCAGCAGAAGAAGGAACTAGAACAGGATCAGCACCTCGAGGAGAAACAGTTGCGACCTCAGCAGAAGAAGCAAGAATAGGAGAAAGAGGGATATCATCAAGAAGAGGCCCTTTCCCAGGAATATCAGGGACTGGATAGGCAGTGAGAGTCACCTCCAGAATCTTCTTCCCAATCTCCTCTACTATCTGCTCCCAACAGCTAGAAAAGGTCTCCGGGAAGTTAGCATCGTACTCAGCATTTAGGACATCCTGAAAGTCCTGAGATGCCTTATACTCAGCTATCACCTCAGCTCGGGCCCTTTGAGCATCCAGCTCCAGCTTACGAACTTTCTCCTTCTCATCCGCCAGCTCCTTCTCTACCTCACGGAAACGAGTGAAGTTGGCCTCAGAAGCCTTGAGGTACCTATCCCTGTCCCTCTCAGCAATAGTTAGGCTGGTCCTCACATCCTTCAAATTGTGAAGGGCAGCCTGGAGGTAGATACGAACATATTAAAGTACAGTAAGTAATTAAAAAAAACAGTTAAAAAAGGAAGAGGCTTACAGAAGCCACGACCTGAGCACCCAGACGCTCAATCTGTAGGTCATCAGAAGACTCTACGATCTCAGCCCTGTCACGAGGCGTGATCACACTCTGAGACCAAACGGCGGCAGCCTCGGAACTCCCTACCACCGTGTCCCTCCTCTGAAGGCCCCAAGTGACGGTGAAGGGAGAGGTATCTTCATCAAGGCTAGGAGGCCTCTAGAATAAAAAGGTAGGGACGGCCTCCTGAACTGTGACTGAAGGGCCGTCACCAATCCTAACCCGCTTGTCGCGGTGGGTCTCAACAGCAGAGCCCTTGGCGGCACGGGCCTCCCGCTTCTTGAAGATCGTGTCCAAAGCGGCCCTAGCTGCAGGCAAATACGAGCACGTAAGAAAAAGGACAAATAGAGAATGGAGAAAATGGAACAAAAAGGGGAAAGAAATACCCTCGGGACCAAGGTCACTTAGACCTAAACCTTGCAAATTACCCTCTGAAAAGATGAGAGCGCAATGGTGCAAGTTATCAGCAGTAATGGCCTTGATGGCCGCATCCTCATCTATCCCCAATTTTAGGTCTCTTAAAGACCCGTCTATACTTTTTGAGAAGTTGGGCGTGAAAAAATGGTCCCAACCCTCCTCGGAATCCAGAAATACATAAAACCACTCACTCTTCCATGTTGGATACGAGTCGGGATTGGTGCCAGAAATAAAGCAGGAACGAGCCAAGGATCTATGAACTATTTTGACCCATCCTTGGTCCTCAGAAGCATTTACAAATTTAAATAAATAACGAAAGACACAAACATTTGGCTCAAAACCGTGTTTACGGGATTGGGCCATATAACAGTGAATAAAACGCCAAGAGTTGGGTGTGAGTTGGGTCGGACAGACTCGGGCCTCAGCCAAAAGGCGAAAAACAAAAGGATGAGGAGGTAGGCGAAAACCAGCATAGAAGGTTTCCTTATAGACCCGAATGGCCCCAGGTTTTGGGTAGCAGGCCCTATCATTTGGGCCTGGAGCCTCGGCCCTATAAGGGTGAGAAATGCCAAAAAGGCGGGCTATGGTACCTACTTGATCTGGACCAAATCTAGAAGGATAATTATATGCATCTAAGTGTAACATGTTAGGAAAGGCTTGCCCGAATTCGGTTAAAAGATCCCTAAGAGAAATAACCGAGGAATGTACAAGAGATTTTTTACCTCGGCTGGCCCTAGAGGGACGGGCAACAGCTTGGGGGACATGGGAGTGAGATGAATCAGAATCCGCCATGGATGAAGACAAAAACCCAGGAAGCTCTTGAAAGTAAGTGAAGAAGATGAAGATTCAAACGGAATCTTCAAAATAAGCCCAGAAAGCGGCGGAGTAGAAAGCCGGAAATCGCTTGGAGGTGGCGATTCTTGAGAGACTAATTGCAGAGTTGAAGTTTAGAAATTTTTGTGAAAGTGAAGTGTGAGAAATGAACTCACACTCCACCTCTTATATAGAGGAGCTCAAAGATGCACAAACGGGCTTGGGCCTAAGAAAAAGGCGGGAAGCCCATAAGATTTGAATTTTGAAAAGATTTAAAATCAAAGTTCATTGAATGAATCAAGGCTCGAACAGCCTCAACAACACCCAGGGTACATTATCCCAAGCCGTTGTTAGAAGTGTGGCTCCTAGGCGTGGTACAACAACGCCCAGGAAGCATCTGTCCTCAACAACGCCCAGGATGCATCGTCCCTAGCCGTTGTTCGAAGTGTGGCTCCTAGGCGTGGTACAACAATGCCCAGGAAGCATCTGTCCTCAACAACGCCCAGGATGCATTGTCCCTAGCCGTTGTGAGGAGTGTGGCTCCTAGGCGTGGATCAACAACGCCCAGGAAGCATCTGTCTCCAACAACGCCCAGGACGCAAGTTTCCTAGACGTTGTTAGAAAACTGTCTCCTAGGCGTGGGTGCACGACGTCTAGGATCTATGAATGCATCAGCTTCCAACAACGCCCTGGACGCAAGTTTCCTAGACGTTGTTAGGAAACTGTCTCCTAGGCGTGGATCAACAACGCCTAGGATGTATTGAGCAGCAAAAGTTCTATTTTTCTGATCATTTAATTAGAAATTAGGGAAAAAATCCAAGGAAATTCCTTAAATATTTTCTGAAAAATGTTAATATTTTTAGAAATAAGGAATAAATCCAGAAAATTAAAGGATAAATCCCAGAAATTAGGGAAAAAATCCAGAAAAATAAGGAAATTCCTTAAATATTTTCTGAAAAATGTTAATATTTTCAGAAATAAGGAATAAATCCAGAAAATTAAAGGATAAATCCCAGAAATTAGGGAAAATTCCAGAAAATTAAGGAAAATTCCAGAAAATTAGGGAAAAATTCCTGGAAATTAAGATGATTCCTGAATAAAAGGAAGATTTATTGTAAATGTATAGGTCGCTCCACACTTTACGCAAAAATGAAACCCTGTAAGGGAACGAATAGATTTAACTTCTGCGAAACCTAATCAATGTTTCCCAAAAGTTGGGGGGCAAATGATAGGGATAAATAAGTCCTGATTTTATAATTAATGGGCTGCTAGGCCCAATAAGAAGATGTATGATATTCAGACCAGAAAGGTTAAGCCTGATGGACCAGATCAGGCCCAATGGAATAAAGAAGGCCCAAAAGCCCTGATTATTAATTAATTTCGTAATTAATTAATAAGGGAGAAAT
This sequence comes from Apium graveolens, assembly GCF_009905375.1. Taxonomy (NCBI): domain Eukaryota; kingdom Viridiplantae; phylum Streptophyta; class Magnoliopsida; order Apiales; family Apiaceae; genus Apium; species Apium graveolens. Next base: position 147,996,316 of record NC_133655.1, read on the forward strand.
CAGCTATTGAGAAGAGTCCCGATAAGGATATAAATCCTTATAGATTAGCCTCAAGGGGACCTAAAAGGATAAGGAATTAGTTTCCTAAGTCCATTCTAATTATGAGACTTGCCCACCAAGTCTCCTATACCAAGTCCAATTCAAGGACTCCCAACATCTATATAAGGGGCCTCACCCCACAAATCAGAACTACGTTTTTTGGCTTGATTCTCTAATTCACAGAGATACGTAGGCATCTCGTAAAGGCAGAATTAAGCTACGATACACGAGAGCAGCCATTAAAGGCCTTGAGCTTCCGAATCTTAGTAATAAATACAACAAATAATAACCTTAGTTTTTTATCCATAACAGGGCGAGTGACATGAAAGTTAAGAAAAAATGTTATTTATAAAGGAAAGTAAGAAAATTGGGTAAAATGATAGGATGGATTAATATTTAATGTATAAAGTGAATGTAGTATAAGAAAATAGTGGATGTTAGAGTCTATAATTATATTTTTATATTATAAAAATTTACTTTTTTTAAATGTATGTAACTGAGAGCAACGTCCCAAAAAAGGAAACTGTATAGAATTGAACGATATATTTATCACCTTTAATTTGCATATTTCAGTTAAAACGGCGTTGTCACTTGTCAAACTTTATAATATTGAGAGCTAGCTGGTTTTCCATTTTTTATTAAGCAAACTATTATGGTTTTCCATTTTTTATTAAGCAAACTTTATTAAGCAAACTCGCGGGCCGAGCCGTTCCGGTTCGAGCCGTGCCGGTTCGCGCCTTCGAGTTCGTTGGCGGTTACAGCGTGCCGGGCCAGTCCGGTTACGGGCCGGTTACGGTTTTCAGATTGTTAACTCGTGCTCGGTTCATTTTAATTACCGGTTCGATTCGAATAGTGACTCGGCACGTCTCGAGGCGAACTGTACGAATTTCTGGCGAGCCGAATAGCGAGCGGGCCGATCCAAACTGTTCGTTTGGCCGGCTCTAGCCGAGACATGTATCTTCATTTTGGCCATCTCCGCATATTTTATTGATCAACTTTTTTTCTTGTCCAATCAGAAAAAGATGCGAAAGGTTGAGCGAAACAAATATAGTTATGTTTTGAATGTGTTCTTGAATTGGTTATAAGTTTCCTCAATTATGTACACAATCTAATTTAAAATTATTATAATTAATGGGTAGTTAGATCAAGTTCTATAATCTAAAATCTGTCATATTTCGCCATTTAAGAGGAGGAAAGATATTAACCATCTTTTCTTAGAAGATCAATATCTTTTAAATCGAGTAGAGCTAGAAATGTGAAATTTAAAAAAAAATGAAATGTCAACGGTGACGTTGCAATATAAATTATATTATTTGTCATTGTTAATGTAACTATATGACATTCATCTTTTTCAATTGTATCGTTGTGATAATCAGGTCAAATCCCGAGTTTTTTTTTAAAATTGGGTCAATTCCCGATTCTGAGCCCTAAATAAGCCGAAGACTATTGGCTCAATTACAGTTAATTTGGGTAAACGACTAGCTTATTACATGTCCCCAAAATATCATAATTTTTCGGTGCACATAGTTGTAGGAACTTATAAACATAACAGAAATTCCAAATTTTCTCATGGTGTTACAATCGCAAGATTAATCACTCTCACAAAATAAATTAAACAAAAATTTACATTTTGTGAACACAGCAGAAAAAAAATTATAAACGCAATTGCAATGGTACAAAACCTTAGCTAAAAAAACCTAGATGGCATCTACGTATGGCATGTTTAGAAAATATGTAAAAAAATAGCGCTCCAACCATGTATCACCTTAGCAAAAAATATAGTGAATTATATTTGATTGGGTATATTCCAATCCCATTTTCAATGATATATGGAATTTGGGGGTAGTTGTTATGCCCAAAAAGTGGTATAAACAATATTCAGATTAAAATTGATAAAATAGGCAAAATCGAAGAAGAAACGCCTAAAATTGAGGAACAGATAAGATTGTCTTTCCATAAAAGGAAAGACGGCGCGCCCTTTGCGTAATCAGGACGCACCCCATGGACTGAATGGTTGATTGACAGTTGTGGTTGACCATGCATTAAAGGCGCGCCCTCAAGCGTAGTGAGGAGGCGCGCCCAATTGTTAAAGAAAGGGTGAGGAATCCCTTCATATGGTGAGCCTTAGGGCGCCCTAAATGAGAGAGATGGCTTGGATGGGACTTCAACAGGATTACATGGATGGGTTCTGTGGAAAATTCAAGAAAGATGGAGATTATTATTACTAACTTATTTGGTACAGGTACTCTATTGAAGAACTCCTTCCTGTAGCACATCTACAGGAAAGGTGGTGTCCGTGGTCAGAGACCTCCAGGGGTATGCCTAGACTGAAGGCCTCCTCCTGTAGTCAATGGGTGTCCTCATTGGGGATGTGGGGTGAAATCTGGTGTGTGCTTTGGGAGCTCTGTCTCTGTAGTCAACGGGTGTCCTCGTTGGGAGACTTTGGAATATCCTGCACTTTGTACCCAAAAGCTTGGAATCACTTGTCCTGCAATCTGGTAGGGGTTCCTTATCGGGGGACAAGGATGCATCCAACATTTGGGGTGAACCACGGCTATACCTGCGTCCGCGGACTAGAGAAACAGCTGGTAGCGGAGGGTTATCCTTGGCCAGGGAGATGCCTTATCTGTGAAGTCTCGAAGCCGCAGACGAGCCTTGGGCCTTTGTGGTTGGGCCTCATCGGCGGACATTCCTAAAGCTAGTAGAAGACGGTTTCCAATGGGTTTCCTACTGGGCCTCGGGATAAGAAATCTAATCCCATTAGGTTTCTTGTTCCCCAAGAACTACGTGGGCTTGATCCCCTATAAATAGGGGTACGTAGGCAAATTGTAAGGGGTCAGAAGCGAGAGCGCAAAGGAGCCACCACTAACCCTAAGCAATCTCAGCCCTCAATAATCACCACCACCAAGCACTGTTCACCTTTTTCGACGAATACTGTTCATCGGATCCACCGATTACTGTTCATGTTTCCGACGAAGAACCGTCATCACAGATCTTGTTTCCGGCTACGAACCTCAGACTTTGTTGCTCCCAAATTCCTCCGTCAACAAATTGGCGCTAGAAGGAGGGGCTAATCAAGATCTGCATCTAGGAGGAAGAATGTCTCAATATCGTGATGGAAGTTTTTATGATGGAAGTTCTGAAGAAGAATCTGATCACGAATTTGAACATGAACCTTACATTCCGCCAATGACTGATCGTCCCACTCCGGATGTTGGGGGCAGCCGCCTGTGCTCATCAGGAACTCCGACTTGCTGGAACAACTATATCGCATGGGCGATGCTTTGAACGACTTCGATTTAAGGTTGAGCATCATGGAGCGGCGCAAGACCAGGAGGGGCCTTCGCCGCAGCCGTGCAACTCATGCACCTGGAAAAGCACATATGATTAACAAGGACGCCTCAGCCGGCCACGACCACACTGGAGGAGGACGTGTGCCGATAACCCCACGGCGCCTGGAATATTCCAATGACACGTCCCCAATCATCGAGCTGGTGGAAGAAGACGCTGATGGTTGAGAAATCCTGCGGGGTCTGGACGTAGTCTTGAGGAACGCCGACAGGCGGAGTCGATGCCGGAGAATTAGCGACGGGGCAGCTTTGAAAGACCGATTGGGGATTCGCTTGGGCGATGATGATTTAAGAATGTTGTTGCTTGAATGGCAAAAAGAAGCTAATCGTGGAGATGTGACGCCCCATGATATAACGTGTGTGCCCCTGAATTCCCAGGAAAATCGGGAGCGGCACCGCGATCATGAGAGAGCTCCTCCCCGCAGATCGCTGGATCGATATGGTCGTGGATATGGAAGTGACCGTTGGAGAAGGCCTCAATGGATGGGAAGAGGTGGAGGCTGAGGTAGGTACTTACATGGATACCGTCGCGACAATTACCGCGACCACATTGATTCCCGCTGGTATAATCGAGCAGACAGCGATAACTATGCGGAACATGATGATCACAGAGATGTGGAAAATTATGATCGCGGGACGGCTCGAGGCCGCGGTCGGGGTCAAGGAGAAAATCAGGTGGGAGACCAAGGCCGGAACCCCGAAGTAATTGTGATACCCGAAGACGCCCAGAACACGAACCAGCAGCAAACCCCTTCAGGGGGGAACCAAGTAGAGGTACCTCCACTGCAACCCCAAGGTCCGCAGCCTCAAGTGCAGACTATTCCGGGTGTGGGGACTTTCAATGTGGGAGATCTAAAAAGGCTGTTTAACCATCTAGAAGGCAGAGTGACGGCCACAGATGAAATCCCTTCCCCGTTCTCGGTGGCGGTGAGAAAGGCAAAGTTGCCGGCCGGGTATCGCAACACTACTAGCGTTCTCCATTTTCACGGAAACTCAGATCCTGTGGAATTCCTGGGTCATTTTAATATAGAGATGGATGTGTACCAAGTCCTGGACTTGGCTCGATGCCATCTCTTGGAGGCAACCTTTAGAGAAAGCGCCCAACAGTGGTTTCAAAAGCTCGAGCCAAGAGTGATGACTTCCTGGGATCAGATGAAAACTCTGTTCTTGACCAAGTTCCAAGCTGTGGTAAGATATGCGCCCTCTGTCACAACTCTTGCCAATGTTAGACAAAGGGAAAATGAAAGCTTGACATCGTACTTCAAAAGGTTCAACGCTGAATCTACCAGCGTGAGGGGGGCATCAGATGAAGCCCTGAAAAGCTTTTTGATCGCAGGATTAAGGATTGGTTCGGATTTTTGGAAGCACTTACAAGGGAAAGACCCGGCTACTCTAGCAGATGTCTTTGCTTTGGCAGAATCGTTTAAAGCCATAGAACAATCTCTGGCAGAGGTACAACCGACTTCGCAGGCAAGTCAGAGAAACAAAGCAAGGAAGAGAGATAGGTCTCCAAGCCCAAGGTACAGAAGGGGCAGTCGGAGCCCAGACCGGGTGAATACTGCGAACACGAAGAGGGGATGGAGTCCTCCCTCAAACTATGACTACAGAACAAGCCGGTACACGCCTTTGGTCGCATGTATCGAGCATATCTTCGAGGTAAACAAAAACAGAGGGCTATTTAGAAAACCTGAAGCTTTATTATCATGACAAAGCAAAGACAAGAAAAAGTATTGTGAATACCATGAATCATCTGGACTTAACACGCATGAGTGTCAACATCTAAAAGATGAGATCGAAGTGCTTATCAAAGAAGGATACCTCGGTGAATGGATAGTCAAGGAAGTAAGGAAGCACAAGCATGACAGAGCAAAGGAAGAAGAAAGACGAGCCCCGCGGGGGTCGAACAATGATACCCTAGAGGAAAATAAATTCATCAAGGACGGCAGCATCCGAACAATCTACGGGGGAGATCCCGGGATGGAATGCAGTAACCGAGCCTTGGCAAGATATGCTAGGGAAACTCGGTTCAGACCTCTCACGGATATTCATAGGGTGGAAACTCGACCTCCCAAAGTATTTAAGGACGAGTCCATGGACATTACCTTCAGAGAAGCAGATGCCCGATGGGTACATCACCCCCACAATGATGCGCTGGTTATTTCCATCTAGATTGGAACCAAAAACGTCCATAGGGCCTTCGTGGACTATTAGGTCACACACACTGTAGAAGGGGGGTTGAATACAGTGTATAGCACAATCAAATCGAATTCAAAGAACACAAGTAACAGAAAACAAACTTTATTAAACTCTGTTACAATGTAGAACTGTCCTCTCTCAGTGATTAGCAAAATATCACGAGAGCTGCTAGGGTTACAATAAATATTATTCTCGATAATGATAACATATATAGTGTAAACCCTATATTTGTGTTTATATACTACACAGTTATAAGATAATCGCTAATTGATATGGAATATAATTCTGCTTCCTAAACTATATCAACCAGTTATCTTTTCTTCCAAGTATTCTATTCTTCATAGAATTCCTTCTTCATGCATATCTCTTCTTGCGTTTGTCTTGATCTTCTTTCCTTTCAATCAGTCGCCTTCCTTATCTGAAAGTCTTCTTTAAGTCCTGATATTATCTTCTGATAAATATCTCCTGAACCTTAAGTACTGATAACTTAAGTTCTGTCTTTAGTATAAGTGCTGATATCCAGTTAAGTACTGATTTGTCCTTTTTAATTAAGAACTGAAAACTAAACACAAATCATATTAGACATGATATTATCAAATATATCTAACAATCTCCCCCAACTTGTAAATTAGCATAATATACAAGTTTAACAGATATTTGATGATGTCAAAAACATTAAGTACAAATGCATGAGAATTTGACTAGATAACTACAACTTACAGTCCTTAAAGCTTTACCAACTTTAACTTCTGATAACAACTTTAGTCTGTACACACATCAAAATTTGAGCAGTTGTAGATCTTGACTTGGATTCACTTTCTGATCTCTTCGATGTCAGTTCTTTAACAAACATCTCTCAGCATATCTGAGTTCATCAATCATCCTTCTTTTAGCATCTTTAAGCTCTGTAGTATCTTCACCAGTTTGGAAGATAACATATCTGAGTTCATTAATTTTTGCTTTTCTCAACTCATGATCTAGTCTGATAACATAGGCTTTGTCAGACTCTAGATTGAATTCAAGTCCCTTAATACCAAGATATGTTCTGATCTTTGCAGTATTAGGCTTCATATCAACAATATCACCCTTGTGATCTCTGTACTTGAGACAGTATGTGTTGTCAGACTTCACATAATAAAGCTTTTTCTGTCTCTGAATTTGAGTCTTCAAATAATTTGCAGCACTTTCTGTTAATCTGTCCTTCACTTGAAGTAAGAATAAAACATGTTCTAGTTCCTCAAAATACTTCAGTGGTATAGAATTTTCCCTTATATGGTAAACCCTTCCATCTGTCATGAAATATAACAAGATGTGTTCTTTCAAGAAGATATGGTAAACCATCTGTACAGATTCAAGTTGATTCAATCTTTCAGGAGTTGCTCCAACACCTGGTTCACTTAAGGAAGTTGGATCATTGGTTGTGTTTTGCACTCTTCTTTCATCAGCACTACCCAATCCAGATTTATCTCTTGCTTCCTTTCCAGTAACCACTCTTACTTCAAAACCACTTGCTGCAGTCTTCAAAGGTTGAGTCTGTTTGGCTTTAGTGAATCCTGGTAGGAATAACTTTGAAGATTTAACATGAGAAATGTCAGAGGTTTCCTTTGACTTATCTTCTGATATCAAGCCAACTTGAGCTATGTCAGAGGTTTCTTGCTTCATAGTTATATCAGAACTAACTATATCTTGACTCTGAACAACTTGAGCCATGTCAGAGGTTGTCTTAGAAATCTTCCTTGAAGTCAGAGTAAGATTAACATCTTTATCAGAAATTTCTTCATCCATAGGAGGCACATAAACCTTTATAGGTTCACCAACTTTTTCTTTTCCCTTGGACCTTAAATCTATCTACAATTGTGATTTGGCCTTGGTTGCCTCAGGATTTACCCTTTCTTTTATCACAATGTCTTTGGTCTTAGGAAGTTTCTTTTTAACAACAGAAGCTTCAGATTTGGAGTTGACTTTTTCTAACTTAAGTCTCGGTTCATCTTCCTTTAGACTCTCAAAGTCCATTCCTGGATTTTCTTTCAGAAATAACTGTCTTGAAATTTCTTCATCAAGTTCCAAAAGTTCATCAGAACTTATCCTTTTACCAGTATCAGAAGTTATTCTTCTCCTAGTATCAGAACTTGTTCTATGACTTGTAGTTCCAGCTTTACTTGATGAATGATCTTTACCTTGACCATGACCTCCATCCATTCCAGAGTTTCCCGGGTCATTACCATCATCCTTTTTCTTCAGTGTCTTAACAGGTTTGCATTTGGACTTAATTACCTTCTCCCCCTTTTTGGCATCATCGGGTAAAAGAAGAGAGACAAGCAATTCCACTAGGGATTGGATCTCATTGAGTTGATCTTGCTGAGAAGCTTAATTTTTCAAAATTTCATCAATATGAGATTGTTGCTTCTCTTGGGTTTTTTCAATGTTGGTAATTTTGTCAAAGGAAGGTTGGAAAAACCTTTTCTTGTCCAACTTGACAACTGTATCTTGTGGAATTAAGGTTTCTTGAATCTTGTCCACCTTGGCCTGAGTTACAGATTGTTGACCTTGAAGGTGCCTTGTACTAAGTGCAGTAACTCTTAGCTGTGTTTTGAAATCATCATTAACTAGCATCTCATCAGCTTTTGTCAAGTGATCAACAAGAATCTTTTCAGTAGGAACAAAGGTAACTGTGTTCCACTCCATAGTCCACTCCTGTCCTCTAGGAGTTTCACTCCAAGGAACTGTGCTTCCCCTGTAACAAACTTTTTGACAATCTCAGCTTTTGAAGGAGCTTGTAGAGGTGCATGTCCAGAAGGACCAGCTGAATCAGCATCTATATTTGTAGCAGCATTACCAGTATCATCAACATTTGCAGCATCAGAACTTACAGAGTCAACATCTTCAACATCCTCTAATAAAAGAACAATATGAGAGGCTATGGAGGCTTCAACATCATCCTCTAAGTGTTGATCTCCAACTAAGTTCGGATCAACAGCCATATTCTGATGCTCACCTAAAATCTGATCTTCAGTATCTAAATGCAGAGAAGGTGTTGTAGGCAATTCTGGATTTAAATCAGCATCAGGAATTGGTGTTGTTGGTGGAGTGACATGAGTTAGTGGAGCTTCTAGATACAAAACCTGAGGCACTTCCAAGTTATGAATGTCAATTTCATCACTTGGCCCCTGGTTATCAGCATTTACTGGAGATACTGGAGGTGTGGGAATTTGAGTAGTTTCTGGCTCATGTAGTGGAGAGTGATGAGTTGCATGAAGGTCTGGATCAGCACTAGGAGAATTGTGAGCTTCAACAGGGTCTTGTGAGATCAGAGATTCCTGACCCCCTTCCTTAGCTGCTGCTTCCATTCCTTTACCAGAATCTTCAGGCCTTTTTGCCAATGTTTTGAATCTTTTAGCTTTTAAGGAGACTTTAGGAGATGTTTCATCAGAATTACGCTTTCTAAGCCTTTTTAGGGGCCTAGAACTCCCAATATCAACATCCTCCTGAGAAGAGACCTTCTCAGCTTCTAGAACAACAGGTTCTGATACAGGAACCTGTTCCTCAGCATCTAATTCATCTCGCAGAATGAATCTCCTTCTCTTCTGGTGTGTCTGAGGTACTTTCTTAGTCCTCTTAGGTTTGGAAGATGAAGGCTGCACTGTAGGATCTGAAGGTTGAGGTTGAGAAGTTTGAGGTGGTTGAGTAGAGGTGGTAGGTGCTGATGGATGAGGTGCAGACGGTTGGACATCAGGATATAGTGCAGTGTATTTAACGGGATCATAGGTTATTAAGGCTTGTTTGACAGATAAAGGAATTAAGAGGGGTCTTAACACAGCCTTCTTATTATCAGTAGTTAATAAGTCAGTAAAAGCTCTTTTAGCTATTCTGAATGATGAAATTAATTCACTAGCATTTTGGGGCTTATTATCACAACAGTAACTATAGATAAGCTGACAGAATCTAGCAAAATAAACAGTAGATCTATCTTCATTATTTTGTCCCCAATAAAACCTAAGACAACACTTGCATAGTCAAAATCAGTTTGATTTATGAGAGCATACCCGATTTGTTGGCTGAATATGGGAATTGCATCAAAATTGGAACATTTGTTTGCAAAAGCCTTGGTTATGCAATCAAAGAAGAAACTCCATTCCCTCCTTATGAAAGATCTCTTCAACTGGCCCAACTTTGCCAATGTCCTCTCATATCCCAGACTGGCCATCATATTTTGAAGAACTGGCTCGTCAACAGTAGAATAAACACAGTTCTTAGGTAGCTGCAGTGCTTGTCGAACCGTAGACAATGTCACACCATACTCATCCTCCCCTGATGAAAAAATAATACTTGGGGACCCTTGAGCACCACCATCATCATATACACCGCTTCTCCAGAACTCTAGTACTTGAGTACCAGAGACTGTTTCGGGTTCAGTCAGAGCATACCCAATATCAGAACTAACAAGAAAGTCCTGAATGAAGTGAAGTTCAGGGGGTGCTTCTGACTTGCTAAGAATAGCAGAGAAGTTATTAGGAACAAACGTAGCCCCATCGAAAATTATGTCCTTGGGCGCCATGAGAATTCGTGAGAAAGAAAATTTCTTGTAAGGTGTTTGATAGAATGTCTGTATGAAAAATCGTCAGTAGATGAGAAAGAATAAAAGTAAAAAGAGAGAGATAAAATATGAAAGTAAATAAAAGATTTTACAATCTTTTCTCTCTTTTACTTATACACGGTAGAAAAAGTAACCGTTGAGACACCTGTCATACATGCAGCAGTAAAAGATAATTAATGGGCACGGGTATTCAGTAATCATTATTTATCACATGCAGTTTTTCAAGGAAAAACCGTTCCACTTACCAAGTAATCCCATTAATCACGGTCGTTCGGTTTTATTTTAAATTTTAAAATTGTTCCCACTTAATAAATTTTTATTACTGCTTTACCAATATTCTGTAAAAATATGACCAATGAGAGAATGACCATTAATAAACCAAGTAAACAAATACTGCCACATCAGAATCAGAACTTGATTTGTATCAGGGCTTAAAAAGGTCATCAGAATATGGTTAATATCAGGATTTAAAATGTTATCAGAATATCAAACGACTCAGAGACAAAATCTTGCATAAATATAAAATTCCATTAATATATTGAGCAAATATATTTTATGAAATTTAAATTACATGCTTAAAATTACAAGATTGTCCTAAGCTACAAATCCTAACATCAACAGTTTTAGTCCTAAGCTAAGAAGCCAGACAAAGCTGACGGTGAAGAGAAACAGATAGATAACAATTATTTCTTCTTCCTACTCTCAACAAAAAGAACAGCAAGATGAATGATTCGCTCCTGCTGTCGGAGAGCTTCTCTCCTTTCTTCTTCCAGACGCTCAAGATGGCGATGATAGTCCATATAGAAGAACAAGAGGTCTGTGAGAACCTCTTGGGGAACTGAGTCCCAGATATCATCAGGAATGGCAGTGACATGCCACACCTGCCTCCATTCAGTACACCTCAACTCAATAGTGAAAGTGTCATAGTTCAGAACTAAGTTGAAATGAACCATGTTTTTAATGAGAAAAAAAATGAGTTTGAGATAAAATGAGAGATGTGTTGGCTGGAATGAGGCGTTGGTTTATATAACCAATAGAATATCAAGAGACGCAAGGAAAATTGAATGGTTACAGGTAGAAATAATTATACCTCGTCTCCCTAGACTGATGAGAATAATAACAGCCATTGGAAGCTTAAAACAGGATTTTATGCACACACAAAACAAGTAAAAATTACTGTGCATAGACAAGTACCACTAACCCAAATTATGTTGACTGTTAATATCTCACCCAAACATATTCTGATTTTAAATAAGACTGTTTTAGATTTTAACCACAAGTAAGTCAAGTAAAGAATCAGAATTTAATATCAGAACTTAGACTTATATCAGAACTTAACAGTCATCAGAACATGATTCCTTAACTCGAAAAGTGAATGCCTATTTCTGTAATTATTCACACAAATTCTGATTTCGTTTCTTCAGAACTTAATCATCAGAACTTCCATCATTATTTGTCCTTAGAATTTATGCAACTGACACTTAAATGTTCATCTAAAACAACATTTATCACCACAGTAATTTTCATCATTCATATGGAGTGTATGTGTGTGCAGTAAGCTAAATATCAGATAAAGATTAAAGTCTGATTCACTTCAATGCATCTTAGAAATAAGGCATAACTGAGAACTTTGCTCAAAATCTGTCATGATTCTGAAGTCTATTTTAGAATGAGTTCATGCATGAGTCCACCTTAACTGTTTTGTGCTCATTTTATGCATCTTTTGAAATTCCATTTTACAGTGGCTTCCCAGTGTAAGTGAGTCACGACTGCTTATCAGAATTTATGCTATTATCAGAGTATTTCTCCAGTAATCATAGAGAGTGAAAAGTCACCAAGAAAATATTTAGTTGCTTTTCTGATGCATATAACTTAATACCAGCAATGCACTTGGATCGTCACTTCCACATTTTTACTCTAGATCTCAAAGGAGTACCTGATTTTTATTTCTTTTTCTTTTCCTTTTCTTTTGATAAGTTAGGCTTATCAGCACTTAGTACATTCACCAGATTTACTGACATCAGAACTTAACAGATAAGAAACTTTATTCTAGTTTTTGACTTAGTAATAAGATAGACAAAGTAAACTTAACTAAGCTCAATATCAGAATTTGCTTGTGTTAAAAGATTTCCACATAAACAATTACTTCAAACATGAGATATTTAGTATATTAAAGACTACTAGGTCAGCATCTAGATTAGTTATCCTCATTGGATTGAATAGTCACAGAAACATTCATATCACTATCAAAGTGTAGAAATTCACATCAGATAACAATCAGCACTTAAGCAATTTTCAATTAAGCACAGAATACACAAAGATAGTAATATCTGTAAATACTGATCATAAAATCTGATGAAACAGAACATAAACTAAGCAGACTTAGAGAAAGAACCTGAAACCATTCCAAGTTCATTTACCAATCTTGTAAAAGTAGCTTCACACAGTGGTTTTGTGAAGATATCTGCTAGTTGTTGATCTATTAGAACAAAGTGCAATTCCACTGTACCTTCATCCACATGTTCCCTTATGAAGTGGTACCTAATGCTGATGTGCTTTGTCATTGAGTGTTGAACTGGATTACCTGTCATAGCAATAACACTTTGATTATCACAGTAAATAGGGATTTTAAATTATGTTAACCTATAATCCAGTAACTGATTCTTCATCCAAAGAATCTGTGCACAACAGCTCCCTGCAGCAATATACTCTGCTTCTGCAGTTGATGTGGAAATTGACTTTTGTTTCTTACTAAACCAAGAAACCAATCTGCCTCCAAGAAATTGGCAGCTTCCACTTGTGCTTTTCCTGTCAATTTTGCATCCTGCAAAATCTGCATCTAAGTAACCTATCAGCTTAAAGTCTGATTCTCTGGGATACCACAATCCCAGATCAACTGTTCCCTTAAGATACTTGAAAATTCTTTTCACAGCTGTTAAGTGAGGTTCTCTTGGATCTGCTTGAAATCTTGCACAAAGACAGGTAACATATATGATATCAGGTCTACTAACAGATAGATAGAGTAGTGAGCCAATCATACCTCTGTAATCAGTAATATCTACTGATATACCAGTATCCTTATCCAATTTTGTTGCAGTGGCCATGAGAGTGGATGCACTTGAACAATCTTGCATTCCAAATTTCTTCAGCAAATTTCTGGTGTACTTGGATTGACAAATAAAAGTGCCTTCTTCATTCTGCTTGACTTGAAGGCCCAGAAAATAGCTAAGTTCCCCCATCATACTCATTTGATATCTTGACTGCATCAGTTTAGTAAATTTCTTGCAAAGTCTGTCATTTGTAGAACCAAAAATGATATCATCAACATATATCTGCACCAAAAGTAAGTCCTTTCCATGGTTGAGGTAGAACAGATTTTTGTCAATAGTTCCTCTATTAAATCCACTTTCCAGAAGAAACTGAGTTAAAGTCTCATACCATGTTCTTGGAGCTTGCTTAAGGCCATAAAGTGCTTTATCAAGCATGTAGACATAATTTGGAAATTTGGAATCTACAAAGCCTGGAGGTTGTTCAACATATACTTCCTCTTCCAATTCTCCATTGAGAAAAGCACTTTTCACATCCATTTGAAAGACAGTAAACTTTTTGTGAGCAGCATAAGCCAAAAATATCCTTATGGCTTCCAATCTAGCAACTGGTGCAAATGTTTCATCATAATCAATTCCCTCATGTTGAGAATATCCTTTTGCAACCAGCCTTGCTTTATTTCTTGTAATTATGCCATCACTTTCAGTTTTATTTCTGAACACCCACTTTGTACCAACAAAAGATCTATTCTTTGGTCTTGGCATAAGGGTCCAGACTTTATTTCTTTCAAATTCATTTAACTCTTCCTGCATTGCTTGCACCCAATCAGCATCTTGAAGAACTTCTTCCCCTTTCTTTGGTTCAGTCTGAGAAACAAAAGAATGATAGAGACATTCACTTGAAGTAGCTGTTCTAGTTCTGACATATGCGTCAGGATTTCCAATTATCAAATCAGGTGTATGTGATTTAGTCCACTTCCTTGCAAATGGAAGATTTTCTCTAGAACTGGATGCTCCCCCATGATCCATGCTATCTTCATCAACATTTTCTGATGCTCCCCCTAAAATTATGCTCTCTGAGTTGGATCCTTTAGAATTTGAGTTTCCAGAATTATTAGAACTTGGCTCATCAGAACTTGATGAATCAGAACTTGAAGAGCCAGTTGTAGGTTCCGATGCTTCTTGAGATGTGGTTGTATCTTCAGTATGCTCCCCCTTTACAGCTGCATCTTTCTTTGGCGTAGTCACCACAGTTTCAATAACATCAGATTTTAATCCATCAGAGTTTGCAGTATCAGGATTTAGACTGTCAGGATTTTTAGTATCAGAATTTAAGTCTTCATTTTCAAATCTCAGCTGATCATGATCATTGAAATCTTCAAGTCCAGTAATCTTCTTGTCATCAAAGGAGACATTGATAGATTCCATGACAACCTTTTGCCCTGTCCAGAACTAGGATGTTTTTCTTGTTGCCCTGCAATCACAAAGACCTCTAATGATTAGTTTTAAGGACCCGGACTTGCTTGGATCCTTTGGCCTTATTAAGTTTGTTAACATTTACAGCGGATTTAGCATCATAGTTTATGTTAACATTTTTCTTATCAGTATTTACACTATCAGACTTTGTATCAGAACTTACACTAGAAGGAACAATGCTAACTTTCTTTAAAGAAGGTTTTATTTGATAATAATCATAGTACAAACTATGATATTCCTTACAAGTTTAAATGGAATGCCATAAACTACCATAATGAAAACAAGGATTTTGTGGCCTATATCTAACAGACTGAATCTTAACTCCTAACTTTGGAGGTAAGGAGTTTATGTTCTTATTCTTCCTGCAAAAAGAAGCTAGATGGTTAAAACTTCCACAGTTATGACATATTTTTCTAGGAGCATTAGGAACAGGCTTAAAATCATTACTTTTATTTACACCTTCCTTTCCATTCCTATTTTTCCTAGGTGACTTTACCTTGTTTACATTCTTAACATCTTTCAGCTTATACTTAAGCTGCTTCTTTGTCATTAAGCCTATGTTAACTACAGTTGGCTTTTCCTGTGTTAGTTTGTCAGAAGTTAATTCCTCTTTAAATTCTGATTTCTCAGTTTCAGACTTTACAGCTACAAACTAAACAGATTTTACCTTTGGCTTTTGTTTAACAACTATAGGCTTAATTTCTACAGTTCTTTTATCATTCTTATCATCTCCATAACCTAAGCCCTCTTTCCAGTTTCCACTACTTAACAAATTCTGAGTTGTTCTGCCAGAGTTAGTCCAAGTCCTGATAATCTCTCTTTCCTTTTCTAACTCAGTTTTTAGAGATTCATTCATTTTAAGTACTCCATCCCTAACATAGAAAGCATCATCTCTATCTTTCTGAGTTTGATGGAACATGACTAACTCTTTTTCTAAATAATCATTCCTCTTTTTATAGGCAAGATTTTCAGAAGTTAATCTTTCACATGTTAAAGTTTGATCTCTATAACTAATGAACATGGTTTTAAGATATCTTCGCAACTCATTAATATCATCAGTATGAAAGACATACGTGGTTTGAGGTACCTTTAACTCAGCAGCTTCAGAACTGCTATCAGCATTTGCCATCAAGGCATAATTCACCTCACTTTCAGAATCTGAAGTGTCTGTCCAGCTTTTTATCTTTGTGACAAGAGCCTTGCCTTTGTCACTCTTCACTTTCTTGAAATCAGGAGATATGTGGCCTTTCTCTCCACAATTGTAGCATTTGACATTTGTGTAATCTCCTCTGTCAGACTTCCCTCCTTTGCCTTCATATTTTCTGAAACTCTTCTTATCAGAACTTGCACATTTCCTGGAAAATTTCTTTCCCTTCCTGAATTTTCTGTATGCAATCCTTGTGATTCCTTTCACCATAAGAGCACACAGCTTCATCATCTTTTCATCAGCATCCATCTCAGGCAAGCTTTCAGTTTCTGAGTCATCATCACTATCATAACTTGATGACTCAGTATCAGACTTTGTGATGAGCGCTTTTCCCTTGCCTTTCCTTGAGGTAGCTGCTTTGGGGAATTCTTCCTCAGCCTTAAGAGCAGCTGTCCTTGACTTTCCTCCTTTCCTCTTGCTTCTTTGTTCCATCTCAAGTTCATGAGTCTTGAGCATCCCATAAATTTCATCAAGAGTTGTTTCTTCAAGATTATAGTTGTCTCTTATAATTGTGGCCTTCAAATCCCAACTTTTAGGAAGAGCTAACAGGAATTTAAGGTTTGAATCTTCAAGATCATACTCCTTATCAACTAGTGACAAATCATTCAAGAGTTTGACAAATCTGTCATATAAATCAGTCAATGACTCATTAGGCTTTGAGTCAAAGTGTTCATACTCTTGAGTGAGTATAGTCTTCTTGTTCTTTTTAATCGAATCAGTTCCCTGGCATCTTGTCTCCAAGGCATCCCATATCTCCTTTGCAGTCTTGCAGTTAATTACCCTGTTTGACATTACATTATCAATGGCACTATGCAGCAAGTGTCGTACCTTAGCATCCTTAGCAATTAATGTGATATCTTCATCAGTGTAATCACTCTTCTCCTTTGGTACAGATTTTGCTGCTTCACCTGCAACTGCAACAACGAGTTTGGTTGGCTTGTGAGGTCCTTCATTGATTCTATAAAGATATTCTGGATCTGTAGCTTCCAGAAACATAGTCATCCTCACCTTCCATATGGGATATTCAGATGGTTTCAGTATGGGAACTCTAATAGCCTCATATCGACTATGGATTTGAGTCTTTGGAGGTTCTTCAGTTTTGGTGGGCTTGGTTGTAGTTTCTACTTCAGACATGATTGTTTTTGGATCTTAAACTGTTTGTGTGTTAACAGATAGGCTCTGATACCACTTGTTAGGTCACACACGCTGTAGAAGGGGGGTTGAATACAGTGTATAGCACAATCAAATCGAATTCAAAGAACACAAGTAACAGAAAACAAACTTTATTAAACTCTGTTACAATGTAGAACTGTCTTCTCTTAGTGATGAGCAAAATATCACGAGAGCTGCTAGGGTTATAATGAATATTATTCTCGATGATGATAACATATATAGTGTAAACCCTATGTCTGTGTTTATATACTACATAGTTACAAGATAATCGCTAAATGATATGGAATATAATTCTGCTTCCTAAACTATATCAACCAGTTATCTTTTCTTCCAAGTATTCTATTCTTCATAGAATTCCTTCTTTATGCATATCTCTTCTTGCGTTTGTCTTGATCTTCTTTCCTTTCAATCAGCCGCCTTCCTTATCTGAAAGTCTTCTTTAAGTCCTGATATTATCTCCTGATAAATATCTCCTGAACCTTAAGTACTGATAACTTAAGTTCTGTCTTCAGTATAAGTGCTGATATCCAGTTAAGTACTGATTTGTCCTGTTTAAGTAAGAACTGAAAACTAAATACAAATCATATTAGACATGATATTATCAAATATATCTAACATGGACAATGGAAGCTCGGCAAATATCCTCTACTACAGCACCTTTAAGAAGATGGGGCTACCTGATCAAGATTCGCGGGTCTATGGCTTTTCCGGCGCGGGAGTTAAAGTCATGAGATCAATTCAGTTGCCTTGTACGTTGGGAGAAAGCCCGTTGTCGGTAACAAAGATGCTTGAGTTCAAGGACCTGAATCAGGAATCGTCCTACAATGTGCTGTTGGGACGACCTTTTCTACGGGAAATGAGGGTTATTACTTCAATCCACCACCTGACCATCAAGTTTCCAACGCCAAATGGGGTGGGGAGTGTAAAGGGCTCTCAGTATGACTCTCGGGAGTGTTACAGGCAAGCTATGAGTGGCTTTAGAAAAGACTCCCACATCGAGGATAATCAGACGATGATCGAGAAAAGAGCATTGAGCAACCGATCGAGGAAATCCGAATCCATTATTATGTCGAGCAAGAAGACGAGCGCCCCTCTGTGTTGCCCCCAGCAACGTTGTTCTTGGAAGACACAATCAGAATTGAGATGTTAGAAGAGAAGGAGGCCTCAAACACTATAGTCCGATCAGATTTTAATGGAGAACAATTAGAAGGAAGATTCAACGTCTTGCAAAGCTTCGAACAAGGTGAGCATACGGTGAATGCCCTTCTTCCAGAAGGAGCGCTCTTGCCCGTGAAACATATCAAGGAATTTGATGCCCCTGCAATGCAGGTGCGCCTTCTAAAGAAGTCGACGCTCCTCCTAAAGGGGATGCGCCTTCTCTACAGAACAATGAAAACCATGATTCGCCCGACCTGGATCTTCGGATACCAATACCAACGGAGAAGATGGGGCCAGCAGAAGATACAATTGAAATCCTTATCGACGAAAAAGATCCAAGCAAAGTTTTAAGAATAGGATCTCAGTTGGCACCAAGGTTGAAGGAGGGTCTTTCGATATTTCTCTTAGCGAACCTTGACGTATTCGCATGGAACCACTCTGATATGGTAGGAATTGACCCAGAGATAATGTGCCACCGTTCGAATATCGATCCCAAACATAAAAGGGTTCGATAAAAGTGCAGGGCCGTAAGCGGAGAGAGGGCTATAACCTTAGCAGAAGAAGTAGATAGGCTCCTGGACGTCGAACTAATTCGGGAGTCCTTCTATCCAGAGTGGCTAGAAAACTCGGTGTTGGTAAAGAAGCCCAACTGTAAATGGAGAACATGTGTGGATTTCACCGATCTGAATAAAGCGTGTCCAAAGGATAGCTTTCCCTTGCCAAGAATTGATCAGTTGGTCGACGCCACGGCATGACATGCCTTGCTCAGCTTCATGGATGCATACTCCGGGTATAATCAAATTCCCATGTATGGGCCCGACCAGGAGCACACCTCTTTTATTACTGATAGGGGACTCTATTGCTATATTGGAATGCCATTTGGTCTGATCAACACCGGTGCCACTTATCAAAGATTGGTAAACAAAATGTTCAAGAGGCAGATTGGAAAGACGATAGAAGTATATGTGGATGATATGCTCATAAAGTCTAAGAAGGCAGAAGATCACATCGCCGACTTAGCTGAGATGTTCCATATTCTGAGAAAGTATAAGATGAAGCTAAACCCTCAGAAGTGTGTATTCGGTGTGGAATCAGGGAAATTCTTGGGATTCATGGTTAACCACCGGGGAATTGAGGCCAACCCGGAAAAAATCAAGCCTCTGTTGGACATGAAATCTCCCACCGGCGTCAAACAAGTGTAGAGCCTGACAGGAAGGATTGCGGCCCTAAATCGATTTGTCTAAAAGTCATCAGATAGGTGCAAGGAATTCTTCAAGGCAATCAAAGGGATGGGGAAGGATTTTGTGTGGACCTCTGATTGTGAAGAGGCTTTTTTCTGAAAATCAAAGAGCAGTTGGGAAATCTTCCAATGTTGGCCAAACCAGCAGACGGAGAGACATTGATTCTTTACTTAACAGTATTTGAATACTCTGTCAGCGCGGTGTTAGTGAAGGAGGAAGAAAGCCACCAGTGGCCCATGTACTATGTGAGCAAAAGTTTGCTGGATGCAGAAACCAGATATACCAACATGGAAAAACTGGTGTACGCTCTTATTCTTGTGGCACGAAAGTTAAGACCATACTTTCAGGCTCACCGGATAGAAGTTCGCACCGCTTATCCGCTCCGGCATATTTTACACAAACCTGAATCATCGGGAAAAATGTTAAAGTGGGCAGTAGAGCTAGGACAATTCGATTTGGAATATTGTCCTGGCACGACAATTAAGGGACATACATTGGCTGATTTCATACTTGAGTTTGATTCTGAAGTTGATGACAAGGCCATAGTGTTGGCGGAACCTTCCTCGCAAGGAAAATCTCATGATGATAAAAGGGAGGAACTCCCACACCCGTGGTGAATGTTACATATCGATGGGGCCGTGAACAACAGTGGATCAAGTACCGGAATTGTCTTAATCACTCCGGAGGGGCACCGTTTGATGAGTGCTATCCATTTCAAGTTTTATGTCACTAACAATGACGCTGAGTATGAAGCTTTGATCAACGGTCTGAAAGTAGCTCTGGAGGTGGGAGCTGTGAATCTGATAGTTCAGAGTGACTCCGAATTAGTTGTGAACCAAGTCAACGGAGGTTTCCAGGCCAGGGGACCATGGACGGAGTTATATATGAGATGTGCGCAACGCCTATTGAAAAAATTTGAAAATGCCAAGCTAGAAAGTGTTCCATGAGAAGAAAATAGTAATGCGGATGCTTTGGCCAAGATGGGATCACAGATGGACAACGTCCAACTTGGACAAATCCCTTTGGGAATCCAGGAAATCCCGAGTTTTCCAGAGGTAGAGGTATTTCAGATGCAAGAAATCCCGCGAGGAAGCTGGATGACCCTCATTCATAACTATATCCAAACAGGAGTTGTACCAGAAGACAAACTACAGGCTAGATGCCTTCGGTACCAGGCTGCAAAGTATGTTGAATATGACGGGATATTATACAAGAGAGGATTTAACCAGCCACTGTTACGCTGTGTAAATATAGAAGAGGGAGATTATATTCTCAGAGAAGTGTACGAAGGGATTTGTGGCAATCACTCGGGGGGTGGTTCGTTGGCATTAAAGATGCTCAGACAAGGATATTACTGGCTGACCATGAAAGAAGATGCCTTCAAGTTTGTCCGGGCCTGTGATCGCTGCCAACGATTCACCAACTATTCCAACGCCCCGACATCTACCATTACCTCATTGGCAAGTCCTTGGCCTTTTGCCATGTGGGGAATCGATCTCTTTGGAGAGTTGCCCAAAGCAAAGGGGGGTGTGAAATACGCCGTGGTGGCTGTGGACTACTTTACCAAATGGGCGGAGGCTATGCCACTGGCCACAATCACAACAAAGAAGATAAGGGACTTTGTTTTCAATTTCATAGTATGCAGGTTCGGTATCCCCAACAAACTCATCTCGGATAATGGGAGGCAGTTTGATAGTAAAGAGTTAAGGAAGCTTTGTGAGGACTTGAACATCAAAAAGGACTTTGCCGCAGTTTATAATCCGCAAAGTAATGGTCAGACGGAGGCTATAAAAAAAATCATAAAACATACCTTGAAGGCAAAGTTGGAAGAGAAAAAAGGAGATTGACCAGAGGAGATGCCCATGGTCCTCTGGTCTTACAATGCAACTCCCAGATTGACTACAGGAGAAACCCCATTTCTACTGACTTATGGGTATGAGGCCATGGTTCCCGTGGAGGTAGGAGTTGGATCCCTCCGGAGAGACGTGTTTGTTGAGGGAGATGCAGAAGTTAACCAGAGGTTCCACTTGGATTTGTTAGATGAAGCCCGAATAAACTCTCAATTAAAGCTTGCTGCATATCAGCAGAGAATCACAAGGTATTTTAATAAAAAGGTAAAATCCGTGTCATTCAAGGTTGGGGATCTTGTGTTGCGAAAAGTTATGCCTAACACTAAGATAGCTCAGCACGGGGTGCTTGGAGCTAATTGGGAAGGACCGTACAAGGTCAAAGCTATACTCTGGAAGGGAACATATCGCTTGGAAGATCTGGATGGTAAACCTATTCCTCGAGCATGGAATGCGGAACATTTACGAAAGTATTATCAGTAGGGTGTGGTTGTGTCCCCCTCATTTCCATGCTTAATTCCTATGTCATAGACTAGTAGCAAATAAATTCCTCCTAGCCTAGGGGGTAGTACATATGACTACGAACCTTGGAACTAGCAGAATGAAGAAAATTTTCAAATAATTTTCCCAAAGAGGATAGTAGCCATGGGACTGTGTAATTTGTACACTAGAGTGCATTATCAATAAAAGAAAGAAGTTACTTCAAATTGTTTTATCTGCTTGGCATGAAAATTTTTCATTTGAAGAAAACCAGAGGCGCGCCCTATGATAAGGCGCGCCCTATCGAATAGTTATTCCATAATTAAGATAACATTGTATGCATACATGAAAGGACACGCCTAAAAACTGATAACGAAGAAATAAAAGTATATGGCCAGTCAAATAAATTAAGGTAAAAGTCCTTCAGATTAAGGCACGCCATTGGGCTGGCACTTAAGTAAATTATCGCAAGGGAATCGCTGATAAGGAAAAGTACTTATCATTTGCATTCTGAAAAGAAATAAGGCACGCCCTGTAATAACCCCAATTTTTGGGAAATTTTTGAAACCCTTATGAATAGTGTTTTTGCTGAATGAGAAAACTTTTCATGCCACACTATGTAGGGGTTCTGATATGGATATTCTGAGATTTTATTAGTACTTTAAATGGGATATAAGTGTATGTAAAGATCGTCAGAATCCAAATCCGAACACTTTGATTTTTCCCGGAAATACACTAGATACGGAAAGATTTGAGAAAAAGGTAACAGGATAAAAAGTATTTAAATTAAAGGATTATAGGAGAGGATCATAAAAGGAATATAATATATTGAGAAAGGTTAAGGGAACCTAAGTAATAAGATCCCGGGTATGATCCTTCAAACGATAAACGAAAACGAAAGTTAAGCAAACCGTATAACAGATCAGCGGTCATTAGGCAAACAATTAGGAAGTTAATCAAAGGGATTAGAGAGGATGATGTCACCCAACCAATGAGAAGAGGACAAGGAGGGGAGGATGACATCATGAGGATGACACAAGCATGACATGGGAAGGAAGGAGATGTGGTGGCTTTTTAACCACACAAAATCAAGGGCAACTAGGTAATTTACTAAAACAAACACAAAAATCAAACCAACCAAGCCAAGCAAATCATTTTCATCAAAATCAAAAAGAAACCAAGGCATTGTTCTTCATGCTCTCGGCCAAAACAGAACCAGAACACTAAAACTGCTGTATCTCCTTCATTTCTCACTCAAATATTGTGTTCTATAGCTCATTGGAAAGGTATTGAGATGGCCTACAACTCTTGTTCACAAGTCTTGTCCAAATAATCATGGTGAGACCCTCATTTTTACAGTTCTTTAAATCGGACTTTTAGAAACTTCAAAGCCTAACTTTGTGTTCTTGATTTCTTTGGAAAGATCAAGCTTGTAGGAGGCTCCCTAAGGCTTCCTAGCAACTTAAAACCTCCCAAGGAAGGTATAAACTTCAAACCCTAGCCTTTACTTTATTTGTTAGTAAGTTTAATGGTTGGTGTTGTGAAATGAGAAGCATGGATTGTGATTATTAGTAGTTTGGTTTGATTTGGAAGTGTTTTTGGTAATTGAAGCTTGATTATAGTTCATAGGTCGTGATTGTGGTTGTTTGAGTTGAAAACCTTGGATATTATGGACTGATGTGGTATGGTTTAGGTGAAGTTTTGTTGTATTGATGGTTATGAGTTGGTTGGTGGTTAATTGGAGTAGTTTAAACATTGGTAATCGCGTAAACATAGCCGTCGTAACGTCCGATTTTCTTTGGACTGTTTTTGTGCATAACATTAGGACCCGAGAAGCCCCTGCTAGATTATGACCACTGCCATGTTTAGATAGCTCATGTTACGAGCTTCGTTTTGATATGTAGTTCGTTCGATTCCGATGCACGGTTTAGGAGAAACGACCGTTTCAAGTAACGGCGTTTCGTGAACGAAACTTTTCCCCTCGCCTTACTTTGAAACATAGGTTAAAGACCAAAAAGGGTTAATTAATGCATGAAACATTTATGGTAAGTGTGTTAGGCAGTTGGTAAGACACTCGCGAAGGAATCGCCTTAAAACTCTTAAAGGTTAAATTATTAAAAATGGTGGAGCCGAGGGTACTCGAGTGACTTAAGAGAATCAGTAAGCGCAAAACGAGCGTTAGAGTCTGAGTTGGTTAGAGTATAGATTTACAAGTGACTTTGGTTTAATTCCAACTTACTTGTTGTTTATAGGTTACCAGACTCGTCCCGAGCCATTCGTAACCCCCAGTCGCTCAGGCAAGTTTTCTACCCGATATACTGTTGTTGTGATGTAAATATATGTATATACATTATCTTGTGATAGTGCATGATTGTTATTAGCAAATTTTGCGATATATTGGAGCATGCTGATATGGTATATATGCATGTCTGTTTCGTAATCTGGTTATCTATCTGTTGATTTCAATGCTTATAGTTGCATAATACCTATGCTAGAAATAAGCAAGTAGTTGCGTATACCCTTAGTATAGGGGATAAAAGGTGAACATATTTCTAAACCGGGAGTCGATGTTCCCGAGTATATTATATATATATATATTTATATATATATGGATATAGTTTTTAAAACTATGGATCGAATAAGGTTTATTCGATACCTTTATTTTACTTAATTGAATATTAATTTGAGTATTCATTCGAGGGCTTATGACTCAGTTTATTTTATTATTTGAATATTATTTGAATATTCATTCGAGGGCTTATGACTCAGTTTATTTTATTATTTGAATATTATTTGAATATTCATTCGAGGGCTTATGACTCAGTTTATATTATTATTGAATATTACTTGGATATTCATTTGAGGATGTATGACTCCTTTATTTTATGAATATTATTTATAGTATTCATTCGAGGTATTATGACTCCGCTTATTACTTAATAATATTCTTTATTGTATTAAAGAATAAGGTGTCGATAATCAAACTTACTTTTGATTATTCAAATAAAGATATTACTTTCGTATAAGTATATCTTTGATTATTTGCTATTCATTTCAAGTATAAGTTTTAATACTTCTACTTCAATTATTTTATAAAGATTATTCTTTATGGGAATATTATTTAAATAATAATATTCAGACATTTTCTAAATATTCTGGGGACTGATTTACTTCATTAAATCAGCTTCACTCCAAACATTCTTAAAAATGTTTTGCGAGTCTTCAAAATGATTTTTTTAAAAGTTAGAGCGGATCCCAAAACTCATTTTTTTAAGATCCTCCTTTCGAAGGGGATTTAAATACTCGCTCAAAACCTGAGGGATCCGGCTCTGTGGTGTGTTTTATATTCGCAACAAGGTTGCTGTTTTGATAAATGAATTGATTACTTACCCAACACTCGGGAAGTAAAATTCTTGGAACAAGTTAATCCATTAACAGGCATCGCCTGGGAAATATCGGTGAGTTCTCCTTTCCAAATAGATACGACTTCTTGGTGGAGCCGTATCAACAAGTTTCTACTTGGGGAAAGTGGGGACAAGCTTTACGTTTCAGAGTCATGGATTTCATCTGAACTAGGAGTGGCGTAAGTGGCCGAGTAGCGCCGGCCCAACCTTATTATATTGGCCCTAATGGCCTGGAAGTTCCGCTAAGGCGGTCCATTCCTTAGGAGTTCAGTGTTCGGTTGACAAGTAAATCCGACAGGTTCTCCTCTACATGTAGAAAATGGTGGGGTTGTACTACTACGACTGATCATCGTAAGTGGTCTTCCTGGCGCGGCAAACTCCCGTAATGAGTTCATCATCCAATTGGATAATTTCTGCAACACTACCCAGAGCACTTCGATAGAAAGGCTACGGTTGGGCGATTGTTGAGTGTTGGCAGGGTCAAGTTTTCAAAATGATGTTTACATCAAATGAAGTATCTCGTAACTTCATTTTATTTTGATAATATTTTAAAGATTTAATCTATTCAAATCTTGCCTTATAGTCTCATCTATGTGATGAACTTTTGAAGCTAATTATAACTTGAACGGTGGTAGTTCAAGTAGTATTTGGGAAAGATATAAGTATATTGGGGTATCTTGTAACTTCATCTTTTAAACTTATATCTAATTAATAATTGTCTTATGAATGACAAAGATTTTCAGAAAAACGTTGAGACAAGGTTAGATATATAAGATCACCTTGCAACGATATTTTTTTTTATACAGTTATACACTGGGACTTTGTGTATATTGTGCATGGAAGAGGACTTCCAATATTTTGAAAAGTATATATGTATATATATATATACTGAATATTTTGCGACTTCATCGCATTAAGATATCAACTTGGTTCATTTCTTTTGACCAAGACTTTCATGAGTACTATGAGAAGGCTCATATATTGTTAATCATTATATATATTATTTTGGTGGGCTTGCTGCTCACCCTTGCTTTCTTCTTTCATCACACAACATCAGATAGACAAGATGAACCGGACTAAGCTCCCGATTCGCAAGAGGTTGGGAGACGTTCCGCAGTTTTCTAGAAGCACTGATGCCGCCATAGCTGAGGTAGGAACTACCAATAGGCTAGGCTTTCAACTTTTGATGTATCAGATTATGTATATTTATGAATTGTAATAATGGCAAAGAAATGTAAATTTATTCAGAAACCTGTTTAAGGTGTATTGGCATATAATTGTGGAATAAAACGACTTGTGATTATTTTTGGATATTCATCTCTGAGACTATAACTTGTGGTGTGTGTGTTTATTGTGGGGTCACAGTACAGAGTAGTTGATTATTTATTAAGATTGGGTGTTGTTAAGGGAAATGGAACTCGTGACAACCCGGATCCCCGACCCCGGATTTGGGGGTGTTACAGAAATGGTATCAGAGCCAAGCGTTATAAACCTCAGAGATGATGGGACGTTAAGATAATAAGTTCACTAAGATAATAAGAACTCTTACCAAGTTCATAGTCGGACTACCTAACGTAGTACTGACAGTTAAAACCCTTATGGGAACCCTTATAAATGTAGCGATAGAAGCGTAGTTCGTTATCGTATATGGTAGCGGGACTCCGAACCCTGAAGTTGAGGAACATCAACGCGATGATGTTTTATTACTAATTGGAGATCAGATTGTGGATCCAATAGAGCGTCCTAACGCAGGACCGGATGATGTTGATATTGAGGATGTAGCGGTTGAGGATGTTGTCCTAGAAGGGATAGTTGCTGAGGAGGATCCCATGGAGGATCCTGACGAGATTGGGTAAAGGACCACTGATGAATTGATGACCCTGGTTGGGTCGACTACCAGAGGTAGGATTGGCCGGTCACTACTAGAGGATCGTTCAAGTTTGTAAAGATAGTAGCCCCTTTAACGCGGCTTACTCGTAAGACTGAGAAGTTCGAATGGACAGAGAAATGCGAGAACAACTTTTAAGAACCGAAGCAAAGGTTGGTGACGTTCCCTATGTTGGCGTTGCCGGATGGAAAATGAGATTTTGTGATTTGTAAGTGACGCTTCGCATAAGGAATTAGGGTGCTTCTTAAATAGCACAGCAAGATAATCGCGTCTGCGTCAAGACAATTAAGGGAATTTAAAATTCGATATCCCCACCCATGAGCTTGGGCTCGTGGCAATAGTTTTGCCCTAAAGATTTGAGGCACTACTTGTATGGAGAGAAGTGTGAGATTCACAAACCATAGGAGCTCTAGTACATTCTTACGTAGAAAGAGCTCAACATACGCCAGAGGAGGCGGTTAGAGCTAATCAAGAATTATGATTGGGAGATTCTTTATCATTCGGGGAAAGCCAATATGGTGGCTGATGCCCTTAGTAAAAAGGAGAGACTCAAGATGATAATGTCTTTTGGAGAGTTTATAAGAGATTTTGAGAAAATGGAAATAGTAGTGAAGGTAACCGGAGCCGGTACCGAAAAGCTGTTTGAGATAGCAATACAGCCCGAAGTATTGGAAAAGAACATATTGTGCCAGTAAAAGTGATGAATGAAGGTAGAGAGCCAACAAATAGGTATGAGATTAATACCGAGAGTGATGATAAGGGAATAATGAGGTATTCCTATAGAATTTGGGTTCCAAAGGTTTAAGAGCTTAAAGATGAAATCTTAGATAAAAGCTAGTTTGAGGAATAAGAGTTAGAGCAAACCCTGAACGTGATAGTCAGGGAGGTTGCCACCAAGACAAAAGGAACCCATAACATGATGAAGTGGAAAATGAGGATTTAAATTATGTAAGATGACCCCAATTATGGGGAGTAGGAAGAAATATTTAGACTGAGGAAACAAAAGTCGAGTAAGGACAGGAGACCCGAGATGGTACCCCTATACGGCAATTCATGGACCTGTCTAAAGAGAACTTAGACTATTATCCCCAACCACCACCCTGAGGAGACAGTGCGGTGGGAAATTCTTTCATGACCTTTAAGTCGCTAAGCTCTCAGAGTTCCAAGGAACAAGCTGACCCAGTCGAGGCAAGAGCCTGGCTAAAGGAAATAGATGAATCATTTGAGATTCTAAATGATTGACGAACCACAAAAGACTGTTTTGTCACTTACCCTCCTAAGAGAGAGACCACCCGCTGGTGAAAGGCCAAGGAAGGCACGGAGCAAGAGATTATAATAAACTGATTTAAGTTTAGTCAATTGTTTTCAGGAAAGTACTTCCCAAGGTTATGGAGATAGTGTAAAAGCTTAAGAGCCAGAACAAAGGCAGACGAGTATGATGAATTATGAATCTAAGTTGTAAAAGTTATCAAGATTCGTTCTGAAGACACGAATCCAGAATGACGGGATATTTGAAATCAATGCTTATGTTGTGTTGGTTCATGAAATAACGATAAGAGAAAGGAATATAAAGGCAAGAGAGTTTGAGGAATGATAAGGGAGTTGGGTATGAGGAAACCCTAAAGACTCGTAGAAATAGAAATAGAAAAGTAGGTAATCGTCCGGATGAGAGTGATTCACCATGAGTTAAATTGATGGTTGAAGGTATAAGAGATACATATATTTTATCCCCTGTAAGTTGGGAAGATTCGAGGAAACCTTGAGATAATTCGAAGGATAAATAATGAGACGCGGATAGACTGAGAAGACAAGAAAGTAAGAAATTAAGAAAATTGGGTGAAGGAAGTGACCTTCAAGAAGGTAAAGTGTAAGACCGGTGGCATGATACCCAGAAAGGGAGACGCCAGATATGAAAGATATCCCAACATTGAGATGACTGTTGAGATAAAAAACAAAAGTAAATAAGGAATTATTAAGAAGAAGTTCACGTTGAACATGACCAATATCTTCCTGAACATCCATGTTATCATTACCAAATCAAGAAAGAAAAGTGGATGACCATTGTTATCTTTTGGAGGCCATATGGATTGACCTCAATTTGAATAAGGATGCTATTATGAAGTTAGGTATAGACTATCGAGGTGGGAATGATTGAATAAGACACCCTTATCAAGGATATATGACTTGATTTATCCATGGAAGGATGCAGGTACCTTTTAAAGGTGGAATTAAGGATAGAACATCGGTAACTTAAAATGAATCCTAGGGGAATGCATAAAGGTTGGAATTTCACCCTTAATAGGGACAGTATGAGTTTTGACAGTATGATTTGGAAAGGGTTAATGTAGCAACAACCTTTAAGAATTAGTGGAGAAATTTTTCAGAAGTATATAGACAATGGTTCTAGTAATAGTAAATGGTATTTTAATATGCCCTGTATCTAGGGAATACAGGAGGAACGATTGAAGGATAACCTTAGAGGTTTTACAAGGAGAAAGGTAATATTCAAAATTTTCAAGAATAGAAATGTTGATAAAGGAAATATGACGTAATTATAATGTTGTCAAGTGGGGCACGTGTTAAACCACGAGAAAGTATGGATCGAACCAGTAATGGTCGAAATTATTCAGGGCAATTAGGACTTAAGATAAAAGATGTTCTAATTATGATTGAGAGTCAGTCATGACAGTGATTAACCTCTAAAGACTGAGGCAATAACTTATGGAAAAATGGTGATTTTTTTTTACTCATCAGATTTTAAGGAAAGCATTTTCACATAAGCTGTGATTGAAATAAGGTAGAAAATTTATTTGGAGATGGTTAAAGTGACATTGACTGTAAGGAAATTTTACTATCAGGAAAGGCCAAAGAGGTGGCCGACACTTTAAAGGTAAGAGGATAATTATAGGCGCTTGTGCCAAAAGAATACAGTGATGATGGTTAAAACTGTGAAGGTTGTATTATGGTTTGGAAGATTGACATTCCTTCTGATGACTGTGCAATACCCAGCCGTAATAGTAGTTGGTAAAGGTTTAATTCGTGTAATCTCCATGAGCGGGCTATCTATCTTAGAAGGTACTATCTTGAGAATGAGCCTGGACCATGTTTCAAAAGGACTAAACGAACCTTTGAGATCAGGAGTGTTCTTCATGAATCAGAAATGGTGATTATGTTACCTCCTTAGAAGGATTTGATACGACATGTATGGACTCCGTATGGTTAGCTATTAAGATTTCATGGAAAGTGAATGATGACAGTGGGTCAGTGGTGGACCATAGTAAGGCAGCAATGATTCTGCGAGTAATGAGCTGATTACAACCGTGAGAGTTGTATTGGAATGGATGTTGAGATTGAGTACCACTAAAGTGGTAGTGTATAAGTTATCATTGATAGACTAATTAAGTAGAGTATCTACCTATTGAATATTTATTCCCTCTTATGAAAAGAGAGTCGTATTACTATATGAGGAAGGTTGCGGTGCAAGCATAGAACTCTAGTAACGGTGATGTCTAAAATGAGATCCCAGGTTCGATTTTCGAAATCGAGGGAGTTTCAAAGGTGATTGTGTATAAGCTCGAGGAAGAGCATGGGTCCATAGAATGATGGACGGAATAGAAATATTTAGGCATGGGAAATACGATGCTATAATACTTGATGCTGATATAAATACGTATATGTTTTGTTCTCCTATGACAAACCTCTATAGTTCAGAGGTAGGTTCCAAGCCAGATATTTTGTGGCAGTATATTTTTTTTATATATACAATTCTCTTCAGTTCGTTCTTTTCTCTTCTTTTCATTTCATGTAAGTTGAGAAGAACAACCCTTCCAGAAGGGGAGGTATTGCCGAATGACTGTCTATCTGTGTGATAGAAGCCTAGTAGGATACCAACTATTGTTTAATTGCTTGTCAAGTACTAAAGGCTGGCCACCTTCTGTACTAACTATGCGAGATAACAAGTGTTCATGATCATAGTGATCTCTCAATAAATTCTTTTACTTCTATATGAAGGATTAAGCTTTCGAAAATAGAAACAGCTGAAAAAGGAGTAGTAAAGTTATGGTGGTATTCAGAATGGGAACACATTCGTAATACTAAGGTTGACGTGGTTATTAAAAGGTTATAGAACGCTAACGAGCAAAAGTATAACCAGTATAATATTAGGAACGGAAGGTAGTAGCGATTACGAACTCGAAAAGAATGGGTATTGAGAAGCAAAAGCTCTAATGCTAGACGCTATAATGAGAGTCTGTGCAATAGACTTGAAAAAAATTTGGAATGATCACTTAACGCGGATTTAGTTATATCACGACAATAGATCATATGTCATTATCGAGGTGTCACCTTATGAGATCCTTGAGGGAAGATAATGTCGATCTCCCTTATGTTAGGATGAAGTTGTAGAGCGCAAGATGCTCGGACCCGCAGTAGTCCAAAGGACCAGGGATATAATAGATCTAATCAGAGGACGGCTGGTAGTAACCCAAGATGGACATAAGAGGTATGCTGATTTGACTCAAAAAGGACAAAGAGTATGAAATAGGGGGCCTAGTAATGTTATAGGTATCCCCTTGGAAACCCTTGAAAAAGGATTGATGAGGTTCGGAAAGAAAGGAAAGCTAAGTCTAAAATTTGTTGGACCCTTGGATATATTAAGACGTTTGGGAAGTTAGCATATGAGCTAGCCCTACCCCCGAACCTGTAGCAAGTTCATAACGTGTTCCACGTATCAATGTTAAGGAAGTGTAATTCGGATGCCAGACAAATAGGGGCATATGAGCGCATACACATGCAACCAGACGTAACCTATATGGAGCAACCAGGAAGGGTATAGAGTAAAAAGGAACGAGTGCTTAGGAGAAGGGTTATCAAACTAGTAAGAGTTTGATGGTAGAACCACAATGTGGGAAAATTTACTCGAGAGTTAGAAAGTGCAATGCTAAGAGA
This sequence comes from Apium graveolens, assembly GCF_009905375.1. NCBI lineage: Eukaryota > Viridiplantae > Streptophyta > Magnoliopsida > Apiales > Apiaceae > Apium > Apium graveolens. Next base: position 148,028,363 of record NC_133655.1, read on the forward strand.
GTATCCCTATTCATTTTCTATCTGATTCCGGGACGGAATCCTTTTAAGGAGGGGAGACTGTAATAACCCCAATTTTTGGGAAATTTTTGAAACCCTTATGAATAGTGTTTTTGCTGAATGAGAAAACTTTTCATGCCACACTATGTAGGGGTTTCGATATGGATATTCTGAGATTTTATTAGTACTTTATATGGGATATAAGTGTATGTAAAGATCGTCAGAATCCAAATCCGAACACTTTGATTTTTCCCGGAAATACACTAGATACGGAAAGATTTGAGAAAAAGGTAACAGGATAAAAAGTATTTAAATTAAAGGATTATAGGAGAGGATCATAAAAGGAATATAATATATTGAGAAAGGTTAAGGGAACCTAAGTAATAAGATCCCGGGTATGATCCTTCAAACGATAAACGAAAACGAAAGTTAAGCAAACCGTATAACAGATCAGCGGTCATTAGGCAAACAATTAGGAAGTTAATCAAAGGGATTAGAGAGGATGATGTCACCCAACCAATGAGAAGAGGACAAGGAGGGGAGGATGACATCATGAGGATGACACAAGCATGACATGGGAAGGAAGGAGATGTGGTGGCTTTTTAACCACACAAAATCAAGGGCAACTAGGTAATTTACTAAAACAAACACAAAAATCAAACCAACCAAGCCAAGCAAATCATTTTCATCAAAATCAAAAAGAAACCAAGGCATTGTTCTTCATGCTCTCGGCCAAAACAGAACCAGAACACTAAAACTGCTGTATCTCCTTCATTTCTCACTCAAATATTGTGTTCTATAGCTCATTGGAAAGGTATTGAGATGGCCTACAACTCTTGTTCACAAGTCTTGTCCAAATAATCATGGTGAGACCCTCATTTTTACAGTTCTTTAAATCGGACTTTTAGAAACTTCAAAGCCTAACTTTGTGTTCTTGATTTCTTTGGAAAGATCAAGCTTGTAGGAGGCTCCCTAAGGCTTCCTAGCAACTTAAAACCTCCCAAGGAAGGTATAAACTTCAAACCCTAGCCTTTACTTTATTTGTTAGTAAGTTTAATGGTTGGTGTTGTGAAATGAGAAGCATGGATTGTGATTATTAGTAGTTTGGTTTGATTTGGAAGTGTTTTTGGTAATTGAAGCTTGATTATAGTTCATAGGTCGTGATTGTGGTTGTTTGAGTTGAAAACCTTGGATATTATGGACTGATGTGGTATGGTTTAGGTGAAGTTTTGTTGTATTGATGGTTATGAGTTGGTTGGTGGTTAATTGGAGTAGTTTAAACATTGGTAATCGCGTAAACATAGCCGTCGTAACGTCCGATTTTCTTTGGACTGTTTTTGTGCATAACATTAGGACCCGAGAAGCCCCTGCTAGATTATGACCACTGCCATGTTTAGATAGCTCATGTTACGAGCTTCGTTTTGATATGTAGTTCGTTCGATTCCGATGCACGGTTTAGGAGAAACGACCGTTTCAAGTAACGGCGTTTCGTGAACGAAACTTTTCCCCTCGCCTTACTTTGAAACATAGGTTAAAGACCAAAAAGGGTTAATTAATGCATGAAACATTTATGGTAAGTGTGTTAGGCAGTTGGTAAGACACTCGCGAAGGAATCGCCTTAAAACTCTTAAAGGTTAAATTATTAAAAATGGTGGAGCCGAGGGTACTCGAGTGACTTAAGAGAATCAGTAAGCGCAAAACGAGCGTTAGAGTCTGAGTTGGTTAGAGTATAGATTTACAAGTGACTTTGGTTTAATTCCAACTTACTTGTTGTTTATAGGTTACCAGACTCGTCCCGAGCCATTCGTAACCCCCAGTCGCTCAGGCAAGTTTTCTACCCGATATACTGTTGTTGTGATGTAAATATATGTATATACATTATCTTGTGATAGTGCATGATTGTTATTAGCAAATTTTGCGATATATTGGAGCATGCTGATATGGTATATATGCATGTCTGTTTCGTAATCTGGTTATCTATCTGTTGATTTCAATGCTTATAGTTGCATAATACCTATGCTAGAAATAAGCAAGTAGTTGCGTATACCCTTAGTATAGGGGATAAAAGGTGAACATATTTCTAAACCGGGAGTCGATGTTCCCGAGTATATTATATATATATATATTTATATATATATGGATATAGTTTTTAAAACTATGGATCGAATAAGGTTTATTCGATACCTTTATTTTACTTAATTGAATATTAATTTGAGTATTCATTCGAGGGCTTATGACTCAGTTTATTTTATTATTTGAATATTATTTGAATATTCATTCGAGGACTTATGACTCAGTTTATTTTATTATTTGAATATTATTTGAATATTCATTCGAGGGCTTATGACTCAGTTTATATTATTATTGAATATTACTTGGATATTCATTTGAGGATGTATGACTCCTTTATTTTATGAATATTATTTATAGTATTCATTCGAGGTATTATGACTCCGCTTATTACTTAATAATATTCTTTATTGTATTAAAGAATAAGGTGTCGATAATCAAACTTACTTTTGATTATTCAAATAAAGATATTACTTTCGTATAAGTATATCTTTGATTATTTGCTATTCATTTCAAGTATAAGTTTTAATACTTCTACTTCAATTATTTTATAAAGATTATTCTTTATGGGAATATTATTTAAATAATAATATTCAGACATTTTCTAAATATTCTGGGGACTGATTTACTTCATTAAATCAGCTTCACTCCAAACATTCTTAAAAATGTTTTGCGAGTCTTCAAAATGATTTTTTTAAAAGTTAGAGCGGATCCCAAAACTCATTTTTTTTAAGATCCTCCTTTCGAAGGGGATTTAAATACTCGCTCAAAACCTGAGGGATCCGGCTCTGTGGTGTGTTTTATATTCGCAACAAGGTTGCTGTTTTGATAAATGAATTGATTACTTACCCAACACTCGGGAAGTAAAATTCTTGGAACAAGTTAATCCATTAACAGGCATCGCCTGGGAAATATCGGTGAGTTCTCCTTTCCAAATAGATACGACTTCTTGGTGGAGCCGTATCAACAAGTTTCTACTTGGGGAAAGTGGGGACAAGCTTTACGTTTCAGAGTCATGGATTTCATCTGAACTAGGAGTGGCGTAAGTGGCCGAGTAGCGCCGGCCCAACCTTATTATATTGGCCCTAATGGCCTGGAAGTTCCGCTAAGGCGGTCCATTCCTTAGGAGTTCAGTGTTCGGTTGACAAGTAAATCCGACAGGTTCTCCTCTACATGTAGAAAATGGTGGGGTTGTACTACTACGACTGATCATCGTAAGTGGTCTTCCTGGCGCGGCAAACTCCCGTAATGAGTTCATCATCCAATTGGATAATTTCTGCAACACTACCCAGAGCACTTCGATAGAAAGGCTACGGTTGGGCGATTGTTGAGTGTTGGCAGGGTCAAGTTTTCAAAATGATGTTTACATCAAATGAAGTATCTCGTAACTTCATTTTATTTTGATAATATTTTAAAGATTTAATCTATTCAAATCTTGCCTTATAGTCTCATCTATGTGATGAACTTTTGAAGCTAATTATAACTTGAACGGTGGTAGTTCAAGTAGTATTTGGGAAAGATATAAGTATATTGGGGTATCTTGTAACTTCATCTTTTAAACTTATATCTAATTAATAATTGTCTTATGAATGACAAAGATTTTCAGAAAAACGTTGAGACAAGGTTAGATATATAAGATCACCTTGCAACGATATTTTTTTTTATACAGTTATACACTGGGACTTTGTGTATATTGTGCATGGAAGAGGACTTCCAATATTTTGAAAAGTATATATGTATATATATATATACTGAATATTTTGCGACTTCATCGCATTAAGATATCAACTTGGTTCATTTCTTTTGACCAAGACTTTCATGAGTACTATGAGAAGGCTCATATATTGTTAATCATTATATATATTATTTTGGTGGGCTTGCTGCTCACCCTTGCTTTCTTCTTTCATCACACAACATCAGATAGACAAGATGAACCGGACTAAGCTCCCGATTCGCAAGAGGTTGGGAGACGTTCCGCAGTTTTCTAGAAGCACTGATGCCGCCATAGCTGAGGTAGGAACTACCAATAGGCTAGGCTTTCAACTTTTGATGTATCAGATTATGTATATTTATGAATTGTAATAATGGCAAAGAAATGTAAATTTATTCAGAAACCTGTTTAAGGTGTATTGGCATATAATTGTGGAATAAAACGACTTGTGATTATTTTTGGATATTCATCTCTGAGACTATAACTTGTGGTGTGTGTGTTTATTGTGGGGTCACAGTACAGAGTAGTTGATTATTTATTAAGATTGGGTGTTGTTAAGGGAAATGGAACTCGTGACAACCCGGATCCCCGACCCCGGATTTGGGGGTGTTACACGCCCTGATTTCTAAATGCTCCGGGAAAGGAGTCTATAGATCTCTATGACATGAGGACAATTTCGAGATCACATGAAAAGAAAAACACCCACAAATATGCTAAATAAATATTCTTTAAATGTCAAAGGGCGCGCCCTGTAGTGACGTAAGTCATAACTAACTGAAGATTTATGAAAACATGATATAAGGGCGTGCCGTCATGGAAGTATGCGTCTCATGTTTTTGGAGTATAAAATGGCCAAGAAAAAGTCGAAGTGCCTTAACCAATTTTATGCATATTGAAGAAAAGATGAAATTATATGAAACCATACGGAATATCATGGTGCAAAAGGTGAAGAGTAGCAAAATAATAAGTCACACAACCTTGCACAACATCAAAAGAGGGCTGGCTCCTCAGAAGTATTTGAAACTTAAAGTATAAATACTGGATAAACATGCATCAGGGCGCGCCCTGAGATTTCTCTGTTAGGGGGATGGTTTGAAGAGGAACAGTAGGGTCGGATTCAGGCGTGTCCTTGGGGGTTTCCTATCGTGATGCGCCCTCACCTTCTTCCTCTAATCCAAGCTCTACCCTCCGTGCCTTGATCTCAGCAGCATGCTCCTTCTTAAATTCTACCATCTCAGCAGCCGTTTCTTCCCCAAACTTCTCAAAAGTGTAATCAGGGTCATTGGCCACAAAACCAATCCTGTAGAAGTGAAAACCATTGGCAAATGCTTCATCAGTCATTTCCCTCTTTTCATCAGGCCAGCCCGTTTTCAGTTTCTCCTCAAGATACTCAATCCTCAAGTTGGCTCCACCAAGCTCAGTATGGAGAGAGGTAGCCTTTTTGTTGGCAATCTCCAGCTGAGAAGTAAGATTGGCCACCTAATCCTTGAGAAAGGAGATTTCAGAGTCCTTGGCTTTGATATCTTTGGCATGCAGAAAATCCTTGTCTTTAAGGGTGTTCTTCAAGATGTTATTGTCACCTTACAGCCTCTCTAGGCGCGCCCTCTCTTCAAGAAGCTTGTCCACCACTCGAGTGGAGTGGACGAACAATTGGCAGGATGCTTTTATAGAAGCACGAGTGGCCTCTTCCAAGTCCATGGCTTGCCACTGTTCCACTTCTTCATCTGAAACATGAAGGGAACCCATGGGTCTAAGAGAATTTAAAGCAGCAGATGAGCCTGAAGGTGTGCCCTCTGTTTTATGCCTTTTAGGCGCGCCTTATTTCTCCGTGAGATCAATTATGGGCCTTTTCGGGACAGGAGTTGTTTGAGGAATAGGAGTAAAAGTTGGGACGGATGCCTGTGCTGTAGGAGCATCTGTCTTTGGCTTGGGCTTAAGTTTATCACCAGGGCGCACCCCAAATGACTTGGGAATTCTTGGAGGAGCCATTTATGCATAAAACATAGAACATGTTAGTTAAATGTGACAAATAGGTGTGCTGAACAAAGCAGTAAGTAAAGGCAATTGATAAAGATAACATTGATAAAATGTATAAAATACTGTGCCTAGAGCGAAAGGGCACGCCCTAAGGGACGGAAAGTTTGACAATATTAACAGGAATTTATATCTAGTATGCTAATGCAAAAGCTAACAGAAAGGAAGCTAGGATGCACCAAGTATGGAAAGGCGCGCCTTTAGACTCTGCAATGCTTGAACCTGAAGGGTCTTGGACTTGAAAAGAGCTGTCTTCTGCTTCTTCTTCTTCTTCTTCAGCATCTTCTTCACTATCTAGGTCAATGGCATGGGAAACAGGGGCACCTTTCCTAAACCTTACGTATTTACATTTCGTTCCTACTTGGTCGGAAAGGATTCTGACTTGCATCAAATTGGTCCGGGTGACTAAGGTCTTTAAGTTCCACCTGTCAGCAGCCACTCTGAGAAGGGCTTCAGCTCATTTTTTGGGCTCGCCCTTAAGTGGTTTGGCCGCTGGTCTGTCTGAAAAGAAATAGGATGTAAAAAAAGGAACATAGAAATAATATAGGGAAAAGAGATTGAAAGGGCGCGCCCTTACTTGGTGACTTGTTGAATCTTATTCTTAATCTGGGAACATCATACAAGTAAAAGAAGTTTTCCTTCCAGCCTTTTTCATGGCTGAGCTTGCCAGAGGAGAAACCTTTCTTATTATGTTGCTTGTCTACAACCAAGTAGTAGTATCCGTGGTCAGACTTTCTCAGGTTAAAGAAATAAGTGACTTCAACCATTGAAGGCTGAGGAAAATCCAGGTCCGTGTAGAGAATGAACAGAGCCAAAATGAATTTGTAGCTGTTGGGAGAAAGTTGGAGTGGAGCCACGTCGTAAAGTTCTATCACTTCCCTAAGATAAGGATGTAAGGGCGCGCCTAAACCTAAAGATACCAGCTTAGGGCTGGTTACCATTCTGGGGATCTTGAAATTTCTCCCGTAGTTGAAAATATGGGGATGCATCATGCTTAAAGGGCGCGCCCATATGCCCTCCATATCATAAAACTCCATGAGCCATTCTAGTTGCTCATCTGAACAGGCTGAGGACAGGCCCACGCAGAAAAGCTTCCCACGCTCCTTCCTAAAGCATTTCTTCACAGCTTCACTGCATGGTTCGAATTCATCCCAATCAAAGTCTAATTTATTATCAGAAACTTCCCAGTGTTGGAAGGGGATTGGAGAAGGTTCAGGAGAGGTGGAAAACTGAAAGGAATCCTCATCAAAGAAATTTAATTCATCGCGAATGGGCGATACATTTCCATCAGGCGCGCCCTCAGAAAAAGGAGAGGTAGGTGCGCCCTGTGGTTGTTGTGGAGATAGGCTTGGAGAAATAGCCCTGTGGGAAACTTTGAAAGGCCCTGCATCTACATTGAAGCCCCTTTTAACACCCCTATATCTGTCAGCATTCAAACTCTCGAACCAGTCATCATCGTCCAGTTCTGTAATAATAGGGGCTGGGGATCTCTCCTTTTAGATTAGTTTCTGCTTCCCATGTCTACGAGACAAAGGAATGTTGTCCGTGGAAGAACCGTTTGAGGAATATGCCATCAAGGTACCCTTTTTGGAATCTTGAACAACACGCGCCACCTGATTCAGAAACTCGGGAGTATGGTGGGCGTTTGGAGGTTGAGGGTCAAAGTAAGTGTTTGGAGGCGAGTAGATTCCCAAATTGGTAAGAAAATCCTTGAATGGGTGAAAAGAAGAGGAAGTGCCCTCGTCTTCCAGCTATTAAGAAAACCAAAAAATATTGAGGGCGCGCCCGATCCGAGGGAATGAAGAAAGAGAACATGAAGGAGAACATATAAAAATGGAAGACTTGAGAAGGCATTTATTGTGTTAAAGGTGACCTATGCTAAGGCATACCCTATAATAATAGGGCGCGCCCTGTTAGACAATAGACCTATGGAGTCTAGCATTAAGACTAAAGGATGCAGAAACTTAAAAAAAAAAACTAGAGGCCATGATAGGTGTGCCTTAAGGCGTGCTACATTAAGAATTACTGGTGGCAGAATATGAGGGCGCGTCTTACAATTAAAAGGGCGCTCCGTGGTTGAGTTTTTCAAAGTATACGTTTTAAAACCTAATTGAAGACGAACAGTTGAAATTCCTAGAAACATAAAATTGAAGATTGGACCAAATAATTTTGGATCTAAAATAGCAAAGATTCGAAATTCACAAATATACATACACAGATATACACGCCATTTCCTATATATCAAGAATAACTATAGAAGTTGAAAGGACAAAGTAACATGCAATGTGACATACATACTAAAACACAAAAGGGGAGAAGCCTTTCATACCTTTTTAAGAGAGGAAGACATTGATCGGAAAAAGCTGGGGAAATAGTGGCCGAGAGAGAGGATTCCGAGCAGTAGAGTAGTGCCGCCGGTGGTGGTGCTCTAAAAAGGAAAGGAAGGTAAAGTAAGAGAGAGGGTAAGAGTGAAAAGTAAAAAATAGGATATGATTGGTATTTATAGCTGAAAAAGTGATAGCTGTTAAAACAAATCACGTCAGGCACGATTTCCGAATAAACAGGGGAACCGTTTCAAAATAATTCAAATTTTAGGACGCGTCCTCTTGAAGGCGCGCCTCGTATAATTATCTCAGTAACTAGAAATCCTGAATGTAAAATTTGGAACTTTAAGAAGGCACGCCCTATTGAAGGCGCGCCCAGTAAAATAATATCGGAGAGTTTGTTTATACAGATTTTGATAAGGATGAGAAAAAAATTCCAATCCCATTTTCAATGACATATGGAATTTGGGGGGTAGTTGTTATGCCCAAAAATTGGTATAAACAATATTCAGATTAAAATTGATAAAATTGGCAAAATCGAAGAAGAAATGCCTTAAATTGAGGAACAGATAAGATTGTCTTTCCATAAAAGGAAAGACGGTGCGCCCTTTGCGTAATCAGGACGCGCCCCATGGACTGAATGGTTGATTGACAGTTGTGGTTGACCATGCATTAAAGGCGCGCCCTCAAGCGTAGTGAGGAGGTGCGCCCAATTGTTAAAGGAAGGGTGAGGAATCCCTTCCTATGGTGAGCCTTAGGGCGCACCCTAAATGGGAGAGATGGCTTGGATGGGACTTCAATAGGATTACATGGATGGGTTTTGTGGAAGATTCAAGGAAGATGGAGATTATTATTACTAACTTATTTGGTGCAGGTACTCTATTGAAGAACTCCTTCGTGTAGCACATCTACAGGAAAGGTGGTGTCCGTGGTCAGAGACCTCCAGGGGTATGCCTAGACTGAAGGCCTCCTCCTGTAGTCAATGGGTGACCTCATTGGGGATGTGGGGTGAAATCTGGTGTGTGCTTTGGGAGCTCTGTCTCTGTAGTCAACGGGTGTCCTCGTTGGGAGACTTTGGAATATCCTGCACTTTGCACCCAAAAGCTTGGAATCACTTATCCTGCAATCTGGTAGGGGTTCCTTATCGGGGGACAAGGATGCATCCAACATTTGGGGTGAACCACGACTATACCTACGTCCGCGGACTAGAGAAACAGCTGGTAGCGGAGGGTTATCCTTGGCCAGGGAGATGCCTTATCCGTGAAGTCTCGAAGCCGCGAACGAGCCTTGGGCCTTTGTGGTTGGGCCTCATCGGCGGACATTCCTAAAGCTAGTAGAAGACGGTTTCCAGTGGGTTTCCTACTGGGCCTCGGGATAAGAAATCTAAGCCCATTAGGTTTCTTGTTCCCCAAGAACTATGTGGGCTTGATCCCCTATAAATAGGAGTACGTAGGCAAATTGTAAGGGGTCAGAAGCGAGAGCGCAAAGGAGCCACCACTAACCCTAAGCAATCTCAGCCCCCAATAATCACCACCACCAAGCACTGTTCACCTTTTTCGACGAATACTGTTCATCAGATCCACCGATTACTGTTCACGTTTCCGACGAAGAACCGCCATCACAGATCTTATTTCCGGCTACGAACCTCAGACTTTGTTGCTCCCAAATTCCCCCGTCAACAATCATATCAGCGTATAAGTAGCATAATAATCCGTATGAGACACCGGTTATTTTCCAAAAAAAATTGTACAACACGTAATTCAATATATAAGTGGCGAATGGGCTAGAAGCCTACGATGATGAAAGAGAATGAGTTACAATCAAATGAGCTTAACAGAATGTTTCATTAAAGTTACAGGGATTTAGAGGTTTCATGTGAATATTTAGGTAAGCACATTATTCAGAAAACATGTTATTTCTTCCGGAACAACATATAACAGTTCGACAACATCAATGGAAGCATCTAGCAATATAAGGGAACTTTCAGGAGTTCAGCAGGAAAAAATATTTTTGTTATATATGCACGTAAATGTCCCTAAAAGTTAGGGACAACATTTACCCCGATCCCGATCCGATCAAGTTCCGTTTAAAGCTGAGAATTATATATTTTCTCGAATACAAGGTGGGGATCGGGGCAATATTTATAAAAATTTTGGGAATCGAGATTGAGTCAGGGATTAGTGTCTCCACACCCTAATCCCTGACCCCGAATCATATTTTAAATAATATATATACAATAAATAAAATAATAATTTTTATATAACTTAAAAAAAATCTAATCCACTAAATAGTTTACCAATTGTGATATTTATTTAATTCGTAATGTAAGAATATTATTGTTATTTATTATTAATTCTATTAAAATATTAATTCAAATCAAGGTGAAAAATTAGCATTATATTAAAAAAGATTAAATATTATGATCGGTCATGTTAATTTTATTAAAAAGTATTGTTCTCAATTTAATTTTATTAAAAAAAAAAAGAATTCTCAGACTCCTCGTGGGGGATCGTCATTCCCTGTTCGGGTCGGAGATCGAGTAGTAAAATAATCTTCGTTCTGAGATAGATTTCGGATTCGAGGATCGTTGGACGGGGATAACACTACCCGACGACCTGCTGGCCATCCAGCAGATCTCAACCTAATAAACCGGTCCATTTGTATGCATAACATTGTTAGTCGCTAAACACGCGCTAATAATACACGCAAGTATACGAGTTCGCAAGTAGTATAAGATATAAATCAAATTCGATCCCACAGAGACTGTATTGGTTAACTATCTAAATTACGCACCTACGCAACAATGTATGGTTATTATTCAATGCTAAGACTATAACAAAATTATATTATTTATAACTAAGAATTACGCTAACTATTATAACTAAGAGAATAAAATAGACTGAATTAATATATATGACAAACATGGGATTCTAACTTCATTAAATACTTCATTTAATAGCCTTATTATTCTCATCCTTAGCATGCAATGGTGATGACACTAATCAGATAACACGAAACTGATAAATGCCAACTTTTGTTGCACGAGTACCATTCTACCAGACATCCACAAAAGAGATAGAAGATAAATAGACACCAATTATACTGAGACCCTTTATGTCTATAGAATTTGACAACATAACGGTTTAAGCACAAGTTATCTATCTTGATTACATAGGGCAAGTAAGATGGGTAAAATTACCTACGAATTATGCATAACAATATATGAACCTATGCTAGCATGGCAAGTTCTAAATCCTTAAATTCACTTTCGCTTCATTAAGAATTAACACACTATCTTATAAGTTCGCAACGCTCATAAGACGAATAAGAACAACCATAATTAGAATATCATACAATCACCACACACTAAGGCATCAAATAAATTAACTAAATAAATCGATAAATAAATCCGCTAGAACCCCACGATAACGATTTGCTTATAATCGAACTCATCGCCAACGTGGGTTCCAATGAAAACATGATATAGCAAACGTAGTCTTTATACGAATAATTAAACCAAAGTACACACAAGAATATAGGTTCAAACAAACAAGAAACAAGCATCCAAATTACAACTCAAAACAAACATTCACAAGAATAAACTAGATCGTCTTCGCCTTTGTTGAATTATGCCAAAAGATCTCTTGTCGTCTTCTCCTCCCTTGATGTCTTCAAACTTTGAATTATGAATTCTATATATTAATAAACGACCTAAGTTATGCTTATATAGCAGTCCATGCACCCCAGGAGTCCAGAATTCGAATTGCAAAAGAATCAGGATTTTTAATTCCCGACCCAGCGCGACCGCGCGCTTCACCAGCACAGGCGCGCTGACTTTCTGTTCCCTGGCGTGGCCGCGCGCAACATGAGCGCGGCACGCCGACCTTCTGCCAAAAAACTTTATTTTCCTTCTTTATTCCTTGCAGCTTCGAGCTAGTCTTTCAAGATTTTATTCCACCACATCCTAAACACCATATTAGCATCAAAATAATGTTAATTCACCTGATTCATGAAATGAAGCCTGAAATGCAAAAATACTTGAAAACACATTAAAACACAAATAACTTGAGTACAAATACATCAACTCAGAGCTTATTAGAGCATAAATAAGTGTCATAAATGCCACTTAACACGCCCCCAAACTTTAATCGATGTTTGTCCTCAAGCATAAACAGACTCAAAGAACAAGAAATAAAAATGCATGAATGCAACTAATATGAATGCAATGATCCCCAAAGAATAACTTCAACCAATAAACTAGCAACACTTCGGCAAATGCAATTATTCACATAAAGATCCATCAAATCTCACAAATCAATCTACACACCAGAAACGTGCGTGTGTGTAAATGCTTACAGATATACTATTGTAACTAGATCGACAACCATAACTCACTACTCATTAAGACAATCGCAGGTTTACAAACAGAATAAAAGCTAGACTCAAAATAACTTATAACACTTCAATTCTTATATCGGAGTTAATCAGGGATTCATGATTTATTCAAACAAGACAAAACACATATGCTTATTTGATCATGCAATGAGTGAGGTCCACAAAAGACTTATACAATAGTACCCATGTAGCGAGCGTTAGGTTAGCGGATCCCAGACTATAAAAGCCTTAGGTCACTAGGCACAAAGTCCCCTAAGAACTTAATAAATTGAGTACTAAAGAGCCCACTTGTGATCAATTATACATAACACTTATACTTCTTTTTTTTTCTTTTTTTTTTCTTTTTCTTCAATAATTTCTGAATGAGTGCTTTTCGCTCCATCTCATTCAACCCTAGCCTACTCATAAAAATATGAGTTGACTACTAGTCAATTGACACCTAGCCACACAACTAGCATTAAAATATAATTTTCTCCAATTTCTAAATATCCATGTCTTTTATTATTAAGAGAATACCCTAAATTCCAAATATAAACAAGCGATCAAACCTCGACAAATCAACAAATCATGACTATGATCTAGCACTCTAGCAACCTATAAGACTTAGTGAAATACAAGTATCTCTAGCATGTAAATCAATCCAATAAGACTCAACATCACTAAATATGACATTACTACACTAGCATCAATATCACCAATTAATCGGAAAAATTATCTAAGGGAATCATGATATAATGCAAATTCATGAAATTATATGAACAAATTATCATAAAAACTACCAAAAATAAAAAAAACTAATGGCAAAATATATGCAACTATATGCATTAAACTATCATGAATATGCAAACTATATGAGATTCACACAAATATATTCCTTCAACTACTACCCCCAAACTTAAAATATTCACTGTCCTCGGTGAAGGTAATAGTAAGGAATCAGGCATACCTACTCAGAATCAGAAGCATCACCCTCAACGGGTGGAGTTTCAGGTGTGTCCGGAGGTGGATGCACGGAATCCTCACCAAAGACTGGACACTGGATGTCAACTCCCGTATCTCTAAATGTAGTCCCAAGTGCCTGGGTGAGATCGCTTGCAAACCGACTATGGATGTCGTGCATCGCATCCATCCTCCGTGCAAGACGCCTATACTGTGTCGAACTCAAACCAGCTCCCAAATCTGCTGCTGCTGCTGCTGCGATGGTCCCCCTTCATCTCCTAACTGAGATTTCCATCCAGTCCTGCTCGCCTGACCAGCAGCTGGGAGAGGGAATTATGGGATGGGGTAGAGTAAAAATCGGGTTAAAATTGATTTTGGAATTAAAATCCCGATTTTCTCTAATAAAATTGCTATATTTTTTTTTTCTCGAACGGGGACCGGCGCGGGAGCGCGCTGAGACAGCGCGGGCGCGCGTAACTTCTGGAAAACCGGTACGGCCGCACGCTGAAATAGCGCGCGTGGCTACTGGAAAAACGGCGCGGCCGCGCGCTTGGTCAGCACGGACGCGCCCAGCTTTTGTAGTTGGCCCTAAATTTTTTTTTCTTGATTTTTTCCTTTCTTCTTGCTTCCTCTACATACTAATGCACAACATACTTAGGTTGCCTCCCAAGAAGTGCTTCTTTTACGTCGCTAGCTCAACGTAGAATCTCGAGATCAAGTGGACAATAAAACGACACTAACCACCTCGTGGGTTGCCGTATCACCATAATAATGCTTCAACCGTTGACCATTAACCTTGAATGTTTGGCCCAGATCATTCTCAAAAATTTCCACCGCTCCATGTGGAAACACAGTTTTGACTATGAAGGGCCCTGACCATCTTGACTTCAACTTTCCAGGAAAAGACGGAGACGAGAGTAAATAAAAGCACTTGTTGCCCCGGCACAAATTTCTTGAGCACTAGACCACGATCATGCCACCTATTAAATTTCTCCTTGTACATTTTGTTGTTCTTATAAGCTTGAAGTCGAAATTTGTCAAGTTCGTTCAATTGAAGCATTCTTTTCTTTCTAGCTTCATCCAAGTCCAGATTCAATTTCTTCAAAGCCCAATAAGCTTTATGCTTCCACCGGCAAATGACACCCCTTACCATAAACCAACTGAAATGGTGATATTTCCAATGGAGTTTTATATGTTGTTCTATACCCCCAAACAACTTCATCAAGCATAATAGACCATAGACAATAGACAATAGCTAAAAGTTATTTCTAAAAACTATAGACAATAGCTAAAAGTTCTTTCTCCGTAGTAGTGTAATTCAGTTGAGCACCGTTGAGGGTCTTACTAGCATAGTAGACCACATGAAAAATGTTGTTCTTCCTCTGCCCAAGAACTGCTCCAACTACATAATCACTTGCATCGCACATCATCTCAAAAGGTACATTCCAATCGGGTGCAGTTATGACCGGTGCCGTAATTAGACTCTTCTTCAATGTCTCAAAAGCTGGAAGGCACTCATCATCAAATTTAAAAGGAACATCTTTCTCTAGTAAACTGCACAATGACTTTGAAATTTTCGAGAAGTCTTTGATGAAACGCCTGTAGAATCCCGCATGACCAAGAAAACTGCGAATTCCCTTAACAGAATTAGGTGGGGGGAAGATTCTCAATGACCCCTACCTTGGCCTTATCCACCTCAAGACCCTTACTAGAAACCTTGTGCCTGAGAATTATGCCTTGACGCACCATAAAGTGACATTTCTCCCAATTGAGAACTAAATTGGTTTCAACGCACCTCTTGAGAACTTGTCCGAGATTTTACAAGCATTCATCAAAAGAATCACCATTGACCGAGAAATCATCCATGAACACTTCCACATTCTGGCCAATCATGTCAGAAAAGATGAGCATCATACATCGCTGAAATGTGGTTGGTGCACCACACAGACCGAATGAAACTCGTCTAAAGGTGAACGTACCGAATGGACAAGTGAAGGTAGTCTTCTCCTGATCTTCTGGAGTGATACAAATCTGATTGTAACCCGAATAGTCATCCAGAAGATAGTAATATTCATGACCAGCCAACCTGTCAAGCATCTGACCAATGAAGGGCAATGGAAAATGGTCCTTTCTAGTGGCCTTGTTCAGCTTCCTGTAGTCCATACAAACTCTCGACCCCGTGACTGTTCGTGTAGGGATAAGCTCATTCTTCTCATTTGCTACCACAGTGATACCACCTTTTTTTGGTACACATTGAATCAGGCTTACCCATGAACTGTCAGAGATAGGGTAGATGATCCCTGCATCTAGCCACTTTAGAATTTCCTTCTTCACTACTTCCTTCATTATTGAATTAAGTCTTCTTTGCTGCTCGACTATAGGTTTGCTACCTTCTTCTAGCAGAATATTATGCATGCAGTAAGAAGGGCTGATTCCCTTAATATCTGCTATAGTCCATCCAATTGTCGATTTGAACTCTCTCAGAATTTTCAAAAGCTTTTCCTCATCGCTACCTGAAAGGTTAGATGTAATAATAACAGGCAGAGTAGATGCATCACCTAAGAAAGCATACCTCAAATGTTCAGGTAAAGGCTTAAGCTCAAGAGTAGGAGCTTCCTCAATAGAAGGCTTGAGGCGTTTAGGAGCTTTGTTTAATTCCTTCATTCCAAGAGATTCAAAAGGCATATCAATCTTCCTTTTCCAGGGAGAAACATTCAAATATTACAATTGCTCATCACCTTCGTCATCTTCGTTATCCGAATTTCCCAACAAGGCTTTTTCTAAGGTATCAGACCTTAGCAAGTGATCAAGTTTCGATGTGACCACCGAATCGACCAACTCGACTTTTAAGCACTCCTCATTATCAATAGGAAATTTCATAGCATTGAACACATTGAAAGTTACATCCTGATCCAACACTCGCATTGTAAGCTCACCCTTCTGCACATCAATCAAGGTTCGACCAGTTGCCAAGAAAGGCCTTCCCAAGATTATGGGAATCTTCTTATCCTCCTCGAAATCAAGAATGACGAAATCAGCAGGGAAGATGAGTTTATCCACCTTGAGCAAGACATCCTCCACAATACCTCTTGGATATGTAATAGAACGGTCGGCCAATTACAAGGTCATGTAAGTTGGTTTGAGTTCAGGTAAGTCCAGTTGCTTGAAGATTGACAAAGGCATCAAATTGATGCTAGCTCCCAAGTCACATAAGCATCTGTCAAAAGACACTTTCCAAATAGTACATGGAATAGTAAAGCTTCCTGGATCTTTAAGCTTCTGAGGCAACTTCTGCTGCAACACAATACTGCATTCCTTCATGAAAGCGACAGTCTCTAAATCATCTAGCTTCACTTTCCGAGAGAGAATACCCTTCATAAACTTTGCCTAACTAGGCATCTGCTCGAGAGCCTCAGTAAAAGGTATGTTGATATGAAGTTTCTTGAACACCTCCAGAAATTTCTCGAATTGCTTTTCCAGCTTTTTCTTCTGCAGCCTCTTATAAAAAGGCGGTGGAGGATATATCTATTTCTCCCCTGTATTACCCTCAGGAAGAGTGTGCTCAACAGTAGTCTTCCTTGGTTCCAATTTTTCATCCTGCTGCTCTACTTCTTTCTCAGCTCTAGCTCCTTCAGTCAACTCTTGTATTTGTTCGGGATTAGCAACCTTTTCAGACCTCAAAGTGGTTGCCTTTACCTGCTCTTTAACTTCCTTCTTTCCTGGCACTTCAGTGTCACTAGGTAGTGTACCAGGCTGACGATTTAGCAAGGCATTGGAAATTTGCCCAATTTGATTTTCCAAGGTCTTGATAGAAATAGCTTGGCTCTTGCACATAAGCTTCAACTCCTCTAATTCAGATTTTTTATTAGCTAGATGCAGCTGGAGTTGTTATGTTGGTGCATACTGCGGTTGCTGAAAACCAGGGGGTCGTACTGCTTAGATGTATACTTCTGATAAGGCTGTTGAACCGCATTCTGAGTATTGCTCCAACTGAAATTAGGATGATTGCGGTTGTTTGGATGATAGGTGGCTGGCACAGGATACTGCGATCGCTGGAAGTTACTTAGAAACTGAGCTGATTCATTCGAAATTGCACACTGATCAGTCTCATGGGCACCAGCACAAAGCTCACAGACACTAGTGATTTGATTAACTCCATAATTAGTCAAAGTGTCCACCTTTATTGTGAAAGTCTTAAGTTGGGCAGCTATAGCAGTTGTTACATCCAACTCCAGAATTCCTACTAATTTTCCCTGAGTCAGTCTCTGAGAAGGATTCTGGTACTCAATAGCAGCCATCAGTTCAATAAGTTCATAAGCTTCATCATAGCTCTTAGCCCACAAGGCTCCTCCTAATGCTGCATCAAGCATGGGCCTAGAAGTAGGACCCAATCCATTGTAGAAATAGTTGATAATCATCCAATCAGGCATGCCATGGTGGGGGCACTTCCTTAGCATCTCCTTATATCGATCCCAAGCTTCACACATAGATTCTCCAGTTTGCTGCGCGAACTGGGTAAGAGCATTCCTGATTGCTGCAGTCTTCGCCAAGGGAAAAAATTTAGTGATAAACTTTTGAGCAAGATCTTCCTAAGTTGTGATAGACCCTGCCGGTAGAGAGTGTAACCAGCACTTAGCTTTGTCCCTCAAAGAGAATGCGAATAGTCGCAGCTTGATAGCATCTTCAGTCACACCATTGAACTTGAAAGTGTCGCAGATCTCGATGAATCCATGATGTGCATGTTAGGGTCTTCGGTAGGAGAACCCCCAAACCGAACTGAGTTCTGAATCATCTGGATCATGCTTGACTTGATCTCAAAAGTGTTAGCCGTGATGGCTGGTCTAATGATGCTAGATTGAATGTCATTAATCTTAGGCTTAGAATAGTCCATCAAAGCCTTCGGATTTTCTGCTTGATCACCCATAGCTACTACAATTGGCTCTTCTACTTCTCTTCTTCTTCTACCTTCTTGTCTTCCTTAAAAACTTCCCTACGAACTACCACAAGTTCTTCCTCGGCTTTATCCAGTATTCTCTTGTGAGTACGCGAACGCGTATGCATACACCCTCGCTAGATCACCTGAAATAAAACAAGTAAACAAATAAGTAACAATGTCCGAGGCAATGAACTTTAACGACCACTGATGGAAAGCACATAAACTAGTAATTAACACTGCAGTCCCCGGCAGCGGCGCCAAAAACTTGTTAGTTGCTAAACACGCGTTAATAATACATGCAAGTATACGACTTCGCAAGTAGTATAAGATATAAATCAAATTCGATCCCACAGAGACTATATTGGTTAACTATCTAAATTATGCACCTACGCAACAATGTATGGTTATTATTCAATGCTAAGACTATAACAAAGTGAGATTGTTTATAACTAAGAATTACGCTAACTATTATAACTAAGAGAATAAAATAGACTGAATTAATATATATGACAAACATGGGATTCTAACTTCATTAAATACTTCATTCAATAGCCTTATTATTCTCATCCTTAGCATGCAATGGTGATGATATTAATCAGATAACACGAAACTGATAAACGCCAACTTTCATTGCACGAGTACCATTCTACCAGACATCCACAAAAGAGATAGAAGCTAAATAGGCACCAATTATATTGAGACCTTATATGTCTATAGAATTTGACAACATAATGGTTTAAGCACAAGTTATCTATCTTGATTACATAGGGCAAGTAAGATGGGTAAAATTACCTACGAATCATGCATAACAATACATGAACCTATGCTAGCATGGCAAGTTCTAAATCCTTAAATTCAATTTCGCTTCTTTAAGAATTAACACACTATCTTATAAGTTTGCGACGCTCATAAGATGAATAAGCACAACCATAATTAGGATATCATACAATCACCACACACTAAGGCATCAAATAAATTAACTAAAGAAATCCATAAATAAATCCGCTAGAACCCCACGATAACGATTAGCCCATAATCGTACACATCGCCAATGTGAGTTACAATGAAAACATGATATTGAAAACGTAGTCTTTATACGAATAATTAAACCAAAGTACACACAAGAATATAGGTTCAAACAAAAAAGAAACAAGCATGCAAATTACAACTCAAAACAAAGATTCACAAGAATAAATTAGATCATCTTCGCCTTTGTTGAATTGTGCCAAAAGATCTATTGCCGTCTTCTCCTCCCTTGATGTCTTCAAACTTTGAATTATAAATTCTATATATTAATAAACGACCTAATTTATGCTTATATAGCAGTCCATGCACCCCAGGAGTCCAGAATTCGAATTACAAAAGAATCAGGATTTTTAATTCCCGACCCAGCGCGGCCGCGCGCTTCACCAGCACGGGCGCGCTGACTTTCTGTTCCCTGGCGCGGCCACGCGCAACATCAGCGCGGGCACGTCGACCTTCTGCCAAAAAACTTTATTTTCCTTTTTTATTCCTTGCAGCTTCGAGCTAGTCTTTCAAGCTTTTATTCCACCACATCCTAAACACCATATTAACATCAAAACAATGTTAATTCACCTGATTCATGAAGTGAAGCCTGAAATGCAAAAATACTTGAAAACACGTTAAAACACACATAACTTGAGTACAAATACATCAACTCAAAGCTTATTAGAGCATAAATAAGTGTCATAAATGCCACTTAATAAACATACGATAACATAATTATCAAATGGATAAGAGTTTTAGCCTTCAAAAATATGATTAAGCATGACAAGTTACTGTTGAAATGGAATCTTATGACGCAGATGATCATAGAATACTTTTATAGTCCAAACATTTGTCAAGACGGTCCCAGCCAAACATGAACTAACATGTCCGTGAATGACTCTATAAGTAAAAGAGACATGTTCAAATTGAGAAACCAATATAAACAAAAGTGCTAGTTGATTTTGTATTGAATTAGAAATACATTATTTGATCCTTATTTATATGGATACGTAAACACATTGAGAGATGACTGAGATATATGCAATCTATCAATCTCTAATAGAAACTGAATTGTTGGAAGCACTTTCAAGCTCAACTCAACCCCCATAAACAACACTCGCTTTCCATAAAAATGTAGTTTATTTTAGCCTTATTGCTTACCTGAGCTTTTAAAGGTTGTTACAGATATCACTTGTCAACTTTGATGCTAAAAGGCAAGTAATTAACATTGTAAGGGTGCAAAGATGGCGGACAATTCTGATAACAAAGCAACATATTTTATTTATAGGGAACCTCGTGAAAAAGGAGCACACCCTCAAGAATAAAAAGATTATGCTGACAGATATCCAGAACCATCTCAAATTGGTAGAAGACATGTTTTCGACTCTGGAGAAAGTGACCTAAAAGAAAAAAAATCGGAGTCTATGGTTATTGACTAAGGAAGATATTTTCCGAATAATTAACAATTTTATGCGCATATATGATTATTTAATGTAATTGTTTGTTTGGAATAATTTATGACCCAATTGGGAGATTGTTAAAATATTTTATAATATCAACAATATACAAGTTTACAAGTTAAAGACAGTTATAATTAATGTTTATTCTATATTTGAACTAATTAAGTGGTCTAAAAGAAAGGGTTCAATAACATCTTTTTCAGTATGGGCTTTGTATTATCTAATACTTAGTATGAGTCTGACTAGGGTTAATGGGATATAATTGGACTATTATATAAAGAACATAATATGGTCTTGGTTTCCGAGACTTATTCACAACCCCTACTCCTTAATTATCATCAATTTGAGTAAAATACGATTAGAGGCGAATCATGTCTATGGAAAATTAAGTCTCACAATTAGTATTCATATCTACCATCTGGAATGAGGTACACTTTCGTATCACGGTTTATTATGTAATCTAAATAATATCGCATAAAATACTCCTAATCATGTATTTAAATCTAACATAAATCTGAACAAATATATTTATGAATTGTTGAAATCGTATAATATAAGTTGTTTGAGGTCATGATATAGTATCAACAAAGTGTCAACCAAATTAACAATAGGCCCGATTCAAAAGAAAACTAATAATCTATTTTATTTAGTTCACTTGAGACTTATTTTTTTAGAAAAAAAATTATTTCATAAACGACCTTCGAGAAAGTCCACAGGTAAAATGTTATAATTAACAATTTACTTCAATTAGGTGCTACATATGAATTTACAATAGTAAAATGTTATACTTTGTACTAAATTATTGTGGAATAAAAACTAGGGCTGTGATTGCAGTTAATGCTATGCTTATTGAGTTTCGAGCTTTAATGGTTGTTCTCGCGGTAGGGACGAGTTGTCCTCGCAAGATGCCTATGTATCTTTTTGTTGTAGAGAATCAAGCAAAAAGTAGTTCTAGATTGAGGGGTAGAGCCCTTTATATAGATGTTGAGTCTAGGATTAGACTAAGGTAGGGAGACTTGGTGGACAAGTCTGCTACTTAGATGGTAAGTAGGACTCTCCTGGATGGTGGATTCTAGATCCTTCCTAGGAGGAGTTCATTTCCATGTTGGATACGATGTTGGTGTCATCATGGATCTCATTCTCACGCCTACTCGGCGGGCTTATCACGTAGCTGATTTCGGGCCGTGGGATACACATTCCACTTTGGGTCATGGCCATCACATTCTGCTCAGATTATTAAAACTCATATTGGGACGTGACCGTGATGAACTACTTTGGGCCGTGGAGTCACGGATTTGACCAGTCAACTTCAGGACACAATTAATTCAACATTAATTGTGTCTTTACAGATTACTTTTCACTCATATCAATATCAGATATAAAATCAAGTATAATTATTACTGTTGGGAATAATTAAACTATATGCACAATTATGGGGCAATTATATTATGTGGAATTAACAATAATATGCAAGCAGCCCTATTATGAAACAAATCAAGAAGGAAAAATAAGATATAATCAGAAACTGAATTGGTAAAGGAAAGAAGAGAATGAATTAGTTCTAACAAAAGTCTTAACCAATTCTGAGAGTATGGTGAAATAGTTGAGTCGCCAAACACTCGAGAAGACTAGATTGTTCTTCAAGAGAATATTGCTCCATGCTATGTTGGGTTGCAACAATATCGCTTTCAAGATAAAACAGCTGAAGGAAATTGTTAGATATTGAGTGCGACATGGATGGGGGTGAATGTGTTTTCTTGGTTTTCTTGATTTTTAGGCTTTTTCAAACTGTTTGGATATGGTGAACAAAGCAGTCTATTTGTTAGAGATATTGTGTTTAACAGAATTAATAAAGCATGCACAACAAACACAGTATTTTCAAAACTCACTTAACTTTGTATTAAAATTAAGTATGTCTTGCTACAAATTTCTGGGTTCTTTGTAAATAAGTTCTATCTTGGCTCCTCTAATAGGCATATCAACAACATATTCAGTTTGATCAATGTACTTTGAAATGTAGTTAGATTTGTAAGGCATTCCTCTCTGCTTTAACTGTATCAGGTTCTTTATGAATGCAGACTATATGGTGGTTACAGAATTAGTTACCTTGAGAATTGTAGCAATAAGTTCCAATTCCTACCATGGTTTGTCTCTTAACAGTTCTTGTGTCAACCTTAAGTTTCTCCCAGACTCCAGAAAATAAATCATTTTATCTCCAACAAGATCAATAACAATTTGAACTGATATGATCTTCTGTAAGTCTTCAAGCACCACATTGTCTCCAATTTCTGTCAAATTAGCATGCTTTCTTAGAATCAAAGCATCTCCTATAGATGGATCAACATTTAACCTTCCCAAAACACTTGTGATTCCAAGTTTTCTAGCATGAGAACTTCCACTGTAAATCTTCTTAAATGTTTCAGAAGAATCTCTTCTAGGTGATGATTTCTTGCTTCCCCGTAGCAGCTTCTTCTTCTTTTCAAGACTAAGTTCTGGCTTATCAGAGACTATGTCTTCAAAATCAGGATTTGAAAATTCAGCTTAAATTGGGTTTGAAAAATCATCAATATGAGTAGGATCAGAGGTTCTGATTGGTTGAATAACAACTTCTTCTTTATTAACTTGAGCAATGTCATAGGTTAATTTTAATTTTTCAGCCCAGTCAACTCCATGAATCTTCCTTCGTGATGAGTTTGACTGACTTCTTCAGCAATTTCATCAGTATCAAAAGATTGAGCAACTCTATATATTGGATCTATCAGTATATGTGATTTAGTTGCCTTAGATGGTGATTTCCTCTTTGCAACAGCTTTTCATATCTTCTCTTTTCCTTTATGACTCCTGTCAGCAGTTAAGATACCTTGAGACCTAAGAGATCTTTCAGCCTCTGCCTGACTCAAGTCCCTTATGGCTACCCCTTTGGTTGGTCTGTTAGAAGGATCATCTTCATATAGATCTTGAGAGATAATAGCAGTATCAGTATTTGTTGTCTTCATGGAATTCTTGAAATTTTCTTCTATTTTCCTTAATTGTTTTAGATCAACTACAGGATTTTCTTTCTCAAAGATTCTTCTACTCACCTCAAATTCAAATGCTTGAATCTTTGGATCTTTTTAAAATATAGTTGTCTTTCTTCGTTTTACTTTCAGAGTTTGAAGATACTGACTTGCTTCTATACCAGCTTCTATCTCTAGAATATATATTGGTCTTCATTAGCAGTTATGACTTTTAAAGTTTGTTGAGCTGTTGTAGTCACAGTCTGTTCTTTAACTCTTCTTTCACTTCTCTTACTTTCTCCACCTTGTCTAGATTAAGATCTAGTGATTGCTTTGATGAACCACTAATTCCAACTAGCTTTTCACCTCTTCTCCTTTCACTATCCTTATGTCCCCCCTTATTACCTCCATCAGGATTTTCATCATCAGTATTTGTCAATGTCAGCTGCTTGCATTTAGATTGAACAATTTTGTCCCCCTTTTTGGCATTATCACCAAGCATTAGAGAAATAATCAGCTCCATTGAATTATGTACCTCTGCAAGTTGTTCAGACAATTGAACTTGCTTAGCTTCCAATCTAGCTTGATTGGATTCAATTGTAGTTTGTATGGCAACAATTGGTGCAATTTGCTTCTGAATTTCCTGATTAGTAGTCGGCCTTGAAGCAATCAATGATTCTTTGATCTGATTGATTTGAGAAGTAGTTGCTTCTTAAGCTGTATGTAAGGATATGACAACCAGAGTAGATGCTTTCAGATGAGTCAACATGTCAGGATTTTGAATTTTTTGTTCAGTTGTTTCCAGATGTTTAACAACATTTGTTCGGGAAATAGGATATGTATCATCTTTTCATTTAGCATTCCAGATAGCATCAAAATAATCATGCTTCTTCTTGGCATCTAACTCCTTCAACTTCTGTTGCCTCACATGAGTAGGCATATCTTCAGGGAAGAAAAGATCATCCTCGGGATCTATAAGAGCATTTAAAGTAGTAGCTTCTTCACCATCATTAGATTCTTCACGGACAACTGGATCTTGAACTATCTGCTGAACTTCATCACCAGCTTCAGCATGTAAGATAGAATCCAAAATTGGTGCAGTATGTGATCCAGCAACTTCAGAAGCTTCAATACCATCAGAAGTTAACTCCACATCTTCAAGAATTGTAGATAAATGAACTGGAGCCTCTAAATTTACTTCTAGAACCTCAGTTCCTGTAGAGTGATGTGGTGACCCTATAATGGATAAAACTTTATGAATGGATTGTTGTGCTACTACATATTTAGCCACAACAGGGATTACTTCAGGTGGTAGAATAGTAGATTAAATGGACTGCAGGAAAGTATCAGTACTTAGACCTTTAGGGAGATTATCAGCACTTGGTAAATTAGAGTTTATCAAAGGGGTCAACAAACTGTTGTTCAGCAGCTATTTCTTGTGTACCCTGTGCACCTGCAAAATATAACAAGTATCACTTAATCTCTATGTTTTTTAAAGTAGACTCACTACTCCTCACACCACAAAGCTCATTTAATAGTTAGAGTTTCCTCACAATGATTACTAAATCCTGTCTCTCATCTACATCTCCTTTTTCCAGGAAGGATCATGCCTCTCTTTAATTTTGTTTTCTTCAACTTTTGACACAACTCACAGAAAATCTCAGATAATTTGTCCTACATAAATAAGAGGTCGCTAAAGAAGGGTGGTTTATGGTCATACAACTAGAGATAGTCCTTTAATAAGGTCTAGAAATAATCATACCATCATGATTTATAACATGCATAATAAATGATGAGAATACCAGATTAGTGTTTGAAATAAATGCTGATAGAGTAAAAATAGTATTTATACCTTGTGAATTTGAAGATTTAGCTTCTTTACAGACATTTAGTGGTGGTACTGATAAGACATCAACAGATTGTGGAGATGGATGAATTCTTCCTTCAGCATCTATAATTAGAGTAACTACAACATGAGTAAGGCCTTCGTTGCAACTTTGATGCAATGGTTCTTGTGTAGCTGGAGAATCAGGAGTTGTTGAATGACTTTGACACATAGGTTCTTGTGTACTCTTCTCCATAATTGCAATTATAGACTCTTGAGTGGGCTCTTTATCATGCCATTGTTGAATGGAATTTTCAGTCAGAGACTCTTGTTCTTCAATATCTGTTGCACCACTTTGAGGTGCAGGTTCTTGTGTGATTGCATCAGTAGATGCAACTGTTGTACCCCTTTGAGATACAGGTTCTTGTGTGCTTGATCCAGGGAAGAGACCTTTTCCTTGCAGCCTCTTGACACTAGCTTCAACTTTATCATGAGATACTTCTCTTGCTCTCTTGCTATATTACTTTATTGGAGAATAAGACAGTTCCACAGTTGCCTTAGCAGTTTTCTGGAACTCGGGATTTTGAGTAGATGTACTTTGTGTCTCCTCAGCAATTTCCTGTTTAATCTTGAGCAAGTTCTGATCGTAATATGCTTTGACCAGTCTTCTTTTCTTTGGCCTTGGGCTTGTACCAGCATCAAGATTTCTGGCACTTTGAACAACATCAAGAGATGTACCCTCTTCAGTTGGTAGTAGAACCGGTCTTGGAGAAGAATCGGATGAAAGATTTTAAAATATGGAAAATAAGGTAGCATTGTCATCAGCTTAATCTGTTTCTAATCTAGCACGCACAAGTTTCCTCTTGACAAATTCTGAAGGTTTAGAAGAATGAGGAACTTGAGTTGCTTCAACTTTTGACTTAGCTACAGCAGGGTTTGTCGCTCTCTTAGCCAAATTTTTCTTTCTTTTTACAACAAGTGTCTTTTGGGAGACACCTGAGGAGGCTTCTGTTTGAGATTGTTGTGGTAGTTGAGTTTATGTTTGGGTTTGTGTCTGAGATTGTGTGTGGATTGTTGTGCTAGGGTGAGCTACATGGGGTTTCCAATGGTAATTTCCTGCAGTTTAACACTTTGGCTGTTAAGCAAACCATAAGTCTCAAGGAGTCTTGCAATAAGAAAGTTCCTAGAGACTAATGGCAACCTTAAGGGAGCTAAATTTAACCGCTTTTTCATCGTGTGAAATTAAGTCAGAAATAAGCATTTTTTGTCAATTTAAATATTGACACTATTTGATTAGAGGGGATAGGGATATCAGGGAAACAAACATTGAAAATCAACTAACATAATATACTATATTTCTATCATCATTTATCCTAACTATAAAAGATAAGACTACTCTACCATAATCATAATATGAACCATGAATTAGAGAGTGCCCTATCTGTTGTGTCATGATGGGCAAGGCATCAAAATTAGAAGATTTTTTATTGAAGGCCTTTGTGATGCAGTCAAAGAAGAAATTCCATTCCTTCCCGAGCCCATTCCTCTTTAATTGACCAAGGTTCTTCAAATCCTTGTTATATCCTATCTCAGTAAAGAATCTCCTTATTTCAGTATCTCCCATGAATCTAGTGTAGGAGGTATACTTAGGAAATTGCAATGCATCCCTTATAGTTTGAGGAGTTACAATCCTTGTTTGATTATCAAATTCAAACACAAGATTTGGAGACACATTAGCTCCTCCATCATCATGGACTCTAATCCTCCAAATAGCAAGAACCTGGTCATCAGAGATTATGGGTTGAACTGTGAGAGCAAACCCAATCTCACCGGATCTAAGAAAGTCCTGAAAAATGTGGAAATCAACATTCACACTGTTGTTAGTCAGGATAGCAGAATAGTTGTTAGTCACAAATTTTGCACCACCATAATCAAATGGTTTAGAAGCTACAAGTGAAGTCATGGTTAATTTGCAAGAAAAAATTTGAACAGAACTTTAGGTTTCAGAGTTTATGGGTGACAGAAGGTAAAGTAGCAGAGAGAAAAGTAATAGAGATAAGTAAAAGTGTTAATTGAAATCAAGAATTGATTTTATATAACACATCAGTCCACTAATTCAGAAACACTTCAATTTAATGGGACATGTGGAAGTATGTGATTGACTGTAAATGTAATTATGTAAACGTGTGTTACTGCATGCACAGTTCCCGAGATTAAAGTTTTGTATTAACTAAACATTTTTCATATCCGTACGTCATCGTGTAAACAACTGTAATCACAAAAAAATACCCACTTGCAACTAAGTTCAACCCTGTAATTAAAATACTGACCAAAACAATATTTGAATAAATTCAAAAATTATCATCAGAGTATAATAGCCGATCAACGTTTGACCATTATCAATATTTAATCACAGCTATCAGGATTTATCAGTCAACACAAGTTTGACCAATTTTAGAATTGAACTACTGTCATGATCTATCAGTCAAAAAAGGTTTGATCAATATCAAATTTTATAAACATAATCAGAGTTTAACATGCAGATACTGAATGAAATTAATTGCATGCTTGCATGACATCAGAATTTGACATAATTATCAATAACTAGCAAGTATTGATACATAATGATAAGATACCATACTCTAACTATCAGTAGTTATTCCTTAATTATCAGAGTTTGAGAAATGTCCTGATATCATTCCCAATTCATTCACCAATCTTGTAAAACTAGCTTCACGGAGAGGCTTGGTGAATATATCTGCTAATTGTTGATCTGTTGGAACAAAGACCAATTTCACTGTACCTTATTCCAGATGTTCCCTTATGAAATGGTACATAATGCTGATATGTTTAGTCATTGAATGCTGCACTGGATTTTCTGTCATTGCAATAGCACTTTGATTATCACAATATATAGGAATAGAAGAACAATCTAACCCATAATCCAGTAACTGATTCTTCATCCATAGAATTTGAGCACAACAGCTTCCTGCAGCAATATATTCAGCTTCTGCAGTTGATGTGGAAATTGACTTTTATTTCTTGTTGTACCAAGAAACCAATCCGCCGCCAAGAAATTGGCAGCTTTCAGAAGTGTTTTTCTGTCTAATTTGCATACTGCAAAATCAGCATCTGAATATCCAGTTAGTTTAAAATATGAATCTCTAGGATACCATAATCCCAGATTCATGGTACCTTTCAGATATTTAAAAATTCTTTTCATAGCTAATAAATGAGGTTCCCTTGGATCAGCTTGGAACCTTGCACATAGACAGGTAGCATACATGATATTAGGTCTACTATCAGTCAAATATAGGAGTGAGCCAATCATACCTCTGTATTTAGTTATATCTACTGAGGAACCAGTATTTAAATCTAACTTGGTTACAGTGGCCATGGGAGTTGATGTAGTTAAGTTGTCTTGCATTCCAAATCCTTTGATCAAATTTCCGGTGTATTTGGATTGATTTATGAAGATTCCTTCATCAGTCTGTTTTACTTGTAACCCCAGAAAATAACTCAATTATCCCATCATACTCATTTGATATCTAGACTGTATTAGCTTTACAAATATCTCACAAAGTTTATCATTAGTAGATCCAAAAATGATATCATCAACATATATCTATACTAATAACAAGTCCTTACCATGGTATTTATAAAAGAGAGTTTTTTCAATTGTACCTCTTGTAAAACCACTTTCTAACAGAAATAGAGCAAATATTTCATACCAGAACCTTGGAGCTTGCTTTAGTTCATAGAGTGCTTTACTCAGTAAGTAGACATGATCTGGATACTTTGGATCAATGAACCCTGAAGGTTGTTCAACATAAACTTCCTCTTCGAGTTCTCTATTTAGAAATGCACTCATTTACATCCATTTGGAACACTCTATACTTCTTGTGAGCAGCATAGGCTATAAAAATTCTTATTGCCTCAAGCTTTGCAACTGGAGTAAAAGTCTCATCATAATCAATGTCTTATTGCTGTGAATAGTCCTTTGCAACCAGACTTGGTTTATTTCTTATAATAATGCCCTCACTATTAGTTTTTTTTCTGAACACCCACTTTGTACCAACAATTGATCTGTTCTTTGGTCTTGATACAAGAGTCCATACTTTGTTCCTTTCGAATTCATTAAGCTTCTCTTGTATTTCTGTACCCCGGTCAACATCTTGAAGAGCTTCTTCCACCTTCTTGGGTTCAGATTGAGATAGAAAATAATGGTAGAGACCTTCATTTTGAGTGGCTTTTCTGGTTCTTACACCACTATCAGGATTTCCAATGATTAAGTCAGGTGTGTGTGACTTAGACCATTTTCTTGCAGATGGGAGTTGACTCATTGAAGAAGAACCTCCCCCTTAATCCATGAACTCTCTGTTATTTCTTTGACTAGTACCACTATCATGTCCCGATTGTAATATCCCATATTTTCAGATATTATTATTATTATTTGAAATTGTTTATGTGATTTTATATGAATTTAGTGAATTATCTGGTAATTGGAGTTGATGTTTTGGATGTTTATATGTGATATTCTGTGAGTATTCTAATTAATATATGTCCAAAATAAAATACAGATAATTATGATATTTTTCTGGTAATTTTTGGACTGTTATATAATTTTATAATAATTTATGTATTTATTAATTATTTTAGAGTAATTATAAAACTATTTTATAAAGCCGGGAATCGTCCAACTTCAACCATTTTACATTTTTACAACCCAAAACTCTTCCAAAAAACTCCTTCCTAACCTAATCTGGTAATTCCGAACATTTTCCGTATTTTAACTTTTTCGATCCGGATTACGGTTTGACCGTACGCGTCCCGGCGCAAAATTTTCGACACGATAAACGTTTTAATAGAACAACAAAACCCGTATTCTCGAAAGGCGGAATATTATTACAATATTTTCGTATAAAGTGTTTTATAAGAAGCCCAGTTTTGATAATTATTCAAATTTAGTATTAAATTGTATCATTTTATAGTTACTTTGTAACACCCCCAAATCCGGGGTCGGGGATCCGGGTTGTCACGAGTTCCATTTCCCTTAATAACACCCAATCTTAATAATTAATCACCTACTCTGTACTGTGACCCCACAATAAACACACATACCACACGTTATAGTCTCAGAGATGAACATCCAAAAATAATCACAAGTTATTTTATTCCACAATTATCTGCTAATACACCTTAAAAGGTTTTCTGAATAAATTTACATTTTCTTTGCCATTATTACAATTTATAAATATACATAAATCTGGTACATCAAAAGTTGAAGCCTAGTCTATTGGTAGTTCCCACCTCAGCTACAGTGACTTCAATGCCTATAGGAAGCTGCGGAACGTTTCCTATCCGCTCGCGAATTGGGAGCTTGATCCTGTTCATCTTGTCTATCTGATGTTGTGTGATGAAAGAAGAAAGCAAGGGTGAGCAGCAAGCCCACCAAAATAATATGTATAATGATTAACAATATATGAGCCTTCTCATAGTACTCATGAAAGTCTTGGTCAAAAGAAATGAACCAAGTTGATATCTTAATGCGATGAAGTCGCAAAATATTCAGTATATACATATACATATATACTTTTCAAAATATTGGAAGTCCTCTTCCATGCATAATACACACAGAGTTCCAGTGTATAACTGTATAAAAATATCGTTGCAAGGTGATCTCATATATCTAACCTTGTCTCAACGTTTTTCTGAAAATCTTTGTCATGCATAAGATAATCATTTACTAGATATAAGTTTAAAAGATGAAGTTACAAGATACTCCAATATACTTATATCTTTTCCAAATACTACTTGAACTACCACCGTTCAAGTTATAATTAGTTTCAAAAGTTCATCACATAGATGAGACTACAAGACCAGATTTGAATAGATTAAATCTTTAAAATATCATCAAAATAAAATGAAGTTACGAGATACTTCATTTGATGCAAACATCATTTTGAAAACTTGACCCTGCCAACACTCAACAATCGCCTAACCGTAGCCTTTCTATCAAAGTGCTCTGGGTAGTGTTGCAGAAATATCCAATTGGATGATGAACTCATTACGGGAGTTTGCCGCGCCAGGAAGACCACTTACGATGATCAGTCGTAGTAGTGCAACCCCACCATTTTCTACATGTAGAGGAGAACCTGTCGAATTTACTTGTCAACCGAACACTGGACTCCTAAGGAATGGACCGTCTTAGCGGAACTTCCAGGCCATAATGGACCAATATAATAAGGCTGGGCCGGCGCCACTCGACCACTTACGCCACTCCTAGTTCAAATGAAATCCATGACTCTGAAACGTAAAGCTCGTCCCCCCTTTCCCCAAGTAGAAACTTGTTGATACGGCTCCACCAAGAAGTCGAATCTAGTTGGAAAGGAAAACACACCGATATTTCTCAGGCGAAGCCTGTTAATGGATTAACTTGTTCCAAGAATTTTACTTCCCGAGTGTTGGGTAAGTAATCAAAATTCTTTTATCAAGACAGCAACCTTGTTACGAATATAAAACACACCACAGAGCCGGATCCCTCAGGTTTTGAGCGAGTATTTAAATCCCCTTCGAAAGGAGGATCTTAAATATAAAAATGAGTTTCGGGATCCGCTCTAACTTTTAAAAATCATTTTGAAGACTCGCAAAACATTTTTAAGAATGTTCGGAGTGATGCTAATTTAACAAAATAAATCAGTCCCAATATATTAGAAAATATCTGAATATTATTATTTAAATAATATTCCCATAAAGAATAATCTTTATAAAAATAATTGAAGTAGAAGTTTTAAAATTTATACTTGAAATGAATATTAAATAACCAAAGATATACTTATACGAAAGTACTATCTTTATTTGAATCATCAAAGATAAGTTTGATTATCGACACCTTATTCTTTAATAAAATAAAGAATATATCTCAGCAAATAATCGGAGTCATAGATCCTCAAATGAATATTCAAATAATATTCAATAAATAAAATAAGCTGAGTCATAAGCCCTCGAATGAATATTCGAAATAATATTCAATAAATAAATAAGCTGAGTCATAAGCCCTCGAATGAATATTCGAAATAATATTCAATAAATAAATAAGCTGAGTCATAAGCCCTCGAATGAATATTCGAAATAATATTCAAAAAATAAATAAGCTGAGTCATAAGCCCTTGAATGAATATTCGAAATAATTTTCATTAAATAATATAAAGTTATCGAATAAACCTTATTCGATTAATAGTTTTGAAAACTATAACCATATATATATATATATAATCTACTCGGGATCCTCTACTTCCGGTTTTAGAAAATGTTTTCACCTTTGGGTCCCTATACTAAGGGTATATGCAAATTACCGCTATTCTCTAGCATAGGTATTATCAACTGAACCAACAGATATATATGGTAAGAATACGAAACAGGCATGCATATGTACCATATCACATGCTACAATATATCGCAATAATTTGCTAATTTAACCATCATGCATCTATCACAAGATAATGCATATACAAGTGTATACATCACAACAACAGTATAACGGATAGAAAACTTGCCTGAGTGCTCCCGGATAGACTTAAGCTTAGAGTGGGTCCGATAACCTATGAACAACAACATAAGTCGGAATTAAACCCCGGTCGCTTAAGAAACTAGACTTTAACCATTTAGAGTCCTAACGTTCGCTTTCGCGCTTAACGATTCACTTAAGTCGCTCGAGTACTCTCGGCTCCACCATTTTTAATAAATTAACCATTAAGGGTTTTAAGGCGATTCTTTCGCGAGTGTCTTACCAACTGTCTAACACACTTAACATAATTGTTTCATACTTCATTTAGTCCTT
Source organism: Apium graveolens (assembly GCF_009905375.1). Classification (NCBI taxonomy): domain Eukaryota; kingdom Viridiplantae; phylum Streptophyta; class Magnoliopsida; order Apiales; family Apiaceae; genus Apium; species Apium graveolens. Next base: position 148,061,898 of record NC_133655.1, read on the forward strand.
TAAGGTCTTTAACCTATGTTTCGAAGTAAGGCGAGGGGTAATGATTCGTTCGCGAAATGTCATTACTTAAAACGGCCGTTTCTCCTAAACCGTACATCGGAATCAAACGAACCACATATCAAAACGAAGCTCGTAACATGAACTGTCTAAACATGGCAATGGTCAGAACCTAGCAGGGAGTTCTCGAGTCCTAATGTTATGAACCAAAGCAGTCTAAAGTAAATCGGACATTACGACGGCTATGTTTACGCGATTTCCCAATTTTATACCATTCCAATTCAACCACCAATCAATCCCAATTCATTCATACAATCAACATTCATCCAAAACACACTACAACAGTCCCAAAACCTTAAGTTCTTCCAATTTATGTTATTCTCATCATGAACTTAAACTATACTTAATTCCTTTAACAAATCAACAAGTTTCAACATTCATACCACTACCACTCCAACCCAAACTCTAAACAAACAAGCTTCATGCTTCACATATACTATATTACTCATAACCATTCCTAAATACTCAAAACTAAAGCTAGGGTTTGGAGTTTATACCTTCTTGAAGCTTCTTAATCAATGAAAGATCCTTGGAATGCCCATGGAAGCCTTGATCTATGCTTAAGCTACCTTGAACTTTCATAAAAATCAAGAAAACCAAAGTTATTTCTTGAAGGTTACTATTCACCATCTTCTTCCTTAATTTATTGGAAGATATTGTGAAGGAATTAGAAGTTTAAACTTATAGGATATCCATATCTATGTACAAGGAACCTTAGATAATTACCTTGTGATTTAACAATGCTTGGAACTTGATTTTTGATTTTTCTTCCTTTGAAAAAGAAGAAAAGCCGAGAGCAAGATAATGAGAATGAAATGATTTTGTGTTTTTTGATTTGTTTGGCTTAGCTTGGTTGTTTTTTGTTTTATTTTTGGTTAATTACCTTAATAACCTTATATTTATGTGGTTATAAACCAACCACACCTCCTCCTTCCCTATGTCATGCTTGCATCACCTTATTGTGTCATCATCTCTTACTTGCCCTCTTCTCATTGGTTGGATGACCTCATCATCCCTAACCTCCTCGATTAACCTCCTAATTGTTTGCCTAATGACCGCTGATCTGTTATACGGTTCGCTTAACTTTCGTTTTCGTTTATCGTTTGAGGGATCATACCCGGGATCTTATTACTTGGGTTTCCTTAACCTTTCTCAATACATTATAATCCTTTTATGATCCTCTCTTATAATCCTTTAATTTAAATCCTTTTTATCCTGTTACCTTATACTCAATTCTTTCCGTATCTAGTAGATTTCCGGGAAAAATCAAAGTGTTCGGAATTGGATTCTGACGATCTTTACATACACTTATATACCATATAGAGTACTAATAAAATCTCAGAATATCCATAACAGAACCCCTACATAGTGTAGCATGAAAAGTTTTCTCATTCAGCATAATCTGCAAAATCACTATTCATAAGGGTTTCAAAAATTTCCAAAAATTGGGGTTATTACAGTCTCCCCTCCTTAAAAGGATTCCGTCCCGGAATCAGATAGAAAATGAATAGGGATACTCTCTTAGCATTGCACTTTCTAATTCTTGAGTAAATTTTCCCACATTGTGGTCCTATCACCAAACTCTGCCTAGTTTGATAACCCTTCTCCTAAGCACTTGTTCCTTTTCACTCTATAACCCTTCCTGGTTGCTCCATATAGGTTATGTCGGGTTGCATGTCTATGCGCTCAAATGCCCCTATTTATCTGGCATCTGAATTACACTTCCTTAACATTGATACGTGGAACACGTTATGACTTGCTACATGTTCAGGGGTAGGGCTAGCTCATATGCTCACTTCCCAATATGTCTTAATACCTCAAAGGGTCCAACAATTCGTGGGCTTAGCTTTCCTTTCTTTCCGAACCTCATCCATCCTTTCCAAGGGAATACCTATAACAACACTAGGTCCCCTACTTCCTATTCCTTGTCCTTTCGTGTCAAATCAACATACTTCGTGTTCCCATCTTGGGCTACTACCATCCGTCCTCTGATTAGATCTATTATATCCTTGGTCCTTTGGACTACTGCGGGTCCGAGCATCTTGCGCTCTACAACTTAATCCTAACATAAGGGATATCGACATTATCTTCCCTCAAGGATCTCATAAGGCGACATCTCGATAATGACATATGATCTACTGCCGTAAGAAAACTCAATACGTGTTAAGTGATCATTCCAATTTCTTTCAAGTCTATTGCACAGACTCTCATTATAGCTTTTAGCATTAGAGCTTTTGCTTCTCAATACCCATTCTTTTCCAGTTCGTAATCGCTACTACCTTCCGTTCCTAATATTATACTGGTTATACTTTTGCTCGTTAGCGTTCTATAACCTTTTAATAACCACGTCAACCTTAGTATCACGAATGTGTTTCCATCCCGAATACCACCATAGATTTACTACTCCTTTTTCAACTGTTTCTATTTTCCAAAGTTTGATCAATCATATAGAAGTAAAAGAATTCATTGAGAGATCACTATGCTCATGAACACTTGTTACATTGCATAGTTAGTACAGAAGGTGGCCAGCCTTTAGTACTTGACAAGCAATTAAACAATAGCTGGTATCCTACTCGGCTTCTAACACACAGATAGATAGTCATTCGGCAATACCTCCCCTTCTGGAAGGGTTGTTCTTCTCAGTTTATATGAAATGAAAAGAAGAGAAAAGAACGAATTGAAGAGAATTGTATATATGAAAAAAAAATATACTGCCACAAAATATCTGGCTTGGAACCTACCTCTGAATTATAGAGGTTTGTCATAGGAGAACAAAACATATGTGTATATATCAACATCAAGTATTATAGCATCGTATTTCACATGCCTAAATATTTTTGCTATTCTGTCCATCATTCTATGGACCCATGCTCTTCCTCGAGCTTATACACAATCACCTTTGAAACTCCCTCGATATCGAAAATCGAATCTGGGATCTCATTCTAGACATCATCGTTACTAGAATTCTATGCTTGCACCGTAACCTTCCTCATATAGTAATACGACTCTCTTTTCATAAGAAGGAATAAATATTCAATAGGTAGATACTCTACTTAATTAGTCTATCAATGATAACTTATACATTACCACGACCCGATTAGTGGTACTCAATCTCAACATCCATTCCAATACAACTCTCACGGTTGTAATCAGCTCATTACTCGCAGAATCATTGCTGCATTACTATGGTCCACCACTGACCTACTGTCGTCATTCACTTTCCATAAAATCTTAATATCTAACCATACGGAGTCCATACATGTCGTATCAAATCCTTCTAAGGAGGTAACATAATCACCATTCATGATTTATGAAGAACACTCCTGATCTTGCCATACATACATGACATGAAGCAGATAAAATTGCAGAAGAGTTTCAATCAAAGCAACGATAGCAGGTTAATACCATTCTTAATCATATGCCTTCGATAGAAGACTTAACTCAAAGGTTCGTTTAGTCCTTTTGAAACATGGTCCAAGCTCATTCTCAAGATAGTACCTTCTAAGATAGATAGCCCGCTCATGGCGATTACACGAATTAAACCTTTACCAACTACTATTACGGTTGGGTATTGCACAGTCATCAGAAGGAATGTCAATCTTCCAAACCATAATACAACCTTCAGCTTTAACCATCATCACTGTATTCCTTTGGCACAAGTGCCTATAATTATCCTCTTACCTTTAAAGTATCGACCACCTCTTTGGCCCTTCCTGATAGTAAAATTTCCTTACAATCAATGTCATTTTAACCACCTCCAATAAATTTTCTACCTCATTCCAATCACAGCTTATGTGAAGATATTTTCCTTAAAATCTGATGAGTAAAAAAAATCACCATTTTTTTCCATAAGTTATTGCCTCAGTCTTTAGAGGTTAATCACTGTCACGACTGACTCTCAATCATACTTAGAACATCTTTAATCTTAGGTCCTAATTGCTTGGAACAAATTCGACCTTTACTGGTTCGATCCATACTTTCTTGTGGTTTAACACGTGCCCCACTTGGCATCATTATAATTACGTCATATTTCCTTTATCAACATTTTTATTCTTGAGAATTTTGAATATTACCTTTCTCCTTGTAAAACCTCTAAGGTTATCCTCGAATCGTTCCTCCTGTATTCCCTAGATACAGGGCATATCAAGATACCATTTATTAATACCAGAATCATTGTCTACATACTTCTGAAAAATTTCTCCACTGATCCTTAAAGGTTGTTATTACCTTAATCCTTTCCAATTCATACTGTCAAAACTCATGATGTCCCTATTAAGGGTGAAATGCCAACCTTTATGTATTCCCCTATGATTCGTTTTAAGTTACCGATGTTCTATCCTTAATTCCACCTTTAAAAAGGTACATGCATCCTTCCATGGATAAATCAAGTCATATATCCCTGATAAGGGTGTCTTATTCAATCATTCCCACCTCGATAGTATATGCCTAATTTTCACAATAGCATCTGTATTCAAAATGAGGTCAATCAATATGGCCTCCAAAAGATAACAACGGTTATCCGCTTTTCTTGCCTAATTTGGTAACGATAACAAGGATGTTCTGGAAGATATTGGTCGTGTTCAACGCGAACTTCTTCTTAATAATTCCTTATTTACTTTTGTTGTTTATCTTAACAGTCATCTCAATGTTGGGATATCTTTCATACCTGGCGTCTCCCTTTCTGGGTATCATGCCACTGGTCTTACACTTCACCTTCTTGAAGGTCACTTTTTTCATCCAATTTTCTTAATTTCTTACTTTCTTGTCTTCTCAGTCTATCCGCGTCTCATTATTTATCCTTCGAATTATCTCAAGGTTTCCTCGAATCCTCCCAACTTACAGGGGATAAAATAGATGTATCTCTTATGCCCTCAACCATCAATTTTAACTCATGGTGAATCACCCTCATCCTGACAATTACATACTTTTCTATTTCTATTGCTACGAGTCTTTAGGGTTTCATCATACCCAACTCCCTTATCATTCCTCAAGCTCTATTGCCTTTATATTCCTTTCCACTTCAGTTTCTTTTTATTTACCTTTCTCTTATCATTATTTCATGAACCCACTAATCATTGACTTCAAGCATCACATCGTTCTGGGATTCTTGTCATCAGAACGAATCTTGACAACTTTTACAACTTAGCTTCATATTTCATCATACTCGTCCGCCTTTGTTCTGACTCTAAAGCTTTTACACTATCTCCATAACCTTGGGAATTACTTTCCCGAAAACAATTGACTGAACTTTAATCAGTTTATTCTAACCTCTGGCTCCGTGCCTTTCTTGGTCTTTCACCAGCGGGTGGCCTCTCTCTTAGGAGGGTAAGTGAGAAAACAGTCTTTTGTGATTCGTCCATCATTTAGAATCTCAAATGATTCCTATATTTCCTTTAGCGAGGTTCTTGCCTCGACTGGTTCAGCTTGTTCCTTGGAACTCTAAGGGCTTAGCGACTTAAAGGCCCTGAAAGAATTTCTCACCGCATTATTTCCTCAAGGTGGTGGTTGGGGATAATAGTCTAAGTTCTGTCTAGAAAGGTCCATAAATTTTCGTATAGGAGTACCGTCTCGGGTCTCCTTTCCTTACTCGACTTCTGTTTCCTTAGTCTGAACATTCCCTCCTCCTCCCCATAATCGGGGTCCTCCTACATATTTTAAATCCTCATTTTCCACTTTATCATGTTATGGGTTCCTTCGATCTTGATGGCGACCTCCCTGACTATCACGTTCAGGGTTTGCTCTATATCTTATTCCTCAAACTAGCTTTCATCTAAGATCTCATCTTTAAGCTCTTGAACATTTGGAACCCAAATTCTGTAGGAATACCTCATTATTCCCTTATCATCTTTCTCGGTATTAATCTCTTATCTATTTGTTGGCTCTCTGCCTTCATTCATCACTTTTTCAGGCACAATCTGTTCTTTTCCAATAATTTGAACTGTATTGCATTCTCAAATAGCTTTTCGGTACCGGCTCCGGTTACCTTCACTTCTATTTCCATTTTCTCATAATCTCTTATAAACTCTCCAAAAGACATTATCATCTTGAGTCTCTCCTTTTTACTAAGGGCATCAGCCACCACATTAACTTTCCCTGAATGATAAAGAATCTCCCAATCATAATTCTTGATTAGCTCTAACCACCTCATTTGGCGCATGTTGAGCTCTTTCTACGTGAAAATGCACTAGAGCACTTATGGCTTGTGTAAATCTCGCACTTCTCTCCATACAAGTAGTGCCTCAAATCTTTAGGGCAAAACTATTGCCATGAGCCCAAGCTCATGGGTGGGGATATCGAATTTTAAATTCCCTTAATTGTCTTGACGCGTACGCGATTACCTTGTTGTGCTGTATAAGAAGCACCCTAATTCCTTATGCGAAGCGTCAATACAAATCACAAAATCTCCTTTTTCCATCCGACAATGCCAACATAGGGGTCGTCACCAACCTTTACTTCAGTTGTTAAAAGCTTTTCTCGTATTTCTCTAACCATTCAAACTTCTCAGTCTTACGAGTAAGCCGCGTTAAAGGGGCTACTATCTTTACAAACTTGAACGAACCTCCGGTAGTGACCGGCCAATCCTACCTCTGGTAGTTTCCCTAACCATGGTCATCAATTCCTCAATGGTCCTTTATTCATTCTTGTTAGGATCTTCCACGAGATCCTCCTCAGCAACAATCCCATCTAGGACAACATCCTCAACCATTACATCCTCAATATGAACATCATCCGGTCCTGCGTTAGGACACTCTATCGGATCCACAATCCGATCTCCAATTAGTAATAAAACATCATCGCGCTGTCACTTCTCAACCTCAGGGTTCGGAGTCCCGCTACCATATATGATAACGAACTACGCTACTATCACGATATTTATAAGGGTTCCCATAAGGGTTTTAACTGTCAGTACTACGTTAGGTAGTCCGACTATGAACTTGGCAAGAGTTCTTATTATCTTAGTGAACTTATTATCTTAACGTCACATCATCTCTGAGGTTTATAACGCTTAGCTCTGATACCACTTCTGTAACACCCCCAAATCCGGGGTCGGGGATCCAGGTTGTCACGAGTTCCATTTCCCTTAATAACACCCAATCTTAATAATTAATCAACTACTCTGTACTGTGACCCCACAATAAACACACACACCACACGTTATAGTCTCAGAGATGAACATCCAAAAATAATCATAAGTCATTTTATTCCACAATTATCTGCCAATACACCTTAAAAGGTTTTCTGAATAAATTTACATTTTCTTTGCCATTATTACAATTCATAAATATACATAAATCTGGTACATCAAAAGTTGAAGCCTAGTCTATTGGTAGTTCCCATCTCAGCTACAGTGACTTCAATGCCTATAGGAAGCTGTAGAACATTTCCTATCCGCTCGCGAATTGGGAGCTTGGTCCTGTTCATCTTGTCTATATGATGTTGTGTGATGAAAGAAGAAAGCAAGGGTGAGCAGCAAACCCACCAAAATAATATGTATAATGATTAACAATATATGAGCCTTCTCATAGTACTCATGAAAGTCTTGGTCAAAAGAAATGAACCAAGTTGATATCTTAATGCGATGAAGTCGCAAAATATTCAGTATATATATATACATATTTACTTTTCAAAATATTGGAAGTCCTCTTCCATGCATAATACACACAGAGTTCCAGTGTATAACTGTATAAAAATATCGTTGCAAGGTGATCTCATATATCTAACCTTGTCTCAACGTTAGTCTGAAAATCTTTGTCATGCATAAGATAATCATTTACTAGATATAAGTTTAAAAGATGAAGTTACAAGATACTCCAATATACTTATATCTTTTCCAAATACTACTTGAACTACCACCGTTCAAGTTATAATTAGTTTCAAAAGTTCATCACATAGATGAGACTACAAGACCAGATTTGAATAGATTAAATCTTTAAAATATCATCAAAATAAAATGAATTTACGAGATACTTCATTTGATGCAAACATCATTTTGAAAACTTGACCCTGCCAACACTCAACAATCGCCTAACCGTAGCCTTTCTATCAAAGTGCTCTGGGTAGTGTTGCAGAAATATCCAATTGGATGATGAACTCATTACGGGAGTTTGCCGCGCCAGGAAGACAACTTACGATGATCAGTCGTAGTAGTGCAACCCCACCATTTTCTACATGTAGAGGAGAACCTGTCGGATTTACTTGTCAACCGAACACTGGACTCCTAAGGAATGGACCGTCTTAGCGGAACTTCCAGGCCATTATGGGCCAATATAATAAGGCTGGGCCGGCGCCACTCGACCACTTACGCCACTCCTAGTTCAGATGAAATCCATGACTCTGAAACGTAAAGCTCGTCCCCCCTTTCCCCAAGTAGAAACTTGTTGATACGGCTCCACCAAGAAGTCGTATCTAGTTGGAAAGGAAAACTCACCGATATTTCCCAGGCGAAGCCTGTTAATGGATTAACTTGTTCCAAGAATTTTACTTCCCGAGTGTTGGGTAAGTAATCAAAATTCTTTTATCAAGACAGCAACCTTGTTGCGAATATAAAACACACCACAGAGCCGGATCCCTCAGGTTTTGAGCGAGTATTTAAATCCCCTTCGAAAGGAGGATCTTAAATATAAAAATGAGTTTCGGGATCCGCTCTAACTTTTAAAAATCATTTTGAAGACTCGCAAAATATTTTTAAGAATATTCGGAGTGATGGTGATTTAACAAAATAAATCAGTCCCAATATATTAGAAAATATCTGAATATTATTATTTAAATAATATTCCCATAAAGAATAATCTTTATAAAAATAATTGAAGTAGAAGTTTTAAAACTTATACTTGAAATGAGTATTAAATAACCAAAGATATACTTATACGAAAGTACTATCTTTATTTGAATCATCAAAGATAAGTTTGATTATCGACACCTTATTCTTTAATAAAATAAAGAATATATCTCAGCAAATAATCGGAGTCATAGATCATCAAATGAATATTTAAATAATATTCAATAAATAAAATAAGCTGAGTCATAAGCCCTCGAATGAATATTCGAAATAATATTCAATAAATAAATAAGCTGAGTCATAAGCCCTCAAATGAATATTCGAAATAATATTCAATAAATAAATAAGCTGAGTCATAAGCCCTCGAATGAATATTCGAAATAATATTCAATAAATAAATAAGCTGAGTCATAAGCCCTCGAATGAATATTCGAAATAATATTCATTAAATAATATAAAGTTATCGAATAAACCTTATTCGATTAATAGTTTTGAAAACTATAACCATATATATATATATAAATATATATATATATATATATATATATAATCTACTCGGGATCCTCGACTCCCGGTTTTAGAAAATGTTTTCACCTTTGGGTCCCTATACTAAGGGTATATGCAAATTACCGCTATTCTCTAGCATAGGTATTATAAACTGAACCAACAGATATATATGGCAAGAATACGAAATAGGCATGCATATGTACCATATCAGATGCTACAATATATCGCAAGAATTTGCTAATTTAACCATCATGCATCTATCACAAGATAATGCATATACAAGTGTATACATCACAACAACAGTATAACAGATAGAAAACTTGCCTGAGTGCTCCCGGATAGACTTAAGCTTAGAGTGGGTCCGATAACCTATGAACAACAACATAAGTCGGAATTAAACCTCGCTCGCTTAAGAAACTAGACTTTAACCATTTAGAGTCCTAACGTTCGCTTTCGCGCTTAACGATTCACTTAAGTCGCTCGAGTACTCTCGGCTCCACCATTTTTAATAAATTAACCATTAAGGGTTTTAAGGCAATTCTTTCGCGAGTGTCTTACCAAATGTCTAACACACTTAACATAATTGTTTCATACTTCAATTAGTCCTTTAAGGTCTTTAACCTATGTTTCGAAGTAAGGCGAGGGGTAATGATTTGTTCGCGAAACGTCATTACTTAAAACGGCCGTTTCTCCTAAACCGTACATCGGAATCAAACGAACCACATATCAAAACGAAGCTCGTAACATGAACTATCTAAACATGGCAATGGTCAAAACCTAGCAGGGAGTTCTCGAGTCCTAATGGTATGAACAAAAGCAGTCTAAAGTAAATCGGACATTACGACGGCTATGTTTACGCGATTTCCCAATTTTATACCATTCCAATTCAACCACCAATCAATCCCAATTCATTCATACAATCACTATTCATCCAAAACACACTACAACAGTCCCAAAACCTCAAGTTCTTCCAATTTATGTTATTCTCATCATGAACTTAAACTATACTTAATTCCTTTAACAAATCAACAAGATTCAACATTCATACCACTACCACTCCAACCCAAACTCTAAACAAACAAGCTTCATGCTTCACATATACTATATTACTCATAACCATTCCTAAATACTCAAAACTAAAGCTAGGGTTTGGAGTTTATACCTTCTTGAAGCTTCTTAATCAATGAAAGATCCTTGGAATGCCCATGGAAGCCTTGATCTATGCTTAAGCTACCTTGAACTTTCATAAAAATCAAGAAAACCAAAGTTATTTCTTGAAGGTTACTATTCACCATCTTCTTCCTTAATTTATTGGAAGAGATTGTGAAGGAATTAGAAGTTTAAACTTATAGGATATCCATATCTATGTACAAGGAACCTTAGATAATTACCTTGTGATTTAACAATGCTTGGAACTTGATTTTTGATTTTTCTTCCTTTGAAAAAGAAGAAAAGCCGAGAGCAAGATGATGAGAATGAAATGATTTTGTGTTTTTTGATTTGTTTGGCTTAGCTTGGTTGTTTTTTGTTTTGTTTTTGGTTAATTACCTTAATAACCTTATATTTGTGTGGTTATAAACCAACCACACCTCCTCCTTCCCTATGTCATGCTTGCATCACCTTATTGTGTCATCATCTCTTACTTGCCCTCTTCTCATTGGTTGGATGACCTCATCATCCCTAACCTCCTTGATTAACCTCCTAATTATTTACCTAATGACCGCTGATCTGTTATACGGTTCGCTTAACTTTCGTTTTCGTTTATCGTTTGAGTGATCATACCCGGGATCTTATTACTTGGGTTTCCTTAACCTTTCTCAATACATTATAATCCTTTTATGATTCTCTCTTATAATCCTTTAATTTAAATCCTTTTTATCCTGTTACCTTATACTCAATTCTTTCCGTATCTAGTGGATTTCCGGGAAAAATCAAAGTGTTCGGAATTGGATTCTGACGATCTTTACATACACTTATATACCATATAGAGTACTAATAAAATCTCAGAATATCCATAACAGAACCCCTACATAGTGTAGCATGAATAGTTTTCTCATTCAGCATAATCTGCAAAATCACTATTCATAAGGGTTTCAAAAATTTCCAAAAATTGGGGTTATTACATACTTAGCGGCTAAGTAATCTATTTTTGGATCCGATATGATCCAATGGGATACTCGCTACGTGTTTAAAATGTGTTTATATGAATCGATCCGTTATTTGGACGTGTGCTTATTTGCATTATTCATTTTATCTCGTTTTATGTGTGTTGAATGTATTTTGTGTGTTTTCAGGATTTTCTGTTTATTTAGGTATCGTTTCTGTTTTTCAAAAATAAATGGACCGGGACCCCACCGGGACGTCAAACCCCACAAAATCCATGTTTTTTATTTTTATAAAATCATCTGTATTTCAAATACCCAGTATTTCTGCATCTTTGCATTATTCGCAAATTTCGGGAAATTTCGATACAAATTTTCTATTTTATCGCTTTTAAAATTATTCCCCGTAATTATTATTTTGGGGCTTAATTATTTTAATTATGGGATACAAACACAATAAATTGATTTTGGGGTATTAATATTTCAGAAAATATAAATAGCCTATTAATTCCATTTATTTCATTTTTATTTTTATTAAAAACAAAAATCAAGAACATTTTTGGGGGTAAAATTTCTTCAAGAACAAAGATTTGATGATTCTGGGAGTTCTAGGAAACCAAATCAAACGTTCTACATACCAAATTGATCCTTGTTTCGAGCCCGTTTTATTGGTACCAAAATCACGATATGAGAGTAAGTATTGTAAAAAATCGATTTTGTGTTCTTGAACTTGGAATTCGTTTTTGATTCTTGGGTACTTGTTTGTTGTTTTTGATGATTGATAAATGTTCCTGGTATCATAAGGAATGATATAGCACTTTATTTTTCTGATTTTGATCAAGAATTGATTAAGTTCGAGTTTATCATTTTAACATTTTTTTTAAATCGAATTTGTGATTTTTTTTTGTGTTTTTGATGTTTATAGATCATATGAATAGATTATAAATAGTTTAAGCTTTAATTTGGTAGTTAAATCATTGAATTTGGTGTTGAATTGATCAAAAACGGGGTATGGTCAGATTTTTACTTGAGCTCGCCGGAAAAGATGGTGATTTTGGCCGGGAATAGGATTCTGGAGGTTCTGGGTTAAAACTGTGGTGATCTTTAGCTTCAGGCATCGTAGTTAAATGAATTTAAGCCCAAAACCGGTTCAGAAACCGGCTATTTTGATTCCCAGGGAGCCACCGGAACTCGGCCGGAGTTGGGGCTCACCGGTCGGATTCTGGAAAAACCCAGAACTCCGGCGGTGTTCTCCCCAACCCGCCTGGGTTCTTGGTGACCTGTTTGGTCGACCGATTCGACCCGGGTTTGATCTTTCAAACTGCAAATTCTGTTTAAACAAATGTTTTTGCAATTTTTTTTTATTTTATTTCAAAATTCTATTTTTGTAAATTCCAAAAATCCTTTTAATTTCCAGATATTATTTAGTTAATTATTTAATAATTAACTGAATTCTTTTAAATTCCCAAAAATTATTTTATGTTATTATTTTCAAAAAAAATCCAGATTTGTTTTTAATTATTTATAATTTATTTTAGTTAATTATTTATGGATTTAATTGATTGATTAATTCATTTAATCAATTAATTTTATTTATAAATAGTTAAATAAAATATAATTATTTATAATTAATTCAAATAATTCCTAAAAATTATTTTTAACTTTTGGTATTTAAAAAAAATTAATATTATTATTAATGGATTTATTCCCGTTTACTTCTTATTTTATTCGTAATAAATAAACTGTTCGTCCGTTTAATACGAAACGAACGCGTACAGATTCAGAATAATATTCCGCTTTCAATAAAAATACTTTCGAGACCTAAATTCTTTTGTTTCTAAAGGTGTCTTGTTTTACGAATCGTTCTGAGTGAATTTTGATCGATAAATCTTATTTTTGACCCAATTTCAGTTTTAAACGTACCTAGTCGAACCTTTTGACGAACCGAGTCATATGTGATACGTGGATTATGTGCTTACGTGTTATATGAATTACGTGTGTACGTGGGTCAATGGTCTTGTATTTGACTGTCTTCTTTATGTGCGGGCTATCGTATGGGTGGATATTAGGGTTTTGACGTGCAGTTCGCCGAGTAAATATTGTTTAGACGATTAA